>NC_085950.1:3198303-3841428 GCF_963556715.1 Cydia fagiglandana | reverse complement strand
GTCTCTTTACTTTTGTCCTCTGTTTCTAAGTTATTTTGTAGCAAGCGATCGTTACATTCTTCTTTTTCATTTTTAGAATTTTGACGTTCTACTTTGGATTTTTCACCAGTTTTTACTAAGTGTTCATTTTCCTCTATGATTGAATTATTATTTGCCTCTATTCTGTTGTCCTCCACTGGCACTAAATTAATTCCTTGCAAAATGTCTTTATGCATATCTCCTTTCTCGTTTTCAGAATTGTGATTGTCTTTTACTTCCTCTCCATGTTTTGTTAAGACAACTTGGTTATCTGGTTCTTTGGTTGCATTAGTATTTGTCTCTATTCTTCTATCCTTTACTGGTACTAAATTATTACCTAGAAAATTATTGGCCTTCTCTACATACATATCTCCAACCTGCTTCTGACTTTGATCATTTTTCATAGATTCTGTGGCAATACATTCTGATAAAATATAATTGTTACAATCTTTATTTGTTTCTTGAATTGTACTGTCTAAAGTTTTTTCAGGTGATAGATTATCATGCATCGGTTTCTGTTGTCCTTGATATTCTTCTTTTTGATTCTCATCACATGCTGGATAATCTTGCATTTTTTCTTGTACTTCTTCACATTCCATCTGGTTACCAACTATATTTCCTTGTTCCTCTTTTAATAAAATGTTTTCTTCACTACATTGTTTTCTGCTTGTATCGTCTAGTTCTAGAGGAACATTTGTATCGTTCTTAGGCAAATCACATGCCCCTTCTTTGAATTTATCTTTCTCAATAGATTCTATATCTTTTCCATCTTTTATTATATCTTTATCACATTCAACTTCACTTACATTACTAGTTTCTACAGTACCTTTATTTCCATCATTATCTTCTACCTCCTTGTCTGTTACACCAGCGTTACTGTCATTATTTTCATCATCATCATTAGACTCTTCAGCTTCATTAAGTTCCCTCATAAACAAATCGTATGAGCTTGTTCGTGATCTTGGAATTTTAGGAATCAAGAATCTATAGTTTTTCTCACATTTTTCTGCCTTCTCAGCATATTTTTCTTCAGAGATGGCCCCGTTTTCTTTCAGCATGAGTAGGAGCACCATATCAGGGGTGACTCGGTGTCCGCTAGCGGATTCTCCGTCAGATTCTGACTCTGTTCTCATGTTTACACTGGAGTCGGTGAAGTAAGACTCTGAATCTGATACTTCACTATCTTCTTCATCTTCACTCATAGCGTTGTCCTGGAATATAAATAATATAATGTTAACAGTTTACAAAAAATGTTTAGTAATTTTATAATAAATAAACTCAAATATATATCATTAAATACTAAATAATAAGTGACCAAGTCACTGATGGCCGAGGCGGAAATCGAACCCGCATCTTCGCACGAATTTACAAGTGCGACAGAGGCCAGTTTCGCGGTAGGCCCTCTGGACAGAGACACATGGTGGAATACGGGAAAGGCCAGGATTAGAGGATAGGATAGGATTCCTCGGGGACTGGCAGGACTAGCCCACCCCCTATCACGCAAAATAGGCGCCAGTCGTCGAGTTGCTGAAAATCGCCCGAACTACAATACAATACAATGGGAAAGGCCAATGCTAGGGCAGCCAGACGGAAAAGGGCTAGCAGTAAGGGACAGAAAAGGTGACCAAATGAAAAGGGTCCCAGGGCTCTAGAAAGGACATCCACTAGCCAGGTGGCAGGACGAAATTGTTACTACTGCGAACAAAGAATAGCAAAGCGTAGTAATGGATAAAGTCAGATGGAAACAGCTGAAGAAGGCTTTTACCCAGAAGGGGTACAGTAGAATAATAAAATAAAAAAATATATGTATACATAGAATTTTATAGATTTGCTATATTTTATTGAATAACCAGGGGTGCGAAACTCCTCCCTTATTAGGGCAAACTTGGCTCAGCTTTGCTCCGAGTAATTATTAGGGTTGACACAACTTGACTCGTAATGGCTTGAATTTTGACAACCCTAAATAGCCGAACGGGATACTGCCATATATTAGAAAGGGACAGCATGTTTCGACCCTGAACCGCTGTCACACTTCGGTTTTGAAGGAAGTGTCCTTTCTGTATGGTAGTACTATTATTAACTGTACTGTGGAACAACAAAGCTGTAATAAATAAAATAAATAGATATAAATAAGAAATGTTACTTACTTCTTCAGCTTCATTGTCCACTTCATTTCCATCTTCAATCGGTTGGCACTCCGGGGCCGGGTACTTGCACATGGTGGCTCCAACCAGTGTCCCTGGAATTTATAACAAACTACATCCATACTAATATTATAAATGCGAAGGTGTCTGTCTGTTGCCTCTTCACAGTTAAACCGCTGAACCAATTTGGATAAAATTTGGTACGGAGACAGTTTAGGGCCCCGTGAAAGGACATAGGGTAGTTTTAACCAATCATCATCATCCTTCCACGCAGATGAAGTCGGGGGCAGTTGCTAGTTCAATATAAAAACAAAACTTGCCTTCTGAGAGAATGCTAGTTTGTCTAAAAAAAAATTGCGTATTTGTTGGAACTGACCATCAGGTACATACTTTTCTATATGACTGCTGTATTTTCAAATGTATATTTGACAGACTTCAATAAAAATTGTCCTAGAGGAATATTTGTTTCAATAGGTTAAGAGTGGCAAGATAACCTGCTGATGCCTCGCGGTAAACTCTTACTCATGGCTTTTTGTCATATATTTTATATACAAATCCGAACCTCACTGTAACCACTCACATGCTTTTGGTAACTGTAGCTACCAGCTGTTACCCTTATTTTATTATAATAATAGAGGTCACTCACAAATGGCATTGGGTTGGACATATCCTCAGGAAACCTGACACCCACCTATCCAAAGTGGCCCTGACCTGGAAGATGCCCGGCAAACGGACACATGGTCGCCCTAAATCGACTTGGCGCCGTTCTGTGGAGCAAGAGCTGGGTGTATTGGGGATGGGGTGGGAGGAGGCTACCCAAGCTGCCCAGGACCGGAGTCAGTGGAAGAAAAAGATTCGAGCCCTACACCCCAGCAGGGGGTAACAGGATGGAAAGAAGAAGAAGAATAGAGGTCACTGAAAAATATCAAGCATGTGAGTGGGTAATCTGAACTGCCGAGTGAAGCCTTTTGAGAGACGCCTTTGCTCAATCAAAGTCATTAAAAGATTACTGTTATAATTATATTACTTTATTGATAAAAACAAATAAACATAATAAAACTTTTAAAAAAACCTACAGATAAATATTTGGCCATATCGCCATCAAAGGGCAAGGTGCCTAGAAGGCTGCTGCTCATATCCTGGGCAAAATGGTGGCCAGACCTTTAGCCACCAGAAGCCACTATAATGGCTCCTCTAGGCCTAAAATTCATAATCAAATACTATTTAAGGAAAAATAAAGGCTTAAATAAACTCCTCTACACAATGGGCCAACGCCGGCCACTCCAAGGGACGCATTTATGCGTTAGAGGGAGCAAGTGATATTGCTATCTCATTCTACTGCATAACTGCGTCCCTTGGAGAGGCTGGCGCTGGCCCATCATGTAGAGGATCCATTAAACGCACCGACAAGTCTTAGTACAGTCAATGCGCACTTGGCCCCCATTGCCCCAAAGAATAGAATAAATAGAACCCGACAGACTAAATTAGATGAATTATTATACAAAGCATAAAGATTTCGCATTTCATATCACAATTACGTGGACCACCTGGAAAAAGACATCAAGGAAGGCCACAGAAGCGCTGGTCAGACGACATAGTTCAAATAGTTGGAAAAACAGGAATAAATTGGATGAAATTAGCTACAGATAGAGAACAATGGACGGGACTCGAGGAGGCTTTTACCCAATAGGGATCAGTGAAAAGAATTAACAAATAATACAACACCACATAAACAAACATTATATTCGCTGAAATAAAAATAAAGCTGTAATAATAATAATTACAATTACGTAGTGTTAAGTTTCTTTGTTTTTGTAATTTTCGAGTCAATAAAAAAACATTTTTCAGAATATGCTTATGTTTTATGTCTAACATACTAGCGGTAGTAGCGGTAAGAGCGTGCGACTTTCAATCTGGAGGTCCAGGGTTCAAACCCCGGCTCATACCAATAAGTTTTTCAGAACTTATGTATGAAATATCATTGGATATTTACCAGTCGCTTTTCGGTGAAGGAAAACATAGTGAAGAAACTGGACTAATGCCAATAAGGCCTAGTTTACCCTCTAGGTTGGAAGGTCAGACGGCAGTCGCTTTAGTAAAAACTAGTGCGTACGTCAATTCCTGGGATTAGTTGCCAAGCGGACCCCAGGCTCCCATGAGCCGTGGCCAAATGCCGGGATAACGCGAGGAAGAAGAAGAGACAGAAAGGACACTTCCTACAAAACTGAAGTTTGACAACTTGACAACGATTAAGGGGCGTATCACGCTGTCCCTTTCAATTTGTATAGATGTATAATAGGCTATAAATAGCCTTGTTCAGACATGTTACCTAATCGTCGTTATGTCTACACTTCTACAGTTTAGTCTGAAGATCGATATACCCAGTGCTCCAGTGGCTGCGCAGATCTAGCCGTCGCCATGGCAACGGGAGACCTAGCCCGGCCCAGGATATTCGCGGCTTATCCTTATTAGCCGGGATAACGCGAGGAAGAAGATACTATAATTATATAGGTATACAGTGTGGAAAGATAAGTCGGGCCCTGGAGGGAAACTACCTTACATCCTTAAGTTGGCTTATTTTACTTAAAGGAGACATTCCTTTGTTTTTAAAAAGAAACAGAACTGCATTCAAATATTTTCTAAAACTCGCTTGCCTTGCCCGGGACTCGAACCGACTAAAAATTCCAAAAAATAAAAACTCGCAATTTTATTCTACTAGTCGATACAGTTAATGTTAATGATAACATCTCTCCAAGAAACATTAGGTCTTACACTCGTTTGTCGTACAAAATATCCATAAACTGTAATATTTAGTACTCAAGATTTTTTTAGACAAGCCAAATTTAAGAAAAAAAGAAATTGTTTGAAAGCAGTTTTGTTTCTTTTTAAAAACAAAGGAATGTCTCCTTTAAGTAAAATGAGCCAGCTTAAGGATTTGAGGTAGTTTCCCTTCAAGGCCCGACTTATCTTTCCACACTGTATAACCTACGTTGCATTGCAGTTGGCGTGCAGAGTCAGTCTGTATAGTTAATTTTTTTTGCATTAGAAAGAACTTGCAAGAAGGTAAGCGATCTTGACATGTCTTTTAATTGAAAAACGCTTTTTAAAAATCAGTAACTATTGCTTATGATATCAGAAGAATATAAATGATCGTATTAGATTCATTGTTACATATATGCCGTGACTTATTTTTTTAAAAATGGAGATGGGGCGGGTGTTGGTGTGGGACGCTACATGCGTCGATACACTGGCCCCGTCCCATCTTCATGGCACCTCCTTCTCACCAGCTGCAGATGCGGCTGAGCGAAACAAAAGGAATAAGTACAGCCGCATTGGGCAAGAATATAGTTTTACCCCTTTTGGTGTAGAAACACTCGGCCCGTGGGGTCCCGGTGCTCTGAAATTTTTCGGCACATTAGCAAAGAGGCTGGTGGATGTAACTGGGGACCGTAGGGCTGGCAGCTTCCTCGCACAACGCATAAGCATTGCAATTCAGCGAGGTAATGCTGCCAGCGTCTACGGTACCCTGCCGAGGGGCGATTTTTTATTGTAGTTTAGGTTTTATTTTTATTAATTTAGTATAATTTTATTTTATAAGTTTTTATACAGCTTCAATTGATTAATGATTTTTTTGTTTATGTTAAATTAAAATTCTAGGCTTTCTTTTACACGAATAAATTTTTTTAATGTGTTTTTCAATTAAAAGACACATCAAGATTGTTTACCTTATTTCTAATGCTAAAAAAAAGAATTTATAAGTATCTCCAATATCTGTATCGGCCCTTAGTCGTATCTACAATCTTCACTGCAACTGCAACCTCAAAAGGTAATTGATGTGGTCTTTGTAGAATTTGAATGCCTTGAATTTCTTGGAAATTCGTAAATGTTTGATAAATGAAAAAGTAACGTATTACTTACGATTTCAATGTGTTGTATCGTAAATTATAATACCAGTAATTGTTGTGGAGCTTTGGTTATCATTGCTTACGGACTTTACAGAGTTCACTGTTTAGGAGTGTTAGCAAACTAACTTTTATTTGATAAACCGGCATATACAAAGCGAGTCAAGAAACCTTGGCAAGAAACATACAAGAAACATACAAGAAACGAAAACGAAATGTCAAAATATCGAAAAGAAATGATTTGTTTTTTTTATTCGTCTTTCTGGGCAGGCTAAGACCAAAGGCCATACTGCCTAGCCGCCTCTATCTGTAAATAAGGAATAAGGAAAAAATCATGAATCTAGGATAAACCTGGATATGGCATGAGTGGTGGGGGTAACTGACAGAACGAGATAGTCTTATGTATCTTTCAGTAGGAGTAGCAGAGAAAGCGGTATTATTGCTTGTCCTTGTCACAGTCTCACTTTTTGTTTGTTCCCCACCTTTTTATTAGTATGGAGAATGGTGGACAACAAATGAATTCGACCAATCACAGTGTCGCATTTGCGTATGTTTTGTCCCTCACGGAGGCACGCGTATACTGAGCGCGTATACCACTTCTATGCGATCCTACCTTCTATGGAAAAAATCGATAATCTCTGGCCTGCGAGTTGGATCGTAGGTTATTATTTAAATGTTTTGCCCAAAGGGTTAATTTCAATTTATTTTATTGCTAAGTTGCTTGGCTGTTCTATCATGTCTAATCATCCATTTTTTTCTGACTTCGATTAATCGAATCCAATCGAATCGATATCGCGCATTACTAGATCATCACTAGTGAGCGAGGGCAGGGGTGCGAAGCTCCTGACTTCGGCCAAACTCGGCTCCGCTCGGCTCCATTGCTCCGAGCAATTATTAGGGTTGGCACCACTTGACTTCCTTTTGCGTGCACGACCACAGATAAGATAATCACTTGAATTTTGACAACCCTAATTAGCCGAAAGGGATAGTGCCATGTATTAGAAAGGGATAGCATGATTCGACCCTGAACCGCTGTCAAACTTCGGTTTTGTAGGAAGCTTCCTTTCTGTACGGTAGTACTATTATTTATTCTGTGGCGAGGGTTTGTTTATGGCATAGTTTAGTTCGTTTAGTTTATGGCCATGTTTTGATATTTTGTTTGCCTTGACATTCCATTTCGTTCACTGAAATATGAAACTTAGTTTCTTGCTCAACTTTGTATTTGCTAGATAGTTTATTCAATTTATTTAGTAAATATTACTAATTTGCTAAAAAAGTCTAAACAGTGAAATACGCAAGCAATGATAACCAACGCACCACCACAATTATTGCTATTAAATATCTAAGATATAACATTCAGATCGTAAGTAAAATATATTATTTTCACAAACACTTGCCGCAGTTTCTTTAGTCATAGTTGTACGATTATTTATTTGACTTGACACTTGACCTTATAAAACCATACTGAGATTCTGAAGTGTGGTTTGAAATAATAATAATTTCTAAATCTTTTACTTGAGACTGGTTAGAAATAGTACATTGTGCAACATGGGGCGTAAGTTGAATATTGCAAACGAGGCTTGCCGGAGCGATTTATATAGACTCGAGTTTGCAATATTATTATGCCCCAAGTTACACACAATGTTTTTCATCACACTTGCGATACAAAAATCAAGTATAAAGTCAAAAAGCTGTTAATTATGGCACTAGAAACTTCATAACTCCCTAGGGAGAACGCTTTTTCTATAACTCCCGCTAAACCTGCGTGCAATTCCACATTTACTGAGCGAGTGCGATGAAAACACCATTTTGTTTTATAATGATACAACCCATCTGTCTGAAGGTTATTACCACCACAAGGCTTAGTACTTTCCACATTGCCCGATTTTCTGCCTTTCAGGAGTATTAGAGCCTTCATAACCATACCTCTTTGTGGCTATTAAGTCAGGGGTTAGCAAACCGTAGCTCGCAAGCCGGTTGCGGCTCTTGAAGGGACCCAAATTAAAGTTTAACAACCCCTGTATTGACAACGGTGGCGTTTTTTATCAAGTGTTGTTGGATTTTTGACTTTAAGCCTTGGTCGTTAAATCAAATTTTTAGTGCGGACAGATTCAAGCTCTTTTTTAACGCACGTTGAAAAAGCTCCCGTGCGAATGGGGGCTAAATGTCCAAAGAAACCCAAAATTAACTCACAGTCAAAAGCGCATGGACAAGTTTTGATTTTTATATAGTTTTGATGTAGTTTGTTGAAAATTCCAGGGACACTGCTTGGAGTTGGAGCTAGCATGTGCAAGCCGGCCCCGGAGCGTGAACCGATTGAAGATGGCAATGAAGTGGACAATGTAGCTGAAGAAGTAAGTAATGGTTCTATAATCTATGGGTTATCCTAAGATGGTCTAGAACGCAAAATGACTAGTGTTTTGTTTTGCCTAAATCGCAATTAGTCTAGATCGCAAACGGTCTAGAACGCAAAATGCCCACATTATTTTTTCCGTTTTATCTCAACTTTATAGCGATGTTGACGGAGCCCCGCCTCCGCGGGGCTCCTATTCTGTGCTGTTTGGCCTTCGGCCATTTAAAGATACCTAACGAACCTAACCTACCTATGTAAAATGTGGTGATATAAAAAGTGGGCATTTTGCGTTCTAGACCGTTTGCGATGAAGAGTAATTGCGATTTAGACAAAACAACACACTAGTTATTTTGCGTTCTAGACAATCTGCGCATAACCCAAAAAATTGTACAAGAGGACTCAGGAGAATTTACGGTATCTTCTACTTAACTCGGGTGTTTAGTATTAGATACCGTAAGTTGTGCTGTCATTTAAGTGTTGCAACGCGATAATTGAACAGCGCGCCAAGCGGGATGTTGTGGAAACTCAAAATCCCATACAAGATGAGACTCGCGTACCTCGCGTGAATCTATCGAATGATATTTAAACTAGACTCTAGTTACAGTACAGATATCTTTTGTAAAGTGTAAACATTATATTTCAGGACAACGCTATGAGTGAGGATGAAGATGATAACGAAGTATCAGATTCTGACTCTTATTACACCGAGTCCAGCTTAAATATTACAGCAGAGTCAGAATCCGATGAAGAGACAGCCAGCGGACACCGAGTCACTCCTGATATGGTGGTCCTACTCATGCTGAAGGAAAATGGGGCCATCTCTGAAGAAAAATATGCTGAGAAGGCAGAAAAATGTGAGAAAAACTTTACATTTTTGATTCCTAAACTTCCAAGATCACGAAGAAGTTCATACGATTATACCAGGGGTCTTAGTGAAGCTGAAGAGTCTAATGATGATGAGGAAAATAATGACAGTAACGCTGGTGTAGCAGATAAGGTGGTAGAAGATAATGATGGAAATAAAGATACCATAGAAACTAGTAATGTATGTGAAGTTGAATGTGATAAAGATATTATAAAAGATGGTAAAGATATAGAATATATTGAGAAAGTAGATACTTTCAAAGAGGGTGCATGTGATTTATCTAAGAATGGTACAAATGTTTCTCTAGATGCTATAAGCAATAAGCAAAGTTGTGAAGAAAACACTTTATTAGAAGAGCAACAAAGAAATGTAGTTGGTAACCAAATGGTGTATGAAGAAGTGGATGGAAAAATACAAGGTTATCCAGCATGTGAAGATAATCGAAATGACAAATATCAAGAAGAACAGAAACCAATTCGTGAGAATATATCATCTGAAAAACATCCAGCCAGTACAACTCAGGAAACAAACAATGATTGTAACAAATATATTGTGCCAGAATGTATTGATACAGAATCTATGAAAAATGATTATGAGAGTCAGAAGCAGGTTGAAGATATACACGTAGAGAAGATCAATAATAACTTAGTACCAGTAAAGAATAAAAGAATAGAGGTAAATATTAATGCAACCAAATACCCAGATAACCAAGTAGCCTTATCAAAATCTGGGGAAGAAAACAAAAAGGATAACAATTCTGAAAACGAAAAAGAGGAAATTCGCAAGGATATTTAGAAAGGAATTAATTTAGCGCCAGTAAGTTTAGAGGCAAATAATAGTTCAATCAGAGACGTAAATGAACAACACTTAATAAAAACTAGAGAAAAATCCAAAGTTGAAGCTCAACATTGTAAAAATGAAAATGAAGTAAAGCCTAATAATCTCTTGCGAGAAAATAACTTAGCAGCAGAGGACAAAGGTAAAGAGACACGTAACAATGCAAGCCAAAGCACAACCAAACAAGACTTCTTAACAAAACCTGGAGAAATAGAAAACCAAAATTCTCAAACTGAATCTAATTTACCTGCAGGCAAAATAACTAAAAGTTTCAAGTATATTCTAAAGAAGTTAATAAAGGAAAAGCGCATTCCAAAAGCAGATCGCCTTTCTGAATTTTCTTATCAATACGTAACTGATTATGCGGAACATTTGTGGTCATTCGTGGATTCGTTAGACTGCAATTACGATAATAATACAGCCATAGAATTATCTGATGACGAAGTTTATGAAGACGACAATCTTAGAGAGTTTGCTTTCTTCCTGAACTTCTATTCGCCGTCATCTTACAAGTTCATCTTAGAAACGTACAATACTCCGCTACCAGAGCTAAAAGTCCTATATTCCTGGTATTTAAAAGACGATTATAACCCGGGCCTGTCAGAGAAAGCCTTTAAGATTTTGAAGGAAAAATCTTCAATAAAAAGACAGACATGTAGATTGATGCTCATTGATATATTCTTGAAAAGAGATGAGCAGGTGAATTATGGTTACGGAGAAAACCGTGATTTTGACGACAAAGCTGCATTGGCCTACGTTTTTGTGTTAGTAAGTTTAGACGAAGATTGGAAGATGCCAATAGGGTACATTTTCGCGCGGAACATCCCGGCTGAAACGCAAGCAGAGTACATCAGGATCTGTTTGACACATTGCAACGAGGCTGGAGCTGATGTTGTAGCGGTCACATTGGAGACTCCTACTCCCGCTGAGTTTCTTGGGTGTTCCTTTGATAATATAAGGAATTTAAAGACTACTTTTAAGCACCCGTCGTGTGACCGTGATGTAGCTGTTTGGATCGACCCTTGCTTGGCTCTCAAGTGCGCGCGTCAAACACTAAAACTCAAAGGTGTTCTGAAAGATGATGAGGGCAAAAAAATTCGCTGGAATTTAATAAGAAAATTAAAAAGATTACCTACAGATGATTTCATCGATCTAGAGAGGCCCGAGTTTTTGGAACTGAAAAATCATATCGCGAAAATCGATCTTACATTAGAGACTTTCAGTAAAAGTCTGATTCCAGCATTGGAGCTTGGCGAAAAATTACTTCCAGATACGTTCACAGATATAGAACCGACAAAGAGATATATAGCGTTTATCAATATGCTGTATAATATACTTAACTCAAGGGTGACTGCTAGAATGCGAAATATTGCTATACAATTGCATGCGGCGAAGAAATATCTGATACATTTATTTTCCAATGAAGACAATAAGCTATCACCTTTGGATAGAGAGAGTCTCGCCTGGTATGGCAGCAGATTTTTTATAAAAGGTGAACCGGCCTGCGATTTCATCGGATTCCTGATTTGCATCGAGAGTTTCAGGCACTTATATACTACTTTGATTAAAAAGGAGAAGAGAATCACTTGCCTAAATCCTCAGCGTCTGTGCAAAGTGCATGCGGAAGCCTTAGTGACCGATTTAAAAGCATATGACTATTTAGATGCTGGGTTATTAACCGGAGAACGTTTCCAATGTTTCTATAAGAAATTATTTGAAAATCTTGAGGTAAATCCGCAGTTTTCTGACAAAAGTGTCCCTTTAAGCCCCCTCCAGACTATGCGCGTGAATCGCGGGCGAAGCCGCGAACGCAAGTGTGGCGTCGATTTCGCAGATTGTTCACGCCTTCGCGCCTTGTTCTCCGTTTTTTGTCGGTATTTCGGCCCGCGTCAAAGGAGACGCGAAGCGCGAACTTGCAAGACTCCACATTACACAATATTTTGGCTCCTCTGTGGCAAGATAAATATGAATTATAATGATTATATTATATTAAGCAGCTATATTTTACGGTTTTACAATAAAACAAAATGGAAAAACAGCTAAATCACGTATGATGCCATAGATAACTAACAGTTAAACTCGATCAGCTGATGCTTTTCCGCCATATTGCCGCAAACCAAACTGCGAAATCGCCGTGAAGTGTGCGAGTGTGGAGTCTTACGTCAACTTCGCGATATGTTCGCTCCGCGACGTCGCGCCGCGATTCACGCACATAGTCTGGAGGGGGCTTTAGGACACTGGCCGTTGCAAAACAGGTTTCCTCCGATGGTCACTATTAAGCTAACATCTGGAAAACGCTCCTATGATGACGTGTACTCCGGCCAATACAGGCTTAAGAAGATGAAAAAGACTTCAGAAGAAGAAAGAGCGACTAAATTAGTCCGTGATTACTCCAAAGCGATGGACACGGAAATAGACTTATCGATAAGAAAGAACATGGTCGGTTTCTTAGCGGGCTGGATCGCAGCCAAATTTGCAAAACACTTGAAATGCGAAGAGTGCATAGATTTGCTTTGTACTAATAAGAAGCTTTGGTTTCATAAGTTCATAACTGTAAGATGGATCTACGCTTTATGCTTGCCGAGCGAGGAGATTTTCCGTATCTGTTGGGAGTGCGAACGAGCGCTCCGCTTGGAAGGGTCTCCTATGCGCCTCAAGGCTTGGGTGCTCCGTCGTCTAGCCCCGAAATTCCCCTGGTCTAAGTCTCCAAAAAGATCTAAACACCGTCCGCTCCATCATATCCACCTCGCGCGCGCTGTGATCGCTAAATACCTCGCGCTGCGAGTGCCGTCGCCATTCGGGAAGAAAGACAGGGAGAAGATTGTGGAGATGTACCAGCAGTTCACGACCAGGGACCCTGATGAGTCGATGGACAAGTATAGGGTTGAGGATTTGGAAGCCTGGTTGAATCGTAGCAAAGAGGAGGATTTAGAGTTTTTACAGTAGGTACACAAGTCAAGGAGGTATTATTATTAGAAAACATTTAGTCTTAAGAAAAATCGCGCCTCAAATTCGGCAGCTAAAATAGATGTCGCTGATAGGGTGGCATTCCACCTGTCCAATTACTTGGTCCAATGTGCGTTGAGACGCAAATACACATTGGACCAAGAAATTGGACAGGTGGAACCCTAAAGACTCCGTACATTATGCGGTAGCTGGTTGTCAAAAGTTGATGCTTGACAATGGGATTTGCAACTGTCAACGGTTTGTATAGATTAGTATAGATGGCGCCAGCATAGGTTTTATTATTTATTTAATTGTTAACTTCTTTATGAATAAAGCGGAATTATATTCATGCATTTTATTACACGACTCTATTATCCGAAAAAATCCAAGTAAGTATGCAAAATATTTCATTCCCATAGCTCAAGTCAATGCTAAATGGTAATGGTGTTGACTGTTTTCCTTGCAATTTTTTGTATTCCCTAGTCAAAGAAAACCCTTACCATTTCACCAAAGCCATCCCACATTTTTGACTTTCGTCTATATTAAATGAAATTCTCTTTCTCTTGTAAACTTAGTAAATACTAATAAGGAACTCTAAAAGCTGTATTTTGTGTTACCGCACAACGCGGTGCGGTACGGTAGTCTGTTACGGCTAATACACGTCCAATACACGTCCCTCATTCCTTGCTGGAGAGCCAGCACCCAGCACTAGCTAGCACTGGTACAAGATCCGTGAATAGGTTATCTTTAGCATTTTTTTTATCTTGCAACACTAGCTTAAGCTCATATTTCTTTCCGGTGTTTTCGTTTTTCGGCAGTTGAGATAAGTTGAGTGAAAAGAAAATATTTTTAATGTTTTAAACAATAATTATAGCGAAGAATTTAAACGTATAACATAAACGAGACTAGATCGTAGTTGTGATTATCGGTACAAAAATAGTGAGTAAGTATTCAAAGACACTTTTTAATCTTATCACGCAATATTTTTTAACGACCTACACATTTGCAAAATGGCAAATTTTCATTTCTTAGCAGAAGTTTCTTTGTCGTGAATGTTTACTTCGATTCACTCGTGATTTTCTTTTGCAAAACCCTTTTTGTGGTAATCGAGTCTTGGTCTGTAATTATGAGCTTTTATTATGATCAATACTTGTGAAGGTATCATGTTTCGTCGATTATTGCAAGAAGTTTCTGTTAAGCTGTTTTATTTTCTGCTGATTTCGTACTCATGCTGATTTGATTCTGCTAAACGTCGCGGGGGTCCGCTGGATGCGGGTGGCGCAAGACCGGTCATTGTGGCACTCTTTGGGGGAGGCCTATGTCCAGCAGTGGACGTCCTCTAGCTGATATGATGATTTCATACTGATTTCATGCGGTGTCACTATTGAAGCTTAAAAACCAGTTTTTTGGCGGCGGATTGTCGTGCCGCTTTTTTGCTTGGCCAGCTCAGTGGTGTTGGTAGGAACTCAAGTCCTTTGAGTCTGAATTTGAAGAACTGAGCTCGCTTTTACGAGACTCAGTGCTTAAAACAGTCTTTTTTATTAGCAACTTATAAGGTACTCGGAGCATTCCACGGGCTGTCCCGTACAAACGCATTTTATTTGCTGTGTTGCGACTTTTTTCTCGGCATTTAAAGCAGGCGATTATTTTTCTGTGCATATTTTTGACCATTTGTCATAGAATAGGAAACTCTTATACCTTTAAATCTTCAGAAACTTCACGTTTGTACGGGACAACGGTAGACAATTTCATGGAATGCTCCACTCGAGTCTCCGAATAAAGACTCCGAGAACAATTTTTTTGGTTTTTTCTAAAGAACAGTCAACAAATTAGCCATTATTGTATGATTTATGCACTAATCCACAAATTATACATAAAGACAATGCAATTAGAAATTGTTTGTAAAAAATAATCAAGAGTTCTCTGAAAAGGACTCAAGTCTCTACAAGAGTCAAGATTCTGTCTCTATCAAGTTGAAAAGAACTTGAGTTTAGACGAGTCTGAAAAACTGACTCGATTCTTGACATAGAGGACTCAAATCCTACTCAACTCTAGCTGAGGGCTCAATAATTATGACTAAGTATTCTGATTAAATTTGTCTTCAATTTCAGGTGCTGTGTAAGGCCGTAAAGTCACCGTAAGAATGTGCAAAAAGACCCCGGCTTGCGATTGTAAGCCAACAGCAGATGACGTCCCAATGGGAGAGGTAAGTACTTATTATCACCACAGATCAGCACTTACTATAAGCAGCACATATGTCGCAGAGATGATAGGAGATGGAGCAAGCGTATCCTAGGAGAATGAAATAATGAGTTTTGGAAGTAAGGACTGTTCAGTTTACTAAGCGGACACTCTTACACCTCTTTTAATCGGCGAATTTAAAATCAATTGACGTACAGCTCATAACAATATAATTAACAATCCCTTATTTATCAATTGCTACATATTTGTTCCCATAATAGTCAAATATTTTTCCCGAAGGACCGAACAAATTTGGAACATAGCAAGTTAGTTCTGCAATAAGGATGCACAGGCTAGTATTCACTGCGAAAAATCGTAAATATGTGCAAATTTTCCAAGTTAAACGTGAATAAAATAATTAAAACATTTGCAGAGCATCATATGCTTGAAGATTTTACAAAATCCCGGCACAGAAGCGGCCCGGCCAATCCAGGAACAAAAGTATTGTCATGCGGCTGTTAAAATCAATAAATTACTTATCGGTTCGCGAAATTCCTAAGACAGCAGGCGTTAGAGTAGGCACAGATTAAAATATAAGAAGTATGTACAGTAAATGGACCCATAGAAAGAAAAAAATGGACAAAAGAATTACAGAGCAGCGAAAGCAATCGAAAAAAAGAAGCGTCAAACTTTACTACATTTTACATTAAGATAAATTTCGTAGCATTTTAATGGACAACGGAAAATGCGTAAAATGTTGCTGTAGTACGTTACCAATGGCCCTGATGCTACCATGCCGTTGTAGAAGATCATATATTCGACGAGGAGAGTAACATCAAAATTGACCAATTCATGAAGAAAGTCCTTGTCTGGCAGGCAATTGGTTCCTGTGGCCTTAAAAAGTTTGTTCTATTTTGCGACATGAACTTTGGTTGCGACATTTACAGAAAATAATGCATCTAATAACGAGTACTTTCCGTCTATCAGACGCATAATGTCACCTCTTCATTTCGGCCTGATTTGGCAAGTGCCCACTATGCTGGTCAGAAAGTGAAGCTACTGAATTTGAAAAACATTGATTTCGTTCAAAAACAAGTCAACTCATCTAATTGCCCGGAGCTCCACTCCATCGAGTGGCACTAGATCAATGTGAAGATGCACTTAAAAAAGGGTAGATGAGAAGCTAAAACATTGAAAGAATTCAAACGAATGTTGTTTACAACTTGTCAAAAAGTGACAAAAATTGATGTGCAGGCACATGAACGGCGCAACCGTGTAAAAGTACGAAAATCTTACCGATGTTATTATATTATACTATATTTACATTAAAATGTTTTGCGTTGGTTTCCGTTTTTATTATATTTATCTAAATAAAGCGATTCCAGAATTAGAAAAATGTAATTTATACTTTTTTGTGTGTCCGCTTAGTAAAATGAACAGTCCTTAGGCAATTTTCGTTCCCAATTGGTTTTGTGTTATAAAATTATTAATATTTCTTTTACCAAAAATATTTTTTTATTAAAAAAATAATGCCGAGTTAGTATTGCCGATTTCGTTGAAAACAAAATTGCCTAAAATGTGACGTCACACCAGGTGGGGAGGGATTTGCAAAATGTGACCAAGTGTGACAAGGGGGTTAAAAAACCTAGAAATCCGTGTGACGTAATTCATGGATGATCCCCAAAGAAATTGCAGGGTAGGACCTACCTGAAAAATAGTACTTTAGAATGTCTAGCGCACTGGAGGCTAACAAACTGGGGGTTGCGAGTTCGGACTCCGGCTTTACTCTACAGTTGGAATGGAAGATAGGGTTACTGCTAGTGATGTGCCGTGGGAATTTCCCGGGAACAAGGAATATTCCCATATGGGAAATTCCTGGGAAATTTCCCGGTGTTCCCGGGAATTTTCCCCAAACGGAAATATTGAAACATAGATTAAGTGTATTACAATTTTAATTAAAGCTAGCATGCACTATTTAAAATAAAGTAGCCAAAAACCATTATATGCAAAGTGGCTTCCCAAAAAAAAACTTGGAAAGTGGATTTGCTTACAACATTCGCCACTTTGGATGTTTTAAATATTATATATATAAAATATTATAAATATTATCTTATCTTATCTTATCTTACTATTTCGAAATTTTCTCCATACAAATAGATACAAATTTTTTTTATCTCTAAAAATTATGGCTACAGTTTTTTTATTGGATATTTTGATAATGTAATGCAAAAACATTCACAAGAACACTAACACAAGATTCACAAGAACACTGTAGAAGAGTTTCTTGGTAAAAAACTTACGGAACTCCACTATTCTTATTAGTACCTAACTTATTTTGTCCCTGATTAAGCTGTGATGATTTGTATCGATATTGTTGAATAATGACGTATTATTGTAAAAAAATATATATTTTGGCAGGGGAATCATTCCCAGCAACTATGGGAAAATTCCCAGGAAGAATGGGAAATTTCCCGGGAGTATAGGGAATTTACGTAGGCGGATGAGATACTGTTTATAATGTTTTTGAAAAAAGTTTAAGATGCTAAGTGTTGACTGAATTTCTGTTCATAAAATAGTATATCTATGCGCAATTTCAAAATTCCCCTACTTTCTCTTCATATGGGAAATTTCCCGGGAACGTTTCCAGGAAAAATCTCACCTAGGGAAATTTCCCGGGAACGGCACATCACTAGTTACTGCTATAGATATTGGCCAGTATATAGTAATCGGCCACTCCTTACAAATCAGAATGAAACACGCTAGTCGCTAATTGAAACATTATTAAGAGCAGTTGCCCTATGTAGCTTTCCATCACAGAAGGGTTGTTACACTTCAAGTGCAATAAGGTCCTTTTTATCTGAAATTCCAACAGAAATTCCGATAGTAAGGTCCTTATTGCTCGTGAAGCATAAGGACCCTTCTCTGATGGAAAGCCACATATAAGTACCTAAGGGTGGTATTCCACTTGTCCAATTTCTTTGTCCATTGTGTATTTTGTCTCACATTTTTCTTAATGAGAGAGTGAGACGCAATGACATTGGACCAAGATATTGGACAGATGGGATATCACCCTAACGTACGGAATTATCACGAGATATAAAGTGAAAACTGGACTAATGATTTGGTCAAGTTGTGTTTTAAAATGTATGGGGAAGACAAACAAATTATAGCCAGCATTCAATTAATGTAGTATGATACCTTTGGGTATGGTGCTTTACGTACACTAGCGTCCCTCCCCCTCCCCCTGACGCAACCTCCCCTTTTAGCATGAAATATGTCCCGGGTGACGGTTTCTTTTAATTTTTGAGAAAAGTATTAGAGTTAGGAATAAAGTGTAAAGGCAAGAAATAATCCTTAATAAATTTTAAACAAAAAAGGTTATATGCAACTTTTTGGTTAGACTCACCATATTCATGTGTTATGTACCTTGTTGAAGTTTAATATAAGTTAGTACGTGATAGTACTGAAATAAATCTTATACGGAAAATAAGCTTGCAAGGTTATTCTCCTGTATGATTTCTTTTAGTACTATCACGTACTATGTTATATTGACCTTTAACAAGTTTTTCAACGGTTAAATTTTGTCGAAGGTCATCTAGCCGTAACATGAATATGGTGCGTCATATCAAAAAAATTAATATGACCTTTTTTGTTAAGAATTTAATAAGGATTATTTCTTTCATTAACACTTTTTTCCTATATTGTATACTTTCCCCTAAAAATTAAAAAAAACTGTCAAACGGGGTTGCGTCAGGGGGAGGGAATTGGACACTAGTGTGCGTAAAGCACCATACCCAAAGGTATCATACTACATTCATCAAATGTTGGCTATAATTTGTTTTTCAAAAAACGCAATTTGACCGAATCATAATAAGCATTGGGATGACGCACACGGATCTCTGGCTTCTTTAAGAGGTTCTATTATTAATTATTAGCTAGTTGCCAGACTTTTAACTATACCTGCCTAAATAAAGGTATCGGGGGGCACGGCAGTGCCCCCGCCAAGTCGAGCGCGAAGCAAACACTGCCGTACCATCCTTTACTGGAACCATTTCGCCGCATTTTCAGGCCCCTATTTGAGAACCTTTGGATAAGACCAGAACGCAGAAATTTTGGTCATCCAGTAAGCTATAATCACATACTTAAAATCCAAAATTTCAAGTCTGTAGGTCATTTAGTTCCGAAGTTAAGCGAAAGCAAAGTTTCGCATTTATGAAACTCACTCATGATCATCAGAATAGAACTAGTACTTCCCATAAACTCAGAGAGCTGAAATTTGGTACAGAGTTAGGGTTTAATGGCCACATAAAGGGAAAACCTAAAAATATTGCAATATCAGTCACGTTTTAAAGATCTAAGAACTGCATAAGTAAGTTTGTAATCCCATATAAATATATGATATTACAAAGTTACTGTTGCAGTTCCTACAAATAGTAGGTAAAGTAAAGGTACACTACGATGTACGATGTGAGTATGAATGAAGATATGTTTTGGTTATGATATGTGTATACATAGTATGGGTATGAGTACCCGAAAAGAAGGACTGCCTACAAAAAGAGATGAGATCCCATCAAAAACATTACATGTAAAAAGGTGCAAGTCTCGCAACGCTTTTACTACAAAAAAGTTTTGAGTAATGTGAAACCAAGTCGGTTATTTTAATCAGTGCCAGGGGGTGTTAAAACCGTATCAATAAGATATCTTTAATTTGTAATACGTATAATGACTTGGCCATCGCACGGCTGCATAATGACAAAAGGATCATCGTCACCTATTAAAAATAATTCTAATTGAACATAACGCTAGCGCTAATTGCAGTTTGAGCATTACACATATTTACGAGTACGGTACTACGAGTAAAGCATTATGTGCGATTGCCAAGTCATTATATGATGATTAGTGACGGATTACTGATTATTATTTAATTATTAGATTTAATGAATGGGCAATACGAAAAACTGTTGCTACTGTACAAGAATCAGAACCGGAAAAAAAGAAAAGAAAGATTTGTAATAATAAAAAAACTACTCCTAAAAAGAAAAAAAATGTGTTAAATAAGAAAATCTAATAAAATAAATCAATATGCCCACGTTTCTACAAAAAGAAGTGAAATCCCACCAAAAACATTCTGTAAAAAACTAGCCAAGTCTCGATGGAGCTGCTTGTTTATCTCTAAAAAGTAATGAAATCTAGACAAAGTCGTGCCAAGTCTAAGGTTCCTTACTGCGATTTCTTTATTATTATTGTTAATGTTGTGTGACTTGGCCGTTGAAGGGTACACAAGGGTACAAAACCAGGTGCTCCATGACACCATTGCACCAATCTGCCATTGCACCAAAAAGAAGTGTTTGTTTCAGGCTCGCCCATACATAAGTATTATTGAAATACGCAGCTTTATCAAGCCTACAATTGACTGGTTATTGAATCATCGTTTTCCAAGTGGCAATTTTCCATCGTCAATGGGTAGCGGTTCTGGCGACAGATTGGTGCAATGGTGTCATGGAGCACCTGGTTTTGTACCCTTGTGTACCCTTCAACGGCCAAGTCACACAACATTAACAATAATAATAAAGAAATCGCAGTAAGGAACCTTAGACTTGGCACGACTTTGTCTAGATTTCATTACTTTTTAGAGATAAACAAGCAGCTCCATCGAGACTTGGCTAGTTTTTTACAGAATGTTTTTGGTGGGATAGGGATTTAACAAATTTATCTAACAATTAGCTTTTCCCTGCGACTTCGTTAATTAGGTCCAGCAGTTAAAGTAAGTATAGGTATAGCGCCTGGATAATATCTAATGGCAATAATTTTGAGCCTAATATGCTTAATTGCTTACACCAATGAACAGGCAATTCATTAATTTTCTCATTTCCATCCCCTTTGCGGGTGACCTCTTTACGTATGACTTCCGACATAAAAACTATCATATATCCTTCCCCGGGACTCTAAACTCTAAGCCAAATTTAAACTAAATCCGTTCAGCGGTTTAAGCGTAAAGAGGTAACAGACAGACAGACACACTTTCGCCTTTATAACATTAGTATGGATTTTCATGACACTTTGAATACGAGATGGCTGCAAGAAAACATAACGTATATTAGAGATGCCCCGAATAGTGAATTTGGCCGAATACCGAATCCCTAATATTCGGTCCATCTCTCGGCCGAATACCGAATATTCGGCATGACATGCGAACCTTTTGAGTAACAATTCTTATGAAAACTTTTCGCCAACAAACGTTTTCTAAGATATTTGATATATTTTTATGTTGAACAGAATAAATGAATGTAATTCGAGTCAATCAAATCAGACCTATGATAAAAATAAAATATTTTGTAATCAACAAATACTCAAAAACGTGCCTTCGTATTTAACTACTTTCCAAGAATACGTTTTAAATATGAAATATAACTTTTTTTTGGTTATTTTTTTCAGTAGTTTTTGTTTTTAGGTAGGTGCAACAGATATTCGGTATTCGGCCGAATAGTAGGCAACATTCGGCCGAATACCGAATATTCGGCAAAGTGGCCGAATAGGCCGAATACCGAATAGTTGCCGAATATTCGTGGCATCTCTAGCCTATATACCTGTTAAAATTACTTTTTTATCATATTTCAGGGCAATCTTGCGAGTGAAGACGAAGACGAGCCTATGGATTCCGACGACGACTATTACTCCGAGACCAGCTCCGACGGAGGCGCCTCCGAGTCCGAAGCGGACTCCGCCACAGGCAACCGCGTCACCCCCGACATGATCGTCTGGCTCATGCTCAAAGAACAAGGAATTATCACCCAAGAAAAGTATAACGAAAAGGCAGAGTTGTGCGAAGATGACATCAAATCTTTGATCCCTAAAATTCCTAAAGCGGAATCTGAGTCGTCGGATGATGAGAGTGGAGAAGGAGAGGACTTGTTCAAGGCGTTGTTGGAAAATATGGCGCGGATTAGAGAGAAAAGGGAAGGTAATGAGAATGAGGGAAGTCATAGTGGAACGAAAGATAAAGATAACGAAAATGGTGTAAATAATGTAAGTAAAGCTAATGGGGATGGGAGTCAAAGTGAAACTAAAGAAATGATCAAAGTAGCCGCCGAAAATGCTGTAAGTGAAGAGCATAAAGTAACTGAAGATAACGCAGCTAATATTGAAGTTGTAACAACACATAAGGAATCACAAGATAATATTGAAAAGCCAAATGAAAAAGTAAACAATAATATGCAAGAGGTACAGAAGTCTTTGGAAAGTAATGAAAAGGAATCTATTAAGATAGAAAAACAGCAAGAAACGGCTACGTCATCTAAACATGTTATAAATGAAACTGAAGAATCAAGTGTTACAAATGAGATTACTGTACCGAAATGTCCTAAATGTTGTAAAATTTCGTCATTGACAGAAACTAAGGCTGATAGCAATAGTCAGGATCAAGATAATATGACGACCAGCGAAAACAACAAAAACCTATTGAATAAAAATATTATAGAACCAATGGAGACAAATGAAAACGAACATCAACAGAATATTAAAATAGATGCAACATCTACAAACACTGAGGAGGAATCTCAAGATGTGAAATCAGAAACATCTAATCAAACCACCAACAAGAAAACTAGGAGTTTCAAGTTTATTCTAAAACACGTGGTAAAAGAAAAGCGAATTTCCGACGAGTACGAATATGTTGACGTACTCGAAACGTACGTGAAAGATTTAGACGAGCAGTACAAAAACAACAAGGCTTCTGATAAATTTGGCACATCCTCCAGAGAGTTAAAAGCGTTCGCTTTCTTCCTGAATTTTTATTCGCCATCATGTTACAAATATATCGTGGAAACCTTCAACACCCCTCTACCACAGCATAAGGAATTATGCTCGTGGTACATGACAGACGACGACCGACCGGGACTATCTGAAAAAGCCTTTAAGATTTTGAGGCAGAAGGCCGCTAAAAAACGGCTGACTTGCGCCTTGATGTCGCGCGACATTTTTATGAAAAACTACGGCTTTGACTACGATCAGGTCGACTATGGCGGCGGCTGCAACTACGAATACACGGACAAGGCCGTCATGACGTTCGTTTTCGTGCTAGTGAGCCTGGACGAAGACTGGAAGATACCTATCGGCTACATTTTCGCCAAACGCATCCCGCCAGAGTCACAGGCAGAGCTGATAAGAGTATGTTTGACACAATGCCACGAAGCTGGCGTGGACGTGGTAGCCGTCACTCTAGATTCGCCCACTCCGGCAGAATTCTTAGGCTGCTCCTTCCAAGATGTGAACAATTTGAAGACAGTCTTTAAACACCCGGTGTGTAACAGTGAGGTGGTAGTGTGGATCGATCCGTGTTTGGCGATCCGGAGCGCCCGGCACACGCTGAAAGTCAAAGGAGTTCTATACAACGAGGCGGGGAATAAAGTACGCTGGAATCTCATCAGGAAACTGAGAGATCTTTATTCTTCCGAAACGGTAGATTTTGAGCGACCGAAGTTTTTGGAACTAAGGAATCACATCGCTAAGGTGGGTCTTACGACGGAGATTTTGAGCGACAGTCTGGCACCTGCCCTGCAGCTTTGTGAAGAACTAATCCCAAGCTTCTATGATACGGCACCTACACGAAGATACATCGAAGTTGTAAACGCGTTGTACGATATCCTCAATTCGAGAGTCACCACAAACTTGGCTGATGTTGAGCAAGAGTTGAACGCGGCGAAAGATTACATGATATCTCTATTTTGTAATCGGGAGAATGCACTGTCGCCTTTCGACAAGGAAAATCTAACCGTTGAAAGACTTCAGTTCCGATCTTTCGTGGAAGGTAAACCGGCGTGTGGATTTATCACGTTTCTCATTTGCATTGAGAGTTTCAAGAACCTGTGTACGACTTTAGTCGAGAAAGAGCAGAGAATTCTAAGCCTGAATCCCCACCGTTTGTGCAAGGATCATGTCGAGAATTTTGTAAAGAGTTTAAGAGCTTTCAACCGTTTGAATCCTGAAAATTTCAACGGCTTCGCCTTCCAAGCATATTACGATTATTTGTTTGATGTTCTCGAGGGAAATCCAAACTTTTCCGACAAAAATGTTGAACTGGAGAACTGGCCTTTTGAGAACAAGCACTCCCCATCGGATATTATTAAGCTGACATCAGGCAAGCGCGCGTTCGACGAGGTCTACTCCTTCCAATACAGGCCCAAGAAACTCCCTAAAACTACCCACGGCGATCGAGCGACGAAGCTAGTCCGGGAGTACTCCAAAGCGATGGATACTGACATGGACCTGTCGACTAGAAAGAATATGGTCGGTTATTTAGCCGGCTGGATCGCTGCAAAGTTCGCAAAGAGCCTGAAATGCGAAACATGCATAGACGCAATGTGTACGGATAAAAAGCAGTGGTTCCACAAGTTTATAACCTCGAAGCATCTGAAGGGAGTGTGTCTGCCCAGCGAGGAGCTATTCCAGATTTGCTGGGAGTGCGAGCGAGCACTCCGGATGAAGACTTCACCGGCTCGGCTGCGGATTTATGTTCTACGGAAACTAGTACACAAGTTCCCGTGGGCTCGCACTTCTAAACACCATCCTCTACACCACATCCATCTCGCCCGCGCTATCATTGCCAAGTATATCCCTATGAGAGTCCCAGCGCCTTTAAACTCCAGAGACAGACAGCGTGTGACAGAGATGTTCAGCGTATTCACGTGTATGAATAGAGACGGATTCTTCAGCGAATTGCTGCGAATGGGCGCCCGCGACGATGATAACGAGTTAGATTAAGGTACGAGTGAAATTTACTTTTAGGTCTGTGGGCCACTTGCACCCAGGGACTGAATACCGGTATATTTTTCATACAAATTAACCGGTATTCAATTTCGGTATCTTGGTTGTTTAAGTATACTTTTCATTTAGCTAATCAGATCAATCATTATCCTTACCTAAATACGTACTATTCTATAATAACAGAGATTTAATGTGAAGGCTATGAGATATTTTGATTTTTAGTTACACCGGTAACGGTTCCTGCTTGCTTGCACCATCCCACTAACCTGGGATAACCGGTTTAACCTGGAGCTATAAGGTTACCAGTACAATTTGTCACGGGGTTTAACCGGTTATCCCCGGGTTAGTGCAAGTGGGGTTAAAATGTAAGAGAACAGCAACATGTCATTTTTTTAAATACATGCTCACAATATTGATTTTAGTGCCTCAGAAGTTGAATTGGTAGCTGTTAAGATTGCACAAACTGAAAAACAATTTAATATAAGTATTTTATGCCAATTACTTATGTTTAAAATTAAATAATCATAAGTTATAATTGAAAGTATTTTAGTTTATTAAAGTCTGCTAGACTATAAGACTATTTTGCACAAACTATATTGTTATAAACGTGTTATAATTTATAATAATGTTGATTTTAATACTTGTGCTCCATAAAATGGCTGTTTTTTGTGTTAATTAATATCTAATATTAAGGTAATTATTTGATGTTCCATTTAAGTTTACAATCTTATTTCAAACACCACTTACAACATTCACTGACCCGGGGTTAACCGGTTAAACCTGGAGTTAACATGGTTACGAGTACAATTTGACACTGGGTTAACGGTTTAACCGGTTAATCCTGGGATGCTGCAAAGTGAAGTTAATAGATATAGATAGGTGGCTCTTTAAGACCCACTTGCACCATTCCACTAACCCGGGGTTAAGCGGTTAAACTATTAACCTAGTGTCAAATTGTATGGCTAACTATGGCAACTCCTGGTTTAACTGGTTAACCCCGGGTTAGTGGAATGGTGCAAGTGGGCCTTAGATTACATTATCTGAAAGAAAATTTATTATAATTATAGATTTGATTTGAGACTGATCATATATTATAATCAGGGTTTAATTTCTTATATTTAACAATACTGAATGGTAAATTATTTAGAGTTATGAGGGAGGGAATTAAGTATAATTTCAGTGAAGTTTTTTTTTGTTTATTGTTTAAGGTATCATTGATATTATCTTTTATGTCATGTCTATTCAAGTATTCACTTATGTACAGTCAGCAGCAGAAGTTGCTAAGCAGGCCGGGTGTTCAAAATGATCTTGACGCGACTTTATTGCTAAGAGAATAAGAGCGTGTCAAGGTAATTTTGAACACCTGACCCGCTTAGCAACTTCTGCTGCTGACTGTACAATCGCCATCAGATATATCGCCTTGACAATAGAGGCGTGTTCAGATACTTGTGAGCGCTTCGGCCGCTCCGATATATCTGATGCCGACTGTACATGCCAAGACTCGGCGAGTGTGTACAGCCGACATTATACTACACTAATATAAGTTTATTATCTTTCGTTGGAGAATTATTATTTTATTTCGGTTTACATTGGTTCAAACTTACTAGATAAATTATTACAGAAGTGCCTGATGATGATTACTGCTGTGTAATAACACTAATAACCATAAGTAAAGAAAGAATGGTAATTCGATACATCAGTTTTCCTACCAAAACGCGCGTTATTTCGTAGTCGACATCTAACGTCTAGTAGTGGAACTATCAGTACCGCTACTTGGCACCAGATGGCATAAGTGTCGCTACTGACGCAATATGTACCGCTAAAAAAATTTACAACTAATATTAGAAGCAGAATTAGTTGAAAATAGAGTTTCGAGTAGTGGGGTCATCCATTAATTACGTCACACCAATTTCTAGGTTTTTTGACCCCTCCCCCCCTAGTGTGATTTCACATTTTTTCTACGAAATCGCCAAATCGAATTAAGTAAGTACCTAAGTATTATTAATATTTTATCAAAATATTTTTGACGATATAAATATTAGTAATTTTATAACCCAAAACTCCTTAGGAAAGAAAATTAAACGATTAAAAACTATTTTCGTTTTAAAAACTTGTTATTTAAATGTACAGCGAACTAAATAATTTAAATAAATTTTCGGTTACTGATGAAGTTAAAGTGACGTCACAAAGTTTGTGTCTCCCCCCTCCCCCATGTCACAATATGTCACATTTTCTTGACCCCCTCCCTCCCCCTAAACGTGTGACGTAATTAATGAATGACCCCTAGTCCGGTTATAATATTAGTCGAAAATTGTTGAGCATTGAAGATTTTGTTCGCTGCGACATCTATTGTCGACTAGCAGTACTGATACATTTCGCTACATGACGCTAGATGTCGACTACGAAATAACGCGCGTTTGGGTAAGAAAACTGATGCTCCATACATTACCACTCTTTCTTTACTTATATCTTATATTAATTACTCTATGGTAATTAATCATAGAAGGTAGGATCGCATAGAAGTGGTATACGCGTGCCTCCGTGAGGGACAAAACATACGCAAATGCGACACTGTGATTGGTCGAATTCATTTGTTGCCCACCATTCTCCATACTAATAAAAAGGTGGGGAACAAACAAAAAGTGAGACTGTGACAAGGACAAGCAATAATACCGCTTTCTCTGCTACTCCTACTGAAAGATACATAAGACTATCTCGTTCTGTCAGTTACCCCCACCACTCATGCCAGATTCAGGTATATCCTAGATTCATGTAATTAATAATGAAACATTAATATATCATGAAGATATGTCTATGAAGACTGAAGTTGATTGTGATTATTCTGGCTGTTTTTAGTGTAAGATTGTCAATTTGTTACGTATGAATAAAAGCTGATTATAATTAATGCATTTCATTATCATCCCATAATGGGGTTGGCCGGTCGAAGTATTTAACAGATGGCGCCAGCATAGCAAGCACTGTCAATCCCTAGAGTTGTGTCAAATTTGTGTTTTTTTTTAATGGAACTTTACGCCTTGGATGCCTGCCCTTTAAGCCAAATCTCATAAAAAAGGGGCAAGCTATGATGGCGCCATCTATGCAAACCTTTGACAGTTGCCAACCCCATTACTAAATATAGTTGGTGAAGCAGATCTTGTAGAAAAAGGCGGAAAATTTGAAAAATGTAGGCGCGAAGGGATATCGTCGCATAGAAAATTTTAATTTCGCGCATTCTTCTACTGACAAGATTTGCTTGGCCATCTATAGGTCAGACAAGTCCAGACAAGTTTTGCAAAAGAGAAAAAACAACATCACCATATACTTTTTAAAACTATATTTCCATAGAAGTTATTTTTGTTAATCAAAGTCGCAGAACTTCTCTTGGTCTGGGTTATAATAAATAATAATAATAAATAATAATAAATATTATAGGACATTCTTACACAGATTGACTAAGTCCCACAGTAAGCTCAAGAAGGCTTGTGTTGTGGGTACTCAGACAACGATATATATAATATACAAATACTTAAATACATAGAAAACACCCATGACTCAGGAACAAATATCTGTATCATCATACAAATAAATGCCCTTACTGGGATTCGAACCCAGGACCATCGGCTTCGCAGGCAGGGTCACTACCCACTAGGCCAGACCGGTCGTCAAATTATTATCTCGGAGTAATTAACAATGGAGACGCCATGTCTAAAATTTTCGGTACAAAATAGTCTGCCGTTTTTTGCGGGGGAGGGGCACATCAAATGTATAGGTACGTCATGTCAGATAAACGTCAGTCCATACATATGGTTGACCATTGGCCGCCTATTTTCGACAGAGGGGAATGCCTGTTAATGGCGGCTCCATGTTATTATAGCCGGTCAAATTTTTTTGCCAGTAGCAAAAGCGCGAAATTCTTATTTTCTATGGGATGATTAGTTGATTACCTTTGCTTCGCGCCTACATTTTTAGGGTTCCGTGCCCAAAGGGTAAAACGGGACCCTATTACTAAGACTTCGCTGTCCGTCCGTCCGTCCGTCTGTCACCAGGCTGTATCTCACGAACCGTGATAGCTAGACAGTTGAAATTTTCACAGATGATGTATTTCTGTTGCCGCTATAACAACAAATACTAAAAACAGAATAAAACATAGATTTAAATGGGGCTCCCATACAACAAACGTGATTTTTGACCAAAGTTAAGCAACGTCGGGAGTGGTCAGTACTTGGATGGGTGACCGTTTTTTTTTGCTTTTTTTTTTGCATTATGGTACGGAACCCTTCGTGCGCGAGTCCGACTCGCGCTTGCCCGGTTTTATTTATATTTGCCACTTTTTTCTATAGACGGAAATGGCTTGTCAGACTATTCGACTATAAGTATAGGTGCCTAATAGTGAAAAATTAAAGGAAATGCCTTTAAACAAACTTTATTGTTTACTTTAACCATAACAATTTATACATCTTTATTTCTTTACAATGATATACATTTTCATATTCTACCTTTATACACAAAAATAAACTCTAGTAAAATTTAAATAATACGTTTTTTTTATATTTTTGGGTGCGATCAATATACGTGAAGTTCGATCACAACCAAAATTAAAATTAATCTATTTTATAAATACTGAATTTTGTGACATAATATACATGTTTACTTACATAATACTTACAATAATCATTGATATGTTTGATAGTGAAAACAAAAAGTGCATAGAAAAACCATTACATGTACAGCCTGGCAAAAAAGTGCAGAAATTAAAAAGTGGCAACACTGTAGTGTCGTCCCGTTCTCTAAAGGCCCCAGTACACAATGGGCCATCGCCGGCCACTCCAAGGGACGCATTTATGCGTTAGAGGGAGCAAGTAATATTGCTATCTCATTCTACCGCAAGGCTGCGTCCCTTGGAGTTGCCGGCGATGGCCCATTGTGTACTGGGGCTAGGGTTGCCAGATCGAAAGGCGCTATTATCGGGAAACAATATAAATTTTTCGGGATTTTAGGACTTGAGTCGGGAAAAAAAATACATTCAAATTAAAGTAATTGTATTAAATACAACGATATTTTACATTATTGGCAATACGTCAGCTCGCTCGCTCGACGGCAGTTCGGAACTTGAAATAATTGTTTTATAACGTGAAGCTGTTTTTCGGGACAGTTTACACTTTGTCGGGAATCGGGAACACATGCTAAAAATCGGGAGAATCCCGCCAAATCCCGACCATCTGGCAACCCTAACTGGGGCCTTAATATGAATTGATTTGAAAGGGACGACACTACAGTGCTGCCCCTTTTTAATTTCTTCTCTTTTTTGCCAGGCTGTAAGACAGGTATTCTAAATAAATTATACAAAATAATAAAATAAGGTCTGGCCAACCGTTTTTCTAGTTCAAAATGAAAACGCAAAAATGTGGGGTCACAAACCTTTTCTTGGAATTTGGAATTTCTCACTTTTTTCCTGTGAGGCTGTGACACAAGGGATCGCCAAACGGTATTTTTAAATATTTTTAATAATTTAGGGTCATAATAATTATTTTTACGGCTTTGAATAATTCCTTTTTGGGGGTACCTTGATAAAATATTGTGTTAATAAAAACTTATATGAAAAAAGGAAAAATTAAGAAGAATTAGATCTTTCAAAAACAAGAATAAATGTCATTCGAAACCAAGAACTGCGTTCGTCTTAATTATCCAAAGACTTGGCAGTTTGCACGTGCCGAATACATTAAAAAAAAAAAGAAAAAGTACAGTCTGCAACAATACGTATGGACCCAATCAGCTGAATCCGCATTCAATGAGGGTTTTTTAACAAGTGCGGAGAATAAGAAAGAATATTTCGAATGCTGATAGTAAAAATATCGAATATTCCATGTTGTAAGGCAAGCTGACTGAGTATAAGATAGAAAGCGTAAAGTAACGAAGTTTTAATGTTATCGAACTAGATGGCGCTAGCATATATATCATTAAGATCTATTGAATGAATACTTACAATTAAGTAACTCCATCTATCGGTGATTTTATCATTTAATATGTATTTACTAGCGTCATCTACCTTAATTAAATCAAAGTAGTACAATTTCTACAGAAAAAACAAGAAAAAATATACACTTTTAAATCAATAGAATACACCTATAACAAATACAAGAATGTAATAATATCGTACCCGCGACCATATATGTGTTACAAACTTCACTTTTTTTTTTGAAATTATAAGTATTATAACCGTTAAAGGAATATACAATATTAAAAACGGTATAATTATTGCGCTTGTATTGTGTATTAACTTTGGAATTTCATAGCCATCAAGAAACCAATAGTCTAACTATATATTTAGGAAGCTAAATATATAATAGTTGCATTTTGCCTTTGCTTGCCATCACACCTTATAAATTAAATAACATTAGAAGATTAAGTACGAATTTCGACAATAGGTGGCGCTGCCTTTTAAAAGGAACGATCTTTAAGTACTTAAACAAGTTAAACATCAGTCTAAACTATGGACGGATTTATTACAGTATTTAGACGGATGTAATATATGATAATTTGCGTATACATTTTATTCTAAATCTATTATATTTATTTAAATTGAAGTTCTTAATGTTACTGACTGCTTATTTCAAATAAAATTAAGTACCAGAAACGTGTGTGCCAATTCTTTTTTTATACACATTTCTAACAATGCTGTATGCTACAAATATTTTATAACCCTGATTTAATCTTAAGTACATCATAAGTGACGTTCTTGGAGAAAAGGGACTTTAGTGCGATAACCGTCTAGTAATCGAGTAAGCGGATGCTGTAATGTCACTTTTGTCCAAAAACCTCACAATTTTTACCTGTTTCCTACCCAACCTCTACAAAATCCATCGTAAAATTAGTTTAATCGTTACATGCACAGAGCTCATACGTAAAAACTCTAAAATCAATAACGATAAACGCACAGATGGCGTTGCGATCGTTAAAATAAAACATGTCGGTGTCGGTAGATACGTCAAATCTAAAGTAACATTAAGCGCAGACTTGTTAAGTTTACTAAAGTATGTTTCCCATATTAGCCACTAGATGGCGCTATCTTTGACCGCTACGTAAGCTTGCTATTACAAGTCACCAGATGGCGTTATTTTCAATACCAAATTAATTTTCATGGATGCGAGCTGTCGTCTCTAGTTGTGTTCCTCTGGAAGGCCCGTAAGATGGCGCTATCTTTGACTACTATATAGACTTGCTCGTAGAAGTCACTAGATGGCGTTATCTTTAAACACACTCAACTTTTTTCTGAAACTCTTACAATTTCCAGGATATTTATGCCATTCTCCACCAAAAGGTTACTTATTGTCGGTCAATAAGGCGCTATTTCCATTGCTTCAATTTGAAATCAACCTTATCGACAGCCGTGGTACCTTTTGGTTGAAAACGTGACATTTATCGGAATATAACGTTGCTCGTATGCGAGCCTCTGTGCGAGCTGTTGTCGCGGGTGGTGTTCCTTCTGAAAGGGTTCCAGGAGGGCGCGCGGCGCGCGGAGGAGCGCGCGGTGGCGGTGGTGGCGCCGGAGCCGCTGGAGGCCGTCGACGCGGCCGACACCGAGCCCTGGTTGGAGTTGGATTGCCGGGGGATGTCCGGGGACGACTGGAAAAAAAATCGTTGATAACAGCGCCATCTATCGGTAAGTGAAATATAATAGTTTGATTATTGCGTCATCTATTGGTAAGTGAAAGATAATAGTTGTAGTGTGATATTGCGCCATCTATCGGTTAATTGTAAGATTAAAGTGCCGTTAACACTGTCATCATGCTTTGGAGTGCTTTGAACACTTTCTCGACGTAGTTGGTTGTTAAACATTTATGGTTTTCTATATAAATAGGTACCAGTTCCTAATATACAGACCATTTGGTAAGGTCCCTTTTGATATGAAATATCATTTTCAATTTAAGAACTATTTAATTTTCTTAAACATGATTGCTCCTCTGGGTGATATTCCACCTGTCCAATGTCATTGCGTCCCACTCTCTCATTAAGCAAAACGTGAGATGTAATATACATTGGACAAAGAAATTGGATAGGTGGAATACCATCATTTGTTTTTTTATGTATATTTTCTACTGTTAGAGTCTGTGCGGGAAGAGAAGAGTCGTGGAATACATTCCACATTGCTCTATACCACAGAATAAATAATAGTACTAGGTACAGAAGACTAACTCTCAAAACGAGTCTGTCACGATGAGTACAGATATGGCCGCTAGGTGGCGACAGCGCCACGTGCGGCTTATGGCAAACCCCAAAATTGGGGTCGAACAGATGTACTTTTAGCTACCTGTAGCAAAGCGACGAAATCGCGGAGTGAGCCACGCCTGTCTACATAATAGAGCCCAATACATTCCACGACTCTTCTCTTTCCGAACATACTCTAATGGGTAGGTATATTCATTACCTATGTTCATGTGTTTACGTACCTTCATCAAGCTCTTGTCCATGGGTGTGGCAAGCCGGAGTGCCAACAAGTCTCCGGCTTGCTGAATAATTCGAACAACTTCTTCATGAGAGCTCCACTTCACATCTTTGTCGCCGACTGAGATGATGAAGTCACCTTCTCGCATGCCGCCGATCTGAAATAGTTATTAAAAGGACACTGAAATGTAGCCAATATGTCAACAATAAATACTATACAACAAAAAAACAGAGGCATTCCGTGAGTACCGATAGAAGTGAAAACTTGGATTTCATAGCCCACGCAGTTCAAGTATTATTTTAAACGTAAAATTTCTATGAAATTATGACGTATAAATAACACTGGCACTGCGAGGGCTATCATAATCGCTGCAGAATTTTCGTGGCTTAACTTTAAAGAGACCGACTCGGAACCAGTAACCCGACACTTAAATTTTTATCCAAGAAAATAAGGGTAGGGAACCGATTTCCTAATAGAGTTATAGGAGTTATTAGATTTATAGGAACGTCATAATTTCATAGAAGTTTGACGTTTAAAGTTTCTAATTTCTTGGTCTAAAACTACCTACGGCCACACGGTGCAGCTACTGGACAGTGTTGCCACATTAAGAAATTGGATCCCGATCCTTATTTTCTTGGATAAAAATTTAAGTGTCGGATTACTGCGGTCACTGGTGCCACTTTGTAACTCCCCAACCCAATACTTACATCAGCCAAAGAGTTCGGTTCCACCGCAGCAATCATGACCGGAGCATCACCTCTCACAGAGAACCCGAAACCATCCTCATCCTTCGAATTAGCCACATCATATTCACTCGCCACCCTCCTCAACGGCTCCTTTCTCCTCTCCCTCCCACTCTTCTTCCCATTCACACTCTCCGTAGTCTTTACAAAGCACTCATTATTCCTATAGTCATATTTATCGTAGTCTAAAACTTTAGGATGATATTCCATGTGGTTGTAACTGTTTATATAAACTCCGTTCTGCTTCATGACTCTTTGGAGTTGCTTCTCGTAGTCTTCGTAATTCTCGTCTCTGATTACGGAATTGTAATAAGCGCTGTTGTCTTCGGATCGGTCTCTTTTCTCGGATCTTTTGTCGAGGTCGTAGTTTCTGCTGAGTCTCCTGTTGTCTCTGCTGTGTTTTTGGAGGGTGATGAGGCGGGGGGCGCTCCAGTGCCGCTTGGCGGAGAACACGGCGATGGGGCCGAGGGATTTGAAGAGGTCGTCCACGCGGTGCTGAGCGAAGTCCGGCGGGGTTAGGGACAGTTGGAATTTTGATGAAGCTGCAATGAGGGTATGGATTACAAGCAGAAATATATGTTGTTTAGGGTCTTTACCCTTTCCCATAAAGTTTTAAGTCATAAGGATTGCCATAAAACAACCTAACCTATCCTATCTATAGGATAACCTTACGAAAATCCTGAAAAAGGGTTTCAGTTTTAGGACTAATGATAATATAACAAACAATACATTATGGTTTAAAACTTTATGTGAAACAAAGGGACTCCGTTTTAAAAAGCGGTTACCAATTTTCTGTCCGATTCTCGAAAGTCGAAAGCTGGTTTTAGTATGGAAAAAAAAAAACAGATTTTTTTACTACTAATGCAGTAAACTCACGTATAATAGTGGGTGCGTCAAGTAGCTCCATCTCGCTCAGGTCCGGTGAGTCCCGTAGCGTGGCTCGTTCCCGGGCTGCCCTCTCTGCATGAGCGCGTATCACTCGTGCTAGAGGCTCCTTGCCTCGCAGTTCACTGCAATATAAAATCATGTTAATATGAATTTTGATTTTTAAGGACGACTACCAATTCTGGTGGTTAATACATTTTCTTTAAGTATTTTGTGTAAAGATATAATTGAAGACCTCATCTCCGTCGGCGCAAGTCCATACATATTCTAATCCAGCGGTCGGTAACAAGCGGCCCGCGAGCCTCCCTGGCTATTTTGTATGTGATATGGTGGATGTCCCATTGAAAGAACAGAGTCTATTCGTGATCTGGGAGTCAACTTGGACAGTAAGCTCACTATGAGAGAACATATAGACATTATAGTAAATAAAGCATTTAGGTGCCTTGGCTTTGTCTTCAGAATATGCCGCCCTATGACTGACCTGTCCTGTATCAAAACTGTGTACTACGCGTATGTGCGCAGTATACTCGAATACGCTAGCACTGTGTGGACTCCGCATTATATAACCCACATACACCGGATCGAGCGCATACAAGAAAAATTTACAAAGTTTTTAAATTATCGCTTAAGAAAAATCCCTGAAACGTATGAGGATAGATGCAAATTTCATAACATTATCCCACTTAGTAATCGGCGAACTGTAGCAGACATGACGTTCCTCCACGATGTTCTCAACGGGCATCTAGACTGCGTTGGATTGCTGTCACAGTTAGGGCTCCGCGCTCCCACGCGCCGTACTCGTCACACCACACTATTCCATATTCCCTGTCATCGTACCAATTATGGCCAAAATTCTATCCTGAGTAGAATCGCACGTACCTATAATAAATCGTTCCAAAACATCGACCCTTTCTTCTCCTCCAGACGTGTTTTCAAATCACAAATTGCAAAGCAACTTTCCTGGTAGTCTCGCACTATCAGACCCACTTACACACATACACACACACACACACACACACACACACACACACACACACACACACACACACACACACACACACACACACACACACACACACACACACACACACACACACACACGAACACATAAATTCCAATAAATGCATACAAACTAATAGATTCGCTCGTTTATGTACTGTATGTATTTTTATTGTACTATTTTTTATTTATTGTTTACGCAAAATTAGAGCTATACCTACTATTTTAGGATTTTTTTTTTCCAGTTTACAGTTAATATTAAATTTTTCTCTTTTTCCTTGTACCTTAAAGACTTACAAATTAAGTTATATTTACAATTCTTGTACAGCACAAGTTACAAGTCTACCCACAGATGATTTTTTATTATGTATAAACTCCAGGAAGTTCTGTTATTGGCTATGCTATAAGTTCTCATGTTTTTTGTATATTATTTAATGTAAACGCTGTTGAACTTCTCAATAAAAAATAAAATAAATAGATATAGACAAACGTCAAAGTCACAAATATTACCAAAGTGCGGCCCGCGTCAACTTCGTTAACTACTATGTGGCCCTTGGCTGCTATAAGGTTGCCGACCGCTGTTGTAATCTATGCGTTCCATTTCTGAATATCTATTTTTCGTACAACTTTATCCTCTGTTCTCCGCTTACTCTTTACAATGATGCTGGGGCATCCGAGATGCTAGCGGCATCTATCATAAATACGATCTAGTTACTCGTATCATACTAGCGCCATCTATTTTAAAGAGAACTCACCGACACATCCGTTGTAACCTCTGTGCTTCTTCGTACAACGCCTGCGCTTCAATTAGGTGCGCGCGCCCCACCACCGTGAAGTCCAAGTCGTCGTCCATCTTGGTGTTGGGTACTGAACCTGTTGAAAAGGAAATAGTTAGTGGCGCCATCTGTTAGTTGGTACCTAATGGGACTTACTATTTACTATTAATAGTGGTGTCATCTTTTATATTGTGATATAAGAATACCTACCTCACCTTAAATACCTTTAAACGAGCAATTCTTGTTTATTTATTTATATGTAATTCTTGTTTATTTGTTTATTAATTTATATGTAATTATATATTTCGGGGATCCCGGAAACGGCTCTAACGATTTCGATGAAATTTGCTACCTATAAGAGGGATAGGAGCGATAAATCGATATAACTAGGTCTTAACTCTGAGAAAACGCGCATTTTTGGGTTTTTATGTTTTCCGAGCAAATCTCGGTCTGCCAGATATTTAGATATACTTGTATAAAATATTAAAGATAATATGTACCGTTGTCAACATTCCGGTCGCTGCTAGTGTATAGTGCGGCGACCCGCTGCCGCGCGCGCGGAGTGCTGTCCGCGTGGAGCAACCCTAACGCCGCGTACTGGTGCGCCAGCGCTGGAAAACATACCATACATGGTATAATAATATACTCCGCCTGGTACTCTCTTCCTGTCTTTTCGTGGTCACGTGACTGACACAAGCGTACGTCATCATGCGACAGCGCTGTATGATAATATGCGATAGCGCTATATAAAGTGGCAATGTTATTGTGACGCAGGCTTGTGTCACTCTGGGAAGAGAAGACCATGTTTTATTAGACTATGATACCATATTAATACAGTACAAACTACGCACACAGCGGTGTGATTGTGAGACGTCCATTAAAGCGCCAATCACCACATATTAACACAAGTTTAAATTGTTTTTTGACGTGATAACGTCTTATAAATCGATGAACAATGGTAGCATGCACGAAAAAGTATCACGTTGTGGACAGATCTCCATGGTAACATTGTGGACAAATTTCCATGGTAACGTTACTTAATGTAATGGTAATGTTTTCTTATGACGTTATCATGCAAAATTATCGTCCGTAAACAGACTTTACAGAAATGACGTCATTTCAAAATTAGGGGGGGGGGTCTGGACATCGGATGGATGGTAGCATGACGTAGGAGGAAGCGGAGTCATTCAAAGCATGATTTTTGGATGATTTTAGGGGGGGGGGGGGGGGTCAAAAATCGTCAAAAAACGATGACGTAATTTATGGATAGCCCCTACATCGTGGTCGTCAAAAAAAAAAAGAGTTATTAGGGAGCGTTCATGAACTATAGGGGACAAGAGCCCCCATTTACTCGTATTGGTGCGAAACTTAAATTGTGTCAAATTTAATAACAATAACCACAAGATGGCAGAATCTACAACGCGCTAGGGAGCGTGTGTCAACTGTAGCGGGTAGCACCTGCTTTAACGTGTCAATGTCAAGTTTATGTTTCCGAGTTAGGCCGCAAGATGGCAGATCCTCCAACGCATACCTTTATAAAATTCAGTCTTCACATGGACCAAAGAGACCCACGAGTATGGCACGTAGTTGAAGACGCCTTCCGTCTGCATCTGCAATTTTGATTGCAATTTAGTAAATAAATACCAAATTTAAAAGCATAACTACATATGTATTATATAAACATGATAGAACGCTATACTATTTCTTAAAGTACACGTTCTCAAAAAGACTCACGGTCCGATTCGAATTTTAAGATAGGTACGTCAAATATTACGGCTAGATACGATATGGATTAGATGTCAGTGTCAAAAGTGACGTTTATTCAAACAAAAACATTAAAGTTCGAATCGGGCATTCAGTAGGTATTTGACTGTACATGTGTTCATAATATTTATGTTCATATGTGTACATGTGGCGCCATCTATCGTAAAGTACGGTCAACTATAAATTCCGTCATACCTTCTGATATAGCTGCGTGTATGTGTGCGCGCACTGCGCGGCCTCCTGCGCGAAGTCGAGGCACATGTCGAGGTCGTCGCGCAGCTCCCCGCGCCCGCACTCGCGCGCCTGCAGCTGCAGCTTCTCGAACAGGCACTCGCGCGCCTGCGCCTGCCGAATCAAGTGTACATTTCGAAGTTTGATGCGAGAGCGAGGGATGCAAATATTTGGCCATCGGTCATATTGTCAACTGCCACCCCCTAGCCCAGTGGTTCTTAACCTTTTCAGTCCGGTCACCCCTATGACTAACTAGGGAACCTGATTTCACCCCTCCTCCAAATGGTAATAAAAAATAAAACGTGTACGTTTGTTGTATTGTTATATTACGTTAGCTTATTACCCCCGTAAAATACCAGTTTTACCCCCACGGGGGTAATTACCCCTAGGTTAGCAACCACTGCCCTAACCCATCGGCCTGATCGGCCATATCAACTGACTGATTCAAACAACTCTTGTGAAATTTTGTGAGCAGGACCAATAATTATACTGATTTCTTCAAAACGGAGAAGCCATGGGGATCTCAGAGATCTACAGCTCACAGAGTAATACTACTCGTAGTAAGAGTATTGGAGTACCGTCATAGTAGCAGCGAGGACTAGAGTATCAGCCGCCAAGGCGACAGATGACGCGTTAGTGAAGTTTTCATGGATATAGCGGAGGGTGCCCGCCGCTCTGACAGGGGTATGTGAGCGAGACAGCGCTATGCACGTGTCTAACGATGTCCCGGTCGCTCGGATGAATAACACCAATGTAAGCGAAACAGAGCTATTTTCGCCCGTTCGGAGGAACGTGATATGCATCGAACGTGGCGACAGCTTAAAGCGACTACAGGCGCCATCTATCGCACAAACCGTGCATTATGTAAATCTTATAATGGCGTCATAGTGGCAGCCAGGACCAGTAGAGTGTCAGCCGCCAAGTCGACAGATGGCGCGTTGGTAAAGTTCTCATGGATGTAGGGAGGGTGTTCGCCGCTCTGACAGGGGTATGTGAGCGAGACAGCGCTATGCACGTGTCTAACGACATCCCGCTCGCTCGTACCGACCTAATGCATCGAATGTGGCGATCGCTTTAAGCGACTACAGGCGCCATCTATCGCACAAACCGTGCATTATGTAAATTTTTGTAATACCGTCATAGTGGCAGCCAGGACTAGTAGAGTGTCAGCCGCCAAGTCGACAGATGGCGCGTTGGTGAAGTTCTCATGGATGTAGCGGAGAGTGCCCGCCGCTCTTAGTAATGCGTCCACAGCGCCATCTAGGCCTAGAGATGTGTGCCGCTCCTGCAAGTAACATACGACTGTTATGACGCTTCAACTTCAAACTCCAAGCGTATTAAGGTGGATGTCTAGGGATGGGATGCCGATTATCAGCCAAAAGATGGCGTCACTGTGCACGAATTGTGGATTTTCACTATTTCTCCCAAAATACAAAGTTTCATAAGATGTGTTGATATGTGCGAAAACTATAAAAAATACTACATCCAAATCGAGACATGTTCAACTCAACATTGTCTCATTTCGTTATTACCGGAATCCAACTGCAAAATATTGCAATTTCTTGCATTCACGCACACTTACGTACTAAAAGTCACCTTAAAGTCAGTGTCAAATGTCAGCAGATTCGTAATGTTACAGTAAAGTAACCTAGAGGGCGCAGCGGATGAAATGTTTATTGTTGAAAAAAGATTGGAAATTAAGGTGGTTCGCCTAGGTTACTCAAAACTTAACTCTCGCTAGATGGCACCACTTTTGCAAAATTTCAGATTTTATTTTTTTGTGAAATGGTCTTGGTATTTGTATACTTAAAAGTATGTTTCGCGCACTTTTTAAGTAAATATTGAACTATTAGAATAAACATTGAATACTTCATTGTGCAAAAACCACCTTTTTAATTCGACGGAGTGTTGCTGTCACGCTTTTTCCTACTATTACTCACACATGCAAACAGTGTTTCCGTGATCCTTGTAGTAGACAATTTCACACAACGTAAGTATGTTGCAATAGCGTAACGGTATGTTCGTGGAAATACGTGCAAGAGGATTGGGGTTCAAGACTGGTGCGAGTAGGTAATTTCTTTTCGTTTCTCCTTTGTGTTATCTTACCTTTAAACGAGCAATTATTATATATATAATTATTTATTTATATACATATTTGGATGGTATCAGAAACGGCTCTAACGATTTCGATGAAATTTGCTATAAGGGGTTTGATCTCTTAGCTAGGTCTATGAGAAAACGCGCATTTTTGAGTTTTTATGTTTTCTAAGCTTTGGTCGGTCTCCCAGATATTCAATCTCCGCTTGGCAACTAATCCCAGAATTGGCATGCGCACTAGTTTTTACGAAAGCGACTGCCCTGACCTTCCAACCCAGAGAGTAAACTTATTTGGATTAGTCCGGTTTCCTCACATTGTTTTCTTTCACCGAAAAATAGGTATCGGTGTGTAAATAGGTAGGTATCAAATGCTATTTCGTACAAAAGTTCGAAAAATCATTGGTACGAACCGGGGTTAGAACCCGTGACCTCCGAATTGCTTTCGGCTAGGCCAGCAGCGCTTCCCCCACATACTCAGTGTTATCAGGTTTTTTAAAAATCAAAAACGATTACTTATGAAAGCAGAAGAATATAAATGATCGTATTAGATTTATAATTGTTACATATTTGCCGTAACTAATTTTTAAAATGTGTTTTTCAATTAAAAGACACGTCAAGATTGTTTACCTTATTTCTAATGCTAAAAAAAACAAACTATAGTAATAATTGTGTTTTTCATTCATAGACAAAATCCATTATTTTTAACCACAGGAAATTTTATACACTACTTTTTAGGGTTCCGTACCCAAAGGGTAAAACGGGACCCTATTACTAAGACTTCGCTGTCCGTCCGTCCGTCCGTCCGTCCGTCCGTCTGTCACCAGGCTGTATCTCACGAACCGTAATAGTCCGTAATAGACAGTTGAAATTTTCACAGATGATGTATTTCTGTTGCCGCTATAACAACAAATACTAAAAACAGAATAAAATAAAGATTTGAATGGGGCTCCCATACAACAAACGTGATTTTTGACCAAAGTTAAGCAACGTCGGGAGTGGTCAGTACTTGGATGGGTGACCGTTTTTTTTTTTGCTTTTTTTTGTTTTTTTTTTTGCATTATGGCACGGAACCTTTCGTGCGCGAGTCCGACTCGCACTTGCCCGGTTTTTATTGCAGTGAAGATGTCCTGATTGTAAAAATCAGAGAGATTAGGTAGAGTATAATTACTAATTATCTTTGTAAAAATAAAACAATACGTGTAGCCCATACTTAATAATCGATTTATGATAATAAGAAAAATTAAATAAAAATAAAAAAACAATACGAAATTTAGGTGTAACAAAAATACAAAAAGTTATGTTCCAGCATACAATGACTGGGGATCGAACCGGGAATCTTCCGTTTGCAAGCAAAAAAGCGACTGTTTGCATAACACGCCATGATAGTTCTTAGCTAAGCTGACGAACTTCTCGCTTAGGTCAATTAACTACCTGTCAAATATCAGTGTCAACAAAATTGCACTAAACATGACGGCACTCCAAATTCGAGCCGTGGTCAGCCCGGCAACGTCGGAAATGGAATGGCAACGTCGCAAATGTATCTGTACACGACATTTGTGACACACACATACGTAAAATTGATGAAAAGTTAACTATGATTTTTGCATGATTTCTGTATGAAACATTGTTTTCCTGTTAATTTCGCGCAAACGAATATTCGAAAGAAGATAAATGCGAAAATATTTGTGTACTAATAGTGTGTAGTTACTTAATGAGCTTTGATTGAATTTTGTATGAAAAGCGAACCACCTTAAATAATAAATTCTTGTTTGAGCAACGATTAAGAATTACAAGGCATTCAGAAGCAACTGATGTTTTCGACGATTAACTGTCATGTGCTCGTGGCACCCGTAGCCTCTATTTTGAAAAAAATCAGATTGTAGCTAAGATACATGGTTCTAACCCCGACAATGCCAGTTTTTTTTTATTTTATAATTTTAGCATTCTCTTTTGAATTATTTTAAGCGTATGTTATTCTTCGAAACTAAACTTACGTGAGTAAAATATTTTCAGTATTTTAATTATTTTTTAATAATATTATGGGAAGATTTATAAAAGTATTTTTATTTTCCAGTTTTCAAAGGATATAAATAAAGAATAAAATAATTAAAAAAAAGTCATGCATGAGGCTAATTAGGATCGCAGAATAGGTACATAAGAAGTCAACTATCGACGAAGTATAGCTGGTCAAGCAGATCTTGTCAGTAGAAAAAGGCGGCAAATTTGAAAAATGTAGGCGCGAAGGGATATCGTTCATAGAACATTTGGATTTCGCGCCTTTTTAGGGTTCCGTACCCAAAGGGTAAAACGGGACCCTATTACTAAGACTTCGCTGTCCGTCCGTCCGTCCGTCCGTCCGTCTGTCACCAGGCTGTATCTCACGAACCGTGATAGCTAGACAGTTGAAATTTTCACAGATGATGTATTTCTGTTGCCGCTATAACAACAAATACTAAAAACAGAATAAAATAAAGATTTAAATGGGGCTCCCATACAACAAACGTGATTTTTGACCAAAGTTAAGCAACGTCGGGAGTGGTCAGTACTTGGATGGGTGACCGTTTTTTTTTTTGCATTATGGTACGGAACCCTTCGTGCGTGAGTCCGACTCGCACTTGCCCGGTTTTTTTACTGACAAGATTTGCTTAACCAGGTATAAAATAAAAGTTTCCAAAATTTTATTGAAATGATATACCTACATGAAATAATCAAATACAACACATTTACTTAAAATAACTTTTAAAATAAGGCATATAAAATTACCAAAAAGATGAAACAAAATAAATAAATAAATACAAAAAGAAATGAGTCTTTGTTCGTGGTTTGAACCCTGTCATGCTGTTCAACTTGTTAGACTTATACTCAGTAGCTAAAAGCCACTAGACCATTTGAACATAGTTGACCCGGGCGAAAAATGCCTTCTTATTTAAGTAACCCATTACTGTCAAAAATATCAAGTTAATTGATTTGAAATATAATTTTTCATTGTCGACTTATCTTATATAACGACATCCAAACGTTGCGAGCATGTTGTACTTTAAACCACTTGGCAACGTCGCACGGGGAATTCTTCTGAAAATGTATGTCCTTTTATATTTTGATATTTATGGATATATGAGGATTCTTCTACTTATGTTGCAAATTGATTAAATTATCGAGAGAAAAATGCTAATGCAAAGAAAACAAGAAATATCCGTTTCATTTCTCATGCTATTGATTCGGTTAAATTGTGTTCTAATGTATGGGGAAGACAAACTAATTATAGCCAGCCTTTTATGAATGTAGTATGATACCATAGGGTATGGTGCTTTACGCACACTAGCGTCCCTTCCCCTCCCCCTGACGCAACCCCCCCTTTTTGCATGAAATATGTCCCGGTTCACAGTTTTTTACATTTTTTGAGGAAAGAATATATTTTAGGAAAAAAGTGTCAATGAAAGAAATAATCCTTAATAAATTCTTAATAAAAAAGGTCATATTGATTTTTTTACATGATGCACATTCATGTATTAGCTTGTTAAAATTCGAAATAACATAGTTTTTACTTAGGATTCGAAACTCATTTATTATACACGGTGTAACACGAGGAAACCGAATAATTTTGACGGCGTATTCCTGATCATATTTAGAGACAAAAATGTCCTATAAACTTTTTTGAAATGCGGCTAGTTTCAGAGTTAATACCAATTAAAAAAAATAAAACAAGTTTTTATTGTTACATAGTTCAAAACGCCTTTTTGATGGCGATGTTGTTACTATGGGATTTAGTCTAAATATCCTTATTGATATGTCAAAAAGTGACAATTAAGTAACACGTTGCAAAAACTATGTTTTACGAAAAAAAAAGTAAAAATCCATGTTAACTGACAAGTTTACCAATAACATTTACTTTTTATGTACATACATATATATTAGTGATGTACCGACTATTGATTTGGCCGACTAGCCGACTAATCGGCGCTCGAATGGCCGATTAGTCGGCCGACTAGTCGGCTAGTCGGCCAGATCATTAGTTTCGTATAAGTTCAGGTGAAAAACAATAGTTTTGCTCCTTTTGTTGCGCTATTCATCATATTAGCTTAGTTAAAAGGTATTCTCTACAGGTTCAAAGACCTATCACAAGAATCCTCGTTCAATTTCAGTCTTTCGTTTTTTTATTCTACGATCCTGAGCAGACCGTCAGTACAGCTTGTAGGAGGTATTTGCAAGGCTCTATTTCCGTATGAAGTCGCCAGTTAAGAACCTTTTCCCTGTGGTCAGCGTCTTCACGAGCAACGTCTAGCCCTCACGAGCCCTGTCTGTCTCTAAATTTTGCAATAACAGTTCCTCATGGTTCTAGCATTTAAAAAAAAAAACTAAATAACAATAAAAATAATTAACTGTCGAACTTGCACATGAAATTACACGAGAATCAGTTGAGATCGACCTGTAGAGGAAAACACCAGCCTACCGACATACGATAACGATTAAACGGTCAATTATTTATATGAACAAAAGTTTTCGTATGCATCCTGATAAGGTATTTTAGTAAAATAAACATAAAACATATGGTATTCTTTCACTAATAAAGTGCCGACTAATCGGCCATTTTTGCCGACTAGTCGCCGACTAATCGCCGACTACAAATGTGGCCGGATAGTAGGCTTTCCCGACTAGTCGGCGACTAGTCGGTACATCCCTAATATATATTCAAAAAATTAAAAAATGGCGGCCAAGTGCGAGTCGGACTCGCGTTCCAAGGATTCCGTATGTTACACAATTTTTAACAATGTATTTTTTATTTTATTTATTTAGATATTTAATTCAGGGAACAAGGCCCATATTACAAATACCTTACAGACTAGCATACATATGTATTTTATAAACTTAAAACTAAACATTATTTATGCGAAACGTGAGTGAAATCTTTAAAAAATCCGTAGGAGTCGGATCAAAAACTGTAATTAAGTCCGACTCACGCTTGACTGTACATTTCTAATAGGTTTTCCTGTCATCTATAGGTATAGACCTATTTTATGTATTTTTTCAAAATTTTAAACCTAGTAGTTTCGGAGATAAAGGGGGAGGGGGGAATAGTCATTTTTTGCCTATTTTCTTGAATAACTTCTAAACTGTTTATTCGAAAATTATAAAAAAATATATATTTGAGATCCTTACAATAAGCTCTTTCATTTGATATGTAACATGATATAGTTAAAAAAAAAATATTTTTTAATTTTTTCATTAACCTCCCAAAAATGGCCTCCATGTTTAAAATTCATTTGTTTACAAACTTACATATGTGTACCAGATTTCAACTTGATTGGTCCAGTAGTTCCGGAGAAAATCGGCTGTGACAGACGGACAGACAGACAGACGCACGAGTGATCCTATAAGGGTTCCGTTTTTTCCTTTTGAGGTACGGAACCCTAAAAACAATAAAAAAAAATTGTTTTCGGCGAAATTGACCTAAACTCATACAAACATTTTTTCCTTCTTTTAATTTGACCTCAGAAATAAAATCTTTCGCATTTCTTGAGGACACCTTGTATAATAAGTATTATAAAATGAATATAACCTTTTTTACTAAGAATTTAATTAGGAACTATTTCTTTCATTGACACTTTTATCCTAAAATGTATACATGAGGTCAAAAAAAAGGAAAAGATGTAATATGTGTTTAGGTCAATTTCGCCAAAAAAAAAATTTTGTTTGGTTTTTTTTTTAATTTTATGAATGAATTTGTATATAAAAATTAAATGCTATTGGTAAACTTGTCACTTAAAATGTTTTTTTTTTTCGTAAAACTTAGTTTTTGCAAAGTGTTACTTGTCACTTTTTGACATATCAATAAGGATATTTAGACTAAATCCCATAGTAGCAACATCGCCATCAAAAAGGCGTTTTGAACTATGTAACAATAGAAACTTGTTTTTTTTTATTGGTATTAACTCTGAAACTAGGCGAATTTCAAAAAAGTTTATAGGACATTTTTGTCTCTAATTGTGATCAGGAATACGCTGTTAAAATTATTCGGTTTCCTCATGTTACACCGTGTATAATAAATGAGTTTCGAACCCTAAGTAAAAACTATGTTATTTCGAATTTTGACAAGCTAATACATGAAATAGGTGCATCATATAAAAAAAATGAATATGACCGTTTTTTATTAAGAATTTATTAAGGATTATTTCTTTCATTGACACTTTTTTCCTAAAATGTATACTTTCCTCAAAAAATGTAAAAAACTGTGAACCGGGACATATTTCATGCAAAAAGGGGGGGTTGCGCCAGGGGGAGGGGAAGGGACGCTAGTGTGCGTAAAGCACCATACCCTATGGTATCATACTACATTCATAAAAGGCTGGCTATAATTAGTTTGTCTTCCCCATACATTAGAACACAATTTAACCGAATCAATAGCATGAGAAATGAAACGGATATTTCTTGTTTTCCTGTCCCTTCCCCTCCCCCTGACGCAACCCACCCTGGTTGCGTCAGGGGGAGGGGAAGGGACGCTAGTGTGCGTAAAGCACCATACCCTAAGGTATCATACTACATTCATAAAAGGCTGGATATAATTAGTTTTTCAAAAAGCACAATTTGACCGAATATATGAAAGAGGGTCATTGTTGTTGTAAAAGGTGTGCAGGAAATGATACGTTTCTGCACTAGAGCAGTTTAGGTTCCAATTCCAAGTACGATTTTATTATTCTTTTTACAATAAGCAATTGAAATTTGGGTATAAATGGATTTGTTATACAATTTCCATTCTGATATTTGACTCCCCATTCCATAAATTACTTTTGGCCAAATTGTTAATTGAAAATACCTACTCTCAAAAATACCTACTATAAAAATGTATTTAAAAAAACACATGCATTTTACTTTCCTCGTATGCGAAATGAAAAGTAGAGTGTTTTAACTCGGGTGAAAGGCAGCATTTTTGAAAAAAAACCAGACAAGTGCGAGTCGGACTCGCGCACGAAGGGTTCCGTACCATAATGCAAAAAAAAAAAAAGCAAAAAAAAACGGTCACCCATCCAAGTACTGACCACTCCCGACGTTGCTTAACTTTGGTCAAAAATCACGTTTGTTGTATGGGAGCCCCATTTAAATCTTTATTTTATTCTGTTTTTAGTATTTGTTGTTATAGCGGCAACAGAAATACATCATCTGTGAAAATTTCAACTGTCTAGCTATCACGGTTCGTGAGATACAGCCTGGTGACAGACAGACGGACAGACGGACGGACAGCGAAGTCTTAGTAATAGGGTCCCGTTTTACCCTTTGGGTACGGAACCCTAAAAATATCATCTACTAATGTTATTGTTATGCACAAGCAGAAGATATTATAGAATCTTGTTTATTTACAAGAAGATGACATTTTTCTCCACATACCTATATATTTTTGAGAAAAATATAGCTAGGTATTTTAGTTTCAAAATCATTGTTACAATAAATATAGGCTTTTCCAGAGAACATTTACCGAAACGAAAGCAGAATTCACAAGGGTTTTCGATGGACGACCGTAACGCGAATGATTGTTTGGACTGACCTTTCTATAAATATATAAATGTATTTTATTGTGTAATAATCATAATAATTATTAAGTTATATTAAATCTGGGAATGAAATTATATCAGAAAGGAGATTCTTAAATGAGTAGGTATACTCGTAACATGCTTTGTGCATTAAATATACCTCCCTCTATTGAGTGAAAATAAAACAAAATACACAGGTAATCTGTGTTGCGGTTTTAAAGTGCCATCTGTTACACCTTTGACAAATTAAAAATGATTGCTTGTCAAATGAAGTCGCCATGTTAGAATTACACCGATACTATAAGCATCACTCACACAAACAAGCAATGAGGCAAAATTTTACCAATATTCAAAGGCTTTTTTCTTAATAAATTTAATCATAATCTAGTATATTTTTACGTCTGCGAAGACAGAAATATATATACTACCCAAACATTACATATACAAGTGAAGAAACCCTATATAATAGGAGCTAGGGTGCCAAGAAAGTTGTATGAAAATCGAGCAAGGAGAACCACCTTAACCCTTTAAGACGGTTTTAGATTTACTGTGGTGGCTCTACTGCGCTAAAAAAAAAAGCTCTGCGGCCACAGCCTTCAAAGTTTTTACTTTTAGGGCCGTTGTGACTCAGTAGCGCCACCAAATTGCTTAACGGATAATAGTTAAGTATATCGGTAGAGAAACAGTAAAACGGTTTGCATGTAATTTTGTTTAGTCTATTGCATAGTAAAATTTATCGCAGTGAAAGCTACAGTCACTTCCATAACTGTCATTACTTTACTTTATAAGATTTCTTCCAAATACAATTCAAGATTCCTTAAAAAAAAATCTTCAAAAAAATTTTTTTTCTGAAGAAAAGAAGATTTCTTTCATGATTTATTTCTTTAATAGGTACAAGTTTAATTTTATTAGCTTTAATCGCACCTGTTTAGCGCCAATCTGCGTGTAAATCCCGGCGATGTTGAACAATACGCACGCCTTTTCGAACGCCACCGTCCGCTGACATGACGGCACTCCTGAAATTGTGAACGGTTTAAATTAGTTATTATGTTTGTTGTTGTAAAGCAGCATGGCTTCATAATCTGATAAAAATAGAAATCTGTGGTTAATCAACACGATGAAGTTACCACCTTTTGTTTTAGTAGTACCTAGAGACATCTTTTGAACCTTTTTTAAATTACAATACCACCTATTCTTTTCGCTAGATGACCTCCATAGTGATCAGGGGTTGACAAAAATACCGCTTCCGAGCCCTGATAGTGATGACTCTCCTCATGGAAGCCAAAAACCATTTAAAAACCCAAAATACATTTCTAGCGCCACCTATCGCTCAGTAATTACCAACTTTCAAAAATAACAATATTTTTATTCACAATAAAAGTTTAACTGGCACGTTACAGTGAATCCTGCAAATTTTTCTACTCACCGCTAGATGGCCTATGAAATGAAATACAGCTGGTTGTAGTATATACAGATTTAAAGAAAACAGCTGCTAATACTACCAATCCTATTCGCTAGATGCTCTCACCAGTAGGAAAGTAAGTAATGTTCTAGCGCTATCTACCGTTAAATTTTCAAAAGTTTATCCACTCACCACTAGATGGCATTACCTGTCAAAGAGTCGAACCATTCGAAGTAGACTCCTAAGGAACGGTCGGGCGGGAAGAAACGACGTTCTATGAAGTATAGCTGGTTGTAGTATTTGAAGAGGAGGGCAACGCCGGCCGTCGAGCGGACTGGGGTGCGGATAGCCTGTAAAAATATTATATTCATTATGTTATATTTGTTTATCATCTTGTGTACGTCTGCCATCTTGTAACCTGAATCGGAAACTTAAAATTTACATTGAACATATTCGTTTATACATCGCGCCGACAATTCAGGCAGGCTCCCTAATGGCTCCTCTACACGATGGGCCAAAGTCGGCCACTCCAAGGGACGCATTTAAGCGTTAGAGGGGGCAAGTGATATTGCTATCTCATTCTACCGCATGGCTGCGTCCTTTCGAGTGGCCGGCGTTGGCCCATCTAAATCCAAAATGTCCATATATTGTCTCCCCAGTGGGACAGGTATTGTTTTTGTTTATGCAGTTACATAAGCATGCTGTAATCTTGTAATTCTTGTAAATGCCGTAGAGTTTCGTATCTTTGCCTGCGCTACCTATTTTCGCCTAGTTTTACATAAGTTGCCATTAACAAAATGTTTCTAATGTAAGCCTTACATATAACTGCTAACTACAAAGTATTTTTTACGGGTGTCAGGATTCTTCGAACATTCTGCGGCTAACTTCACACAGTTGTCCTTTAGTGAGGTTTTTTCGCGACGTCGACCACAGGTTTTTTTAAACCCGTGTTTTAACTTCAGTTTTAAATGGTTATACGGACCCAGTAATGGTATACTTTTTACATGATTATATCCTATAACTATTTCTTTTTCATATGAAACTATTATTTAATGGCTAGCTCACGTTTAGAAGTCACAATTGGATAAAACATTGGTGAGGGTACTTTGCGTCCATCTTGTTGCCAAATTTCGCCTACCCCTGGGGTTGACAAATTTTTTGTACCACATTCATTGGTGGATGACATTACTTGTTCCTAAATTTAAATATTTTCTTATGTTTGGTTATTTTAGTTTACGCTATATGCAAATGTTTATTTCTACTCTTACCGATATTGAATAGGTACCAAATAGGTATTTTTATGTCTCACTTTGTGTAAATAAGGTTGATTTGATGTCGATTACGATAATAACAACAATTTTGCAACAATTAAACAATTTTGTTAAAATTAATTATTTTTTTAACTTATAAACCATTACTCCCCTTTATTTGGCATGTTGGTTAATTTTTGGCAGCCCTAGCTTCATTATAGAAAATGTATGAAAACAACTTCAAACTGTTACCAAACTTCGCCTACTACCCCGTTTTTTAAATATATACCTAGTCTGGTGTAGTTAAGGTTCATAGCATAATAGCACATTCCAAGGAGATACGACTTAACATGTGTAAGTCACAGAAAAGTAAGTATTAGCGGCAAGGCATGCCATAGGCGAAGTTTGGTAAAAATACCCAAACATCGCCTATTGCCTTTGGGGCCATTTATTACCAACTTAACCAATGAAAATCAAAGTTTTAGTGGTGTGTACTGATAGTCAGGAATACTAGAAACGTTTTTTCGCCTTAACGAATTAAAATGCGTTCAAATTTGAGAGATTTTTTGGGAAAAGTGTCAAAACCCAGGCGAAGCTACGAAACTCTACGTTGCTAATTTTGAAACAAACAATTTCACGTGCAAGTGTATGTAATGTTGGATCACAGCTATCACAAGCTATTAACAGACCGCAAGACCAAGTTTTAACTCGTAAAGTGGTAACGGGAAATGTGCCATGAACCCTCATGCATGTCAGCTGTTGCTCCGTCGGTAGTTTGACGAATGGTAGGCACTCAAATACGATGCAAGCGGCTTTCACCCGATAACCATACGCATATAAGTTCGCTTCTCGACAGATTTATCTATTTCTGATCATGTTCTATCATGATAAAACTAATCTTCGTTACCTGTCTCATGTCCATGAAGTCAGAGATGGCCTCTTCGTGAGCCGCAGCATCTTCGCTGTAGTGCTCCAGAATGAAGTCTTTGAACGGCTCTCGGAAGTCCACCTCCTTTGTCTCCTTCAGCCCCAGAGGGATCATGGGCATTACGCATTCTTTGCTGTAACAAGAAGAAAATACAGATATAGAAAAACTGCACGTAATGTGGTTCAGCAAAAAAATAAGTTTATAAAACCAAAGACTTATGTAACTTCGTATAAGATGAGTAAAGTCTAAGGAAAAAACGTGCCTCGGAAATCAAGAAAAGTCATTCCCGGATAGATGGCGCACACTGCTTTGGCCTATGCTCGGCTAGATGGCGTGACGACAACGATGGTGTGTCGATAGATGACAGTAAATTGACTGGGACTACAAAATTTACTATGACAGGACCCCTCTATACTATCTATTCTCTGTGATAAAACGTAACAGAATTCGGAGCTTTATCCCGTGAAAGTCTTTGGGTAGTCATAGTATTTCTCAAACACGATGGGTACGCTGACAAGTGTCATCTCCATAGGTACAATTTATAACCTTAAAACGCTCAGCCTCGCAAAATTGTATTGAGATGACGTCTATTCTGTCAGCATAGCAAGGGTATGCTTTTGAGAAATACTATAGTCAAATCGTGTATTTATCAAGATAAGGTGTTTGCGTAAAAATTAGGATTGACGCAAATTATTGGATAAATATTCCAAAGAAAGTGGAAAGATAAAATAAATAAAAGGACCTACAATATACTGTGTGTATAATGCTACAATATACTCGTATAACATACACGTTCTAAAGATGGATATGGATTCAAACCGGGGTCTTCAGCAGCTTTCGCGTTAAATCCTCAACCACGCCTGGCGGCCTAGCCAAGGTGATGATCGCTTGCACTTCGCCATCGAATCGCTTTGTCTCTCAATCACTCTTCCATATTAGTGTAACAGGGACAGTTGCGTTTTTTTCGCTACATAGCGTAAGCGATTGGCATGTTGTCTACTGGGCCTGAGCCACCTGCGACTCTCATTCCTATTTCTTAGGTAGAATTTGCAATCAACTAGATACCTATAGTTACAAATACAAAATAATTTTATTGGAAAAAGTAAGTTCAAGGTTAATAAATATATAAATACTAAGGAAAAAATATATACCTACCATACACAAACATCATATATAAACATCATGTGGGAGAAAATTAAATACCGTGCGTTAAACGTAAAATTACTCGTTCCGAGGCGCGTGCGCTGGTAAACAAAGCGAGAAGATAACTCGATTAACTCGTCTATAATTACGATTGTCACCTAAGGGCGAGAAGGACTCAAGCGACTATGGAACCTGGATTTATGGAAACCGTTTTGTTTTGGTCGAAAAACTACAAGTTTTGAGATAGTTACTGACATCAAAGGGATCCTATCTCGTCGCATAATAATTCATTGTCATAATGTAATATGTTACGCATAAAACTCTTTTCGCATATTTTTTCTCCAGCTGAAACAGAAAGTATTTTCTAAAATATTTTGCATAGGTTGTATAGAATAGGGTAGGTTAGGTTAGGTTTGTGTTATAATTTTTCAGAAATGTTAATATTTCCAGCACAATAACAATTATGCGAAATGAGTTTTATGTGTAACATTACATTAGGACAATCAATTATTATGCAACCCAATATGAACCCGACATCAAAATTAGCGGAAAAAGATATTTTTCAAAAGCGTCTTTCAATAAAAAGACACGTCAAGATTTTTTTCCTTTTTTCAAATACTAAAAAACGAACTAAGAGAAAGACCAAATATAGAAAAGTTCCATAAAAAAATAGTTAAGACATAAATACTTCCCACCTCTATTAAAAATCCCATAGTAAAGAAATCTAAACAATGCGCATAGCTGCAATAACTGCATAGCACTAGAATGACCGCTCCCAACCTCAATTAGCCAGGATTGCATCATCACAAGAAGTGCATTAAGCGCATTAGGCACTGCAGCACTAAGTGGACCCGGATTAGTTCCGATTACACCAAGTTGTGCTGGTATTCCACGGAGATAATCTCATCTTAGCGTTTTCGCAGTTGCATCTTCACTATACAATTTACTAGGTACTTAAGAGGATACGGGAGCTGAGATTAAAATATTTTAGGTGAATATATCCGTCTCCGTTTTAGGTGAATCCGGAGGTCGCGGGTTCAAACCCCGGCTCGTACCAATGAGTTTTTCGGAACTTATGTACGAAATGTCATTTGATATTTACCAGTCGCTTTTCGGTGAAGGAAATCATCCTGAGGAAACCTGCATATATCTGCGAAGAAGTTCAAAGGTGTATGTGAAGTCCCCAATCCGCATTGGGCTAGCGTGGGGACTATAGCCCAAAGCCCTCTCGCGCTCGAGAGGAGGCCTGTGCCCAGCAGTGGGACGTATATAGGCTGAATTATTATTATTATTTGTTTGTCCTTTCCAGATCTCGGGACCATGGGGTCCCGGACTTTTGGGAGGCGTGCGTGGGGCCGAAGCCAACAGCGCAGAGGCCCTTTAAGACAATTTAATCTAAAAGCGAGGGATACACGTGGCGTGGCGGATACCATCCCCGAGCGCACAATATGATACATCCATTATTATTATATCCGTCTCGCTAACGGAAACGGCTCCTAAAACTAGTGTAATAAAACTAGCGTAAAAATCTCAAAAGACGAGGTTTCGTACTCGACTGTTTCCTCCACCAAATCTTAACCAAATGTAACGAAATTTTGAAAAATAAATGGTAATTAAATTAGCCACTCACTTGCTTGATATTTTTCAGTGACCTCTATTATTATAATAAAATAAGGGTGACAGCTGGTAGCTACAGTTACCAAAAGCATGTGAGTGGTTAGACTGTTTTGCTTTTTAGGCTAATTGAAGTCAGTTTTGAACACCATCCTTCCCTTTGCGGCCTATCTAGTAAATTAGACCGTTATTGACGCATCTACCCCAGTTGACTTAAGAGTCAACTAAGAGAGACTTCTAAGAGAAATAAATATCAATGATATTTATAATATCAATGATTGAACATAAGCAATATATTCTTGATGTTATGATGTTATCGGAGTGTAACAAAAACATTCTATTCATACCACGAAAACGCTGCCTAGGACTTTCACATCCATACAATGTATTGTATTCGCAAAAGTTTCGCTTGCCGTAGGTGCAATACCCCACAACCTAAACAAAGAACTAATCCATTATACCCACCCTAAACTGAACCCTACCCCTTCAAAATAAGACTGAAATTAAATTAACTAAAAATTCTTAGAAGTTTCAAAGACTCGCCGCGCTATTATGTTGTCATTCTTGCGTTCCATCAAAGGTAAAAAGGAGGAATGGTGATTGTCTTTTAGTTATTCACGGAAATTCAGACCTTATTTCGTTAGTGGTAAGGTATAGATTTGTCTTAAATGTTAAATGTTCTTATGACGTTTTGGGACTATAAGTTAGTGTTGTCTATGGTCTACGTTGTGTGGGACGTTCTAAAACTTGTGCGAAATTGGCTCTCTAGATAAAATTTTGTTAGAGATTTGGCTTACATTTTTGGTGAAAAAAAAACTTAACAATATACATATAAATAAAAACAATAAAATAGATTTCTCATACTGTCCATGTCGATCTGTCACAGCTACATACTCATCCTTTTTCGGGTTATAATACCATACTTAAAAAATACAGTATGATCCTCTCTTGTAGACAACATTTCTTAAAATACTCTGGCAGAATTTTCATTAAAATATTAAGCTCTTATTAATCTTTAATTCGAGCGTTTGCAGTACTAGTCCATTTTATATTTTTTATTACTGTTCTAATAAAAAAAACTTAATGAGTTATCCGCTAAACACCTCTACACAACAGGAAACCGCGAACTCAAACGTCAATCTAATTAAAAAAGAAAAAACCTAGTCTATGCCCCGCGTTCCAGCCATGCTCTATGGCTAAAGCGCGGGAACAAATAACAATGGCGGAAACTGTTTTTGCACACTAGATTTCGTTAACTCTGTGAACGGATTAATTGAAACTAGTGTAGAAATTATTAATTGCCAGTTCTCAGGGTTAGAGTAATTGGGAAATTTATGATGGTATCTCTTAATTGGTTTTCATATTGTATTTAATTTGACAGATGAGATAGAAATCTGAATGAACGGTACGGTGAATGTATTTCAGGCATCTCCAGAATGTATTAAGTTTTATAATTAAACTGTATTAATTAATAAAATATGTGGAAGTACAGTAGGAACACAATTTTATGGTATATAAATTAAGTACTTAAATATAGCACATATTAGGTAAATGAAATATTTATGTAGGTAAGTATCATTACTTCATTCATTCATTCGGTACATAGGTACCGAATATACCTATGTCAGTGTATGTATATGTAACCTTTGGCCAGGTCTCGACAAGCTCGCTCTGGTAACTAGTCGGACCACGCTAAGTTGCAGTTGTATGTAATCTTACTGTCAAGTGTGTGTAAGATTAGCGTGGTCAGAGTACCTCATGAGAGAATGCCTTTCTTTTCTCGACAGCAATGTACCTATCTGGTACTGACCAATATGTGACTTTCCATTAGAGAATTATGTGCTATGGTCCTTACCATTCTATCAGAATTGCTGTTGGAATTTCAGATAAAAAGGACCTTATTGGACTTGAAGCACAAGGATCCTTCTGTGATGGAAAGTCACATATGTAGTCACACCGGCCGCACAAACTTGCAAAAACAAAAAAAAAAACTTAAGTAAGTATTTATTTTCGTCCTCCCATCCAAACTGTCCATCACTTTATCCATATATATTTTAAGCGATAATTTCCTTGACATTTTATAAGTTTTATAACCCGGGGGCGAACTAAAAATCTTCGAACTTAAAAAGCTTAACAAGGTTAAAACTATATGGTACTTAAGTCTCTTTAGAAGCGACGCATCTTTAAAGTACTATGAATTTCTTAAACAAAATGGACGTAAGCGTCATTAACGGTACTTAAGACTGTTTAAAATCGGAGCGAGTGTAAAGAAGTATAGGTGTTTTAAACGAAACAGTCGTAAGCGCCATCGAATGAGCAAGGTTTGTGAGTCTGTTTGGAAATGAATTGTTTATATACGTGAAACCGGCGACCGCCATTATTCGTCATTACGGCCCATTGGGAGTTTTTGCGGCGCATCACAGGTATCACACAACTTTTATTTAACAAGACTTATTTTAGGGTTCCATGTTGGCTCATTGTGTTAAGGGTTCGGGAGGGTTAACATATTCACTGAACACGTATGTGTGTTCATTTTGCACCGCCCGGCACCGAAAGTGTTAAGGAAGACTCCAACTATATACGACGTGCTAAGACGACCCTAAGGCGATAGAGCAAATACCCCAAAGTTATGTGGAAGACATCGCTTTTATTCGCATATATTTTTTTGCAGAGATGATGTGCTACAGTTATACATGAATCAAACTTACAAATGGAATAAATTAAATTCAAAATTGGATTTATCGTTCCGGCTAATTTATAAATATGTCGATTAAGCAGTAATTTAAAAAAAAACCGGCCAAGTGCGAATCGGACTCGCACACGAAGGGTTCCGTACCATTATCTATAAAAACGGTCACCCATCCAAGTACTGAACTGACCCCGCCCGACGTTGCTTAACTTCGGTCAAAAATCACGTTTGTTGTATAGGAGCCCCACTTAAATCTGTTTTTAACCGACTTCCAAATCTCAAAGAAGGAGGTTATCAATTCGGTTGTATGTTTTTTTTTATTTATTTTTTATTTTTTTTTATGTTTGTTACTCCATATCTCCGTCATTACTAGATCGATTTTGAAAATTCTTTTTTTGATTGAATGTATATGCATACAGATTGGTCCCGTTTTTGTCAAAACCCAGTTCTGATGATGGGATCCATGAGGAATCGAGGGAACTCCTGAAATCTTAAAGGCATACATATAGTGATTTTTGGGTTTTTATCAACAAATCAAGCATATACACCCAAAAAAGTGACATTTGATGAAGTGGAACTGCTGATGATGATCAGAACGGAACTCTTTAACGACGCATAGTTCACGGTTGGCGATTTGTCCTCTTCGTTATGTTTGTTAAGCAAGTTAAGTTTTTAAGCCACATTTTTGTCAAGCTCGAGTTCTGATGATGGGATCCATGAGGAATCAAGGGAACTCCTCAAATCTTAAAGGCATGCGTATAGAGATTTTTGTATTTACATCAGAAAATCAAGCATTTTCATTAAAAACTGTTGCATTTGATGAAGTGGAACTGCTGATGATGATCAGAACAGAACTCTTCAACGACGCATAGTTCACGGTTGGCGATTAGTCCTCGTCGTTATGTTTGTTAAGCAAGTTAAGTTTTTAAGCCACATTTTTGTCAAGCTCGAGTTCTGATGATGGGATCCATGAGGAATCAAGGGAACTCCTCAAATCTTAAAGGCATGCGTATAGAGATTTTTGTATTTACATCAGAAAATCAAGCATTTTCATTAAAAACTGTTGCATTTGATGAAGTGGAACTGCTGATGATGACCAGAACAGAACTCTTCAATGACGCATGGTACACGTTTGGTGATTACGAATTTCGATTTTGACTTGGACTGGGACCCGGACTCGGACTCATACCCGGATCCGGTTCGGACTCGGACCTGGACTCGGATCCGGATTCGGACCCGGACTCGGACCCGGACTCGGATCCGGACTCGGACCCGGTCTCGGACCCGGACACGGACCCGGACTCGGACCCGGACTCGGACCCGGACTCGGACCCGGACCTTGACCCAGAAAACCACTATGATACCTTAACTAAATAAACAACTATGATTACCTACCATAAAATTAAAGTAGGTATAAAGTACGATGATGCCAATCTTACTAGCCCCGCCCGCTCAAACCCCCGTACACCGCACGGCATGCGCCATTAAGTGGGTTAGGTTAGGTTTGAACTGCGATCCTCACATAACCGAACAAGGATTAGGTTAGGTTAGAACTGCGAGCCTTACAGAAACGAAATGCTACTTGAAAAGTGGGTTTGATTAGGTTCGAACTGCGATCCGCACAGAACCGAACTGCTAAGTATCTGAGGAGTGGGTTAGGTTAGGCTATAACTACGACCCTCATGGCTCCTCTTCACGATGGGCCAACGCCGGCCACTCCAAGGGACGCATTTATGCGTTAGAGGGAGCAAGTGATATTGCTATCTCATTCTACCGCATGGCTGCGTCCCTTGGAGTGGCCGGCGTTGGCCCATCCTGTAGAGGAGCCATTATACAGAAGCGAAATGCTAGTAGAATAGACCAGCGGTGGAACAAAAATGGGTTTTGATAACATTAAAGTTTTTTCTTTTTTGATATGTTATTGTAAGCATGTTAAATAACGTTCATGTAAAAAGTTAGAAAATTTTAGGTGGAGCGTTCGGCCATATTTAAATATTTCAATTTTTGCTAAATAACTATGTAAATATAAAATTAAAGTTACAAAAAACTTTAACATATTCAATAACACTTTAATTTATTCACAATATTCGGTTTTTAGAAATCTGGAACAGCTGCTTTCTGGTGAACGTAAAAACACGAATTATTATGTAAATACAGAATTAGAGTAGCTGATATTGCAAAATTACGATATTACCTATCAACTTAGTATACATGTAAAAAGTTAGAAATGTAGACAATGTGCTTGTCTAGATATTGATTTCTGGTTAAGCAGTATAGCCAATATTGAATTAAAGTCTGTAGAGTTAATATTACACGGTCATAATAAAGATCTTACTTCTCACACAAAAGATTAGAAATATAAAATCACGGCGACACTAAATACTGATACGTAAGTATGCATTCCGAGCTTATATTTCAAACGCGCGGCGTTTTCGCGCGCCGCGCTGTGCGCCGGGGCAGGAGGCAGCGATCGACGGTCGCGGGCTAGCGGTTAGCGCGGTGACCTTAAAATACGCAAAGCGTTTATAAAATTATTATCAATGGTAAATAGTTATTTTACACAGTACACTAATGGAAACTTACCTTCCCTTATTTATTTCTATATGTACTAGGGATTGCCCGCGGTTTCGTTTACGTAGAATTCGTTATCGTGTTAAGTATAGAAATAATAGATACATTTGAAAATTATTTTAGGTGCATTGTCATACAGATAACTACCCTTGTTAAAGTATTCTTCAAATTCAATACACAGGTGTCATTTCAATATAATTTTGCGTAATTTGGCGCTTTTAGGTTATAAATGACTAGCGACATATATTTTTTAAGATATCATAAAATCAATTTCAAACTAACGTTATTCAATATTTATAATTTTAAAGTCAATATTACCAACCAACTGATCCAATTTACCTACGGAAACAACTCCAAATTTGCATCAAATTAAATGCCACTTTTCTTATCCGTTTCGAAAAATCAAGAGGGCCTTTACGAGCTGATGTGATGAAAATTTTATTTAACCTTCGTCCCTCGAAACCTTCACTACGCTCAAGGTTCAATTTTACGAACCACTCGCTACGCTCGTGCTTCAATTTTAGAATGTTTGAATTTGTGAATGTACTTCCTGCCTCGCACAGCCAAACTGTGGAATGAACTGTCCGATACGACCTTCAAACCTTAAAAGACCCCCATCTTAAAGGTCGGCAACGCGCTTGCAACCCTTCTGGTGTTGCGGGTGTCCATGGGCGGCGGTAATCGCTAACCACCAGGTGATCCGTCTGCTCGTTTGCCTCCTATTTAATAAAAAAAATGTTTCGCTTGTTTGGGTATCAATATTAGCACGAGCGGTTAATCAACAACTTTTCCCCTTGTAAAACAAATAAGGTAGGTGAAGTGCAGGCATATCAGGCCCGGCGGGTAACAAGGCCCAGCATTCAAAAATAACAGTTGCTCCCTATTATTCCCAATTATTCTGAATTTGTACTTGTTGCTAAGAAGGCCCACTGTCAGTGCAGGTAAAAAGGTCCAGTCCCGGGCCTTATTGAACATATGAGATGAAATATTAGATTAAAATATTTTAAGATAATTTTGAATATTTTTAATCTCTTATTAATAAGGTCGATTTGAAGAAACTTCTATAAAATTATGACTTATAAATAACACTTGCACTGCGTGGGCTGTCAAAATTGCTGCAGACTTTTCTTGGTCTAACTCTAATCATTTATCACTTGCTTTATTGACCTAAAGACGTTTATAGATCAAAAAGTCTAATAACATTGCGGCACTTATACTTTTTAAAGGCAGTAACTATTTACAAGTGACTTTTTTTGTTAATACATAGGTAGGTATTTACGATAGAAGTGCGAAAAATAGATATTTTGCAACGAGTGACAAATTTTAACACACGGCCAAAGGGAGTGTTTTAATGTGCTTATTATAGCACCGGTGTCGTAATGTAGCACCAGATGTACTGTCAAAATTATGTTAATATAATACTTATTTGTTACGAATAAATATTTATACTGTAAAAAATTATCCCACCAAACACATTTTCATGTAAATTGTTGCTAAGACGAAACCATAAGACTCGCACTGTCAAAAAGTTGTCAGATCTCTTGTCGACCCAAGCTTCAAACTCTACAAGCCCTAACTTCACTAACTCTACACCTTAGTCAAAATATGTGGCTTGGCTGTTTCGCTACCGCCACATGGGCATAAGGTGAAAAATTTATTAAATTCATTATTTTTAGGGTTCCGTACCTCAAAAGGAAAAATACTGAACCCTTATAGGATCACTCGTGTGTCTGGCTGTCTGTCTGTCACAGCCTATTTGCTCCGTAACTACTGCACCAATAAGTTGAAATTTGGTATACACATGTAAGTCTATAACCCAAGAATATACATGTAAAGTAAATAATAGAAATTCAAATGTGACGTTCCACGGGAAAAGGTACCTTATGAGGGTTTCTAGTTTCGGAGTTATGAAATGTTTTGTAAAGAGGTGAAAATATGCTCAATTTTTTTTTATTGTGTGATCTCAAACCTTAATGCGTAACGTTTGTTTACCTGTTTTTATTTTTGTTATAAGTTAGTTATAAGCCTAGTAACGTCGTCTCAGAGTTTAGTAAAAAGGTACCTTATGGAAAAAAGGTTGAAAATTTCCAAAAAAAACTAGTCAATACGGGAAAAGAAGTTTGGTAGAGAACTGTATTAGCATTCTGCAAAACTAATTTGATAATTTCAGTTCTGGTTGGGGCGCCTAGCAAATATTATAACCGTACATCGACCGACATTATAAATCCAAGTAGCCTGCTATTATACTAAAGTTACTCTCGTCAAGTCTTTCTTAACTAGAATAATCTTCATTTGGTTTGGTCGCATGCAATAAATCAGCCATTGGTTTGCTGAAAAATGCCAATACCCGACGCATTACCTTATGGAATATCTAAGGTCATTGAACCTCAATGCCGCTTGTCTTCAATGGCAACCAAAATATATTATTGATAAGAAATAGACGATTTATAATATCTTTACCCCAAAATATTATTAGTTTATCCTAACTGTTCCATCATCATCATGCCTCATCATGTAACTTAACCACAAGGTACCTTTTCATTACATACAAATTATTGGTCTTTTTTAAGATTATTATGACGAAGAACCAATTAAATTTGTGGCAGTTTAATGTAAATTAATATTTTCTATTCATAAAAGATAAAAGCTTCAATGTGATTGATGTTTTGTAGTGATGTATTATTAGATTTATTTCCATAAGGTACCTTTTCGTAAATGTATGGAGCAAATACTGTTATTGTTATGTAAGTTTAAAGTGGCATAAGGGGTTAAATATAGTATTTAGTTGGGGTTTTAGGATTTATTTCATTTGAATGACAGAATTTCTTTCATATTATGTGCTCAGAAAAATTGATTGTGTGTTACATTAAAAGTAAAAATATTCAATTATCTGATTTTATATGAAAAAGTCAGAAAATACATTTTCACCTCTAAATCGGTATTGTTTTTTGCTTAAACTGTCTCTCAGTGTCGTTTTCTAATAGATAAAATTTAAATCTAGAGAGCTCATTGCAATAAATCGTGAAAATGTAATAAAACTTTATTTTCAAGAGACTGGTTAGTATACACATAAATCAGTCGATATCAAAGGTTTCTATTTGCATTACAGAACAAGTCGCAACATTTTTTAAATCTCAGATATATAAGGTATTATTATTTGTAGTCAACTATGTAACTTACTTCAGGAACATAGTTTTTTAGGCAGCTAAACTTAAAACTTCTGTATCGTAAAGTTGCTCATTTCACAACATTATTTTCAAAAAATCATATCTCTTTTGTATTATCGATAGCTTATTTATTGTAGATTACTGGGGTATGCATAACTCCATACCCACCATAAGGTACCTTTGACCGTGGGACGTCACAAATAAAGGGGTCACTTTTGAGATGAATGATAAATAGAAGAAAAAAACACTATATCTTGTTATATATCAAATTAAGGGGCTCATTGTGAGAACCTCAGATATATTTTTTCATAATTTTAAAATAAATAGTTTAGAAGTTATTTAAGAAAATACGCAAAAAATGACCATTCCCCGCCCCCCCCTTATCTCCGAAACTACTGGGTCTACAATTATGAAAAAAATACACATATTAGCTCTTTTCCTATAGATGCCAGAAAAACCTATTAGAAATGTGCAGTCAAGCGTGAGTCGGACTTAAGTACCTAGTTTTCCGATCCCTACGGGTTTTTTAAAGACATTTTACTCACTTTTCTCTAAAAAAAATATATATTGTTAAAATTGTGTAATGTACGGAACCCTTGGAACGCGAGTCCGATTCGCATTTGGGCGGTTTTTGTATTATACTTACAGTAGTTCTTGTAGAAATGAAACGGCCAAGCCACATACTTTTGGTGTAGGGCTAGTAAAGTTAGAGGGCTTGTAGAGTTAGAAGCTTGGCAAGAGATCTGATAACTTTTTGACAGTGCGAGCCTTATGGTTTCGTTTGGGCAACATTTTACATCAAAATGTTTTTGGTGGGATTTCACTTCTTTTTGTAAGTTGCTTATGACAATCTTCCATGCCCTAATTTAAAGGGTTGGGGGTGATTTACTATTAAAAATCCTGAAATAAGTATCTGGGGGCATCTGTTACACAATGTACTTCTTACTGATTCCCCATATAAACCCTTCACCCCGTAAGGGTAAACTTTGGAGTTAAAATCTGCCTTCACCCCGTAAGGGTAAACTTTGAGGTTGAAATCTATTCTATATCCTTCCCCATAACAATACCTATCTACATACCAAATTTCAACTAAATCGGTTCAGCGATTATTGATTCCCCATACAAAATTAAACCCCATCTTCATCCCCTTAGGGATAAAATTTTTTTGAATTTATTTGTTGTTTGTGTACTAAAACTATCTTACATACCAAATTTCAGCTTCTTAGAGGACTTCAGGAAGTACCCGGTATTGATGATCATCAAGTGAGTGAGTCAGTGACGAAATCGAAGTTTTTAGATATGAATAAAATCTAAAGTATAAGAGCTATGCAATTGATATGCTTAATAAGTCCGAGAACTTTGTTTATCTGGTATAATCCAACCCCAAGTTATGAGGGTTCCAAAAAACGACGAAGCGCTTCGAGAAAAGGTAGATAGTGCCCTTGCGCTTTGCTCGTCTTGGCAGGGGCACTGCCGTGCCCCCAGATGTTAAAAGATGATACTACTATAACTAATAAAGATTTATGTTTAGTTACCTACTATTTTCGCGTAAACTAGACAATTTTTATATCTTTAGTTATTAAGGCCCAAAATAATTATTTTCACTTATTATAAATAAATCCTCCTGTTATGAAGTATCAAATATTGTTATTTGTATATGTATAACTCTTAAGTTAAAAACAATAAAATCTGTTATTACCTACTGTCAAAATGATTATTTTTTGCGGGATTAAGTAATACACTGCTAGTGTTCAATAAGGCCCATAATAGGACTTTTAAGGTATATTTTCCAAGAGTATCGTAATATTTTTATAACTATTTTGGTATAATGAAGAAACTTAAATAAATGAGAAACCTATTTGAGTGAGTTTTTCATACTTCATATCCTGTTTATTAAAAAAAACCATTTTAATTTAAGGTGGGCTGTATATAGGCATATACGGCCCACACGGAATATACAATAAGGTAAGTGGCCTCACTTACCTTATTGTATATTCAGGATGTATACCGTGTAATATTGAGCAGTTGGTTTATAATATACATATTATGATATTGACCTTGAATAGGACAGGACATGACAATAGGAACCAGAAATAGGTATAGTTGGTCAAACCATTTGTCAGTAAATAAAAACAAAAAACTATATTCATCCTTTTCTTTTGGGTGCTAGTACTAGTGTAAGTCAAAGATAGTATGATGATTCTCTCTGTCTATGTTTGAAATGAGACTTTGTTTTTACAAACTATGTATAGTAAAAAATAGTTGTGAATATCTTGTACATTTTTATTACAATATTAGTCAAGATAATGAAATATAGCTGGTCAAGCAAATCTTGTCACTAAAAAAAGGCGCGAAACACAAATTTTCTATGGGACGATATCCCTTCGCGCCTACATTTTTCAAATTTGCCGCCTCTTTCTACTGCCAAGATCTGATTGACCAGCTGTAGGTATTTTTACGTAATAAGATATTTTAATTTCACGTAATGTCCGCATCTAATTTATACATGTGCACGGTAAACAAACAAATGAATGATAAGAAAAGACAGACAGTGTTACTGAGCGGGAGGTGGGGCGAGGGGCGAAGTATAGGTAGGCTATGATAGGCTCTCGAGCGCCGCGCCGGCGACTGACGGACCAGCGCGGCGTGTGTATGAATTTCGCGCCTTTTTAACTAGATTTTACTATTACAATGCAAGCTACACGCAGAAATTTCTTACTTTCCATAATATGGCTGCGTATATTATTTTATAGTAATAGACTTATTTTTACAGACTCTAATTCAATATTAGATCTTATAGGACAAAAAACGCATATTAATTCTAGAGCATATATCTTATTCTTCTAGCTTTTTAGCTTGCCTATTAACTTAAAAAATGAGATATGTTGTTGTGGATTTATTAAACTTTAATTCAATATCGACAAAATAATAAGCTAATTGTAGTTTGATAAAGAAGCACGTTAAAAAAATTTCTAATAATTTTACATTATAAAGCGTCATACATATTATAAACAATGGAACTTAAACATTGCACTTTAATTCAATATTAAAAAATCATTACTAAAAATATATAAATACCTAATTTATATCTAACGCTCGTTCTAACTTTTCATCATATATTGCAAATATGCTTAAAAATATGTCCCATATCAGATAAGTATCACTTTTTCAACTTTAGAATTATCAAAACTTATAGTGCAAAAATCCGGTCCCACTATTGAGCTAGAAAAGTGGGTGGTTTTACCTCCTTTTCTACATAGTGTACCATCTACAATAATCTTTCATCGGCCCCCATGGAAGTCGGTTTTTTTTTCTTAAAAATTATTAGTATTTATTGTTATAGCGCCAACAGAAATACATCATCTGTGAAAATTTCAGCTGTCTATCACGGTTCGTGAAATATAGCCTGGTGAAAGACGGACGGAAGGACAGCGGAGTCTTAGTAATAGGGTCCCGTTTTACCCTTCGGGTACGAAACCCTAAAAACGAGTCATAGACAAACTAGGAAGATAAATTATGGCCAGACATGTAGGTGGCCAGACACAGACCAGTTTAGCATTGCCCGGGGTAAATAATATAAATATAAGTAAAGAAAGTTTATTATTGCATTAACCGTTTCATTTATGATATAAATGTTTAGTTAAGCACTTTCACTGGCTGTTAATGGGGTATTTAAGGCAATTTTAAGTGAAACTTGACCATTAACAGCCCCGAGCGCCCTTTAAGAGGTAATTTCAAATGCGTGTGGCCGTGAGGGCTTAAAACAATCTGGTTAATTATTACAGTAAGTATATACCTATCTAAGAAAGCGAAAATAATATACTAATTTAGCCTGACCTTATCAATTACAAATGGGTGGCAAATTAAAAAGAAAGAGGATTGAAAGTTTCGCTCGCCTCATTTTTAGGGTTCCGTACCCAAAGGGTTAAACGGGACCCTATTACTAAGACTTTGCTGTCCGTCCGTCCGTCCGTCCATCTGTCACCAGGCTGTATCTCACGAACCGTGATAGCTATTAGACAGTTGAAATTTTCACAGATGATGTATTTCTGTTGCCGCTATAACAACAAATACTAAAAACAGAATAAAATAAAGATTTAAATGGGGCTCCCATACAACAAACGTGATTTTTGACCAAAGTTAAGCAACGTCGGGAGTGGTCAGTACTTGGATGGGTGACCGTTTTTTTTTGCTTTTTTTTTTTCGTTTTTTTTTTGCATTATGGTACGGAACCCTTCGTGCGCGAGTCCGACTCGCACTTGCCCGGTTTTTTTTAATATCGGAAAGGGATTCATCTAATTACAATAGAGGGTGAATATTATTTTTACTTATAGTTTGTCAAAGGGCTGTCTCATTTCAATCATAGACAGAGATAATCATACTGATACAGTGATACAGTGATACAGTCGGTATCACTCTTGACAGAGTGGTCGTGGTCATCACTTCAGGTGTTGGTGGCAAGCTTCACAACACGTCGCCACTCCTCTCTAATAGCCGCCTTCCCCCTGACATACCCCCCTGCCCATATTCTTCCCTGGTTCTTACCGACTGACAAATTGGTTTGACCAACTATAGGTACCTATCACTCTATCAGCCCGTCTATGCTAATTCCAAACTTACGATCATTAATTCATTATCGTACCATGGGGCTTAGGGCAATTTGTGTAAAAATATCCTATAATATTTATTTATTTATTTATTTTATACTTAAAATAGGAAGTATAGGGTAAATATTGAATCGGCACCAATCACACACTTTCACATTCTTGTGTGTAACGTGTGTAAGTGATGTGCAAGCATGTGTGTGCTCGTAAGCAGAATAGCTCGGTGCGCGGCCGATCGAAAGTTGGACGGGTTTATGCGAGATGAGCACTTTTCCTTACCTTTGTTGTGTACAACTGGTATGATAAAATAATAGAAAAGTCAAGCTAAGAAGTTACTAACTTATTTGAAAAACATGTTGCTATGATGATGATGTTTTTTATTTTTTGCCATTTTTATATATTGTGACCTTTTTGCCACTTTTGTGCTATTTCTACTCAGAATCACGAGCTCTTTCGATCCTAATGGGATAAAAAATGTCCCAGAGTTTTTTTTCGTATTGTGTTACCATTTCCCCATACACTTTGAAAATATATGGAAAGGTTGAGAAATATATGGAAATTTTAGGATACATTTTTTCTACTATAAGGATGAAAAGGGTTCGCGATCCTGACTAGAAATAACGCAAAAGTGGCCAAAAAGGTCACAATATATAAAAATGGTAAAAAAAAGAAATGCTCTGATAGATAGAAAGATAGACTAAATCTTTATTCAGCAACAACTGACATGCTTCCTGACACAAACAATAACAAGAGACAAAAAGAAAGTTGACTGGAGGCAAAAAAGAGAAAAGGCAACATACTCGTACAATTTGATACTAATAGCAGTAATGATTAGATTAGATTAGATTAGATTATTTATTTCGTGAAATAAATTACAGTACAACTTTGCCTAAGCCAAAATTATAAGAATTTACATCACAATCGTCAAACACTAAAAACTAACATGCAAGAATTCCATAAACAATTATATAATTTAATATTTTATCTCCCAAAAAGGATCGTCAGGGTAGAATTCACAAGAAATATATGTCAATTTTTCGTCATGATGAGTGATTAGCATAAAAATATTTAATAACAGAAATATGTCAGTTGTAATAAAGCAATAAAATTTAAAATTATGCAAAACTACGATCGAAAAATTCCTTAACGGAGTACATAGGGTTATTCAATAAAAGGTTTCTGAGTTTGCGCCTAAATGTTTCGTCCGATGTTTCGAATTTTAAATCAGCGGGTAGATGCTCATAGAACTTTGGTCCTATTACGCGTGGGTTCTTTGTCGCTAATGCCGTCTGATGCGAGATCGGATAATCGGGGTGGCCGGCGAGATTGTATTTCGGGCGCTCTCGTTTGTTCATACATATTTATATTATCTCGCACAAACATGATCACCTCGAACAGGTACTGGGAATAATGGCTCATGATCCCCTGCGAAACAAAAATGGCCATGTACATATTTTACATTAGTAGAGGGTCATGTGGTTGTGGTAAAGAATAGGCGCTGAATCAGCATAAATACTGCGGAAATCGCATCTTCGCTGTTCTTCCGTCAGAACGTCTAAACCTACAGTAATGAACGACCATTGCAGCGCTAGTCAATGTAGGTATGTATGAAATATATATCTGCGATTTATTATTTGTTATAAACTATACAGAGTACTAAAGAGACAACTGCTGCTCGGACCTCCTCGCGGCCTCAAATCTTTTTAATTTTTACCGTCGAAAAACCTGAGTTCTTCTGCATCCGGTAGAGGTTCAAAATACTTGTCCACCATAGCATCTGTCACCTCAGCTAGTGTTCCTGGCTGCCAGTTCGGACGATCAGTTCCGCCCACCAGGGCTGACCTGAGCCCCTCCTGTGCGTTGTAGCTACCTATACATCGAGACAAAACGCGGTGCGCCATCCGGAGACCCTCCTTCAGATCAAGGGTCTTCCCAAGTTGCAGCTCCCGAAGGCAGACCTTAAGCATGGTTGGGCATAACGGAGCCATCACCTCCAACGTCTCTTTAGACCATTCACTGTCCACATCTGTAAGTCTTTCGATGACTTCTTCAACGGTATCAGCAGAGAAACAGTGGTCTATATCTTTTAAGAGAGGAGTTAAGGAGAATTCTCCCGGCGGCTCGCTGAATGCATTCAAATGAGTATCTATATCCTCAGCTTTACAGTGAATCAGCTCAAGCTCAAGCTCTCCTAAGCGGGAGCTTGGAATAAAGTGAGTAGCTATGCCAGACAATATTACGTCTTTACTCTTCAAGCGTTTGCCAGTCAACGCCATGTAGAATCCTAAATGATTATTCAGTTTTGGTAATAAATGTGGCATGCCGGAGCTCCAACCAATATGAGCTTCGGGCATGGCAACTACAGTACGCTCCGTGGCGATTTTGTACCTGCCATTTGCAATTAACGAGAAACCGGAGCCCATCACTGCACCATCCATGAACGCTACGTAAGGAATCCTGTTTTGGGATACTAGATATACATTGTTGCATTCTGCGGATATCCAAGAGTATTTAGTGGGGTCGCGGTCAGAAGAGAGAAGCCATTTGATGTCCCCTCCAGCGCTGAAGTTCTCACCAGCACCTTTGAAGATCACTCTTGAGCAGGTCTTCTCCCAGGCTTGAAGGATGGGATACAACTGCGCCGCGACACTGTAGCCTATAAGGTTGAGTTTTGGTCGATTGAATGTTACAACGCCAGTGGTATCCAATTTCTCAAACAGTATTTTTGGTGCTTGAATTGTTTTCATTCCTTTTGCCTGGTATGGTGTTGTTATCAACGGATTTCTGCTTAAACTGCGTATGGTCTTTGAATAGTGTAAGATAGTCATGATTAAAAATTAGGTTTTAAAACTATAGTACTAGCTTGACTAAAAAGCAAAGGTACAGCTTAGCGGAATCACAGTATAGGGAGGGATAAAAACTCTTGTGTATTTTACGCTTTGACCAGCAGAAAACTACTGACAGTTACTCACAACAGTCGTGACTTACCGAAACATTTCGAAGTCCATAATTAAAACACCATAACACGACACCCACGGTTTTGTAATAAAAATATTCATGTTTACGATTTTCCTGACTCTATGAAATGCGTTGCACCACGTTTTAAAATTGTGTTACGGTACGGCTCAGTAGTAGCAGGGGTGCGAAACTCTTCGCAAACTCTGCTCCTTTCGGCTCAGCATTGCTCCGAGCAATTATTAGGGTTGACACAATTTGACGTAGGTCTTTTTCCCATCTTGCTTTTGGTTTGCTCTTTTTTCTTTTACCAATTTTTGGATTCCAATATGTTGCTATTTTTGTCCATATGTTGTTTTTCATCCTGGCTCTAAGGATAGTCAGTTAAATAAGTGACTTCATTTTAATAAAATCAAAAATTAAGGGCAGACTTTTGTGGGTTTTTGTGTTTGTAACAGCGCCATCTTTGGTGAAATTAGGACATCAAACTATATCGGCCCGAACAACGTCCATCCAGGGATGTTGAAAATATTCGCGATTTCAATATCATTAAAAAGCCTTCTATGTTGGCTGCTTCTCGCATAAACTAGTCCCCAGCAATTTACTTCTCAGAAAATGTCACATTATGCACCGGCCATCACATATAAGTCCGTTATACAATTATATAATTATAGAACGGGTTTCAGATATATATCAAAATTTCAAGTCATTTATACATTTTATCGACGGTATAGGAGAAACGAGATCGTAGAAAGATACCAGGGTATGACATTTTATAGCAAACTCGTTTGAGTCTTTCCTATAGACATCGCAAAGTTAAAATCTACATTATTTCAGTACTTGAGACTCAAAAGGTATAAGTATAACACGATACAAAAAAAAAATTACTTTCTCATTTACCCTACAAAGTGGCCGCCCATGTTTAAAATTAATTTGTTTACGTTACATGTCCATCTTTGTGTCACTAATTTACATATATGTGTACCAAATTTCAACTTAATTGGTCCAGTATATAGTTTCCGAGAAAATAGGCTGTGACAGACAGACAAACAGACGCACGAGTGAACCTATAAGGGTTCCGTTTTTTCCTTTTAAGTTACGGAACCCTAATAAAGAATTCAATCAATTCCTGTTTATGTTGTTTAGTAATTTTAATTTATATTTTGCATGTCATGTAAGAATTCAATACTTTTATTGAGCGTACTGTGACTGTGGCAATAAGTGAGTGTGTGTTTGTGTGTGTCTCATAACATTTTATTCTAACATAAAAATAGTTTTGGAGAGTGTGGACAGGAAAGCACTACTTAACACTTTCGCTGCCAACTAGCTAGGATAGTAGACCTTGGTAATGAAAGTGTTAGTTACACTATTTCCGTTCTAACTTAGGTCTCCAATGGATAATTACGGATTACGAAGTAAGTATGTATGAGAAGAAAAGTGGGTTTCTTGCCTGCCGTTTGCTAGACCGGGGTGCTAACTTAAACTTTTCGACGCCAACGACGGATATATCCGAACGGCGGTTCAACGCCAAAGACGGATTAATCCGTCACAGACCACCATAGATCAATTTTAGTTTTGACATTGGCAGGCGTGGCTCACTCCGTGATTTCGTCGCTTTGCTACAACTAGCTAAAAGTACATCCGTCCGACCCCAATTTTGGGGTTTGCCATAAACCGCGCGTGGCGCTGTCGCCACCTAGCGGCCATATCTGTGCTGATCGTGACAGACGCGTTTTGTTAGAGTGAGTCTTCTGTACCTAGTACTTTTATTTATTCTGTGACTTTGGTGACGTGGCGTCGGAGTGACATCTTTTGTATTTGTCACGGCGTCGAAAAGGTTAACATAAGGTTAACATAAAGGTTAGGTCAGGTTAGATTGCGGCCTTCAGTGCGATGGACCGACCAAGTTGAAGCTCTCACCGGCTCACCTTTAAACCTGTACGTGCGAAATGCAATAAATAGAGAAACATGGGGGGAAATAATGAAAAAGGCCGTACGACCTCAATGACCACGACTACTTTGACAAAAGTATCCGCAGTGGCGATTTGCAGTCTTTGCCGCCCTAGGCCCCAGGCCCTGTACCCGCCCCTTTCTCAGTGAATAAATTTTGAGTTATTTCTTATCATCAGCGAATTTTTTGTCACAATTTGCCGCCCTTAATATCTTGCCGCATTAGGCCCGGGCCTTAGCCTTGTCAAATCTACTGAGTATCTAACTAAGAAAAGAAGGATTTACCTGTCGTTCTGGTAGAGTTCCACCGAGGAGTTGAGTTCGGCCAGCTGTTCCTTCAGCAGCTGCAGGTTGGAGTTCACGAAGCTTAGCTCCAGAGCCACCGTTTCCCTCAGCTTCCGATTGGTTGTCGCCTGGAATAGACAAGAAATATTAATTAATAACTCTCGTGTTACAGATAGCCCCCTCTGCAGAGCATGCATGGAGGCAGAGGAGACAGCCACCCACGTCATTCTCGAATGCCCAGGGGTGGCAGAATAGGTGCCGGGCACAACACCTGGGTTCATTGGGGTCTCTCCCAGAACTCCCAGAAGTCGTCAGCAACGTCAAGGGTCTGCTAGGCTTCTTGGTAGAGTTGGGTTGGCAAGAATAGTGCCGCCAACCCACCACGCAAAATAGGGGCAATAGTATGACGTCGCGGAAATCAAGCTTGACACTGGGTTAACGGTTTAATCGCTTAACCCCGGCAGTAGCTAAACATGCATACTCGTATCTATAGCCTTATTTACCACAGACATGGTATTAAAAAAACGAATAAGTAATTGACTCATAAATCTGCGCCAGATTGCAACATTGTTGCCAGATGCAACTGTCATGTTAATAGTTTTTACTGCAGTATATGGAGAGTGGTTTATGTGAATGAACGAACGAACGAACGAAAGGAGTGATTCATACGTGGAACCGCTTCCTGTCTGGCGGCCATTGTTGTTGAGAAAAAAAAGATGGTCTCATCACTATTAACAAAGTGCAGAAACGTTCAAGAAGGGGATAACGCAAAACTCTACTTATCTATGTATGTATGAATGTATGTATGTATGTATGTATGTATATATGTATGTATGTCACTTTATTGTACATAAATAGGTATACATAAAACGGACAAAACAAAACAAAAATGAAAATGTTATGCACAAAGGCGAATTTATCCCAAAAAGGGATCTCTACTTAATATATGAATGTTATAAAATTTTTCAAACTCGAAGGGTAGGATCAGGTATCATACCTGTCATTTCCATATAATTTATAACCTAAAAACGCCAAATCCCGCATAATTGTATTGAGATCACAGGTGTAGGATCAAATTTCATTGCTATATGGATGCTTTCGGGGGCGATAAATCGATCTAGCTAGGTCTATTTCTGGAAAAACGCGCATTTTTTAATTTTGACGTGATAACACCGGTAGCATGCACAAAAAAGTGTCACGTTGTGGACAGGTCTCCATGGTAACGTTGTGGACAAATCTCCATGGTAACGTTACGTAATGTAATGGTATTTTTTAGGGTTCCGTACCCAAAGGGTAAAACGGGACCCTATTACTAAGACTTCGCTGTCCGTCCGTCCGTCCGTCCGTCCGTCCGTCCGTCCGTCCGTCTGTCACCAGGCTGTATCTCACGAACCGTGATAGCTAGACAGTTGACATTTTCACAGATGATGTATTTCTGTTGCCGTAAGATTTAAATGGGGCTCCCATACAACAAACGTGATTTTTGACCAAAGTTAAGCAACGTCGGAAGTGATCAGTACTTGGATGGGTGACCGTTCTTTTTGCTTTTTTTGTTTTTTTTTTTGCATTATGGTAGGGAACCCTTCGTGCGCGAGTCCGACTCGCACTTGCCCGGTTTTTTCTTATGACGTTATCACTCAAAATTATCGTCCGTAAACCGACTTTACAGACAACTATATTTTTTTTTATATCAAAGCTCGGTCTCCCAGATCTTGGTAAATAATGCCATGAAAAGTACCTAACTCAAACAATCAGTACGTGACTTACGTCATTCCGCGCCCACCGTCGCGTGCGCACCGAGCGTGACACCCTTTCTTACGGGTCCCTGAACCCTGACCTTGGTGGGAATCTACATGCAACACAGATCACTTACAATTTACAAACTGGGGCCTTATTAATGGTTATTTGTAAGATAACGGAGAGTTAAATAAAACGGGAACAAATAACATAAACGTAATTCATATATTGAAGGAAATCAAGAAGTGACGTGACAACACATGTCAGTAAGAACAGAAAAATAATAAGGCCGCCTGTTGCCGACCGCTGTGCTAAATGGTCAAATATCGCATCCAGCACGGCTACCACGAGTTGGCGTTTGACATTTACGTTTACGACTGCGTGAATGGCATTTCCTCTATATCGTACACCGTACCAATATATCAGTGCGAGCGAGATGTAGTCGCTAACGTAAACGCCAAGTGTCAAGTCTTGGTACGCCTACTAGGGCCTTATTTGACGTGCTAAATGGTCAAATATCGCGTCCGGGTAAAATCAACACATGATTGACGGTTTCCTTTCACCCAACTCTACGTGCTTCATAAAGGGCTTCAGTTAGAACAAAATTTTGACAGTTCCGAACAACTGACAGGCCGATACCGTCCGGCAGACTGTTAATCAGTGGGCCCCTTTAGTTGTAAAAACACCCGCTTTTCTTGCGACGCCCATAATCTAGATATTAGCTCGGTTTTTCTTCAACCAAACACGTCACTTTTGACACTGACACGTCTAATCCATATCGGTTCTAGATCTATTAATTGACGTATCTTATATGTAGTTCGCATCGGGCAGTTAGTATGGTGACCGTGAGGCTACGTAAATGCTCTATGCGGAGTCTGAAACTCTGCGAGGTAATCTGTGACATAGGCATCAGACGTTAGATTTTGATGGGTATCATGCTTGGGCCATAATTACCGGATTTCGGCAGTTTTAAGCCGATTTTGGTGTTGCGTTAGATCTCTTTGTTCTGATGATGTTAACGTAACAGTTCTTTTATGAGTTCAAGTTTCTCAGAAAGCGGTCACTATATATAAATTAGATAAATATAGGTATATTATATTAAAAAAACCAGAAAAGTGGGAGTCGGACTCGGCCACCGAGGGTTCCGTACTTTTTAGTATTTGTTGTTATAGCGGCAACAGAAATATCTAAATAGCATCTGTGAAAATTTCAACTGTCTAGCTATCACGGTTCATGAGATACAGCCTGGTGACAGACAGACAGACAGACATACAGACAGACGGACAGTGGAGTCTTAGTAATAGAGTTCCGTTTTTTACAAGCTTTTATTTAGTTTCACCTAACCGTTGTCTGTCTGTCTGTAATCAAATCTTGCAAGTTAAATTTGATCCACTTCCCGGTTTCCGATTGAGCTGAAATTTTGCATGCTTGTATAAATCGGATGACAATGCAATAATATGGTACCACCGAGCTGGTCTGATGATGGAGACAGGAGGTGACTATAGGAACTCTGTGATGAAACCGCTAACTACCCACTAACCTAATTGTGTTAGTGGTTTTTAGAATTGTCTCGATGAGTATTAGTTGTCTGTCGTAGAAAAGTGCAGCCAGCGATAAAAGCTTGTACCAAACATGAAATTTTTGCCAAAAACTTATTACCCTTTGGGTACGGAACCCTAAAAACCTAGCTATGCATCAACTTGGACATAATTTTTGCCAAGTCCATTACAATGACTAAAAGGGTCTCAAAAGTACCTAACTCACTCAAATGTACATTTTACAATACCTCCTAGTCATGTCCCACAACAGCACAGTCAGGCATTGGATTCAGAACTTTCTATTGTAGGCAGGGAAATTTACATGCAGCCTCATTCCTAGCTTGAATGATAGGTGCGGCTCGTAATGTATAATTTTGTTGCACAGGCGTCTATCAGTGCTAACATACAACTAGAATGCTAGCTGTTGCTTTCTAATTCTTCATGCAAGTTGTTTTGTCACTTATAAAGCCTGACCAGGAATGTATGATCACGCGCCATGTTGTGGAATTTCACTGGGACTAATTTTTTCATACTATACTGTACTGTCACCCTGTTCATTAGAATAACAGCGCCCTCTCGACAATGATAAACGATGTACCAAACACCCTGTATATTACTGGTCAGGCTTCTCATGAGGAACGCAAAAGAAAGCATCAAAGTAATTTCAAAAATATTGCGTTCCAAAAATTTTTCCATGAGTGTATTTAGGAGCGACCGCGAGCCAAAAACAGCTAGATTTCTAAGACCAGTATAGTATATAGTATCCCGAAAATTCGTAAAGTGGTTAATGCAGATGTGTAATGAAACTAATGAACCTTCGTGGGCGTCAGCTGCCATTCCATTGGTGGGTAGAGGAACGGTAGCCAGCGTTAGTCGCCCAAACACGAAAGATCATCAAAAAATAAAATGTAGTCATGGCACCCCGATTGAAAATGTGGGAGATGAAAATTTAGATGATATCGTGGGTAAGAAAAACATTAGCCGGTTAGGAAAGGTACCTAGAATAAGTTTTCGTCACCAGCTCGCAACTTCAACTCCTTGTTGATCTCCTGGTTGAGCTGGCAGCGCCGCGTCTGCAAGCGCTCACTCGAGGGTCGAACTGGCAACGTCGCCCAGACATGAGACAACGTACCTTGAATAAGTTTTCGGCACCAGCTCGCAACCTCAACTCCTTGTTGATCTCCTGGTTGAGCTGGCAGGGTCGCGTCTGCAGGCGCTCACTCGAGGGTCGAACTGGCAACGTCGCGCAGACATGAGACAACGTATTTTGAATAAGTTTTCGGCACCAGATCGCAACCTCAACTCCTTGTTGATCTCCTGGTTGAGCTGGCAGCGTAGGCGTCCCCCGGGGGTCGAACTGGCAACGTCGCGCGGACATCAGACAACGTACCTTGAATAAGTTTTCGGCACCAGCTCGCAACCTCAACTCCTTGTTGATTTCCTGGTTGAGCTGGCAGCGTCGCGTCTGTAGGCGTCCGCGGCACGTCGCCACGCGAGGGTCCGAGCTGGCAACGTTGCGTGGCCAACATTACACTACGTACCTTGAATAAGTTTTCGGCACCAGCTCGCAACCTCAACTCCTTGTTGATTTCCTGGTTGAGCTGGCAGCGTCGCGTCTGCAGGCGTCCGCGGCACGTCGCCACGCGAGGGTCCGAGCCCTGGAAAAAACGAAAACAGCTTGTTAGTCATATGTTATTATTAGAGATGCACCGTATATCCGGTTACTATCCGGTATCCGGCCTACCCGGCCATTATTTTACTATCCGGCCGGATACCGGATGGTGACTTACTATGCGGCCGGATACCGGATAGCAACATTGCTTGATTTCAGAATAAACAAATTGGATTTAAGAAACAGACACGGTCATAATCGTACTTGTTTATTATTTTAATACAATTTAATCATTCCACTGACTTGCGCGCGCACTCATTTCGAACCTAGGAATGAGTTACCGCGAAAGTTTACTAGGAAACAGGTCAAACCTGCAGAATGCGCACCTGAAAAACCGAAATGTAGGTATAGTTCCACTGGCCGAATATTCGGCGGCCGAATACCGGATATTCGGTCAATGGTCAGGCCGAATATCCGGTATCCGGCCAAACAACTATCCGTTGCATCTCTATTTATCATTATTATTATTTAAAAAAAAAATTGTCACATACATATTTAGACGTGGCATTTCATGATGTGGCAATATTTTTTAAGGGTCAAGTCATCCAAGTCTGTCAGCCCTCCAATAGGTACAAAGGCCAAAATTCTTTTCTTTTACTTTTTCCTAATCAGAACACGATGCCGAATATATAGTGAGACATAAAATAGTAAAAATAAAATAAAATGGCACTATAAAATGACAAAATGACATTGTATAGCATATAGAGCATAATACTAACAATAGTTTATAAGTCATAGTCGTAAGTACCAAAGAGCATATAATCACTACGTTTTAAGAGTCGGCACTCTCGAACAATCCTCGAACCGAATTATGAACGTACATATCCCAACACACCAAATACAGGCTTAAAGATCTCGCATCCAGGCCATAATTGTTAAAAAAAAACCACACACAATACTACCAACACAAAAAAAAACAACGCTAGGGCTCGACACTTCCAGTACCTATATAACACTTTAAACTCTCGCGTTTTGTACACATATTCAATTACACAAACGGGTCTACCGCGATATAATTTCATTGTTTTTACCTTTAATTCCGACTTCCAGTACCTACTGTTTATCGATATCGATAAATGTGCGATACGTGCTGCTGTATTTACCTACTGTACTACTGTAACAGTACATTTTGAGAATCACGTGGATTAATAAAATAAAAGAACATTATATATATAAACAATTTTATTTTACATGATAAAAATAACATAGTTTATTATTCAAGTAGGCATATTACAATATGCTAAATTCGCGCGCATTCTTTTTTAATCTGGTCCCTTTTTATTGAAGGCACTGGGTGGAGAATGATTTCCACAAATGAACTTGTTTCCATTCAGCTTTTGAATAGGTAAATAAATACGCCAAATCCTCATTTCCTTTTCCTCAGCTTTGCCCATAATCGACATCTGAAATAAAGAGATTATCGATAAATTGGTCGTACACTATTCGTGTCATAGGTTACTTAGTTTTTTACTTAAAAATACTTTATCTACACACATATCATAAACTGTCTATGATGCCTTCAAAATTCGTAAATAATGGCCCACATTACGATAAACTGTTTTGTTGCAGCAAATTTTTTATCTGTGAAAATGTGGTAATAGCTTCATTACTATATCAAAATCGATTTGGTAATGCATTTCAAATTTCGAACATCTCTGAAAAAAAAAAAGCAATTTGATTTGACCCCCATTCTAATATCAGTTGAGATGACGTTATAAGTAAAATATAATTTGTTTTGTTGTTTTTAAAGGAACTATAACAAAAGTTTCGTGTAAAATGTGCGATAAAGATATTTCGGAAACGCCATCTCATATCCGCGAGTTCCGCCAGAGAGCAAAGTCGGCTGTAATATGAAGTTAGTGAATATATCATAGAAAGTTTATAATATGTGTGTAGATAAAGTAGTGTATGTAACTGTACATAATTAGGCATTAAAACACTCGTGTGATACTATTATGAAACTCATTTCATTCGTTTCATAAACCCACACTCGTATTTTAATGCCTTTCATTATGTAGCAGTCACATAAACTACTATTATTCACAAAATATTTTCGTTTTAATCATGGATTGTACACGACTAAAACTAATTAAATTAGTAACTTTTAACGACTCAAAGTAAAAAATGAAAATATTGCATACAAACAACAGTTTACCGACCTGTTCGGATCAAGTGGAAATTTGGCCAAAAATGCGCCAGTAGTTAGTCTTCTTACACACCCACTACAAACTTCACATTTCCTTAAAGATTTGGCCCCCATTTAAATAACAGCTAAAGTTATTTTACCAATTACAATAAAAAATAACCACGTATTTCCACGTTCACGACAATTCAAATGACGTTTGACGTTTTACTGCCAATCATACCAACCTAAAGAAAAGTAAGTATAATACGTCTATGTTAAAAGCAAGTATGGTATGTGCCACCAAAATGCAACAGCAGTCATTTTAATTCGATAAGATTATTTCTATGCCTCAATGTTGGTAACAAGTACGTTCTTAATTTATCAAAGTATGGGGTGTCGATGGGCTGGTAAGTACTAACAAAAATGATCTCAGTTGGTCCTTAAATAAATGATAATTAATTAAATTAAAATTTCCATACTAAATTGTTGCCATGTTTAGCATTTTACGTCAAAAATGTGACAGCTACGTAGCAAGTGGCGCCCTCAATTATTTTCTACAATTTCTTGCTGGACTATAAGTACTAATGGTGGACTGGACTGGACTATAAGTGGTTCCCCACTATTAGGTACTTACTGCCGTATTCGAACTTCAAGATATTCACAAGAGACGACACGTACTAGATCCATTCTAGATACGTAGTTTAGATATCAACTAGTTCTCTTTTGCAGCGCAATTCGGGCAACCAATGTCACTTTTACGTTAGATAGCGTAAGATATCTATTACATGTGATCTCTAAGTCATATCCTGTGGATATCGTTCAAGAGTATCTCCAGAATCGCGCAAATGTCAAATTTGACAGGTTAGATCTTAAGATACGATAACGATATGTTTAAACATATCGTTATCGTATCTTGGTGATGTCTAAAAGATATCTAATAGATGTCTATTTCAAAATCCGAATCGGGCCCTTACACCTTGTATGACATTCCGTCTTACTAATGATCTATGTCCAGGCTCGCTTTCACTGCAGACGGCCATATTCGTGACATGGCTCGTTACGAGATGCGTGTATGAGAACACGATCTATTATGAAATTGATGCGTTTTTTACTGTGATCATGATGTGTGATGGATGTGTGGGATTGGTGTGAAGTAGGACAGTGTTAGGGGCCCACTGATTAACAGTCCGCCGGACGGTATCGGCCTGTCAGTTAGAACAAAATTTTCATAGTTCCGAACAAGTGACAGGCCGATACCGTCCGGCGGACTGTTAATCAGTGGGCCCCTTAAGTGGGCTTGTGCACAAATCAGAAATCACGCCAGGTTCAATAGGAGGGGAGGGGGGAGTCACGAAAAATACGACAGATCACGTTGGGGGAGAGGGGTATATGGAGACCTCACGTGTATTTTACTACAGTGAAGGAAACTAAAAAAAATACCTACCATTTTATTGCCATTGGGGTCAAAAAGTAGCTGAAAACACCTTGCGTGATTTGTGCACAACCCCCTAAGTAAAACTTTTTTTATGTTATTTCTACTCACAAGCTCTTTCGATCCTAAAGGTCTCTGCCCACTACACCGTATCATACCATGACCGTGCTATGAACGTGTCAGGCAAAAAAATATTCTTTGTATGAAAAAGCATGAGACTATGCCCTCTAGCCCGTTCCGTCACCGACCATACCCGTCGCGTGCCATGCACGGACCGGCAAAAATAGTCGGCGAGGATATTTTGCCGGTGCCGAAACGCTCCGTGCATGGCACGCAACGTTGCCAGAACGGTGCGTGCAGGCGGCGAAACGGTGGGCTTAAGGGTTTTAACCGCGTATGGTGAGCGTTCTAAGCCCGTTATAAACGCGTTGCTATATTTCTTGCTCGCTCTTACGAGTCTGATAACTATTCGCTGGCTTTTTCTGACGATTATTGCTCTCGCGAATAAAACGCGGTACTAAGGGGATGAAACGCGGATGCTACGGGGATTAGGCGGATGCTATGGGGATGATGCGCGGTTACTACGGGCACTAAACCCGTTATGTAAAATGTGGACACGGTGTAGTGGGCATAGCAGGCCGTATCGCGTTACATTCCGTGCCTGATACGTTCATAGCACGGTCATGGTATGATACGGTGTAGTGGGCAGAGACCTTAATCCGAAAAAGTTTTCATATCGTATCATATTCCCTTTTTATTTTCAATACAGTTCAAAAAGAAAACCTACAGACAGATAAATACATAGTTAAGAAATGTTTATTAGCACAAATAATAACTAATAAAATAAAATAACACATCAAATACCTATACAATTAATATGCACAACCCGTCCACTTATATGATACATTTCATTATTATGCAGAATGCAAACGGTTATGGACACCCAATCATATTATAATATAATAGTTATCTAACAGTTTCATAATAAATGCTAATGTAATGGAATAGGCATCCATTTTAATAACGAGGCGACATCTGGGACGTAATGAATTAGAATTAAGATGAAAATCGAATATTTTATTAATTAGATCTTTATTTAACATCTACAAAAATATGATAATTTTTTTTGTTAGGATATCTACAACGCAGGCTTCGTCAGGTGGCTACAAATGCAAATCTGCAACATGCTTCGTCCAAAACAAGCCAATGATGATATCCGCAACAGGCTTCGTCATTTTTTTTTAACAATAAAGCAAAGTTAAGCAAATCAATTGTCACGAATCGTACCTGGCTCAAAAGTCCCCATCACACTGGCAGCATTACCACGTTGAATGGCCAATGAGAATTAAGATTAGACTGACATTAAATTTAACCCCCTTATTCATAAACGTTTACTAAAGTTGACAAGCCGATAATAATCCTTCCATACCAATACGTCGGAAAGGGAGAAACGATTATTATCGGCTCGTTAACTTTAATAGACGTTTATGAAAAAGGGGGTAAGTGTTTTAGATAAAACAAGATATATCCCAACAAAACATTTTCATGTAAAATGTTGCCAAGATGGCTCATGTCATTCAATCAACCATAAGGCTCGCACTGTCAAAAAGTTATCAGATCTCTTGTAGAGCCAAGCTTCTAACTCTACAAGCCCTAACTGCAGTTTCTAGTTTTCGATGCTAGGAAAAAATAGAAAAAAAATACAACGAGTACTTCAAAAAACTTCAAGATTTATTCAGCAAATAGGCCACAATAGACCGGGCCGTGTCCGGGCCAGAGCTTCCGGCGCATCGTTTTCTATGGAAATTATCACATGTTCGCCTGTTATGTCGTAGAAAAGTAAGCTCCGGAAGCTCCGGCCCGGACACGGCCCGGTCTAACGTGAGTCATCCTTTACACGTCAACATTGAATTTAACATACAAGCAAAAATAATAAACAATACATCAACAATTTTATACAATGGGTGAATCAACTTTTTCTTGTCACTAGTTGCCATGGTTACGGTCTCCTGGGTCACTCTTAAAATACAAGTTATTTCGTATTTAAATGAATGGTAGTTATAAGGCCTTGCCATAATGGGACATCTACTACTTAAGCACGTTTGTAGAACATGGTACAGAAGCTCTTCTAAGAAACTATGCTACGATTGTCTCCTGGCTGATGGGACAGAATAACAACAAGAAATAGTTGGTCGACCCAAATACTAGTTTCACATTTAACTTATCAATATCAATAGCTGGTGTGCTGTTAGTGCACACCGTTGTATGGGGACCTTGCACTTTGTGACTATGCGCTGAAACTTGGCACAGTTGATTCTTAGCTGGTCATGAGCAGATATAGACCGGGAGACATCGAGAGTCACCTCTCAATTAGTGGGGGGGAGGGGGAAGTTCGACACTGCCGCGCTTCACTTGGAGCTACATTTCTCTAAAACTATACCCATTAAGGCATGTGGTCAGGTGTCGTGCAATAACAAACCAGCTATCAAGCCTATCAACTTGACACTTGTCAGTTCGTAGAAGGCCGCGTTTGGCGCCATTGCAACACAAATCACTCGATCAGCACTTGTCCACACTTCCCACGTGCGTTGTATCTTGTGCCTTGCATACAGAGCTGGCCCTTCGCTGACTTATGTATTAAGGTGCAGTGGATTCAGGGGGGCTAGCCAACAATTGTTGATAGAAAGCAATAGAAACTTAAATAATGTATGGAAATAGCCATGTGACTTTTCGTAGCATCCAAAGAAGGCTCCGTTACGGAGCGGACATGGGACGTGGATTGCAATACAACTATTAACTCACATTATAGACGGGTCTAACGCGAATTTTATTCAATTACCTTGATTTACCGACGTTTCAGCGACCACGACCAGTGAAAACTGTGTCGAAACGTCGGTAAATCAAGGTAATTGAATAAAATTCGCGTTAGATCCGTCTATTGTGACGTCATGGATGGCCGATTACCTCCGAAATTCGACGATCGGTAACGATCGGATGCGTCCGCCGACAGCAGCCAACGGCAATATTCCAAAATACATTGAACGACAAACTCTAGTTGTAATGTATTTCAATTTAATTATAATTTACAAATAAAACTTTGTACACAAGTTTAAATAACAAGTCTTCATTGAAGATCCATTTAGGCATCCCTGCACTATCTACAAAAGAGCCTAGGCCTGAACAACAACCTAAGTCTATATATTTCTTCTAATTTTATCCTTTCTCTACGTAATTATCAACTATTTCTTGTTGTTATTCTGGCCCATCAGTCAGGAGACAATAGTAGCATAGTTTCTTAGAAGAGCCCTGTACCATGTTCTACAAACGTATTTAGTAGAATATCCCATTATGGAATGTGCCTTATAACTACCAAAAAATTCAAGTTTGGTTAATTTCAATCAATAACTAGTATCTAGTATTTTATGAGTGACCCAGGAGACCGTAACCATGACAACTAGTGACAAGAAAAAGTTGATTCACCTAATTACACAGTGATAAAGTGCGATTGAAATGTCTGCTGCAGTCGTAGAATTATTTCAATCAACGATCCTAGCTATAACTTGAGTATAACTCATATTAACGGCCCGCGTGTCTCGGTGGGATATTAAACATTTCAGATGGAAGATAGCGTGATTTAGTATGTAGAGCATCACTGATTTACTGTCGCATATAAATAAAGGAGATTGAATAAAATCAGGGTTGGGAATTGGTGGATATTTAAACCTATTTTTAGATGTTTTCAAAATAGTATTTTATACAATCGTGATATACTTAATAGAGAGTTTTTGAGTAGAGTAACGCTGGCTGAGTGGCCTAATGAAGATACGAGATTGAAAAGCTTAATTATATCACAATTGTATACAATGTTTCTACTATAAAATAATATTGGAGCGACGTAAATAATAGCGTAAGCGCCAACCGCCATAAGGTAGGTACCTTAAATCGTGGGACGTCACATATTTACTAAGTACGATGATATACGATGTATTTATTCGTTGTGGTCCGTAACTTCTATAAGGGCTACTGAACCCTATGCACCAGCGAGCATAAGCATATTTCCGCATGCATATGCATAAAGTACAGCTATGCAATGCAATGCAGACGCGCGCGCATGAATTGCAGATCATTTTCTCTGCACTTCCGCGGTCTGGCTAGTTATAAAACTTATAAATGTTATAAAAGATAGCGTAATGGTAATGTAATAGCGCAGACCATAGAGAAATATAGTGAGAATAGAGTGCTCACTCCATACATTTTGGTACCAATACTACAGAATAAATAATAGTACTAGGTACAGAAGACTCACTCTCTAACAAAAACGACTATTATTTTCGTAGTCAACATCTAGCATTGAGTATAGCGGAATTATCAGTACCGCTACTGGATACTAGAAGTCTTTAGTGTCGCGAAAATTGTATTGAACACCAATTTACAACTAATATTAAAAGCAGAAACAATATATATACAGTGGTACAACTAAACGAAATTAATAACTAGCTTAAATCTAAAATAGGCCCCTGAGGCATTGTACCAAGGATGCTGGCGGCATTTCCCCGCTGTATCGCAATACTGACGTTGACGTTGACGTTGTGCGAGGTAGCCGCCAGCTCTTCGGTCACCAGTTACGTCAACCAGACGCTTCGCGATTTCTGCGAACAACTTACGCGCGCTGGGACCCCATGGACCTAGAGTTTCAACTCCAAATGGTACAAAATGGTACTCTCTACCGAGGCTCTTATATTAAAGCAGAAGGAGTTGAAAATAGAGTTCCGGTTAATCCGGTTATAATATTAGCTGATAATTGTTGAGCATTAGACTTTTCGGTTGTCACAACATCTATTGTCAAGTAGCAGTACTGATAATTCCGCCACTCGATGCTAGATGTCGACTACGAAAATAATAGTCGTTTTGGTACTAAAACAGATGTATGGAGTGAGCACTCTATGTATTAATTTTTTTCTTTGGCGCAGACTTCTCCGGCGGTTTTCTGTGTGTTAAGTAGTAATATTATATGAGCAGAATTACTGCAATATCAGTAAAAAACAGTTGGTCGAGTTGGATACATCAACACCGATTTGTTGTGTTTCGGTCTAGGAGGAGAAAGCATGGCAATTTACTTTGTTTAATCTGTTAGCGAGTGGATCTGACGCCCAATTTTCAATACGGAGGCCGCGGGTTAAAATCCTGGCTTGTACCAATAAGTATTTTGGAACTTATGTACCGTAAAACCAGGTGAGTAGGTTTCGCGGGGAGAGTTGGGTTATGAATGGGGAGAGAAGGTTTGAGAGGGAGGTGAGAAGGGATTTTAAGGCTACTGCTACAAAAATAATGTACTGCAATTTAAAATGGGGCTATAGTAATACGCATAATAAAAAAAAATCGATCCAACAATCTTCCAAAATCACCTTTGTATGCAAAACCCTCTCACCCCAAATACGAGGCACTACGGGGTGAGGTGGGTTTTCCTCTTTATCGTCAAAGTTATGAAATGGAACTACCCAAAATAAAATACAAACGTCCGAACCACTTATTATATACACCATTCAGTTTTCAGATGTAAAAATAAAATTTTATCGAGGTTTGAAAGTCAAATTTCACACAACTCACCCCATTTTACGGTACCTACTAAATATCATTTGATATTTACCGCTAGCTTTCGGTGAAGGAAAACATCTCGAGTTACATTTCTCAAATAAACGGTTGATTTCAATCACGAAACATACTGGCGAACTTGTGATTTCCTACAATACCCACATTACCGCTCAAGTGCCAGAAAAAGAGGTTTATCCATGTTTGCATATTTTCCTCACTGGCACAGTTCTACCACGGCACACTGATTCTTTAAAAAAAACAGCCACGTGCGAGTCGGAACGCGCACGAAGGGTTCCGTACCATTACGCAAAAAACGGCAAAAAATCACGTTTGTTGTATGGGACCGAGCCACAATATTTTATTCTGTTTTAAGTATTTGTTAATTGTTATAGCGGCAACAGAAATATATCTGTGAAAATTTTAACTGTCTAGCTATTACGGTTCATGAGATACGGCCTGGTGACAGACAGATAGAGAGGCAGACGGACAGAGGGGTCTTAGTAAAGCCTGACCAGTAATATATTATGATCATTGTCAAACAGCTAAAAAGGCTTGGACATGTAACTCTATAACACCTTTATGTAAAACCCTTTTTATGTGCAAATAAATGATTATGATTATGATTATGAGGGCGCTGTTATTCTCATGTTATAGGGTGACAGTTCACTTTAGTATGAAAAAGTTTTTTGCAATAATTTCATTTTTGGTACAAGCTTTTATCACTGACTGTACTTTTCTTACGACAGACAACTAATACATCATTAGGTTGCGTTGTTTCATCACAGAGTTCCTATGGCCACCTCCTGGCACCATCATCAGATCAGCTCGATGGTACCATAATATTGCATTGTCATCCGATTTATACATGCATGCAAAATTTCAGCTCGATCGGAAACCGGGAAGTGGATCAAATTTAACTTGCAAGATTTGATTACAGACAACGGTCAGGTGAAACTAAATAAGGAGCATTCCATGAAATTGTCTACCGTTGTCCCGTACAAACGCGAAGTTTCTGAAGATTTAAAGGTATAAGAGTTTCCTTTTCTATGACAAATGGTCAAAAATATGCACAGAAAAATAATCGCCTGCTTTAAATGCCGAGAAAAAAGTCGCAACACAGCAAATAAAATGCGTTTGTACGGGACAGCCCGTCGAATGCTCCATAAAAGCTTGTAAAAATAGTTCCAGTGAAATTTCGCAACATGGCGCGTGATCATATATTACTGGTCAGACTTTAATAGGGTCCCGTTTTTACCGCTTGTTACGGAACCCTAAAACTACACAATAAATAATTCAACGATATCTGCTTGAATTAATACACTTCTTGCACTACCATTTTATTTCCATCTGATTTCGTAAATACAAATACGTAACGTATTATAAACCATTGACAAGACAATACAATTTCAACCTTAAGACCAACTACTTAAAATCTATATTACAAAAGACTTTAAGTATTTAACTTGAGTCTTTTATTTCAATACGTAAATCACAATTTTTCTTCTTTATAATCTTATGCTATTCCAAATAGAACTATATTTCTCGACATATAAGGTTGAAATTCTATTGGCACATAAAAAAATCTTATAGAATTTTTCGAATTATGAATTTAAATTGATCGCCGTTTAAAATAGAATCGTAATATGTGTAAATAAAGTCGATAATGGATTAACGGTATATTTTACTAGGCGTTTTTGTGTGAAACGTACGACAGTTCTTGATAGTTGAAGACTTAATTGGTTTACTAATAGGGTATTAATGTGTATGTATTGACATTCTGTAATAATACCTTGTGTACTGATATCAATCAATCTTAATGATACCTGTATTGTAAGTATATGTCGTTCTTTTTTAGTGTTCCATACCTCAAAACGGAACCCTTATAGGATCACTCGTGCGTCTGTCTGTCTGTCCGTCTGTCACAGGCTATTTGCTCGGTAACTACTGGACCAATTAAGTTGAAATTTGGGTACACATATGTAAATTAGTGTCCCAAAAATGGACATGTTTTTTTTATAATTTTAAAATATATAGGTTCGAAGTTATTTAAGAAAATAGCCAAAACATGACCTCTTTATCTCCGAAACTACTGAGTCTAAAATTTTGAAAAAAATATACTAAATAGTTCTTTGCCTATAGATGACAGGAAAACCTATTACAAATGTGCAGTCAAGCGTGAGTCGGACTTATGTACGGAACCCTAGAAACGCGAGTCTGACTCGCACTTGGCCGATTTTTTATGTTAATATTTACGTTGACATTGGAGAAATAGTTATTAGTATTTACAAAGGGACTAAGTTGTTGTTTAATCCCTCAACCTACACCATTAAACGAGCAATTCTTGCATAGTTATTTATACAGGGTGTTTGGTACATCGTTTGCCAAATTAAAACGGCAGATAGGTTGAGTCATTTGCTATATCTTCTCAGGCCTAGTAATTTTAATTTGGCGCACATTTTTTCTTCACTTCTATGCCAGTTTTCGTAAATTTTAAATTATTACTTGCGTAGTAGTAAAAAAAAAACATGGCAAATTGTGTTTTTCTAGATATGAGAAGATAGCAAATGACTCAACCTATATGCCGTTTTAATTTGGCAAACGATGTACCAAACACCCTGTATATATATTTTGGGGATTTCGGAAACGGCTCTAACCATTTCGATGAAATTTGCTATATGGGGGTTTTCGGGGGCGAAAAATCGATCTAGGTCTTATCTCTGGGAAAACGCATTTTTGAGTTTTTGTATGCAAAGTTCGGATTCCGAGCAAAGTTCGGTCTCCCAGATATTTAAGTATTATTTGAGGACTGTGAGGCAGCGCTGGTGGCCTAGCGGTGAGAGCGTGCGACTTGCGATCTGGAGGTCGCGGGTTCAAACCCCGGCTCGTACCAATGAGTTTTTCGGAACTTATGGGTTGGAAGGTCAGATGGCAGTCGCTTTCGTAAAAACTAGTGCCTACGTCAAATCATGGGATTAGTTGTCAAGCGGACCCCAGGCTCTCGTGAGCCGTGGCGAAATGCCGGGATAACACAAGGAAAAAAACAGAAGAATTTGAGGACTGTGAGGCAGCCCTAAAAGCCAACAGTCACTACTCAAAAAATTCAAAGGATCAGCATTAAACAAAATACATTACAATATGAAATCGACACTAAATCATTTTGATTAACATTTTTATTGATCCGTCTATGGCATGTGTCCTGGCACCCGCAGATTACACTTTGATGTTTAAATGAACCCCTTTTTTATATCTTCTAATATTCTTTTACTTGACACTTTCTGCTATCTTGCTGCTCAAGGAAATCACATACCGGATGTGGCCTGTAATATGAGCAAAAAATTAAACTGTAGGCTGTACTCCTCATACTGACCAACATTTGTTCAGCGACTTTCAAAAAACCTTTGGGTTTGATTTTTAATACACTATAAAGTTTATTCTAAGACGCAATGGATTGCGAATTTTGTTATGTTTAAGGCGCGACAAGCAACGTCAATCACAATGATATGGCGTGGCGATGGCGTCCATTGAAGATAATATTTATTTTGTATGAAAAATAGGGAGTCTAAATACTTCATAATTTTTACGTCACCGTTTGAGGAGTACAATCTATGTTTTAATTATTTGCTCGTTTTACAAGGCACACCCGCTATGACGTTAGAATATCTGTAAACTTACGTACGAATTTACAAGTGCGACAAAGAGGCAACACTTCGAACGTGGTTCGCGCCAATTCGCGGTAGGCCCTATATATACAGTCATTTATTAATTCCCCGAACCACATTGGTGTCGAGTGTCGAATGGTATGTGTGTGTGTGTGTTCGATATGGTCATTCGCATTGTGTGATAGTGACATGTGACCTTTATTAACCATTCTTCACCTATTGGTGTCGAAGTCGAACAAACGATTACTGAGCAAGTAAAGGTTACCAGCAGGCAGTCGCCTTCAGACTGTCTTCAGATATACCGGGTATGGCCTGTAAGAAGAGCAAAAAATTTAACTGTAGGCTGTACTCCTCATGCTGATCAACATTTGTTCAGCGACTTTTGAAAATAACTTGTAGTTTGATTTTTAATACACTTTAAAGGTTATTCAAAGACGCAATGTATTGCGAATTTTGTAATGTTTAAGGCTTGACAAGCAAAGTCAATCACAATGATATGGCGTGGCGATGGCGTCCATTGAATATAATATTTATTTTGGATGAAAAATAGGGAATCTAAATACTTGATAATTTTTAATAGTTGTTGAACAAAAGTGTCACCGTTTTAGGAGTACAATCTATGTTTTAATTATTTGCTCATGTTACGGGCCACACCCGGTATATTAATTAGCTTGACCCTAATTGTCCGCACGTGCCCACATTGTCTAGCATCTAGATCTAGAATATCTAGATCGAGCCTGGAACCTATAATCACAATTAGCAGCTTAACGGCCAGCTGCGGGACCTAGGTCCAGGCTATTTTTGGATCCAGGTGCCTAATCGGGTGGGGGGGGGGGGGAAATAGCATCAGTAACGGTACAAGCAAATGTCATGGATGTGTCAGGTGTTATAATAAGGTCACTAACCGTAATCAAAAGACCAATAATTTTTACAATTTTTTCTCACTAAAATCGAAAAAGCTCGTAATTCTGAGTAGAAACAATATGAATATTCTCAAAGCTAACGCAAAAATTTTTTGGTACATCTTTAAGTAGAACTTTAAGTAGAAGGCGTAAAGGGGCATCCCTTTACGCCTCTAACACAAAGATAATAAAAATAGACACTATTCACATTTAGTTTATCTTAATTTAAAGCCAATTATACTGAAAGCTATCCTAGGAAAGCCAAGTGAAACTTTCTATCAGATGTACCTATTACTGGGCGGCACATAATAATTAGTTTGACCAACCATAACCCTTATTCCAAAGCCTTAAGGACTACTTAAGATCAGCGAAAAGACAGAACGTACTAATCGTTCTTTTATTTGATTAATCGTCGACCTTATTGTAAGGATATAGGGAGTATAATTGGTCAGTAATGTGTGGTGAAACGCGCGCGCTCCGTCGCATTGGAAATGTGTAATTGTTTGATGATAGGGAAATTAGACAGTGTCAGGCTTTGGTATTAGGCTTGTTGAAGATTGGATCGTTTTCACTGGAAATGCTTGAACTTGGTTATTACGATCACGTTTAATACGATTTCCCGCATAATACGCTATTCTACACCAGTAGATGTAGTAGATGGCGTTAATTTTAATATTTAACAAATGAACACATATCAGTGAAAGAATAAGGATCAAACACGCGTATTCGGGAAACGAGATAATCACAAGATCTAGAAACGATATAGAGATCAACTAGATTTACAATAGATATCGACTAGATGTGACTTGGATATCTAAGTCATAACTTGTCGAAATCGTTCAAGAGGACCTCCAGAATCGCGGAAACGTCAAATTTGACATATCTATCTTACAAATATCGTTAAATTATCCATATCGTAACTTGTTGAGGTCTAGTAGAGATCTATTTCATTTCCCGAATCGCGCTGTAAGTCAATTGGTGTTCTAACAGTTTTAATCTTCTGTCGAAAGATGGCAGTAAATGTACTGCAGCTACATAATTTACCATGACAGTAAGGGTAACATTCCATTTCTAACCGCAGCTGCATTACTAGTACTGAACGCGTCGCTGTTATTGTCAATTTCCAAAGAAAATGAACAGTAGTGCAGCTGTCGTTGGAAATGGAATGTCACCTTAACTTTCTATACCCTCTATTCTCTTTGATACTAGTAATAGTACCTATGTATTGGCATGCGGATTCGCATCAAACGTGAAAACCTGAAAGTTGACTGGAAGAAGTTCGCCTTTGTACATTGTATACTTTCTTTTAATTGTATCTTAACCTCTCTTATGTACAATAAAGTGTTTACATACATACATACATACATAAAACCTAAAAGTTTGGTGTGACGGACCCTTAAATTACATTGCATGCCAATTAGGATTAATTTTACCGGTTTTCTGTATTTTAATCGCCATTTTCCTCAGAAATGTATGCTCAGGCTCATTATGTACTTGCATTCCGCTTAACTAACAAATACCGTTACAATTAAAATCGCCCGATCTATTCCTGCGATCCGCACGGCTGGATACAGAGGCAGGCGTGGCTCACTCCGCGATTTCGTCGATATGCAAAGGTAGCTACTCGTACAAGTACATCCGTTCCACACCAATTTTGGTGGCTATAATATAGCCATAAGCCGCGCGTGGCTCTGTCGCCAGCTAGCGGCCATATCTGTCCTGATCGTAACAGACGCGTTTTGTTAGAGAGTGAGTCTTCTGTACCTAGTACTATTATTTATTCTGTGACAGAGGGCCTACCGTGACCGCGAACCATGTTCGACGTGTTTGCTTGCCCGATTTGATCGGTCACAATCTGACAATCGAATCAAGTGGGAATCGATTTCATTTTAGTGTCCGCGCCACTCAATCTGACAATTTAATGATGGTGCGAAATCATTCCCATCTGGACTAAACTTCCTTCAACAGCGTATACCGGGTGTGGCCTGTAACACGAGCAAATAATTAAAACATAGACTGTACTCCTCAAACGGTGACACTTTTATTCAACAACTTTTAAAAATTATGAAGTATTTAGACTCCCTATTTGTCATACAAAATAAGTATTATCTTCAATGGACGCCATCGCCACGCCATTATCATTGTGATTGACGTTGCTTGCCATGCCTTAAACAGAACAAAATTGGCAATACATTGCGGTTTAGAATAAAGTTTAAAGTGTATTAAAAATCAAACCACAAGTTATTTTTAATAGTTGCTGAACAAACGTTGGTCAGTATGAGGAGTACAGCCTACGGTTTAATTTTTTGCTCTTATTACAGGCCACACCCGGTATGTATAAAATATAAAAACCGGGCAAGTGCGAGTCGGACTCGCGCACGAAGGGTTCCGTACCATAAAGCAAAAAAAAAACCGGAAAAAATGCAAAATGAAAACGGTCACCCATCCAAGTACTGACCACGCCCGACGTTGCTTAACTTTGGGCAAAAATCACGTTTACTGTATGGGAGCCCCACTTAAATCTTTATTTTATTCTGTTTTTAGTATTTGTTGTTATAGCGGCAACAGAAATACATCATCTGTGAAAATTTCAACTGTCTATCACGGTTCGTGAGATACAGCCTGGTGACAGACGGACGGACGGACGGACGGACGGACGGACGGACGGACGGACGGACGGACGGACGGACGGACAGCGAAGTCTTAGTAATAGGGTCCCGTTTTACCCTTTGGGTACGGAACCCTAAAAATCTTGCTACCATTACCCGATCTCATAGCTCACACCAAGACTTATTCAAGCCATTATGCAAAACTCAATTTAACGGCTTGGCTAAGCAATAAACATGTCCAATTAACATCGGCGGGTATCGAACCCAGGGCGAAATAACGGGACCCGGCTTCCTGGTGCATGTACCATTAATGCACAACGTTAGCTGACCACTGCTGGGCCTTAATGTCTTGGGAATAGGGTTTAGGTATTGTCAGTTTACAGTGAGCACGATAGTACAGGCTAAGAGAATATATAGTATAGAGGGGTCTTGTCATAGTAAATTTTGTAGTCACCGTAAAATTACTGCCATCTATCGACACACGACTGAAACTCAAAATAAACACGTATACAATTATCAAAAAAATGTGCATATATGGATAAATGATTTTATTATTTTTATATCATTTTCACCCATGTTCATTCCCTGATATCTATGTTTTAAAATTGTTAAATATGAAACGGGGTCGTCACGCCATCTATAGTTCGTTTTTTTTAGCATTAGAAAGAAATCCACAAAAGCAAGCGTGCAGTTTTTATCAGGCTCTTTAATTGTTCATAATTATTGAATTATCTAATGTAGCATGGTCAATACATATAATTTACTTCAAATTATTACCGCTACAAGTGCCGGATTTGGAACCACAAGCTTACTTCTGCGAAGTTCTATCTAATGCTAAAAAAAACGGACTATAGCCGACCATAGGCCAAAGGTGTGTACGCCATCTATCCGAGAATGACTTTTTTGTTGATTTCCGGGGCACGTTTATTTCTTAGATTTTATTCATCTTATACGAAGTTATATATGTCTTTGGTACAGAGAACCTTGATAGCACGAATCTCAAAGAGAACGCATATTAGACTAGGGCATCGACTTATAGAGGTTCTTACAGGCTTTTATTGGTCTTATTCGTTTTTAATGGAAGGTAAAAATAATGAAAAAGTCGTATTAACGTTAATTGCACTGTGCAGTCTTAATCTAATTATTTTCTTCGAGTTACAGAGATTAGTTTTTAAAATATTACTTAAATAAAATAAAAAATAACTTACCTATATAACTTAAAAACTAAATTTAAAATGAAATAAAATCTTAATATAATTAAAAACTATTCCCCTGCGGCATGGTGCCGTATATGCTGGCAGCATTTCCTCGCTGCACCTCAATACATATTCTTTGTGCGAGTAACCCGCCAGCTAAATTGTTCTACAATTCTACATATACAGGAAGGATAAAAAATAACTGCTTTCCCGTTGCCAGGGAGGTTTTGGGATTATACTGAGCAACTTTTATGTCTTTTTGTTAAGATGTTAGAGAATGGTAGATATTTTTGACGCATAGTCTGACCCGCTACTTTTGATGCCGATTGTACTTATGTATGTTATGTGTAAGTTAGGATGTGATAGGAAACGAACATCTAAAAAGCGTGAAGATGGTATCTCTAGCGGAAGATTTAATAATTCGGTATTAAATTGCTAATTCTGAGAGCCGAGATCCAAGTCTCATTAAACACCCAATTTTATTACTTATTTCTTCCTGCTTAGGTACTAAAATCCAGTGAATATTTAAGATGAATTGTATCGTTTTGGGTTTAAGGTAAGTTTTTCATTAGTATACCGTGTGATGTGTATTGTTTGAATTAGTGATAAAAAACCGGACAAATGCGAGTCGGACTCGCCTACCGAGGGTTCCGTACTTCTTAGTACCATCAAAAACATAAATGTAAAAAAGGAGAGCCAAGTTCAATACAAAAATTATGCTTGGCTGTGGGGTTCGCCGCAAAAAGAATGGAGATCTAAATGAGTGCCAAGTTCTATGCAAAATCCAAATATGTATTTATAGGAACAAAATAACATTATAAACAAGTATTAAACTCTATTTCTTTGCTTTATTGGATACCTATAACAATTGCTGTTATTTAAAAAAAATGCGAGATCTTAAAGCAGGTTAGATTTGACTTGGCCAGTTTTCATTACATCAGTCATTTTATAAAGTTATTTAACATATATATTTTGTAATTCTGATAAAAACTGGCCAAGCCAAATCTAACCTACTTTAAGATCTCACATTTTTTTAAATAACAGCAATTGTTATAGGTATCCAATAAAGCAAAGAAATAGAGTTTAATACTTGTTTATAATGTTATTTTGTTCCTATAAATACATATTTGGATTTTGCATAGAACTTGGCACTCATTTAGATCTCCATTCTTTTTGCGGCGAACCCCACAGCCAAGCATAATTTTTGTATTGAACTTGGCTCTCCTTTTTTACATTTATGTTTTTGATGGGATATCAATACTTTTTGTAAAGAAAACTAGGCAGGTATTGAGATTTAATGTTTTTTCTTGTGTTTCCGCTGCCTGTTTTTTACTTCTGTAACTTCTGTTCTTTGTATTAATTATGTGGTGCCGCGCGCCGCCAACGACACACCGTTGGCCGGTTATTTAGCGCGTATTACAGGTTTTTTGTATGGGGACCCCCCTATTTTTTAACATTTTTTATTTTTAGATTTTTTCCTACGCTTACACACAATTACCGAGCTGGATTCCAAATTTCATCCTTCTAGGTCATCTGGAAGTAGGTTAGGTTTAGGTACTATATGTCAGTCACAATAAAAAAGAAATTTGTATGGGGACCCCCCCTATTTACTAACTTTTTTTTGTTTTTAGATTTTTTCCTACGCTTACACACAATAACCGAGCTGGATTCCAAATTTCATCCTTCTAGGTCATCTGGAAGTAGGTTAGGTTTAGGTACTTATATGTCAGTCACAATAAAAAATGTTTTTTTTGTATGGGGACCCCCCCTATTTTATAACTTTTTTTTATTTGTAGATTTTTTCCTACGCTTTCACACAATAACTGAGCTGGATTCCAAATTTCATCCTTCTAGGTCATCTGGAAGTAGGTTAGGTTTAGGTACTATAAGTCTGTCAGTCAGTCTTAAAATTTACGACTTTTTGACCTTCATATCTTTATAACCGTTTGAGCTAGCTTCATGAAATTTGGGCTTCTAGATGTCCTTATGGATATAATTAAACACACGTAGTTTTATGTGTTTACGTTAAAGATGTTTTGAGTTATAGAAGGGTCAAAAGTGGCACCAAGTGGTTCGTGTAATATTACACTTGGCGCTGGCTAGCCAGTTCCTTTGCTTGAACTTGGCTTGACACGCTGCCGCGTGTCTATATTTGTTGTTAAGTATAAGCGGCAACAGAAATACATCATCTGTAAAAGATCACACCACATTTAACAGACTCATTGACTTCAAACAGCAGTCGGATAGAAAAAAATCGAAAAAATACACGTGAGGTTATGTGGGGGAGGGGTAGCCAAAAACCTCATTAAATATCAGTATCACCAAGGAATGGGAGGGGTCAAAAAGTAGCAGAAAACACCTCGCGTGATTTGTGCCCAACGCCAAAGGCCCAATAACGATGATGATGTATAAGTACTCAAGTAACTGGGTTCTTGTTTACAAACTGTGAAACCAGTCACTTAAGCTAGTCAAGTCACTCATGTTTGCAGCCCTACTTTACTTGTGTGGCTCCACTAACCCTGCTTGACAGGCTGTCAAATTCGTGTCACACGCATCAGCTGGCATGTAAGTAACCTTAAAAAGCGGCCAAGTGCGAGTCGGATTCGCGCACGAAGGGTTCCGTATAAATCCGTACCATTACACAAAAAACGGCAAAATAATCACGTTTGTTGTATGGGAGCTCCACTTAAATATTTGTTTTATTTTGTTTTTAGTACTTGTTATAGCGGCAACAGAAATACATCTGTGAAAATTTCAACTGTCTAGCTATCACGGTTCATGAGATGCAGCCTGGTGACAGACAGACAGACGACAGACGGACAGCGGAGTCTTAGTTAATAGGGTTCCGTTTTTACCCTTTGGGTACGGAACCCTAAAAATGTGAGGTTCAGTCTCCTAAGCTGTTATCAGGGACGAGACCTCAATAGGCATAGGCATAGGCGCATTCAAAATTGCATGTATATTATAAAATAAAATATCCATGCAAAATATTCATAGTAAAGTTTTTTAGTCGTCACATCACATACTTAAACGCTTACAGATATATTAGTAGATAAAAAACGCATCAATTTCATAATAAATCGTGTTCTCGTACACGCATCTGGTAACGAGCCATGTCACGAATATGGCCGTCTGCAGTGAAAGCGAGCCTGGACATAGATCATTAGTAAGACGGAATGTCATACAAGGTGTAAGGGCCCGATTCGGATTTTGAAATAGACATCTATTAGATATCTTTTAGACATCACCAATATACGATAACGATATGTTTAAGATCTAACCTGTCAAATTTGACATTTGTGCGATTCTGGAGATACTCTTGAACGATTTCCACAGGATATGACTTAAAAATCCAATTCACATCTAACAGATATCTCTATCTAACGTAAAAGTGACATTGGTTGCCTGAATTGCGCTGCAAAAGAGAACTAGTTGATATCTAAACTATTAACGTATCTAGAATGGATCTAGTACGTGTTGTCTCTTGTGGATATCTTGTAGTTCGAATACGGCAGTATATGTTAGCAAACGTTGTGATTTGTTGGCGAACAGTTTTCATAATAATTGTGACTCAAAATGTTCGCATTTCATGCCGAATATTCGGTATTCGGCCGAGAGCTGGGGCCCACTACTCGGTATTCGGCCAAATTCACTATTCGGGGCATCTCTAGATCGGACAATGTGAAAACCCTCTGACAATGAAATAGGCTTTGAAAGGCTGTCCAATTTTCTAGCATTACCCAATTAAAGGTTTCACAACAAATTAACAAGAGGCGTGCCGGCGTGCCACACTAGCGGACAATACTATTTCAAAACTCTAAGACAATGACTCGAATCGTAACGTATTCGTAAATGCACGCAGTATATTGACTTCAAAGTTTATTTCCCGCCGAGTTTACTTTAGTAAAATGTGAGTCATTATTGTATCGCTTAACTTTAAACTAGGCTAAATCTATTCGACCCTCTCAGCAAATATCTAGTATCTACCATATTGCCTTTTCATAATACCAATATAGCATAATCTGACGGGGTCCCTTTGTTTCTTAACTTAAAGTTAACTTTTCAGGATTTTCCTAGGGTTATTCTATAGATAGGTTAGGTTAGGTTTGTTTTATGGCAATCCTGAAAAGTTACGCGTTTCTGAGAAAAACCAATTATGACTAACGAAAATTCGGACAAATAATACATTATGACTTAAAACTATTTGGGAAACAATAGAGACCCTAATCTGACAGATGAATTTACCCGAGTTTGAAGTTAAGCGACCCAATTATTCAGTTAGAATCGGACCAAAAAAAGTTTGCAGCGGATTTGATAGCCCACGCAGTGCAAGTGTCATTTATACGTCATAATTTCATAGAAGTTTGACGTTTAAAATAACACTTGCACTGCGTGGGCTATCAAATCCGTTGCAGACTTTTCACATGGACTGACTCTATGGATGTTTTTTTATGTATCTAAGAAGGTATGTATTTATCTTTATAAGTATGTATATTGTCGCCTAATACTCACAGTAAAAGCTCTGCTTAGTTTGGGTCATGTTTGGGTCTAGGTCGTTCTGTGTAAGATTGTCCCCAGATATCTATTAATTAATTTAAATTAACCGTTTTAGTACTAGTATGGTGCACTATGGCTCTGAAATCTCTATGTTAGTAATTGGTGAGTTTTAGTTGTCACCCGACGATATATACCTACATAAAGGATAACTCACGCTAAACCGGCCTGGGACCGGGGCGGAGCTTCCGGCGCTGATTTTCATCGATCACCATTCAGCCGACATAGAAAATGATATGTCGGACGCTTCAGCTCGGGCTTAATTCAGCACATATTACGTCACGGACCTCCTAAAAGCTAAAAGAAAAACGTAGTTTTTTTTTCACATGAAGTCAATATACTGCCCATCCGTCCTACACTGCGTCTGCGTCTGCGCATCTTTCGGAATTGGTCTAATGCCCGCCGTGGGAGTCTGATTGCTCTGATTTACTGTTTAGTAATATGTCTGGTGGATTACTTATATCGTAATATTGCTTTCATTCTAAAGCCGACCACTGACTAACAGGCCGCCGTACGATATCGGCCTGTCAGTTAGAACAAAAATTTGACAGTTCCGAACAACTGACCGGCCGATATCGTCCGGCGGCCTGTTAGTCAGTGGTCGGCTTTATGAGTTATGAGTGATTCCTTTCTCTATTTGACGCAAGTACAGTCTGCCCCAGCTTGCAGAGGGCTAAAAAGTGACGTTTATTTTAGCACTTCGATAACGGTGATGACGCCATTCATCGTAAGCCTGGGGCATAAGTCTGCAAGGGCACAGAATAAATAATAGTACTAGGTATAGAAGAGTCACTCTCAAAACGCGTCTGTCACGATCAGCACAGATATAGCCGCTAGGTGGCGACAGCGCCACGCGCGGCTTATGGCAAACCCCAAAATTGGGGTCGAACGGATGGGTTTTTAGCTACCTGTAGCAAAGCGACGAAATCACGGAGTGAGCCACGCCTGCTAATGCCTAGAAATGTTACCATTGAAACCTGTGTCGAAACGTCGGTAAATATAAAGGGAATAAAATAAGTTCGCGATAGACCCGTCTATAAATGGTAGTTATTCATGCAATGTGCCACAAACCATGTTGACCCCAAATCTGATCTCGTGCAGCATTAGAACGTAATCCAATTCAAAACTTGCGGATCGCTCATTCATCATCATTGATCGATCTAGGAAGTCCGAGACGATCTATTGCGCAACGACGGCGTTCCAATCGTTAGCATAGTGAGTCGAACGGAAAGGTTGTAACTAGAGATGCAACGGATAGTTGTTTGGCCGGATACCGGATACCGGTTATTCGGCCTAATAATCGGCCGAATATCCGGTATCCGGCCGCCGAATATTCGGCCAGAAAATCTATACCTACATGTCGGTTTATCAGGTGCGCATTCTGCAGGTTTGACCTGTTTCCTAATAGAAAACGTTCGCGCGGACTCATTTCTAGGTTCGTGCGCGTGCAAGTCAATGGAATGATTAAATTGTTTTAAAATAATAAACAAGTACGATGACGACAACGGTCATACCGTGTGTTTCTTAAAACCAATTTGTTTACTCCGAAATCAAGCAATGTTACTATCCGGTATCCGGACGGATAGTAGGTCACTATCCGGTATCCGGCCGGATAGAAAAATAATGGCATCTCTAGTTGTATATTTCTGGCGGCATAGCCAAGATGCCAATGTTTTGCGGCGTAGCGAATTAAACGCTCATGTCTCTCTGGCGCACTATCATGGAAGAGTAATGGAGAGATTACCGTTTCGTATGCTACGGCGCAAACGAACCGGCATCGGCATCTTGGCTAGGCACTCTGAACAATCACGCTAGACCGGGCCTGAGCTTCCGGCGCATCGTTTTTTATGGAAAGCATCACGTGATCGCCAGTCATGTCATAGAAAAGTAAGCGCCGGAAGCCCCGGCCCGGGCACGGCACGGTCTAACGAAGGATCTTTACATGAACTGGAAGTATTTAAGAGGATACTTTTTGATTTATTGTTAGAGGATACTTGATGAGACTTTATTGGGACAAAAAATACAAACTTAATAATAAAACTAAACTACATGGAATATAAAACTTAAAATAATCATATAAATAGAGTTATAAATAAAAAATGCTCCCAAGGTCGCTGTTAGCTGTCATGTGTTATGGTGCCCAGTAAACTGGCAGCGGCGTTACCTCGTTGGATGGCCAGACTTAGTTTCTGGCCGAAGTAGCTGGTCACCAGACGCATCTATAAGGCGCTCGGAAATTTCTTTATATAAAGACTTCGGACGCGCCCACGGACCCAGAGTTTCGAATCCGAACGGTGCAAATATGAGTAGCCCTCGCCGAGGAAGCATATTTGCGCCGCGGGATACTTGCATGACAATTTTCTAATGAAACTTCCCTCAGAGGAAAGGCAGCCTAATTCTAGTTCGACTCACAACTCACAATTAATGCTCAATAAGCGATGGGAACCGAAAAGTTGCGCAAGCGTCGATGGCCCGTGACCACCCGATTGTGGCGTGACCTCGCGCATCTCGATTCGATTCATTCCATCGATTCCATCGATTAAGGCAAATATAACCCTGTTGTATTTGGTTATAGGGTGGTTTTTGATACAATTAATTCCATCGATTCATATCAATCATTTAGACAAATATAACCCTTTGGTGTTTGGCAATAAGAGATTTTTTGTTATGGCAGAAGCGCTCTGATAAATGAATGGTAGAATTAAAACGAGAACGGCCTAGTTGTTGTAGGTACTTATAAACTGTGTCACAGGTTGTTTTTTAGGGTTCCGTACCCAAAGGGTAAAACGGGACCCTATTACTAAGACTTCGCTGTCCGTCCGTCCGTCCGTCTGTCACCAGGCTGTATCTCACAAACCGTGATAGCTAGACAGTTGAAATTTTCACAGATGATGTATTTCTGTTGCCGTTATAACAACAAATACTAAAAACAGAATAAAATAAAGATTTAAATGGGGCTCCCATACAACAAACGTGATTTTTGACCAAAGTTAAGCAACGTCGGGAGTGGTCAGTACTTGGATGGGTGACCGTTTTTTTTTTTTGCTTTTTTTTTGTTTTTTTTTGCATTATGGTACGGAACCCTTCGTGCGCGTTTCCGACTCGCACTTGCCCGGTTTTTTTAAAATCTGTCTGTTTTACGATTTAAGTTGGCAATATCTTAGTAGGTAGTCTTAGTACACTCCACTTGTCCCGGTCCTGAGCTAATCTCACCCAGAAGCAGGCGTGGCTCACTCCGCGATTTCGTCGCTTTGCTACAGTTAGCTACAAGTACATCCGTCCCACACCAATTTTGGTGGCTAGCCATAAGCCGCGCGTGTAGTTACAAGTACATCCGTCCCACATCAATTTTGGTGGCTAGCCATAAGCCGCTGCCGCCACCTAGCGGCCATATCTGTCCTAATCGTAACAGACGCGTTTTGTTAGAGAGTGAGTCTTCTGTACCTAGTACTATTATTCATTCTGTGGTATGACCTTTAAGTATATGTAAGATTAGGGTCAGCTATAATGGCGGATATGTGCAACCGGAAGGAGCCTAATCTCTAGTGTTTAACGCTGCGATTTCTTGTGAAATCTATTGTTTATATTATCTTTGATGTCGGTATTTACGATACGTAGGTTGAAGGTTGCGTTGTAAAAATACAGTAATATATTTAATTAAATGCAGGCTTCAACTTTTAGTGCGATTGACGTAAAAACCGGGCAAGCGCGAGTCGGACTCGCGCACGAAGGGTTCCGTACCATAATGAAAAAAAAAAACAAAAAAAAAGCATAAAAAGAAACGGTCACCCATCCAAGTACTGACCACTCCCGACGTTGCTTAACTTTGGTCAAAAATCACGTTTGCTGTATGGGAGCCACACTTAAATCTTTATTTTATTCTGTTTTTAGTACAGAAATACATCATCTGTGAAAATTTCAACTGTCTAGCTGTCACGGTTCGTGAGATACAGCCTGGTGACAGACAGACGGACGGACGGACGGACGGACAGCGAAGTCTTAGTAATAGGGTCCCGTTTTACCCTTTGGGTACGGAACCCTAAAAATTTAGTCAAATACGTGTGTGCAAACACAGGATGATGTGGGGAATAAAATAAGTTTTATTTGCGTAACGTAAGGTAAGGTATCTTACGTTACGGTAACATTTTTGTTTTAGTTTAAAGGTAAATGTTTTAATCACAACGACAATTAATTGTAAAATAACTGGCGGACCGAGCTATGCTCGGAAACACTCGGAAAACGTAAAAAACTCAAAACTGAGCGATTTTCCAGAGATAAGACCTAGTTAGATCGATTTATCGATTTATTTAAATAGCAAATTTCATCGAAATCGTTAAAGCCGTTTGCGAAATCCCCGAAATATATAAATAAACAAGAATTGCTAGTTTTTAACCGACTTCCATTTCATAGAAGGAGGAGGTTCTGTATTCGGTTGTGGCTATTTTTTTTTTTTTCTATGTACGTTCACCGATTACTCCGACATCCGTGGTCCGATTTGAGTAATTCTTTTTTTGTTTGAAAGGAGCTACCTCCGAGTTGGTCCCATTTTAATTTGGTTCTGTTCTGATGATGGAATCCATGAGGAATTGAGGGAACTCCTCAATTTTTAAAGGCACATGCATGGTGATTTGGGTGGTTTCTTAAGCAACTCGAGCATTTTCTCCCGAAAACCACCACTTTGATGAAGTAGACCTGATGATGATGATTGTTTTGATGATAATGATGATGATTTTTTGAAATGTAGTATGTTCAGCGATTACTCCGGCACCTGTAATCCGATTTGAGTAATTCTTTTTTTGTTTGGAAGGAGTTACCTCCAAGGTGTTTCCGTATTATTTTTGGTTCTGGTCTGATGATGGAATCCATGAGGAATTGAGGGAACTCCTCAGTTTTTAAAGGCACGTGTAAAGTGATTTCGGTGTTTTCTAAAGTAACTCGAGCATTTGCTTCCGAAAACCGCCAATTTGATGTAGTGCAAGTGTAGCCCTATCACGAGTTTGACATTGACATATTCGCTAAGTTAGCGCCGCTAACGTCTTCGTAACTTACTTTTTATGCATCTCGCTCGCACTAATATGCCAGTACGAGCGAGATGCAAAGAAAGTAAGTTACACACACGCTAGCGAATAAATCAATGTCAAACTCTTGGTAAGCTGGTCAGGCTACTGATCGGGGGTTAGGGTTAGGAGTTAAAGGGGTCGGGGAATGGCGGTTGAAGGGCTGCTGGTTCAGGGTCGAGGGGTTGATGGATCAGGGGTTGATGCGCTGTGAGGTAGAGTTATCGGGGGGTTGAGGGATTGGGTCAGTGGCGGGGCGGAGGATGGATTTAGTGTAGTGACAGGAATTATAATTTCCCAGACGGACTCGAGAAAATTCCTGATTACATATTTATTAAAGTAGGTACACGCATTGAATGTTAATCATGATGTTGTTTTTCATTGATGCGTCGCGCTCTTAACAATGCATTAAAACTAAAAATTGAAAAATAAAAACTTTTTACAAAAAAAAGAAAACCGACTTCAAAAAGGATGAAATAAAATATTATCCTTTTTAAGTCTATGCGTTACCAACTGATATGTTTGAAGTCGGTGCCAAGCCAAGTAGTAACAATACCCGTCAAAAATAATCAGCTTTATGACTATAAATCCCATTAGAACTGTACTAATAACTATTATAAATGTGTAAGTAATTCTGTCTGCCTCTTTGTCGCCTTTTCATGGCTAAACAACTGAACCGATTTAGGTGAAATTTGGCAACAAGGTAAATTCTTTGAATTGTTTTATATTTTGAAATGTAGTCCTCTGAATAAGGGACGGGAAATAACTCAGTCCCAATCCCACGCTTGCGTGCCGACAAACATGGTACGGACTGTGCCAAGAAGGTTTGATCGTGTGTTCAGGTACAGTCGACGTCAAAGATATGTTTACACTTTTGCACCTTACTCCTTTGTAATAAGACGAAAAGTGTAAACATACTTTTAACGTTGACTGTACCTACAAAAAGTACGTTCATTGTCGTCGTGTAAGGCAATCCAACGTACATACTTATTGAATCGTACCAAAATCATGGTAGGTATGCTTCATAAGTTGGCTTGGCACCGACTTCAAACATATCAGTTGGTAACGCATAGACTTAAAAAGGATAATATTTTATTTCATCCTTTTTGAAGTCGGTTTTCTTTTTTTTGTAAAAAGTTTTTATAAGGTATTAGGTTTGAATGACAATGGCACTCAACGACATTTCAAGTGGAGATATTGTTAAAATAAGTTTTTGTTTATGTGTATTATTTGCATACAAACTATCATACCTACAGCCATATTAAGGTGCGCCTCTATTTTCCGGATCTCTTACTTACCTGAAAAAAATAAAACACAATATTAATATCTTATATGTAGTCGTGCACGCAAGGAGACGTCAAGTGGTGCCAACCCTAATAATTGCTCGAGGCAACGCTGAGCCGAACGGAGCCGAGTTTGCCCGAAGTCAAGAGTGTCTCCCCACTGTTAATATTATTGCTATAAATCTATGGTGTGACATATTTGTTAAATAATCAGTTGTAGCACCCATGCCGGGGTCACGCAGGTCAAGTCGTGTAACTGGCTACTGCGCGCGCGCCGCTCGGAAGTAACTGTACGCACAGTTCTGTTATGGCTCCTTTATACGATGGACCAACGCCGGCCACTCCAAGGGACGCATTTATGCGTTAGAGGGAGCAAGTGGTATTGCTATCTCATTCTACCGCATGGCTGCGTCCCTTGGAGTGGCCGGCGTTGGCCCATCGTGTAGCGGAGCCATTAATATGGAAGGGAATAGTGGACCACCAGGCCCCTATTTCACCACGGCGACAGGTGCGGCAATTCGACAAAATGTCACTGTTGCTGACGTCACAGGCATCCATGGGCTACGGTTACCGCGTGGTGAAATAGGGGCCTTAAAGTGTAAACTTACTCTTTATGATTCTAAATGTTTTACTGCCGTATTCGAACTTCAAGATATTCACAAGAGACGACACGTACTAGATCCATTCTAAATACGTTATAGTTTAGATATCAACTAGTTCTCTTTTGCAGCGCAATTCGGGCAACCAATGTCACTTTTACGTTAGATAGAGTAAGATATATATGTTTTACAAACATATTGAATATAAAATAACTTATTAAAATAAACTAAAACTACAAACAAAACAAAATTAATACTAAAATAAAATATATCTATTAGATGTGACTTCGATCTCTAAGTTATATTCTGAGGAAATAGTTCAAGAGTATCTCCAGAATCGCGCAAATGTCAAATTTGACAGGTTAGATCTTAAACATATCGTTATCGTATCTTGGTGATGTCTAAAAGATGTCTAATAGATGTCTATTTCAAAATCCGAATCGGGCCCTTAGTATTCTAAGCAGCCACGATAAGCAACACCAACTAACACTACAAGGTTATCGTGACTTCAGCTTTCCTTGCCGCACCTAGCTATCTGCATTAGCCATAACACAGAAGAAATAATAGTACTACCGTACAGAAAGGAAACTTCCTACACAACCGAAGTTTGACAGCGGTTCAGGGTCGGATCAAGCTGTACTTTTCTAATATATGGCACTATCCCTTTCGACTATTTAGGGTTGTCAAAATACAAGCCATTATCTTATCTGTGGTCGTGCACGCAAAGGGACGTCAAGTTGTGTCAACCCTAATCATTGCTCGGAGCAATGCTGAGCCGGTAGGTGCCGCTGCCGAGTTTGCCCGAAGAGAGGAGTTTCGCACCCCTGCTACAACTTACGGCCGGGTCTATATTGGGTCGCATAATAATTGATTGTCCTAATGTAATGTTACGCATAAAACTCATTTCGCATAATTGTTATTGTGCTGGAAATATTAAAATTTCTGAAAAATTATAACACAAACCTAACCTAACCTACCCTATTCTACACAACCTATGCAAAATATTTTCGAAACTACTTTCTGTTTCAGCTGGAGAAAAATTATGCGTAAAGAGATTTATGCGTAACATTACACTATGACAATCAATTATTATGCGATGAGATAGGATCCCCTTACGGCCACTTGCACCATCCCACTAACCCGAGGTTAAGCGGTTAAACCGTTAGCCCTGTGTCAAATTGTACTGGTAACCATGGCAACTTCAGGTTTAACCGGCTAACTCCGGGTTAGTGGGATGGTGCAAGTGGGCCTAAATGTTTTAGTAATCTAAGCAGCCACGATAAGCAACACCAACTAACACTACAAGGTTATCGTGACTTCAGAGCTATAACCGAGAAAATCGAAGTGCGCAAATTGCGGGCATTTTTTCTCTGTCCCTCTAATTACGCCTTCATTGGAGTAAAAGAGAAAGATCCCCGCAATTTACGAATTTCGGTTTTCGCGTTAGCCCCTCAGCTTTCCTTGCCGCACCTTGCTATGCTATCTGTAGTGACCATAGATTTACCTCGGTCCCTCGGACCCTACGAGTGAAAGTCGGTGAAATGACCGCACATAGACAATTAGCGGTACTTTCTACAGGGCCCCGGTAAACAAATACGGTTACCGGTATACCGGTGTTACGTCACTGGCTGCCCAAATAATAGATCTAGAAACGATATGGATTGGATGTGTCAGTGTCAAAAGTGACGTTTTTGTTTGAGGAAATGTCACATTTGACACGGACATACCTAATCTATATGGATTAGATATATGTCAGTCTAGATCTATTAATTGACGTATTATAGGTTCGAATCGGGCCGCAATATAAATTTGGACATACAGCAATATCAACAAAAACTGTTATGTCTACAACCGAAACTTGTTTTGTGAATTGATGTGATTGAACCTACCATATGGTGAGTCGGAAGAAAATTGTAGCGTCAGGTGGGGTAAATACAGGGTGTTTGGTACATCGTTTGCCAAATTAAAACGGCAGATAGGTTGAGTCATTTGCTATCTTCTCATGCCTAGAAAAACAAAATTGGTCATGGTTTTTTTTACTACTACTCGTACGCAAGTAAAAATTTGAAATTTAAGAAAAACTGGCATAGAAGTGAAAAAAAAACGTGCGCCAAATTAAAAAAATGTAGGCCTGAGAAGATAGAAAATGACATAGGTTGTGTCATTTGCTATCTTCTCAGGCCTACATTTTTTTCTGCCGTTTTAATTTGGCAAACGATGTACCAAACACCCTGTATAAAGACACGGGTAAAAATAAGAGTAATAAGACGTTTTAACACACAAAAACTTATTCTATTTCATACCTATTCCTTTAAAAAGAAGCCTTGTGCTGTAAGTATAGACTTCTTTTTTACGAGCTTTTTATTAAAGATTTAAATAGGTAATTTATTGCATAGAACACACTGTGTTCTATGTGTTCTATGTGTTCACTATGTGTTCAACACAGTTATGAGAAGGTGTTACAAAATAAAAGAAATCCGTGCATTCAGTCTGAATATATATGTATGTAGGTATGTTTGTATGGGTCAAATCTTGCATGTTAAGTTTGACCCACTTCCCGGCTTCCGATGAAGTTGAATTTGCATACTTATGTACTTAAGTTGGGATGACAATGGTACCATCGAGCTGATCTGATGGTGGAGACAGGAGGTGGCTATAGGAACTCTGTGATAAACCAACGCAACCTAATTGTGTTTGTATTTTAAGTTCTTAAAATTGTCGCCTCCCTGTCACACATTCGTACGAATTTACGAGTGCGACAGAGAGGCACCACGTCGAACATCGTTCGCGGTAGATCCTCTGCAATTGTATTCGTATCTCCCCTACGTAAGTTTCATTTCACGCCCCAACTACCCAACTAATTGATTTAATACCAGCTTATAACATTCCTCTAACCACGCAAATTTCGACCGTTTCATAACCCGCGTACAAACTTACACGATACAGCTGGAATATTCAAATAATTCCTAAAAATTAACTTTGTTACATTGTAATAAGGATTACGTATAATTTTCTCGACTGCATTTTGTATACAAAGTTATAGAAAGTTAGAAAAATAATAGACGTTCGATTTTATATCTAAATACTTAGCAATAAGAAACACAGGTAAGTTGAACAGGTGTATTACGATTGTGGTTTTTTGAGAAGATTGGTCGAAATCACGCGAATGTCGAATAGAAACGTAAGGAATTGCATCATTTTCAACGATTCGAATTCGATTCGGAGTAAATCGAATCGGTATTTGTTAATCGGTTTAAAGTCGGGCTCAATTATTATTTTTATTTGTGTATGTGTGTGTGTTCAAGGTATACTGGATAATTTGAGCTACGGTTATTACAGAGGTTGTAGAAATTTAATTGAGTTATTAGCTTGGATAGGCAAGAGTGTAATAGTTATTTTTAATACAGTTGCTCAAAAAGTGCTACTTTACGTAGCTGTTTAGCGTGCGGAAAGTTGGTTATCTCGAACTAGTGCTTTTTACTTTTCCAATTTTTTTAAATTTATACTTGTTCCAATTCACGACTACTTATTGATGAGTGTTAATATTAGTTTCCTTTAAACGTCGTAAGCAGCATAAAAACCTACCGTTAATGTAAGAATACGAAAAATATTACATATTTCATATTTAATTACTTACCTCTTCATCATTATAACACGTTTATTTTTTAATATTCAATATTGAAAGTTCCGTTCTTAATAAGTTGACTGAATGGAACGGAATAGCTGCCAAACGCCCATAGATATAATATACTTAAAGACGACGTCTAACCGAGCTGTCACTGTTACCACTTTTGTTTAGTGTACGATTAACAATGTTTTTCTTATATTTTCGCAACTGTATTAAAAAACGTCGTTCGATACACGTGCGGAAATGTCATTCTTCACTCGTCCCGAGTCTTGCTCTCTCGACACAAAATTTTTCACCACACCGACCCGAAGCAAATATCAAACAAAATGAAACCAAATCAAATCCAAATGAATGTTATTAAATATTTACCATCCAAAATCATCATTTAAAAGTCAATTCTGCCAGCAAACATAAGAAAACAACTCAAAATTTGCATTTGATTACTTTGCCTCACATGTGGATAAAATGCAACTTTGCTATTCGTTTTCGAAGTGCAAAGTAAGCCTTTCCGAGCTGGTGTGGTGAAAACTTAGTTACCTACATGTCTGTCTGCAACGATTTTGATAGCACACGCAGTGCAGGTGTTATTTTAAACGTCAAACTTCTATGAAATTATGACGTAATAGCTTTATCCATCTTTATCCACGTGATAAAGTAACTGTCACTTTTTAACACCGTGGAATAGAAAGTGACGGACACCGTTTTATCACGCTGTCACGTAGGTAGACAAGAACAACTATCATATCCGTACAGGAAAAAAGAGCCAAAGGTTATGTCGAACATTTTGCACGTTATCGAATAGAGAAAATAGAAAACTTCGTCAAAATCTGCTTTGAAAAACAACTAGTTTTACCTTTCCGGCCTACTACTTTAACCCAAAAGCACGCAGCGAATTAATTACAAATAATTGAACCGAAATAATCACTCATTTGAAACCAATCCAATTACCAAAGACTTATTGATTGTAGGAGAGGTGAAAAGTCTAACCCCCTTATTCATAACGCGCTACAAACCTCAATTATAGTTCTTTTTTAGGGTTCCGTACCCAAAGGGTAAAACGGGACCCTATTACTAAGACTTCGCTGTCCGTCCGTCCGTCCGTCCGTCCGTCTGTCCGTCTGTCTGTCACCAGGCTGTATCTCACGAACCGTGATAGCTAGACAGTTGAAATCTTCACAGATGATGTATTTCTGTTGCCGCTATAACAACAAATACTGAAAACAGAATAAAATAAAGATTTAAATGGGGCTCCTATACAACAAACGTGATTTTTGACCAAAGTTAAGCAACGTCGGGAGGGGTCAGTACTTGGATGGGTGACCGTGTTCTTTTTGCATTTTTCCGTTTTTTTTTTGCTTTATGGTACGGAACCCTTCGTGCGCGAGTCCGACTCGCACTTGCCCGGTTTTTTAGCATTATAGAAAGAACTTGAAAGAAGGTAAGCGATCTTAACATGTCTTTTAATTGAAAAACGCTTTTTAAAAATCAATAACAATTGGGTAGGTAAAGTTTTTTGAAGATAGGCAAATTATATTTTTTCCCGATAGTATTCATTATAGCGATCACGGAAATGCAGCTCTTTTATTTTTATATCATTTTATTGATTAAATATAATTTTTTAAATGATCGATATGACGTTTGTGAGGTGAAATGGCAGACTCGAGTAATTAATTCCTTGGCGCGTAGTAAATGGGACGAGATAGAAAAAAAATCGATGTCAACTGTCAGTGTCATTCTTGGAAAATAACTTGCAAATAATTGGAAAATAATGGTCGGACGAAACATTTGTGTTTTCTTGTAATTGGATGTCGGTGTGATTTCTAGAATAAGTATTTTTAACGTCCCTAGCACGATCAACACGGATATTTTGATAATGATAACGATTGCTTTCGACTACTTGGCACTGCTTCTTGGAGAACATTTTCATTAACACCTCCACCACGACTCTTGGACTGCTACACGAGTCATTTTGGATCTCAGTATCAACACAATAGATGGAGACGATCCCGGAAACGTTCGAATGGAAATAGAATATTACAGAGATGAACTCAAAGTGCGTCGTACCGTCTTGTAGGAAGTACAGACGTTACTTTCCAAATTCAGCGTATTTGAGCACACCAAAGTCTTTAACAGCGATTCGGTGCCAAGCTTTGAAGATATATTGGCCAAAATGGTAACTTATACGTTTGTGAGGACTATATAAACGTGATTGTTGTATTATACATACATAATGATTAAGATTGTAATAGTGTTAATAACTAGGTCGTTATTGGCTATTATATATGGGCTCGGCAAGGTGTTCACAATATCTGAACACGCACGCCCTGATAATAGAGGCGAGGCGTGTTCAGATATTTATGAGCACCCTAGCTGCACCAATATATCTGATGGCGACTGTACTTTAGAAAACTTATAATATAAATCCAAAATAATATAATATAAATCCAGTAAATTTCGTTTCGTTTTATTTTAAAATCCACAAATTATTATCCTTAAGCATTAACATTACAACAGTATATAGAATCACGCTGTGTGGCGTGCCCTTGAAGAGAGTTGAGAGGTTCGAATATGGTCAATATGGATAAGTATGTCTGTAGGGTAAATGTGCTTCACGTTGGGGCCTGTTTACATATTGATTAGTGTTGATTGCGGGTTTAATACATTTGCCACTATACACAAGTAGCAAGTGTATCAACTCGCAAAAATACTACATTTTTGCTTCCATTGAGGTATACATAGTAAGCACTATTCTCAAATTATGTGAGGAAATAAAACAAATTCAATTTAGTAAAGCGTATTTAATAGGGGTAAAGTGACGCGAATACAATTAAAAAAACAACGCATATTCTTAGTTTATATTAAATGTAGATGGCTTTTTAGTTTTCACTTGGTCACAGAAATACGCTAAAAACCACTTTCAGAGTAGGTGTTTCTTGCGTTTTGGCTGTCCTTCTTGTGTCCTTCCACAGCATGAGCATGTCGTAAGTCCTGTTGTATTTGTCCCAGGACTTAGCAGGAAGCTAGTTATTCATTATTAAGTTTGCTTCTGCTTTCAAAAGTTTCAAATGAGGCGGTGCATGCCGTCTATTCCAGGTCGTTTTCGTCACTTGAACTCATTTTGTTTATTACGAGTATTAAAATAACAAGCGGTAACTTATTGAGTATTGCACAACGAATAAACTTTGCCGCCTTTTATTTGCATATTTTTTAAAATTATATTACCATAGATACAAAGCATACGGTACGCGCATGCGTCAATCCGCGCGCACCGCGCAGCGCCCTTTCGCGGTGCTAAAGCGGTATCCAGACGGGACTGATCAAATCGGTCGATTTGATCAGAAATGAAATTGGCGTCAATCTCCAATTTTAGATTTATGGTGATATTAGACCCATTTAAATTGAAAAAATGCCCCATAACGAAAATACTAGCCTCACAAATTGGTGTTCTTGTGTCCGCACCTCATTTTATTGGTCATTATCGGCGGTTGAATTCGGCGAGCCAAATTGGCGTTTGCGTCCGTACGTCCCGATTCGATCGGGCAATTTAATCAGATTGGCGAAAAATTGACTAATTTGGATACGCCTTAAGCAACATCGAGTTCACGATAATTTGACATATAATAATAATAGATTTTTAGCATAAGTTGCATTTCATAAAACTTAACCCAAATCATTTGTACATTTTCAAGTCAAAGATAAAGACATGTTGGTTTTAAAATTTTAATAAGTATAGACCATAACATTGTCATGATCTTGTAACATTGTTAAAATAAGAGAGTCTCCCATTTTCATTTTATTGCATTTTTTATAAAATGTCTTTAGATTCTCGGGATATCTTGGTCCTAATTCGATTGCTCTTTTTTATGGAAATAATTATATCCTTCAGATTCACAGGATGCTCGAGGCTTAGCCGAATAACACTGCAAGGAAGTATGTCATGGCTCAATGGTTCTAATTAGCCATCAGTATAATACCGCCAATGAATGTTTACATCCACCTGAAAATAAGAACAACATTCATAAAATGAGGATAACCACACAAAACTAACAGATGGTTGAAATTGTTAGAAAAAATTAGACCGATTTCTTGTTTACGAACTTAACAGCTCATGGCAATTTAATAATAAAAATCAAAACACAAGTGAAGAAAGTTTTCTGTACCTATGTATTTCACGGATACGTACTCCTGTACGGCCATTGCTCCTCTAATTCAACGGCATTGTGCTTATCACTGTTATGATAATAATTTCAAATTTGTAGAATCTGCTCGCAATCTCGTATGAACTCGCTTATTTTTCTTGCAAAACTCTGTCCAAGGGTCAGCGTAGGGGCCGTCGTGTAGGGGTGGGGAAGAAAACGTTGTCCAATAATTTATGCAGTGCCAAGTTATCGAAAGTAAATTCAATCTTTGTCCAAATACGCGCAGATGTCGTGGGGAATCAGAAGTCCGTGGGTCGTGCTGAGGTCGCCGAAAATCTCAATGATAACATTAATAGCAATTCGCAAGGTAACATGAGGCTTGTCCGTTATTTTTCGGGAATGAGAGCTAAGTGACACTGACAGTTGACATCGATTTTTTTTCTATCTCGTCCCATTTACTACGCGCCAAGGAATTAATTACTCGAGTCTGCCATTTCACCTCACAAACGTCATATCGATCATTTAAAAAATTATATTTAATCAATAAAATGATATAAAAATAGAAGAGCTGCATTTCCGTGATCGCTATAATGAATACTATCGGGAATAGTACATTATTGTCGAGGCTCGGAAGTAGCTACTTGCAGGCTGAGGATTCGTTTTAAACGGACGACCTTGGGAGTCCGTTTAATTGAATCCGAAGCCAGCAAGTAGCCTTCCAGCCGAGTCATATATAGTGCTTTTCTCAAAAATGGTGCAAGAAATATAAATATCATAGAAATATTTTACAAATGCAACGTTCTTACATATATATTTTGACAGAAAAAAACCCTTGCCGCCTTTTTATTTTTTTAAATAAAAAACTAGAAGTGTATTTTTCTGCCAAAAATACGCCAACCTATTTGAGACATCTAAATAGTCGCGGTACTATTCATCTGTTTGGCTGTTTAATGGGCCTGTGCCTTCATTTGATATGGTAATTTCAACTTTTAAAAAGTTTGGAACTCGACAAATAATGGAATTTGTATGCAACATTGCAGTCCCAAAATCGAGACTGCAATGTTTTTAACTTTTTAATTTTTGTCTGACCATAAACTACGCGCTTCGCGACCAATTTTTTAAACGGCAAAGTCGACTTTGCCGTCCATTTTTGAGAAAAAAATATAATTTGCCTATCTTCAAAAAACTTTACCTACCCAATTAGTTATGAAAGCAGAACAATAATATAAATGAACGTATTAGAATTTAGATTGATAATTGTTACATATTTGCCTAACTAACGTAACTTATTTTTAAAATGTGTTTTTCAATTAAAAGACACATCAAGATTGTTTACCTTATGTCTAATGCTAAAAAAACGAACTACAGCTAATAACCGTTTGTCTCTTTTGAAATAAATCTTATACGGAGAATATTTTTGCAAACTTATTCTCCGTACCTATAAGATTTCTTTCAGAACTATCACGTACTATGTTATATTGAACTACAACAAGTTATTTCAACGGTAAAATTTTGTCGAAGTTCATCTAGCTATAACATAAATAATTGGTGCGTCATATCAAAAAAAATAATATTATCTTTTTGTTAAGAATTTAATTGGATTATTTCTTTCATTGATGCTTTTTTCTTATATTGTTTAGGTATTTTCCCCGAAAAATAAAAAAAAATCTGTCAACCGGGACATATTTCATGCTAAAAGGGGGGGTTGCGTCAGGGGGAAGGGGTGGGATACTAGTGTGTGTACATTCATAGAATGCTGGCTATAATTTGTTTGTCTTAATCCTGTCAAACTTCGGGCAGGCGTGGCCCACTCCGCGATTTCGTCGCTTTGCCACATCGGGTAGCTAAAAGTACATCCGTTCGACCCCAATTTTGGGGTTTGCCATAAGCCGCGCGTGGCGCTGTCGCCACCTAGCGGCCATATCTGTGCTGATCGTAGGTAACAGACGCGTTTTGTTAGGGAGTGAGTCTTCTGTACCTAGTACTATTATTTATTCTGTACTATAATTAGAACCTTTGTATATTAAAGTTTGGTATCCGACGCTTGCCCCAGTGCTACAGTTTGGGAACCGGTTCGTTTTGTAACTGTATGTGGAACTGGTTTTTGGGTGTGCAACGAAGACTGACAGGTGGCGAATCAAAACTAGACTTCAATTATCAATTTTGGTATAATTTCTAAAAAGCTAGATGGACAGGTACAGAATAAATAATAGCACTAGGTACAGAAGACTCAATCTCTAACAAAACGCGTCTGTCACGATCAGCACAGATATGGCCGCTAGGTGGCGACAGCGCCACGCGCGGCTTATGGCAAACCCCAAAATTGGGGTCGAACGGATGGACTTTTAGCTACCTGTAGCAAAGCGACGAAATCGCGGAGTGAGCCACGCCTGGGACAGGTTAATAGGAACCATCGCCCAAACTGGCAACTGTGCATCGGTGGACCTTATGCCTTTTGTAATGAGGTCCACCGATGTACAGTTAGGAGTGTAGCTGTTTGTACATATTTGGAAAGGATTAAAAAGTTTTTAAGTAAAATTCTAAGCACAGACTCTGAGATCTGCGAATGTCCCCAGTATAAAAATAAAATAATAATAAATAACAGACAGCTATGTACACTACAGAGTACTACAGATCCCCCTCCCCCCAACCAGCAAACAAATTTCTATGATGCAGCAGAGGGGGGGGGGGATTGTTGTTTTGTTGACTTACAATTTCTTTTTTAAATCTTTATTTAGAAAAAAGGCCTTCGTCGCTGTGCGATGATGCCGGCCTCATAAGAATTACATAATTATGATTAATGTCTACAATTTAACAATGTGCTGATCACACAAATAAATGCCCTTACTGGGATTCGAACCCAGGACCATCGGCTTCATAAGCAGGGTCACTATCCACTAGGCCAGATTGCTCGTTAAAATTATAAACCGGAACCAACTATCAAATTTATAGGCCAATAAAATATTAATTACCTTCTAAATCAACATACTAAGGGGTTTTACACAAATCACGCGAGTTGTTTTCGGTTACTTTTTGACCCCCCCCCTCGCCCGTGGTGATATTTGGTGACGTTTTTGGCTACCCCCCTCTCCCACACGACCTCACGTGTATTTTTTTGATTTTTTTTCTTTCGACCTAATTTTAAGATAAATAGCATTGTATATATAAAATCAAGTTTATTTTCTATTTTCGTTAAATAGACTTGTTATTTTGAAGCGCAGAGTGAAGATTTTATGTTTACCGGGAAAAAGTATCTACTCATGTGGCAGGTTTTTCTTATTAGTTTCATCCCTGTAAAAAAATACACGTGAGGTTTCCTTATACCCCCTGACCCCCCCTCCCCCTATCGAGCCTCGCGTGATATGTGCACAAGCCCTAATTAATACTCGTAACAGTACATCCTACCCCACTACTGCTAATTAATTAAATTCGCACAGATGATACGTCCGTCCGCACCCGGACCGGACGTTCCGAACCGAACGGTACTCAAGAATCCGGGTCAGAGATGTTCGCACCGCTTGAAGAGCCGAACGGTCAGAACGGAAGGCTTAATTATGTAATTAAATTGCATTTTTCAGTGTTGCCAACTTGGCATAATTGATGCCAGATCTGGCATATTTTCACTTGCTTCGGCACCAAAATTTTCCATTTAGCATCTGGCATATTTTTAGCATAATTTAGCCTAACCCAAGTTATTATATAATCTGTGCCCATGTTTGCATCAACTTGGCAGCAACAATATGCGCCATCGCCTTATGTGGTTCATATTTTCATATGAATTTTGACTTTTGTGGACGGATGGACGTCGACGGACTATATAAAGTTGGTCAAGCAGATCTTGTCAGTAGAAAAAGGCGGCAAATTTGAAAAATGTATGTGTTTTAAGTATCTAATTTCAAGTTGACATTTTAGCATTTTTTTTTTGCATATTTCTAAAAGCTTTGGCATAATTTTGGCATAATCTAGACATTAGTCTAGCATTTTTTCAAAATCCGAGTTGGCATTTTTGAATTTATTCATCATCATCATCTCAGTGTATGCCATAATCGCCACGCTTGGCAGGCGGGTTGGCGATCGCAGTCGAGTACACCACACCGAATCTGAGGGACGCTGCTGCCCGTCCACCGGTGGTCTTGGACGTAGTTTAAGGACATACCCGGGTCCAAGAAATTTGAATTTATTAAATAATGTACATTATATGTACCTACTGACGATCATAATATAAATTCGTGTAGATATATAGATTAGTTTAGGATAATTTATATTGTAGTTTCTTGACTTCGGACAAAATCGGCTCCGCTCGGCTCAGCATTGCTCCGAGCAATTATTAGGGTTGGCACCACTTGACTTCCTTTTGCGTGCACAACCACACCACCAGACCCAACCGGACAAGATAATCACTTGAATTTTGACAACCCTAAATAGCCGAAAGGGATAGTGCCATATATTAGAAAATACAGCATGATTCGACCCTGAATCGCTGTCAAACTTCGGTTTTGTAGGAAGTGTCCTTTCTGTACGGTAGTACTATTATTTATTCTGTGGTTACATCTACTCGGAGCATTCACCTTCACTCGTGAATCAGTTGAAATTCGGTCAGCTTAGCGGTATATGACGTCACGTCCGCCTATGCTTCGATTAAAACTGAACTGCGTATGTAAATATTGTCTATTAACATAAAATCTGTGTTTACACGATTCTATGCTGTGACGTAAGTTTAAAAAAAAACCGGACAAGGGCGAGTCAGTCGGACTCGCACGAGGTCCGGTGCTTTTTAGTATTTGTTGTTTAGAGGCAACAGAAATACATCATGTGTGAAAATTTCTACTGTCTTTCTATCGGCGGCTATCACGATACATGAGATACAGCCTGGTGACAGACAGATGGACGGACAGACGGACAGAGGAGTCTTAGTAATAGGGTCCCGTTTTTACCCTTTGGGCACGGAACGCTATTAAAAACCGGGCAAGTGCGAGTCGGACTCGCGCACAAAGGGTTCCGTACCATAATGCAAAAAAAAAAAAGCAAAAAAAAAACGGTCACCCATCCAAGTACTGACCACTCCCGACGTTGCTTAACTTTGGTCAAAAATCACGTTTGTTGTATGGGAGCCCCATTTAAATCTTTAGTTTATTCTGTTTTTAGTATTTGTTGTTATAGCGGCAACAGAAATACATCATCTGTGAAAATTTCAACTGTCTAGCTATCACGGTTCGTGAGATACAGCCTGGTGACAGACGGACGGACGGACGGACGGACGGACAGCGAAGTCTTAGTAATTGGGTCCCGTTTTACCCTTTGGGTACGGAACGCTATTAAAAATGATAAATGTCAGGTTCGCTTTTCGTGTGGTAGAGTCGGACCAAGAAAAGTCTGCAGCGGATTTGATAGCCCAAGCAGTGTAAGAGTTATTTATACGTCATAATTTCATAGAAGTTTGACGTTTAAAATGACACTTGCACTGCGTGGGCTATCAAAATCGCTGCAGACTTTTCACGGTCTCTCTAGCAAAAAATATGACGAAGATATAACCACCACATTTGAGTCAGTGAAAGACATCAACGCGTATACATACATCTCTGGGGCATTTATTTTCATTAGATGTAATTATTTCCGAAAAAGATAAAGAGATAAAGCTAAAAAAAATATATAAGTATAGTTTGTTTTATTTAGCATTAGAAATAAGTTTTTGGCCAAAATTTCATTTCGTACAAGCTTTTATCGCTGACTGTACTTTTCTTACGACAGACAACTATACTCATCGAGTCAATTCTAAAAACCCCAAACAAAATTAGGTTGCGTTGTTTCATCACAGAGTTCCTATGGGCACCTCCTGTCTCCATCATCAGACCAGCTCGATGGTACCATAATATTGCATTGTCATGTGATTTTTACATGCATGCAAAATTTCAGCTCAATCGGAAACTGGGAAGTGGTTCAAATTTAACTTGCAAGATTTGATTACAGACAACGGTCAGGTGAAATTAAATAAAAGGAATAAAAGCTTGTAAAAATACTACGCGATCTTGACGTATCTTTTAATTGAAAAACGCTTTAAAAATCGTATAATTATGATTCATAATTGTTACATATTTGCCGTGACTTATTTTTCAAAAGTGTTTTTAAATAATAAGACACGTCAAGATTGTTTACCTTTTCTCTAATGCTAAAAAGACGAACTACAGTATACTGATATGATTTGCGGTTTAAGGAAAGTTCGGTGAATGGAATTGTTGTGGTTAATGTTGGATAATCGCGACAAGTTATAGGAAATTGTAATGTAATTTTAAACATTTTTATGATAACAGATTTGAATGATTCACGGTTAGTTTCACTATTTAGACTTATAAATTTATAATATATTGCTACGGCTTACCGTCGTAGCATTACGCTGAGTGGGGGTCCTATTTAACGTTTATGTATGTGCCTATATATAATTTAGTGATTGATAAATAAATGTATTTTCTTTCTTTTCTTTCTTTATTTCTATATACTTCTGTTCAAAATTTAGATCGTCAGATCGCTCGGCTATACTACTAGTTATTTATTCAGGTTAATTATATACAACTGAAAATAATTGAAATGTTTAACATTTTAAGGTTTTTGTTGGTACCCTTGTTAATATAGTCTAGTTCCTGTGTCAAAGTTCAAACGCTCTAGAACTCAATATTGCGGTGTGGGCCACACATATTGTAGACATTATAGCAAAGACATAATATATGTAACTTCGTATAAGATGAATAAAGTCTAAGAAAAAAACGTGCCTCGGAAATCAAGAAAAAGTCATTCTCGGATAGATGGCGTGACGACACCGTTTCATATTTAACAATTTTAATACATAGATATCAGTGAATGAACATGGGTCAAAATGATATAAAAATAATAAAATCATTTATCCATATAAATATTCATTTTTTAGGGTTCCGTACCCAGCAATGGGTAAAACGGGACCCTATTACTAAGACTTCGCTGTCCGTCCGTCTGTCCGTGTGTCTGTCACCAGGCTGTATCTCACGAACCGTGATAGCTAGACAGATGAAATTTTCACAGATGATGTATTTCTATTGCCGCTATAACAACAAATACTAAAAACAGAATAAAATAAAGATTTAAATGGGGCTCCCATACAACAAACGTGATTTTTGACCAAAGTTAAGCAACGTCGGGAGTGGTCAGTACTTGGATGGGTAACTTTTTTTTTTTTTGCTTTTTTTTTGTTTTTTTTTGCATTATGGTACGGAACCCTTCGTGCGCGAGTCCGACTGGCACTTGCCCGGTTTTTTTTTGATAATTTAATACGTGTTTATTTTGAGTTATAGTCGTGTGTCGATAGATGGCAGTAAATTTACAGTGAGTGACTACAATATTTACTATGACAGGACCCCTCTATACTATGTATTCTTTTTGATTATAGCAATTAGTTTCATAAGTATTGTTATTTGTAGTGGCTGAACCTAAATAAATAAAAAAATAAATAAAAAAAAAATAAAAAAAAACATACAACCGTATTGATAACCTCCTTCTTTGAGATTTGGAAGTCGGTTAAAAATAATAATATTAAAACTAACATTTTGCGTTCAAGTTTTTATCACTAAGCACAACACTAGTGGTTATATAATGTCGGTGTTTGTTTAATCTCGAGATATTACCGGTAACGACCGGCAATTATTACCGGTAATAAAGTGCCGGAGCCGGATTTCCGTAAATAACTCTGGTATAACAAGATATCAATGAATCTAGCAACTAAGGGGCCCACTGATTAACAGTCCGCCGCACCAAGGCCCCAACGCTGTCTGTTCTCTTTGACGGCGCAGCAACTAGTATCATTTCTCTCTCCTTGCTCTTTTAAAAATGCCGTTTGTCAAAAAAGGACAACCATACTGTTGACAAGATGGACTTCAAATCCAGGTGTCCCCTTTTTAGGTGACCCAGGTTTGTGTATGTGTGCTGCGTAAAAACGTATATGTGTGCTCTTTTAGGGATGTGAAATGTTGATTTTAGTCATGTTATATATCGATAAACGCTACACAGCGGAACGCAATAGCGATTAATTGAAGCTTCAATATCTTCGTTAAACATAAACATAATTGAAATGCTAATGGATAATGAATATATTATAATATAATAAAATAATTCAATACTATTTTTTACAGCTCACTGTACCTACTTATTTATTTAGATATTTAAATCAGGCAACTAGACCAATATTACAAATACCTTACAGACCAACATACATATGTATTATAGTGATGGGCACCTTTGCGCTGGGGGTAGCGCGGGGAGGTCTCTTTGAGTAGTTTTTATATTATTTGTTTTATTTTAGATATATTTAGGGTTGTTAGTTTTAATTTAGTATTATTTATAGATGTATTTAGTTCATAAGTTATTTATTTGTCTTTCTACTGTCTTTCTCCTATGAAATAATCTTCATTTACTTATAGAAACTTAAAACCAACACTATTTAGTCGACAAAACGGCGTGGCTCCGTTGCATCGGCTGTTCTTGTGTTGGATTATATAATGGCCAATTTTCTACCCTTGTGAGCAAAACCGCAGGCGTTCCCTAGTGTCCCTAGGTTAAGTCTGCATTATAAATAGATGCATGTAGGCTGTTATGCAATGCGAACGACGACCTCGCACAGGGACGTCCCTGGAGTAGACACGTAATGCAAATACATTATTAATTATTACGTACAGTCAGCAGCAGAAGACGCTAAGCGGGCGAGGTGTTCAAAACGATCTCGACGCGACTTTATTGTAAAGAGAATAAGAGCGTGTCAAGGTAATTTTGACCATATCGCCCGCTTAGCAACTTCTGCTGCCTGTACCTATAATCTATTAGCATTTTGTACAATCGTGATATAATAGAGAGCTTTTCAGTCGAGTACCGTGTTTAGGCGACGAAGCTTGCTGAGTTGCCTGAGGTACGAGATTGAAAAGCTTGATTATATCACTATTGTATACAATACTTTTTCTACGAGTCAACAAAAATAATACTTTAAACTAATAGAGAGAGATTTTACAGTACATCTAGTGCTACATTACGATACCAGGTGCTATAATAAGCACATTGGGTAACTACGTCGAATATTTAAAGGGCCATATTTACTGTAAAACGTTGTACGATGCACGTGCGAATAGGTAATTAGCAATTTCGAAAAGGCAATTTCCTATTTTTCGCACTTGTATCGTAAATAACTATTCTGCCACTAAGGACCACGCAGCAAACATAGGGAAAAAGTGGTTTCAGATAAATCTCACGAAATTTTAGTATGATGTTAATTTGGCTCTCCTGATAATTTTTTTGTATGGGCACAATTCTCTCAGAAGTATACTTTCAGAAATTATAAGTTATAACAGTAGCAAAGGTATTGTTTTAGAAAATGCAGGTGTGCACAAAATACAAATTAAATATTTATTACGAGCATGCTGCTTGCATTGCTAAGCCACGTTTGAAACACCTTCTAACAAAAAATGCTATGACCCTATAGTCCGTAGCGGCAACATACTTGCCATCATACTTAAAATAAAAACGCATCTCTACTATAAGAGTTACGGTTCGAAATGAATGACTAGAAAGGAGAATCATATGCTTAAAGGGTTCATGAGCTTTGTAACCTAAATATAAGATAATATAATATCACCAATTGCACCAATTGTAGGTATCTCTGTTTGGCCATATGGTTGACTGGTACGAGTAGAGAATTCCAATTGGCATTAAGTCCGCCATTTGTACATTGTTGTATATATTTTGTGAAGTAAAATTTAAATAAATAAACAATATCTGTAATTTTGAAAAAACATTTTTTGCTTTACGTTTTTAGGTGTCTACCTTTCCTCAACCCGTCAACGAACAGAACGGCAGCTGACGTTCATGAGGCATCACTATTCATCTTCCTTAATTACTATAAAGTAGTCTTAAAGTCTTAACTCGTAAGAGTTATCGCCCGCGAAGTTTTTTTACAAAATGGCACCCGCAACCAGGAAAAATATACAAAGCGTCTCTAATAGAGAGTCTCTATAGCTCCTCAGTTCGATAGCACCGGTATAGACAGGAAACGGACCCACGCGGCTTGACATCGCCCATACACTCGACTCCAATAAAAACGGGACACTTCGCCTACAATCTCCGTACAGAGTGACCCGTTTTGAGTGGTCTGGAGTGGAGGCTGGACATTCGTCTATAATCTGCATGCCATTGATACTTGTATCTCGATGAGAAACGCGATCGATAAAATGTGATTTTACAATGAGGTGTGTTGCAGAAATCATCGTATAACGTATAATGCGTTGTTCAAGAAAAAAATGGAAAAAAATAACATCACATCTTATTTTATAATCATATTTTATGAATAATAAGTAACCGTGAAGTAGGTATTTAAAACTCTTGTTTCTGTAAAGGCTCCGTCACACAGGCGCATTTTGCGGGCGGCGCGTGAGCGGGGCGCTCCGCTTTTACATATAAAACGCTCACGCCGCGCTCACGCCCTGCTCGGAAAACGCGCCTGTGTGACGGAACCTTAAGCCTGCATTTTCCAACTTAACCTCCTGAGACCCAGAAGCAATTCTTTTGTTTTTGAAATTGGAACCCTTAGTTACACAATAAAAGTTCAAAATAGATTTAGGGATATGTACAAAAAATTGTACGCAGGGACTTAGGAGGTTAAATCAGAAAACAATAAAGTGTATAACTATATCTATATCGTATAACTAGATCGTTCGCTTGTTTGCAAGCGTTTTCGTATTATTTTTGATTTTAAAATACGAAGTGAAAATTAAACATTATAATGGGTCACTCACGGATTTAATTACAACTGACGTGATACGTGAGTGACCCGTGTGCATATATTTAATATATTTTTAGTTTTAAAATCTTTAATTCATAGTTAGTTTTGATGTTTTTTTTTATTATTACCAATTATTGTAATTGCTTAAATATATATCTTTTTGTCTCATGAAGGTTTTGTAATTGAAAGTGAAAATTCTTACCATCAACACGGCTGCCATTTTCATCATCTTGCCAGGTTCACTTATCACTATTAGTTAGCATCACTTATCACCAAACACTAGATTAGCACTTTACATGATATATCACTTAGATACACTTGTATGTAACTTTCTCAAATGTTGCTGAAATAAACATATTGTTAGGGATCCGATAATTTGTTTCGTAAATTGCTTGTTTAACTATTTTGAAATGAAATGTCGTGCAATAATAATTTAGTAAGTTATATTTTTGGAAGCCTTTTTCTTGTGTAGTTTACTTTTAATGAATATAAAAATGGCACAATATCATCACGATCCAATGGTAATGTTGGAAATAATCTACTAAACTTAATACTAAACTGCAAAACGTAATTCAAGACCAAAAAAAGTAAGATAATGTTGCCACTGCAATAATTTGTTTGTAAAATAGTAAATTCCTTGTAATAAATATAATCACGCTAAGATAATTTATTTATTAGTAATTTTACTCCTACGATTTAAAAAAGTACTTTTATTTACTTATTTTTACATAAATACAAGACGCGCTAGTAAAAAGTGGCAACATTGTCTTAATTTTTTTTGATCTTGAAGTATAGTGACTACGACTTAGGTCTGCGTCGGCCTGCCAACGCGTGCTCCCGGTCAACCTGCTCGTTATGGAGCGAAAAATGAGCATTCTTTGACTTAAAAATACGTGAGTGACCGAGTTACCTATTTTTGTTATTAAAATCAACTAGCTTTACCTAAAATACGCTTACTAACTTATTTATACTGAACAGTTGGCGATTCGCAAAAATTTTCTTGCAAATAGGTCAGAAAAAACATAACACTTCTTTGGTACTTACTCGTAAATAGAAAAAAAATATGATTCATTCAGAAATAAGTCGGTCAGTCCATTCATGCCATTTTTTTAATAACCGGCCTGAGCGACCGACATCTATTGTATTGATGTTTAAATTTATTTTATCGTTTTTAGGGGTCGGTACCGAAAAGGTATAAAAAAGGAACCCTAATCTCTGTCTGTCGACATTGACAAATATCACGAAAACTAATTACGCTATCTATTTGAGATTTGGAATAGTTATGAAAATAGATAACCCAGGCGTATTGAAAATATTTTTTTTATTTCCTCTAGGCGATTTTAGTTTAAGTACCTATGTATTTGCAGCACAAACACCACAAATGTACCCACTCAAATACATAAAAAAAAACCGTTATTTGTTTTATGAAAATTAAGTATTTAAAACTCGTTAACACCATCTAAAAGAGCCTTCGTTTCCGCGCTAAAAATACCTACCTATATAACGGTAATAATTCTAAATAGCAGTATTTATCAACATTTTAATTTTTCAATTTTTTTCATTTTCATTTATCAATCAATGCCTCTGTAATTGCATCTACTACTTACACATTCTACACCTTATATCAAAGGAATAAGATTGCAAATCCTGTAACGATTAACGAAGAGGGACGTTAACGTTTCCCGATTGATGAAACGTTATATTATATGATTTAACGTTACCCAACTTGGTTGACAAATCGTTACATAGCTTACGTCTTAAGTAACTACATGCCCGGTGGACCGTTTGGGATTGAGTAATGGCAGGTGCCTAGGTTCTGTAATATTTCTTTCGATTCTTTTATTGATTTCCTGGCAAATTTCTCCAGTGCAGTGTCTATAGGAGAATTTTAAAGTTGTTTCGATACAAGAAACTAACGCCATGATGTGTTACTACCTACAACATTGGGGTATCGACGCGAGGAACCAATTGAATCATGCCATTAGGTTAGGACTATATCATACTTCCGAGGATTGTCTGATGTTTTACTTTACTATCTAGTATTCAGAACACAATTCACTGGGACTAGGTGGAATTTTAATAAAATTGCTCTTTTTTTTCTAAATAAAAACAAAATTTTTCAATTCTCAGAAGGGTTACAAACCTAACATAAAATGTTCTACTGCTCAATCAATCAATGTGTGTGTGTGTGTGTGTGTGTGTGTGTGTAGTCAATCTGTGTAAGAATGTCCTATAATATTTATTTATTTTAATTTTATTTTTACTGCTATTTTCTAAAAATTAAACAATACACTCTTTTTTTTTGGGCAGTCGTGTAACAAGAAATGGTCGGGGTAAAATTAAAATTGTATATGTATGTTGATATTTATGTTACGGCTACTTCGGCTAATATGTTTAAAATAGGAGTGAATGGGAGGAAGAGATAGTTTATGACTTATTTCCGTTTCCGGTTTTTATTGTACCAGGAAGACAACATTTTTGAACTATAAATTCAGACTTAATATATATACTTAAATGGGTCACTTACATATTTATAAACCGCGTAAGTGACCCGTTTCAATCAATTTATTAACATGTTTGTATTTCACGGAAGTTTTGTTATCAAAAGAATTCAGACTATTAGTCATATATTTACTTTTTAATTACTTCCAAAGATTTGAACAATAGATAAATAAATTAAATATTCAAATTTTATTAGGAAACTGTCAGATAAACTTTCTACGAGACAAAGGCAGAGAAAGGCGCAGTTACGCCGTATGGATGTCAAATTGACACTCACGTAATTTCCTTGCCGCGTTGTGTAACGTACGTAACGCTGACCATGTGTAATGTGTGTCTGTGTGTCTCATAGAATGTAACTAGCTTTTTCGGGCTAGTCTGTCTGTCCGACCATTCACTGTTCTACCATCACCCAATTTATTACAATGTATTTTTTATTTGTTTATTAGGATCACCAACAGAAGATACAACTTACATGCTAATACTAAGGGGGCACATTTATTATTGATCCCCCCCCCCATTTATCACAGCATGGATTCAGTAGGAATGTTTAATTTAAACTGTATTTATGTGGAATGAAATGTAAAATCAAAAATTAAGTAATTAATTCCGACTTACGCTTGACTGCACATGCCAAATAGGTTTTTCTGTCATCTATAGGTAAAGAACTATCTAGTGTAGTTTTCTTTTTAATTTTAGGCCTAGTAGTTTCGGATATAAAGAGGGGAAATGGTCGGACAGACAGACCCTAAAAATCAAGAATATTTAAACGGGTCACTCACGTATAAAAATCAAATGTCGTACCAAAACATTATATTACAATGAAGTGCGATAAGTCAGGGGTGCGAAACTCCTGAAAACTCGGCTCCGTTCGGCTCAGCATTGTTCCGTGCAATTATTAGGGTTGACACAAGTGACACAACTCGACGTCCCTTTGCGTGCACGATCACAGATAAGATAACGGCTTGAATTTTGACAACCCTTAATAGCCAAAAGGGATAGTGCCATATATTAGAAAGGGCCAGTATGATTCGACCGCGAACCGCTGTCTAACTTCAGTTTTGTAGGAAGTTTCCTTTCTGTACGGTAGTACTATTACTTATTCGGTGGATAAGTTCTTGTCGGCTTGAACAAAAATGCGGTTGAGTCAAGCGCCGGCGCCGCGCAAGCAGAGCGCTGTAGAAAGTACGCTCAATAAAAATAAACATCGTGGAAGGAAAGTCGGCCGCATAGAATTATTACTTAGCCGTTTTCGGGGCTTGGGGTCGATAGTTTGGTGGCTAGGTACCTAAAGAAAAATTTTATGGCCAACAAGAAATAGAATATCTACCTATAGTTCGTTTTTTTTAGCATTAGAAAGAACTCCACAGAAGCAATCGTGTAGATTTTATCAGGCTCTTTAATTGTTAATAATTATTGAATTATCTAATGTAGCATGGTCAATATATATAATTGACTTCAAATTATTACCGCTAAAAGTGCCGGATTTGGAACTACAAGCTTACTTCTGCGAAGTTCTTTCTAATGCTAAAAAAACGGACTGTTTATGTGGCAGTGATCACATAAAAGACACACGTGGTTATTTTTTCAAATAAACGTTTTCTGTTACGCACTATTAGCTTAACAAACTATGTAGGTTTATCTATTAATAAATTACAAATGCAAACGCTGTATCTTAATGCGGATATTTTACATAACGCCATAACATTCGATAGCGCAAAATATATACAGTTTTAATTATGTAAACAAAACGAGTGATAGCTGTTTATTATTGATTGGTTGGTGTCCGTAAAAAATGACCTCATTTTTTTATCGGGTCACTCACGTATCCAACAACAACTCAAATATCGCTCGACATTTCGATCTATTATATAATAAATATTAGGGACATCTTACACAAATCAACCTAGCCCCAAACTGAGCAAAGCTACCCTAAAAAGGATATCAAACAAACCCTGGGATAATTGGCTAAAATTCCGTGAGTGACCCATTTTTACCCGACTGCGCGACGCAAAGGAGGGTAATGTGTTTATCAGCCTATATATGTATGTATGTTTGTATGTATGTTTGTTCCTATGTGGCACTCCAGAAACCAAACGCGTGAACCGATTTTTTTATTGTTTTAATAGATATAAGTTTTGATAAATGTCCATTTATATTGATAATATAGAAATGGGATACGATTTTATATTGTTTTTAAGTGGTAGATATTCCACCAATTCGCACGAAGCGCTTTGCTTCTACTTTCCTTATGCGAACTGCCAAGGAATGGAATTCCCTGCCGGCGTCTATATTTCCGTGTTCTTATAACCCGGCAACCTTCAAATCAAGAGTGAACAGGCACCTTCTGGGCAAGCTCGCTCCATCGTAGGCCACGTCTACGCCTCGGCTAGTCTGTGGCCATGAGTAAGCCCATTCATAATAAAAAAAAAAAAAAAAAGTAGGATACATACAAATTAATGCTTGTATGTATGTTTTTGCAAATTCAACCGCGATGTGTGACCTTCTCACCAAAGCCACTTTAAACGAGTTTCGTTTAAATTACATTTTGTTTGGACACAACATTTGGTTAGCGGTACGTTTATTGCATTGACTTTGGACCTACATTCCCCAAAAAGAATTTAAGCAGTTCACTTATACATATGGCAACTTCCTTATAAGAGGACTAAATTGTATTGCTTTTGTGCATGGACCTAGAATGCTTTTGTGTGTATAAATATCTGTACTGTACAGGGTGGGTCACTCGTGTATGGAGAAAAAAAAAGTATTAGTTATCCTTCGGGCACAGTTACAAAAAGTTGCGTAATAATAACAATAAACAGTATTTCAAATTATTCTGTAATCGGAATTCATTTTCTGCCTCCGGATCCATTTCAAAGTTTTCATATAAATATTGTTATATTTTGTATGGTCTGCGGAGTATATTTATGTATCGTCTTTTTATTCGAACTTTAGCTAAAAAGTTATACCATTATTAACTCGAAATAGCATGGTAAAGGTTCAGAGCCAATAAATAAATAAAAAAGTACTCAAAAAGAAACAGTTTTTTTTCATAATGTCCATACATTTAACAAAAACTTTGACTAAAATCCGGAGGCAGTAAAATTAAAGCTAAAAATAAAATAAAAATACGCACATTAATTAATTACCAAATGGCACCTTTTTTAACTGTGCCCCCTATTAAATTAAAAAAAAGTAAAAATGACCCACCCTACGTGTACACTGGATGTGGGTTGAATTATTCTTGCAGGATTTGAGAAATAGTAGGTACTTAATGCAAAAGCTCATAACCTGATTTATTGTCTTTCTTGAGTGTCCAATATCATTATATTAATAAAATACATAATACCAATAAAAAACGCGAATGACTTCGTTAAATATTATTATGGCGGTCAGCATAATATAATCAGCGCGCGTCGATAGCTTCCCAGTTCCTCTAAAATTATACTATTAAAATAAATTTGAAGTTTATTATACGTAACCTACATAAACTACTCACTTTTTGGCTTAAATGAATACACTATAAGTTTAAATCAATGAAAACTTTGAATTAGAATTTTATATGTACCGTTTTCACGGTCTATTATAAAAAAAATCTTTTTTCTTAGTAGTAATAGTAGCTACTTACTATAAATATTAATAGTGAAAGGCATACCTAAGTACCTATTCGAAATATTATCTTAACGGTAAAGCGAAGTACCTGTAACTAAATTAACGGATCTCTAACCACTTTCTTACATCTGTACTCATTAGTATTACCATCTTACTGAGCCCTTTCTATTTAGAATCCGCTTTTGCAGTCCAATTAAAATACTAGTTATTTACATTACATTAGAAACGCCTTTTCATGGTACACGGCCCTATTCGAACGTTAAGATAGGTCAATTAATAGATCTAGAAACGATATGGATTAGATGTGTCAGTGTCAAATGTGACGTTTCTTTAAACAACAACGTCAGTTTTGACACTGACACATCTAATCCATATCGTTTCTAGATTTATTAAGTGACGTATCTTAAAGTTCGAATCTGGCAGACGGTCACCTGCAATAATATGTTACACAGCGAAGGCCGCAAAAATATCTGACTCGATCTTATTTGTAGAGCCATAAGAAGGTGTCACATATTTTTGCGGCCTTCGAAGAGTAACATATTATTGCAGGTGACTGTACAGTCTGCATAAAAGCTAACCTCAGTGTAAAATTATATGGGTCAGGGCGGATTTAAGGGCCTGATTCTAATTTTAATATACGTCAAAAATTAGATCTGTATATACGATATGGATTGGACCCGCCGGTGTCAAAAGTGACGGTTTGTCTAAAGGTTTATTAAAAACCGGGCAAGTGCGAGTCGGACTCGCGCACGAAGGGTTCCGTACCATAATGCAAAAAAAAAACAAAAAAAAGCAAAATAAAAAACGGTCACCCATCCAAGTACCGACCACTCCCGACGTTGCTTAACTTTGGTCAAAAATCACGTTTGTTGTATGGGAGCCCCATTTAAATCTTTATTTTATTCTGTTTTTAGTATTTGTTGTTATAGCGGCAACAGAAATACACCATCTGTGAAAATTTCAACTGTCTAGCTATCACGGTTCGTGAGATACAGCCTGGTGACAGACGGACGGACGGACGGACGGACGGACAGCGAAGTCTTAGTAATAGGGTCCCGTTTTACCCTTTGGGTACGGAACCCTAAAAATGGCAGATACCTAAACGAAGTGCAATCGAAAATGTTGATATTTAAAGTGTGTTGAGACATACAGGGTGATTTTTGGACCGTTAGCCACATTGTGCGAGGTGATTACTGATTAGGTAGGCCATACTGAAAAACTTTTTCTATGGGACCAACTCTGAAATCACAAAATATTTTTTGGCCGTTTCATAAATTTTGGGTCGAGTGGATGTCGACGTTTTCTATGGGAAGGCCAAATATTTTTTTGTGATTTCGGGGTTGGCCCCATAGAAAAAGTTGTTCAGTATGACCTACCTAAAAAACCTCTCACAATATGGCTAACGACAAAACTTCCGTGAGACACAGACATATTAAATATCTTAAGAACGGGTCACTCACGTATTTTAAGTCGAAAAACGACTTCAAATACGACTTAAAATACGTGAGTGACCCGTTCTTAAGATATTTAATAATATGGCTAACGGTTCAAAAATGACCATGTATTTGGCCACTTAAGACACAACCAACTATTTGGTGCTCACTGTAGTTACTTGCATTTCCCATTCACGAAACCAAAAAAGTTTTGTAACAAAAGATCCAAAAAATACCGAATATTTCACTTCACTATTCAAATCCTTGGCACTGTCACTCACTCGTTTCGGTACACGTTTTTCGGTACGTATGTTTCGGTACGTGTATAGCGGTACGCGGTACACGGTGCGTGCTGCGCGGGCGGCGGTCGCGGGAGAATGCGCTGCGCTGGCGCGGCGCCGTGCGCGCTGTTAAGGGGAAGTTAGAGAAATATGGACAATGAAAAAATCAACTAGAGTTAGACCAAGAAAACTTTGCAGCGATTTTGATAACCCACGCAGTGCAAGTGTTATTTATACGTCACAATTTCATAGACGTTTGACGTTTAAAATAACACTTGCACCGCGTGGGCTATCAAAATCGCTGCAGACTTTTCTTGGTCTAACTCTATAAACACAGAATAAAATAATTTATGAAAAGTGTTCTTTTTAATACATGTCACTACTATTGGCGTTATCATAAGAGTCTGTCAAATATAACAAGCCGTTGATAATCGTTTGACACTATCTGTAATTTTGACGTTTGTGTTTGTTAAAAGAAACAAAATAACCATGGTATAATAATATACTCCGCCTGGTACTCTCTTCCCATCTTTTCTAGGTCACCTGACTGACACAAGCCTACGTCATCATGCGACAGCGCTATATGATAATATGCGATAGCGCTATATATAGCGGCCATGTTAGTGTGACGTAGGCCTGTGTCACTCTGGGAAGAGAAGACCATGTTTTATTAGACTATGCAAAATAACAAAGGTTTGATAAGTTTTATGAATGAGGGGGTTAATATGCATTTTATTATACCGACAGAGCTGGAAACTGGAATAATTGATCAATTTTTCTTTAACTATCTATTTCATTCAGTGTATTAAGACGTGTTCGAATTAAAAAATAAGTAAGTACTAAATATGTAAGTCTAATGAAAGTATAATTGCGTTAAAATAAACGTTAACAGTTTTTCTCTGAATTCTCTAAAAGTAATTAATTAATCGCTGGAACTTTCGGCGCGTTGTTTTCTATGGAAAGCACCACGTGATCACCGATCAGCCGTCATAGAAAATGACATGTCGGACGCCTCGGCCCGGGCACGGCCCGGTCTAGCGTGAGTCATCCTTAAGGGCCCCCCCACATCTGGCGTCTTTCGAGCGTCGGCGTCTACAATTCTATGGCCGACGTCGACGCAACGTCGACGCAGCGTCGACGCAACTGCGCAGCGACGTCATTTTCCATAGCGCTGGACCGACGCCGACAGACGCCGACGCTCGAAAGACGCCAGATGTGGGGGGGGCCTTAGGCATTATCTATTATTTACAGATTACTTATCAACCTTCAAACAAATATCTGAAAAAGTGATTGTTCTACGTAACTCATAAATAAACAAAATTGACAATAATACTGTTATTTTAATTAGAGATGCCCCGAATAGTGAATATGGCCGAATACCTAATATTTGGCAACTCTCTCGGCCGAATACCGAATATTCGGCGACCGAATATTCGGCATGACATGCGAACCTTTTGAGTAACAATTATTATGAAAACTTTTCGCCAACAAAGCACAACGTTTTCTAAGATATATTTTTATGTTGAACAGAATTAATGAATGTAGTTAGAGTCAATCAAATAAGACCCATGATAAAAATAAAATATTTTGTAATCAACAAATGCTCAAAAACGTGCCTTCGTATTTAACTACTTTCCACGAATAGATTTAAATATGAAATATACCTATTCCTTGGTTATTATTTTGAGTACATTTTCTTTTTAGGAAGGTGCAACAGATATTCGGTATTCGGCCGAATAGTAGGCAATATTCGGCCGAATACCGAATATTCGGCAAAGTGGTCGAATAGACCGAATACCGAATAGTTGCTGAATATTCGTGGCATCTCTAATTTTAATTTAAGAGCCAACAGGTGTGGTCATTTCTCCATACAAATGTACTCGACTGTTTCCTCCGTGGGTTTTGATGCTAGAGCAATGGTTTTTTTTAACACAGATTAATATTGTCAATATCTGTGTCGGACCGTTTTGCTTTTTTTGATATTTTTGTTTTTTAGGGCGCTAGAGCCCTTCAAAAATGGCCAAAATGGCCTCATTGACTATGCCGCAATGAGAGGCGTAGTATTCAAAACTGATATCAATTAGCCAAAAAAGCAAAACAGCCCGTCACAGATAATTTCATAATCATTTAGATTTCCAATTTTGGTTAGGATTGGTTAAGTTTTAGAGGAGGAAACAGTCGAGTACGAAACCTCGATTTTTGAGATTTTTACGCAGGATTTTTCGCCTTGTCCTTATCGCACTAGTTTTAGGAGCCGCTTCCGTTAGCGAGACGAGTCTACTTACCTAACATATTTAAAACTCAGCTCCTGTTTCGTCTTAATATAATTATCTTTTTCGAAATTACCCGACGATTTGTAGTATTTAGAATTACCAGAATACACCTTATTAAATTCTAGGCAAAATATTAAAAAATCCTAAGCGACTCCTTTTCCAAATTCGGTTAAGAACCGTAAAACCTCCCAACTATAGTCCCAAGGTCCTAAATTAACTGTAATTTTTAGAGATGCACCGGATATTCGGTTACTATCCGGTATCCGGCCTATCCGGCCATGATTTTACTATCCGGCCGGATACCGGATAGTAACATTGTTTGTAACTTAATTTGGATTTAAGAAACATAATCGTACTTGTTTATTATTTTAAAACAATTTAAACATTCCACTGACTTGCACGCGCACTCATTTCGAACCTAGAAATGTGTCCGCGCGAACGATCACTAGGAAACAGGTCAGACCTGCAGAATGCACACCTGAAAAACCGAAATGTAGCTATAGTTCCGCTGGCCGGATATTCGGCAGTCGGATCCGGATATTCAGCGGCCGGATCCGGCTATTCGGCCGATGGTCAGGCCGAATATCCGGTATCCGGTATCCGGCCAAACAATTATCCGTTGCATCTCTAGTATTTTTTTTCGTTCAGGTGTGTCTTTTACTTTTGCTTTGTAGTTTTAAGACAAGGCATGTTTATAAATGGAAGAATAAACTCGGAGCACAGAATAAATAATAGTACTAGGTACAGAAGACTCACTCTCTAACAAAACGCGTCTGTTACGATCAGCACAGATATGGCCGCTAGGTGACGACAGCGCCACGCGCGGCTTATGGCTAGCCACCAAGATTGGTGTGGAACGGATGTACTTTTAGCTACCTGTAGGAAAGCACGAAATCGCGGAGTGAGCCACGCCTGCTCGGAGTGAACCAAAAGGAACATTGATATTGATACTTAATTTCCTTATGAACTTGTGGACCATAGTTGCAGTACTGGACTATACTTGGGAGGTTTTAAACCTAAAAGATCAGCTTCCCCTTAAGGATGCACCCGAACGCGGAAGCCAGCGCTGACCGCGGCCCGACCAACTTAACTTTGCCGTCCGACTCGCCTATACCACAGAATAAATAATAGTACTACCGTACAGAAAGGACACTTCCTATAAAACCGAAGTTTGACAGCGATTCAGCATCAATCATGCCTTTCTAATGTATCACTATTCCTTTCGGCTATTTAGGGTTGTCAAAATTCAAGTAATTTGTCTTATCTGTGGTCGTGCACGCAAAAGGACGTCAAGTGCCGACCCTAATAATTGCTCGGAGCAATGCTGAGCCGAACGGAGCCGAGTTTGCACGAAGTCAGGAGTGTCTCCCCACTGTCGCTACCAAGCAAGGCATTTTTTGACTTTATTTTCTCCACAACAGCTCTTAAAGGCTTTGTTTACTCTTCAAAAAGTTTCAACTGATGAGAAAGTACGGTTAAATATATTTATAACGGGTCACTCACGCAATAAAATAGGAATAGTACATTTCGATGCTAGTGCGGAAGGTATGTCATTACTTCACGAGTACCGAGATATCTTGCCACGAGCCGCAGGCGAGTGGCAAGACTCGGGACGAGTGAAGAATGACATTTCCGCACGTGTATCGAACGACGTTTTTTAATACAGTTGCGAAAAAATAAGAAAAACATTGTTAATCGTACACTAAACAAAAGTGGTAACAGTGACAGCTCGGTTAGACGTCGTCTTTAAGTATATTATATCTATGGCGTTTGGCAGCTATTCCGTTCCATTCAGTCAACTTATTAAGAACGGAATTTTCAATATTGAATATTAAAAAATAAACGTGTTATAATGATGAAGAGGTAAGTAATTAAATATGAAATATGTAATATTTTTCGTATTCTTACATTAACGGTAGGTTTTTATGCTGATTACGACGTTTAAAGGAAACTAATATTAACACTCATCAATAAGTAGTCGTGAATTGGAACAAGTATAAATTTAAAAAAATTGGAAAAGTAAAAAGCACTAGTTCGAGATAACCAACTTTCCGCACACTAAACAGCTACGTAAAGTAGCACTTTTTGAGCAACTGTATTAAAAATTATATTTAAATTGCGTGAGTGACTCGTAACGTTTTGTGGTACTTGTGAGTACCTATTTATTACTTATCAATCTTATACAATTGTTGCTTAATTTTTCTATACTTTAAGAATTAAAAAATTTAAAGTAAGAAGTTTTTATTGCATTATAAATTATTATGTCAATACAATCATTTTCAATACAATATGTTCATTTTCAATATAATATGACATTTTTAATGTATGGTTCATGACATAGCTAAATAAACCCACAAGAGGCCTTATCGCAAAGAGCTGTCTCTTCCATTACTTCGAAAAATATTAGTTCGCCAGTTGTCCGCCCGCAAACGTAAGTTGGTATAACGGTCAAGATGGCGACTTGGCAGTTTATGACGGCGATAGGTAATAAAATAAAGGTAGTGAGTGCTTTCCGGACTTTCTTACGATCTCAAGGTTGAACCAGTGGGGAGACACTCCTGACTTCGGTCGAACTCGGCTCCGCTCGGCTCAGCATTGCTCCGAGCAATTATTAGGGTTGGCACCACTTGACTTCCTTGTGCGTGCACGACCACAGATAAGATAATCACATGAATTTTGACAACCCTAAATAGCCGAAAGGGATAGTGCCATATATTAGAAAGGGATAGCATGATTCGACCCTGGGGGCCGATTTTTGAATTTTGATCGCTCGATTTCGTCACTCGGAAATCGGTGGAAAACAGCGAAATGCTAATTTTTGAAATACGAGTGATAGAAATTAGGAATCGAGTGGTATTGACCACTCGTTTTCAATTCTATTAGTAGAATTTAGATGCCGGATACTGGAGATATTATTGAACGAAATACACGAAATCGAGCGTTCGAATTTCAAAAATCGGTCCCCTGAACCGCTGTCAAACTTCGGGTTTGTAGAAAAAACTTAATGGTTCTTTATTTAATTAATAACGGGAATACCAATTTAGACTTAATTTTTGAATTGGACAAAAATCTTTGAAAAACTTGTTTAATGTTTAAGTATTTATTTACACTACATATTTACCTATGAAATGTTAGTATAACTATAGGTAGGTAGGTTCGTTTTTTTAGCATTAAAAATAGGGTAACCAATCTTGATGTGTATTTTTATTGAAAAACACGTTTAAAAAATAAGTCACGGCAAATATGTAACAATTATGAATCTAATACGATCATTTATATTCTTCTGCTTTCATTAAGTAATAGTTACTGATTTTTAAAAAGCTTATTTCAATTAAAAGACATGTCAAGATCGCTTACCTTCTTGCAAGTTCTTTCTAATAACTAAGAACTATAAGATAACAATTGCACTTTAAATGATGTACAATTATAATTATATGCCTGTACTGTATCATAATGTTAGCAATTATTGCAATACGTTGAGTCGTGGCACAGAATAAATAATAGTACTACCGTACAGAAAGGAAACTTCCTACAAAACCGAAGTTTGACAGCGGTTCAGGGTCGAATCATGCTATCCCTTTCTAATATATGACACTATCCCTTTCGGCTATTTAGGGTTGTCAAAATTCAAGTGATTATCTTATCTGTGGTCGTGCACGCAGAAGGTAGTCAAGTGGTGCCAACCCTAATAATTGCTCGGAGCAATGCTGAGCCGAGCGGAGCCGAGTTTGACCGATCTCAGGAGTTTCGCACCCCTGGTCGTGGTTGGATCCAACTAACGTAAGCGCCTACACATGTTGTCATAGCAAAGTTGGCATTATGTAATTGCTAATTCAATCTTATAGGCACTTATATCTGGCCCCTATTTCACCAACGTGACAGGTGCGACAATTCGACAAGTCTCATTGTTGCTGACGTCACAAGCATACATGGGCTACGGTTATCGCTTACCATCGGGCGGGCCGTATTCCTGTTTGTCACCATCATTGTATTATTTAAAAAAACTTTATTATATCGGCAAAAAACAGGTATTTCTCTTGTGATGTTTATGATGATAATGATGACAATTGTCACAAGATTTCAAAGAACTTTCGGTAATTCTTGACAGCAAATGAGTTCTGTGTCGGAATTTCGTGACAATTGTCATATTTCTTGTGACAATAAATACTTATTTACTGGCATTATAGTGGAGTTTTTTTTTAATTAACATGTTGGTGGCATACAACCACACCGCTCGTTTGATGGTAAGCGGTTACCGTAGCCTATGGAGGCCTGTGACGTCAGTAACAGTGATGTCGACAAATGCGACATTTGTCACGTTGGTGAAATAGGGCCGATGTACACGATAAAATGATGTAAGATTAAAGTTAAGATTTTATAAGCCTCATTTAGAAATACAGAAGACAAAGCAGTAGGTATAGTCAGACCAAGAAAAGCCTGCATCGGATTTGATAGCCCACGCTGTGCACGTGTTATTTTAAACGTCAAACTTATATGAAATTATGACTTTTAAATAACACTGACACTGCGTGGGCTATCATATCCGCTGCAGACTTCTCTTGATCCGACTCTACTATTATAGTTCGTTTTTTTAGCATTAGAAAGAACTTCAAAGAAGGTAAGCGATCTTGACATGTCTTTTAATTGAAAAACGCTTTTTTTAAATCAAAAACTATTACTTATGAAAGCAAAATAATATAAATGATCGTATTAGATTCATAATTGTTACATATTTGCCGTAACTTATTTTTAAAATGTGTTTTTCAATTAAAAGACACATCAAGATTGTTTCCTAACCCTAATTTCTAATGCTAAAAAAAACGAAGTATAGTACTACTCTTACTATTTACGAAGAAGGTTTTCAAACGACAACATTGGGATTGTAAATCACTCACTAAACACCAACAGAGATCCCGCCGCGTCTGTCTGTTTGTGTGTATGCATGTTCGCGATAAACTCAAAAACTACTGAACGGATTTTCATGCTTTTCACCTCAATAGAGTGATTCTTGAGGAAGGTTTAAGTGTAACCTACCTACAAATTTATTACGGTTTGTGTAACCAGTGCGAAGCCGGGACGGGTCGCTAGTGTTGAATAAAAAACCGGGCAAGTGTGAGTCGGACTCGCGCACGAAGGGTTCCGTACCATAATGTAAAAAAAGGCAAAAAAAAAACCCGACGTTGCTTAACTTCGGCCAAAAATCACGTTTGTTGTATGGGAGCCCCACTTAAATCTTTATTTTATTCTGTTTTTAGTATTCGTTGTTATAGCGGCAACAGAAATACATCAACTGTGAAAATTTTAAGTGTCTAGCTATCACGGTTCGTGAGATACAGCCTGGTGACAGATGGACGGACGGACGGACGGACAGCAGAGTCTTAGTAATAGGGTCCTGTTTTACCCTTTCGGTACGGAACCCTAAAAAAGGATATATTTACATTTTTTATTAGTGATAAATATAATGACTATGTTCCTTAGGATGTCAATAACATTATTTGTGACGTCCCACGGGTGAAGGTACCTTATGGCGGTTGGCGCTTACGCTATTATTAACGCCGCTCCAATATTATTGCGGCTTGCGGCGCTATGCGATGTAACCGCCGGCCGCCTTAAGGTACCTTTTACTATGGATCGTCACATATTTACATTTTTTATCAGTTTTATCAGTGATATATGTTCCTTAGGATGTCAATAACATTATTTGTATGTTATTAACTTTAGTCATACACAGCCATGAACGACCTTCCATAGCGGCGGGCGATCATTCATCGAAGCCCGTCACTCGGCCAATGCAGTCAAGGTACGCACGGTACATTCAATAGGGTTGTCGCTACCAATGTTTATTCAAATGATAATAAGTTAATAACTGTGAATATGTGTGTGAGGGGCCCACTGATTAACAGTCCGCCGGACGGTACCGGCCTGTCAATTGTTCGAAACTGTTAAATTTTTTTTTCTAAATGACAGGCCGATACCGTCCGGCGGAGTGCGGACTGGTAACCAGTGGGCCCGTTTATATTTATGGTATAATTTTAGTGTTATGAGTTTAGACGTGAGCAAAGTTATATAATGATAGGAGCTTCAACCCTTGAAGGGTAAATTAAGTTTTCTGTATTTGTAAGAAAGGTCCTTTTGGTATAAGTAGATTGACTTCTAAGTATTTATAACTCAGCTGAATATTTTAATTAACAATAAGGTACAATACAGTCAGGGTATAAAATAAAATATCGTAGCGGACAAAGTATTTTATTTTGACTAGTATTACTGGTGGTAGTAAAAATAATATAAAAAAAACACAGTTACAAAAACACAAAAAAATCTATAAGTACTTATTAGAGGTGTATTTGTCTCTAAGTGTCAGGACTGTAAGATCAAATTATCAAATTATCCTCAGAGATGTATGGGGTCTCCAAGAGTCAAAATCCTACGAGGACTGAATGAGGCGTCTCACTGTAATTATACTCAAAAATAAAGTTACTAAGTATCCGTTCACGAGTATGAGGCGTATCTCAGCCATCGCCTCCCTCAACCTTTATTCGGGAAAGTGGCGACCCGATTTTTAGGGTTCCGTACCCAAAGGGTAAAACGGGACCCTATTACCAAGACTCTGTTGTCCGTCCGTCCGTCCGTCCGTCACCAGGCTCTATCTCACGAACCGTGATAGCTAGACAGTTGAAATTTTCACAGATGATGTATTTCTGTTGCCGCTATAACAACAAATATCTACTAAAAACATAATAAAATAAAGATTTAAGTGGGGCTCCCATACAATAAACGTGATTTTTGACCGAAGTTAAGCAACGCCGGGCGGGGTCAGTACTTGGATGGGTGACCGTTTTTTTGCCTTTTTTGCATTATGGTACGGAACCCTTCGTGCGCGAGTCCGACTCGCACTTGCCCGGTTTTTTTAAAGTTTTGTACGGACACAAAAATTACGTTGAAAAGAGTGGCAACCCTATCGTAACCCACTCCGGCGCATACTTATCGCAGGTTAGCGCTGCACTTGTTTAGGCCGTTGCGCAACGCATTACTGCCAGTTATCGCCAACGTATCTCGAATGCCTTCGTCCTAAATATAATAAGGTTTTAAGATATTTCAGGAAAATTAAACCGTTTCTGCTTAACACATTCACCGCTGAGCTACAGTCATAGCGCTACGTGGTAGCGGGACTAGCGGGATGGGTTTATAAAATTATAATACCTACATATTTATGTTGTCGAAAATATTTTGTTACATAAAAAATATTGTGTTGAGTGTTGGGCCCTAAAGGTGACGGATGAAAAGAGATTGCATGTAGCGGAGATGAGAATGTTGAGATGGATGTGTGGCGTGACGAGAATGGATAGGATAAGGAATGAGTATATAAGAGGAAGCCTGAAAGTTGCACCCATAACAGAAAAAGTAAGGGCAAATCGCCTAGCGTGGTACGGGCATGTGATGCGGAGGGATGAAAGTCATGTGACGAGAAAGGTATTACGAATGAATGTGGAGGGAAGTACGAGGAAAGGAAAACCGAGGAAAAGGTGGATGGAGTGTGTGAGAGATGATATGAAACGAATGCAAGTGAATGATGAAATGACGGGGGACAGAGAGGTGTGGAAGAGAAAGACATGCTGCGCCGACCCCAAGCAAATGGGACAAGGGCAAGAGCATGATGACTTAATTCGATTTGCCGATTTCATTGAAAAAATGTGACGTCACACCATGGGGGAGGGATTGGCCAAATTTAATGTGACCTAAGTCTGAAAAGGAAGGGAGGCGGTGTCAAAAAACCTATTATATTTTATCTATGTACCTACGTATGGAGTCAAGATGCGACATGCAGGTTCCGTCATGAGTCAGAGGAGACTGCAATGCACATTCTCTGCTCTTGTGGACCACTAATGTCAAAAAGAAGTACCTACCTAGGGCGACACGTAGTGCAACCCTATGAGGTACAGAACATTACGGCCCAAAGAATCTAGAACTTTCTGGATGCAACGGGCATTAGTAATGAACAGGCGAACCCTACACGTCAATAAATATTGTGATAACTATCATGGTATTTATTACGTATCACGGGCCGGATCACAGCACACCCTACACCATCAATACGGATCGCGTCAGTAAGAAGCGTTCTTTGTACGAGGCAGACGTGATGGACTCTAGATAGAGAAAAATTACTGACGCGATAAATATCAAACGCGACACTACACGCAAGATAAATATCACGATGCAGGATCTAGGATCAGATCACAAGCATTTCCAGAAATCCAGCGAAATATTGTGATCCGTCAATACACTACCCACGTCAATAAATATCGTAATCCATCAATATAATTGACGGATCACAATATGGATCTTGCGTGTAGGGTTAAAGGGCCGTCACAATAGATCAATGCAGATCGATTCGACACTCAAAGGCCCACAACACCCCAATAATGAACAATAAAAAACCGGGCAAGTGCGAGTCGGACTCGCGCACGAAGGGTTCCGTACCATAATTAAAAAAAAACGGTCACCCATCCAAGTACCGACCACGCCCGACGTTGCTTAACTTTGGTCAAAAATCACGTTTGTTGTATGGGAGCCCCATTTAAATCTTTATTTTATTCTGTTTTTAGTATTTGTTGTTATAGCGGCAACAGAAATACATCATCTGTGAAAATTTTCAACTGTCTAGCTATCACGGTTCGTGAGATACAGCCTGGTGACAGACGGACGGACGGACGGACGGACGGACAGCGAAGTCTTAGTAATAGGGTCCCGTTTTACCCTTTGGGTACGGAACCCTAAAAATGTATGGAGTGAGCATTCAGCTTAGGTATTTATTTCGGTATGCGCTCGCGCATAACTTATTGCAGGTTAGCTGCACTTGTTTAGGAACATTGCGCAACTCAAATAACGGCCAGCTATCGCCAAGGCTACTCCGATAAGGATATGACAACATTCAAATATTCTGCAAGTCAATATTTCTAGAATATGTTTTTTTTTGGTAATTCTTTAAGGTTACACACCCATATACCCATTTTAAGAGTTCAATATTTAAATCCGCTCAATCATTTGCTTCGCTTAAGAGTCGCGAAAAAGGCAGTTGACCCGATTTAATTTTTCTTCTAGATACTTCTTCTTGTCCCTTCAAGATACGCTTATTTTGAAACATAGTGCAGATATTTTTCGTTCTTAATATCAATTTCTGGGATTTCATAAGACCATATTAGAACCATATTCCACAAACTTTCAGTGTGGCCCATATACACTGGTTCTTGTATAGCTATGTATTAAGAACTTGAGAATCGGGGCTAGGCAGATTCGCATCATACTAAAAAACCGGGCAAGTGCGAGTCGGACTCGCGCACGAAGGGTTCCGTACCATAATGCAAAAAAAAAAACAAAAAAAAGCAAAAAAAACGGTCACCCATCCAAGTACTGACCCCTCCCGACGTTGCTTAACTTTGGTCAAAAATCACGTTTGTTGTATGGGAGCCCCATTTAAATCTTTATTTTATTCTGTTTTTAGTATTTGTTGTTATAGCGGCAACAGAAATACATCATCTGTGAAAATTTCAACTGTCTAGCTATCACGGTTCGTGAGATACAGCCTGGTGACAGACGGACGGACGGACGGACGGGCGGGACGGACAGCGAAGTCTTAGTAATAGGGTTCCGTTTTACCCTTTGGGTACGGAACCCTAAAAAACCTACCTACCACCTACCTACCTAGCTGGAGAGACGAAGTGTAAAAAGACCATAGAAAAACTCGGCGCCTTCGACTGCATAGAAACGGCTTTGGACAGTGTAGCATGGCGGTCTTTGGTGTCGGAGGCCAAGATCCACTTCGGGTTGTTGCGCCACAGCTGTGTGTAAGGTGTCTAAAGTCGCACCAATAAAAGTCTGCAGCGGATTTGATAGCCCACGCAGTGTAAGTGTTATTTACTTATACGTCATAATTTCATAGAAGTTTGACGTTTAAAATTACACTTGCACTGCGTGGGCTATCAAAATCGCTGCAGACTCTTCACGGTCTAACTATATGGAACTTGCTAACTATGTAAACAAAATTCACTAGTAAATTCATCAGTCAGAGACAAATTCAATATGGCGGTTTGTTTACATAGTTAGCAAAATCCATAGAATGACACTTTAAGTGCAAGTAAACTCATACTAAAACAGATTTAGAACCATATTCTACAAACTTTCAGCAAAAAGGATAGATTGTATAGAGGGGTCCTGTCATAGTAAATGTTGTAGTCACAGTAAATTTACTGCCATCTATCGACACACGACTAAAACTCAAAATGAAAACGTATTAAATTATCAAGAAAATGTATATATGTATATGGATAAATGATTTTATTATTTTTATATCATTTTGACCCATGTTCATTCACTGATATCTATGTGTTAAAATTGTTAAATATGAAACGGTGTCGCCACTAGGGATTGCAATCCGGACTGGTTTTGAATCCGGCCGGATCCGGCCGGATTTTGGCCACAATCCGGCGGATCCGGCCGGATTGGTATTGCGGATAAAAAATTCATCAAGTCACGTATTTTATCATGTTTTTGTGTATCAAGTTAAGGATATTTTTTAATGGATTAATAAAACGGGTGTCTTAACAGGAGACCTAAGCTCTCCGAAACATGTCGCGCGAGTGACTAAAAACAAGTGAGTCTAAACCGTAAATTATTCAATGTTAGTATGTCTCACAACAGTTTAATTCGATGACGGCTGTTTTAAGTTTCAAAAATCAACGTTTTCATTACTTAACCACAAATAAAATCTTCTTTTTCTCTTAAAATATCTATAGCCCAACCCACATTTCCAACAAAAAGGTACTCTCAATTCAACCATTTTAGTTTTAGCAAACAAAATCAATAAACGTGTATACCTATACAAGTACATTTAGTAGCATAATAAAAAAAAAGAAAAATAAAAATAAATAAAGAGAACAAAATAACATATAAATAATAATAATAAATAAATATCCTGCCCCGCTGCCGACGGCACCCTAGGTTAGGTTTTTAACCGACTTCCAAATCCCAAAGGAGGAGGTTATCAATTCGGTTGTATGTTTTTTATTTTTATTTTTTTTATTTTTTTTATTTTTTATGTTTGTTACTCTATATCTCCGTCATTACTGGACCGATTTTGAAAATTATTTTTTTGATTGTATGTATATGCATACAGATTGGTCCCGTTTTTGTCAAAATCCAGTTCTGATGATGGGATCCATGAGGAATCGACGGAACTCCTCAAATCGTAAAGGCATACATATGGTGATTTTTATGTTTCTATCAACAAATCAAGCATATACGTTCAAAAACGTGACATTTGATGAAGTGGAACTGCTGATGATGATCAGAACGGAACTCTTCAACGACGCATAGTTCACCTTTGGCGATTTGTCCTCTTCGTTATGTTTGTTAAGCAAGTTAAGTTTATAAGCCACAATTTTGTCAAGCTTGAGTTCTGATGATGGGATCCATGAGAAATCGAGGGAACTCCTCAAATTTTAAAGGCATGCGTATAGAGATTTTTGTATTTTCATCAGAAAATCAAGCATTTTCATTAAAAACTGTCGCATTTGATGAAGTGGAAGTGCTGATGATGATCAGAACGGAACTCTTCAACGACGCATAGTTCACGTTTGGCGATTTGTCCTCTTCGTTATGTTTGTTAAGCAAGTTTAGTTTTTAAGCCACATTTCTGTCAAGCTCGAGTTCTGATGATGGGATCCATAAGGAATCGAGGGAACTCCTCAAATCTTAAAGGCATACGTATAGAATTTTTTGTATTTTCATCATAAAATCAAGCATTTACATTAAAAACTGTCGCATTTGATGAAGTGGAACTGCTGATGATGATCAGAACAGAACTCTTCAACGACGCATAGTACATGTTTGGTGATTTCGAATTTCGATTTTGACTTGGACTGGGACCCGGACTCATACCCGGATCCGGTTCGGACCCGGACTCGGACTCGGACTCGGACCCGGACTCGGACCCGGACTCGGATCCGGACTCGGACCCGGACTCGGACCCGGACCCGGACCCGGACTCGGACCGGGACTCGGACCCGGACTCTGACTCAGAGACCCGGACCTTGACCCGGAAAACCACTATGATACCTAAACTAAATAAACCACTATGATTACCTACCATAAAATGTGGGTATGATGATGCCAAACCCCTCCCGCTCAAACTCCCGTACACCGAACCGCATGCGCCGTTAAGTGGGTTAGGTTAGGTTTGAACTGCGATCCTCACAGAACCGAACAAAAGTGGGTTAGGTTTGGTTAGAACTGCGAGTCTTACAGAAACGAAATGCTACTAGAAAAGTGGGTTTGATTAGGTTCGAACTGCGATCCTCACAGAACCGAACTGCTATCAGAGAAGTGGGTTAGGTTAGGCTAGAACTACGACCCTTACGGAAACGAAATGCTACTAGAAAGTACTGGTTTTACCTCCTTTTCTACATAGTGCACCATCTACCATAATCTTTCACCGGGCCCCATAGAAGTCGGTTTTTTTTTCTTAAAAATTATTTATAATGTGTTTATAACTTTTTTTTATTGTTTTGTAAGTGTTTTTATATTTTACTTTTATATTCATATTATAATTAACCTAACTTAAGAAGAAAAATAATAAATAAAGAGAATAATAAATATTATAGGACATTTTTACACAAATTGTAACATTTTTACACGGTAAGCTCAAGAAAGCTTGTGTTGTTGGTACTCAGACAACGATATATAATATACAAATACTTAAAATTAAATACATAGAAAGCAACCATGACTCAGGAACAAATATCTGTGCTCATCACACAAATAATTGTCCTTACCGGGATTCGAAAACCCAGGATCGCGGCTCCACAGGCAGGATCACTACCCACTGGCTAGGTCAGACCGGTCGTCAAAAGTCAACATATATTTCTCTATTTAATTTTATAAATATTTATTCATTATATTTTAAATGCAGGGAACACTTATTATAAGTGGGCTAAAATGGTTTGTACAAAATAAAACGAAAGAACATGTCATGTTCCCTGTGTTGTTACTTATAATAAGTGTTATTGTGTTGTTACATTGTAATTTAATGTACATTGTACATTAAATTACAATGTAACAACACAATAAATTGAATATAAACCAATCCAGTACTTACGGTGCACGGAAATCTCACGACACATATTTCGTCGGCTAGAAGACTGGCGTCAACTAACAAACAAGTTGTTGTGTTGCTGTTTGCGAGCGAGAAAATTCGAATACTGGCGAGAACTTTTAAATTTTAGGAAGTGTTTAAGCTGTTAATTTATATTTTAGCGCTTTGATTCACTTTACCGGATCCGGGACCGGATCCGGTGAATTTTGCCGGATCCGGTATCATGAAAAATGTGCCGGATCCGGCCGGATTACCGGATCCGCCGGACCGGATTGTAATCCCTAGTCGCCACGCCATCTAGCTGAGCATAGGCTGAAGGTATGTGCGGCATCTATCCGAGAATGACTTTTCGTTGATTTTCGAGGCACGTTTTTTTTTCCTTAGACTTTATTCATCTGATACGAAGTTACATATGTCTTTGCTTTCAGTATGGCCCACATACACTGGCTCTTGTAGCTAAGCGCGATTGAGAATTGAGGCCAAGCAGACGTTCGCATACCGGCCAAATGTCACCCGGTTCCCGCGCAAAGGCCGCCAGAGGTCGTACAGGTTGCCTGGTACTAACACAACGTAATGGATGAGATCCATTTGGTTGTTTACAAGGCTGTGTGAGGCGTGGCTCACTCCGCGATTTCGTCGCTTTGCAACAGGTAGCTACAAGTACATATCCGTTCCACACCAATTTTGGTGGCTAGCCATAAGCCGCGCGTGGCGCTGTCAATCAATCAATAAATAATCATTTATTTCGAATAACAAAGATTCATAATACATGGTTAGTAACATAATAAATAGGTCTCTTAACTTATTATCTACTTTAGTATTCTTATATCTAAGGTATTTATATAATAATAACTAAATAAATACTCCATTGCAACAGTGCGCACATCACTCGACTACCTGAGCATAGTTAGGGTAACATTCCATTTCCAACGACAGCTGCACTACTGTCAATTTTACTATGGAAATTGACAATGACAGCGACGCGTTCAGTACCGGTAGTGCAGCTGCGGTTAGAAATGGAATGTTACCATTAGTGATGTGCAAACTGCACCAATGCCGTATAAAAGGAGAAGAAGAGAGAGAGTAAGAAGCTAACGGCTAAGCTTCAGTCTTTGGCCCATCGGCGGAAAGTCGCCAGCCTGTCGGTATTCTACAGGCTGCATTTCGGGGAGTGTGCCCAAGAGCTACACGAGCTTATTCCACCGTCCCCATTCTACCATCGGACTTTTAGACGCACGGCCGGTTTCCATCCTTACATGGTAGATATTCCACCAATTCGCACGAAGCGCTTTGCTTCTAGGTACTTTCCTTATGCGCACTGCCAAGGAATGGAATTCCTTGCCGGCGTCTATATTTCCGTGTTCTTATAACCCGGCAACCTTCAAATCAAGAGTGAACAGGCACCTTCTGGGCGAGCTCGCTCCATCGTAGGCCACGTCTACGCCTCGGCTAGTCTGTGGCCATGAGTAAGCCCATTCATAATAAAAAAAAAAGGACAGTCAATCCTATCCGCTATCATGGCCAGGATGCTGTTGCGGCTCTCCCGCACCCTCCGCACCAGGGCTGTCGCCACCTAGCGGCCATACCTGTCCTGATCGTAACAGACGCGTCTTGTTAGAGAGTGAGTCTTCTGTACCTAGTACTATTATTTATTCTGTATCATTTTAAACACCTCGCCCGCTTAGCAACTTCTGTTGCTGACTGTAGGTACCTACATGCTGAGCTCTTGGTAATTAATTATTATTAAAATAGTTTAAGTAACTGTTATCTTACAATACACACCTACCTACCTAATTCATAAAATAACCGTAAATAAAATTATTAAAACAATCATAACTTAAAATTCACCCATTCACGGTTACAAGATATTTATGTATGAATCTTCGACTCAATGATGGCTGTGGGTGGCAGCTTACCATACAATGGGGTAATCAAATCGTATCGCCGACCCATTTCGATAAAGTACTAGCCGCGGCGCGGGTAGATTGCATCAGCAAAATCCTAACCAGTATTTATTTTTTATAAAATAAGCCACACACAACACTAAATTGTATTCTACAAATCTTAATGTTACCTACTCAGTGTAAAAATGTGATTCCTGGCTATAACTGTAAGTGACAGCTTACCATACAATGGAGTAATCAAATCGTATTGCCGACCCATTTCGATAAAACACTCGAGCTATGGGTAGTTTAAATCAACAAAATCCTAATCTTAGATTAGTTATAATTTTTTTAAAGAGCGCCTCTGAGTACACGAAAATGTCTAGAATTACTTCGGCAAATCTATGGAAGTGTGTACCTAAAATGAAAGTGAAAAAAACTACACACATATTTTTACCATGGGTAACTTCAAAACTTGTATAATTGAACCAAGAGAAGTCTGCATGCAACGATTTTGATAGCAAGTTTGACGTTTAAAATACCTAACACTTGCCTTGTGTTGTGACTCCCGTCCCGGTCTTGAACTAATTTCATCCAATTTTTTCTTATGTAAGTAGATGGAATGTTCAGGACTTTAAGGAGGCTAACGAGGCTTGCACCGTATATGTTTTTTTAAATCTTGACCGTTAAAGGGTTGCGGCGTACAAAAATAATAATTGGCTAAGCAAAGTTGGTTAGGATTTTGCTGATTTAAACTTACCGTGGATCTAGTACAATAGAGGCACGAGAGAAATAACCACAGAAGGTCGTTTAAGATACTAATTACAAATTAGAATTATAAAATGGAGTTGGGTATAATTGCTTTCTGATAAGGCATTGACATTCCATAAATATGGCCCTGAATATCACTGCCATGTTGATTTAGTCTTTGTATAGGCGATTAATTATTTACTTATCGACAGGGCTCTAGAAGAGAGAGAGAGAGAAGCTTGTAATAATATTTAAAATCTTGAGCCTTGATCCTTGTGATAAAACAACTTTTTATTTCTGTCTGTATGACCCTAAGGGTAACATTCCATTTCCAACGACAGCTGCACTACTGTCAATTTTACTATGGAAATTGACAATGACAGCGACGCGTTCAGTACCGGTAGTGCAGCTGTGGTTAGAAATGGAATGTTACCATTAAGAGTAGAGATGCCACGAATATGCGGCAACTATTCGGTATTCGGCCTATTCGGCCACTTTGCCGAGTATGAATGATGCCTACTATTCGGCCGAATACCGGATACCAGTTGCAGCTACCTAAAAAGAAATTTCCACAAAAAAATCACCAATAACATTTATTTATTAAAGTTGTTAAATATAGACCCTTTATTGAGCATTTGTTGATTATAAAATATTTTTCACCACACAAGCTCGGAAAGGCTTACTTTGCACTTCAAAAACTGATAGCAAAGTTGCATTTTATTCACATGTGAGACAAAGTAATCAAATGCAAATTTTGAGTTGGTTTCTTATGTTTGCTGGTAGATATGACTTTTAAATAATGATTCTGGATGATAAATATTTAATAACATTCATTTGGATTTGATTTGGTTTGATTTTGTTTGATATTTTAGATTTAATATTTGCTTCAGGTTGGTGTGGTGAAAAATGTTGTGTTTCACTCGGGGGCAAATTTTGTTTAACCCTCGTGCTTTGAACCCCTCGCAATGCTCAAGATTCCATTTTTCGAACCACTCGCTACGCTCGTGGTTCAATTTTGGAATCTTTCGCTTGCTCGGGTATCAATATTAGCACGAGCGGTTAAACAAAAACTTTGCCCCCTTGTAAAACAAATAACTATTATTTTTCTCATGGGTCTGATTTGATAACTCTAAGCATTAATTAATTTTGTTCAACAAAAAATATATCTTATCAAACGTTCTGCGTTGTTGGCGAACAATTTTCATAATAATTATTGTAACTCATGTGTGCTATACTTTTTAATTTTGGGTGCCCTGAAAACCAGCGCAGTGTCATACGGCCCCGACACTATCATTAGCAATGACATGAAATTTCATGACGCTCCAGCGTTTGGTCCAGTCAGGTCATGACATTCTTAAATTTCCCCACACACTTATCAGTATTTCTTCACAGACACTGCATATGCTGAGCGGCATCCTATTTGGTGTATGTTTCTTTATTAATCTTTATGTTGTGCCTAATAAATGTATGTTTTTTTACGCCAAATAAATATTTTCTATTTCTATATTCGGCGCTTCTGGGCCGAATATTCGGTATTCGGCCAAAACCTCGAGAGTAGCCCTCTCTATAGTTTGTGTGCCCACTGGCGAGTTTATCACCAACAATCGATTTTATGACGCGTTTGATCGGAAAGCGTTTATAGGCCTCAGTCCATTCTACAACACAATCGGTTTTCAATTCACATGGGAAACCATTTTACAACAAATGCTGGGCGTACAGTTCTAAGCGCTGATGGCCGATGGCTGGTGGCCTAGCGGTAATGGCTCCTCTACACGATGGGCCAGCGCTGGCCACTCCAAGGGACGCAGCCATGCGGTAGAATGAGATAGCAATATCACTTGCTCCCTCTAACGCATAAATGCGTCCCTTGGACTGGCCGGCGCTAGCCCATCGTGTAGAGGAGCCATATGAGCGCGGACTTTCAAGCTGGAGATTGCGGGTTCGAACCCCGGCTCGTACCAATGAGTTTTTCGGAACTTATGTACGAAATATTATTTGATATTTACCACTCGCTTTTCGACGAAGGAAAACATCGTGAGGAAGCCGGACTAATCCCAATAAGGCCTAGTTTACCCTCTGGGTTGAAAGGTCAGATGGCAGTCGCTCTCGTAAAAACTAGTGCCCCTGCCCCGTGAGCCGTGGCAAAATGCCGGCATAACGCGAGGAAGAAGAAGAAGACTGGGCGTACAGTTCTATTTAGTGTCCTTTTATGAACTGTGTAGGTAATGTAGGTATCTACTTATCTACCATCATCATCATCATCACCTCAGCCATAAGACGTCCACTGCTGAACATAGGTAGGCCTCCCCCTTACTTATCTATGGAAAAACACAAATGCATAGGCACAAATCACGCAAGGTTTTTACGGCAAATTTTTGACTCCCCTCCTCCTTGGTGATATTTGGTGTGGTTCTTGGCTACCCCCCTCTGTCCCACATAACCTAATTTTTTTGAAATTTATTCATCGGTGTAATTTTAATATATATTGTATACTTATGTATAGCTAAATCTTATACCTCCCCCCCGCTCCCACACATGACTTATTTATGACGTTCCACGGCAAAAGGTACCTTATGGCGGCTGGCGCTTACGTTGCATAGCATAGCAATAATATTGGAGTGGCGTTAATAATAGCGTAAGCGCCAACCGCCATAAGGTACCTTTTGCCGTGGAACGTCACAATTTTAATGGTTCTAGTTAAAGAGTTTCATTATTCGTCAGCGCAGCGTGTGCAAACGCACCGCTAATCGCTCGCTAGACCATTCAAACGTCAAAACAAAAAAAAGCCCGTCACTGATAGATGATATTTACCATAGATACGGGTAAACCCCGTTATAGTCGCACCAATAAAAGTCTGCAGCGGATTTGATAGCCCACACAGTGTAATTGTTATTTATACGTCATAATTTCATAGAAGTTTGACGTTTAAAATGACTCTTGCACTGCGTGGGCTATCAAAATCGCTGCAGACTTTATACGGTCTAACTCTATCAATGTTGCAGTTGCAGTTAAGTAATTGAAAATAAGAGTTGGTATAAATTTGTGCCGTAATTTCGCCTTTAGTACATAACTTTATGGCTCCTCTACACGATGGGCCAGCGCCTGCCACTCCAAAGGATGCATTTATGCGTTAGAGGGAGCAAGTGATATTGCTATCTCATTCTACCGCATGGATGCGTCCCTTGGAGTGGCCGGCGCTGGCCCATCGTGTAGAGGAGCCATTAATAGTTATTTGTTTTACAAGGGGGCAAAGTTGTTGTTTAACCGCTCATGGGTCATTCCATGTGATTTCAACAAATTTGAATTAAAAAGTGTGCCGCTTGATTTTTGATTTGCATAAAAGAAATTGAGGATATATTTCATGGTGGCAGAAGTGCTGAACCACCACCAGTTTTTTTTTTTATCTTTTAATTTCCATGTTTTGCCCATTCGAAGTTAGCAGTGGGGTCAAATTCTTGCTTGTACAAAATCAGACCTAACTTTTTTTCTATAAAAGGTAACGAAATAATTATTACTTTTTTTGATTAGGTAAGAAATGTGGATATTATACCGTATGACAAAATTTATCTAAATTAACTACAAAAAAAATGGTGACCACCCGAAGTGTACACCTAATTGGTCAATTATTGCAATTATAAAATGGTTCTTGTGCCAACCCTGGTGCATATCAAATATTACTTTTTTCTGAAATATAATGTACTTGCCGTGTTCATCTTGTAAAATTAATATAATTGTGTTAGATCAATTACTTCTAATAGAAAAATATAAGTGAAAATTGAGAAATTCGAAAAATGCTCGTGTTTGACTCTAAAAAAATCCATGTGGAAGATAAAATAAAATTTGAGTTTAGTCAGTAAATATAGCTGATATCTTCGTTAATTAGATATAGAAAAAAAAGTTTTGTTATTTTGCCTATTTTTTGAAATATGTTTTTTTTAACATGCTACTTTTTACAACTATCGATACAAAATGTTTTATGTTATAAATTAATAAAAATGGGACGGTAATTGGTCATACGGATATTATTTACGTTTTTTATGTTCAATTAATTTTTTTGACATGGCAATAATTTCATTTGTAAATTTAATGAGGGTAGAAATTCGACAATGCACTGTTACCTGACAAGGATTGTGAATCACTTGCGAATGTTTCTTAATTTAGCCGTGTAGTGAATAACCGACGCCTCCTGACTTGTTAACAAGCTTTATTTGCATGTTACATGGCTAAATTACGAACATAAGTAAACGGCCCAGTAATCATTATCGAAGTTCCATAGGAAATCGTATTTATCTAGGAGATAATGAAGTGGTGCAAACTCTTTGTAGTAAGTGCTTGTGTTATTAATAGTTGACTGTTCAAATTCATGGGATCAAGTTCTTTTTCGTCTCAAAATCAGATGTCGAAGAAGCTGAGGTATATCTATCAGAGCGATTTAAAAATATAAGGACCATAAAAAATACACGTTCTTATCATAGCCTCGTTTCCATTTCTCAAAATGAATTAAAAGTGCGACGTTATTCAACTTCAGAAAATTTTGAAGTAGCAAAGGTTTGCAAATGATTTTGTTTGTATAAATATATAAAGTAAATTTGGATTTTATTTATATTTTTCCATCGAATTCATTCATATTTATAAGTTTAAGGTCATATGTATTTTAATCTGCATAAATACAACAAGAGCAAAAATGTATGAGATGAGCAGTTTAAAAAATCATATTTCAAAAAATAGGCAAAATAACAAAACTTTTTTTTCTAAATCTAATTAACGAAGATATCAGCTATATTTGCTGACTAAAATCAAATTTTTATTTTATCTTCCACATGGATTTTTTTAGAGTCAAACACGAGCATTTTTCGAATTTCTCAATTTTCACTTATATTTTTCTATTAGAAGTAATTGATCTAACACAATTATATTAATTTTACAAGATGAACACGGCAAGTACTTTATATTTCAGAAAAAAGTAATAATTTATATGCACCAGGGTTGGCACAAGAACCAATTTAAAATTGCAATAATTGACCAATTAGGTATACACTTCGGGTGGTCACCATTTTTTTTGTAGTTAATTCAGATAAATTTTGTCATACGGTATAATATCCACATTTCTTACCTAATCAAAAAAAGTAATAATTGTTTCGTTACCTTTTATAGAAAAAAAGTTAGGTCTGATTTTGTACAAGCAGAAATTTAACCCCACTGTTAACTTCGAATGGGCAAAACTTGGAAATTAAAAGATAAAAAATAAACTGGTGGTGGTTCAGCACTTCTGCCACCATGAAGTATATCCTCAATTTTTTTTATTCAAATCAAAAATCATACGGCACACTCGATTTGTTGAAATCACCTGGAATGACCCTCATGCTAATATTGATACCCGAGCAAGCGAAAGATCCCAAAATCGAACCACGAGCGTAGCGAGGGGTTCAAAATATGGAATCTTGAGCGTTGCGAGAGTTTCAAAGCACGAGGGTTAAATAAAATTTGCCCCCGAGTGAAACACAAAAATTTTCACCACACCAACTCGAAGAAAATATATATTAAATGTAAAATATCAAACAAAATCAAGCCAAATCAAATCCAAATGAATGTTATTAAATATTTATCATCCAAAATCATCATTTAAAAGTCAATTCTATCAGCAAATATAAGAAAACAACTCAAAATTTGCATTTGATTACTTTGCCTCACATGTGAATAAAATGCAACTTTGCTATCAGTTTTTGAAGTGCAAAGTAAGCCTTTCCGAGCTGGTGTGGTGAAAATTATAATTCCGCTATAAGCTGTATCAAGGGATTCAAGCGCGTATTCAACATGTAAGATTTGTAATACAGGATGTAAATTATGTCACCTACAATTTTACGTAATTTCACTATGTTATTACGGGGTGAATACTAAGCAACTTTTACTATGGGACCAACCCCGAAATAGAGAAAAAAAAACCGGGCAAGTGCGAGTCGGACTCGCGCACGAAGGGCTCCGTACCATAAAGCAAAAAAAAAATTAAAAAAAAACGGTCACCCATCCAAGTACTGACCACGCCCGACGTTGCTTAACTTTGGTCAAAAATCACGTTTGTTGTATGGAAGCCCCATTTAAATCTTTATTTTATTCTGTTTTTAGTATTTGTTGTTATAGCGGCAACAGAAATACATCATCTGTGAAAATTTCAACTGTCTAGCTATCACGGTTCGTGAGATACAGCCTAGTGACAGACGGACGGATGGACAGCCGGACGGACAGACGGACGGACAGCGAAGTCTTAGTAATAGGGCCCCGTTTTACCCTTTGGGTACGGAACCCTAAAAAATTCTCCCATACATTTTGACTGGCACACATTTACATATTACCCCGAAAAACTTGCACAATTGTGCAAATCTTAATATGGACTGACATGGCTATTTGTACGTTACGTATAAATCATGTAGAAATAGCAATACATTTGACGTCCCCTCCCCCGCAAAAATCGGCAGCCTGTTTCGTAAAGAAAATGACAGCGATGACATCTCCAGTATGCTCTAAGGGGAGAGTTAATTTTTTTCTCGATTTCGGGCCTAGTCCAATAGTAAAAGTTGCTCAGTATGAGCTTATTCACCCAGTTTAGTTATTTAAATAGTTGTCTGTCACAAAATAAAGGTCCCATATCAAGATAAATAATGATTAAGCTAAATTAATCAGATAAACTGCCGGCCTAGCCAAGGTTACAATCGCTATCGCTTCGACAACGAAAAGCTTTATGTCTCTTTTTGGCATTGGCATCTTGGCTACGAGGCCTGACAATTTAATCTCATTAATTCCTTCACACCCATTATAAAAAATTACTTACCGTATCTACCATCTGCGATCTTAAATCCATCTACATCACGCATGACACGGAACAATCAAAGTGCAACCTAACGGTCTACAGATTAAGGTCAATAATTGAACGGACCCGAAACGGGTCCATGATCGATATTGAGTTTTGATTTTGTGATCAATATTGATAAAATCGTAAGCCTGATCAACAAATATCGCCGACATCGCCGTGCGATATAGGTGCTACGGTAAGCAGTTACCGTTATTAGGGTTCCGTACCCAAAGGGTAAAACGGGACCCTATTACTAAGACTTCGCTGTCCGTCCGTCCGTCCGTCCGTCCGTCCGTCCGTCCGTCTGTCTGTCTGTCTGTCTGTCACCAGGCTGTATCTCACGAACCGTGATAGCTAGACACTTAGACAGTTGAAATTTTCACAGATGATGTATTTCTGTTGCCGCTATAACAACAAATACTAAAAACAGAATAAAATAAAGATTTAAATGGGGCTCCCATACAACAAACGTGATTTTTGACCAAAGTTAAGCAACGTCGGGCGTGGTCAGTACTTGGATGGGTGACCGTTCTTTTTTGCTTTTTTTTGTTTTTTTTTTTGCATTATGGTACGGAACCCTTCGTGCGCGAGTCCGACTCGCACTTGCCCGGTTTTTTTATTGATCCATCGCTACCTACAATATACAGATTTTTGTTTCTTTTGAGGGTTCCGTAGCGTAGTTAAACTGGTGTAAAAGGACCTTTATAGGTTGGTCATGTCCATCTGTCCGTCAGAAAAAAAGCATAGTTTTAATTTGTTAAGTATGTGGAAACTCATTGCAGTATCTTTGATACAACACGCCTGAAACATGAAAGACGGATAGGACATTCATCTTTTAACACGCTAAGCGGTAGACCATTTACATGTATTAGGGAAATATCACAAATACCTAAAGAAAAGACATGCTGCGCCGCCCCCAAGTGAATGGGACAAGGGCAAGAGAATGATGATGAGGGAAATATCACAAATACTCCAAATTTCCTCTTAAATGTCCCATGACTGGTGCTGTTACTATATATTTGAATGAAAATTGTAACATGGGTGTAAGTAACTATAAGAGTTAAAATAAAAAAAAATCAAGGGTAACTAAAAATTAATAAATTTTCAGTAAATATCAATAACTGGTCCGGTTATATTTTTGTTATATTTGAAGTAAATTATAATTATTCTTTCGAAAAATTCTGGTATCCGTGTTTTGGATGTGTTCACAATAAATTTAACAAAAATTGAAGTGAACCTAAACAAGCTTTTGGAGACATTAGTGTGATATTTCATAAGATTTCAAGAATAAATTATAATTATTTTATGTGAATTATGTTAAACTAATGGCATTCAGTGGGTAGTGATTAGCAATGTGATTTGTGTTTACCCGAATATTTGTTAATTAATCTGTCGGTAGCCGCGAAAATGACCCTTCTCTCCTACCCGCCAATTCAAATGATGAAGAAGTATAAATGTAACTTACCATGGGATGGAAGGGGCATTCTCGCTTTGGCGCGTGAACCGGTAACATTGAGTAGGAAGGCTTACTGCGTGTTAAGTTAAGAATGTCGAAAGTGTTGAAGTAAGAACTTGGAGCAGAATAAATGTAATTAATTGTACTGTAGTGTAGTCAGATCATACACAGCTGCTATCAGCTGATACAGCTGATACTTGATGCCTATCTCCCATATATGTATTTTACTACTTTATAGAACATTAAGTTAACGATGCCATAAACCTTGACTTACTGTAATTTATTATACAATGTTTAATGACCATTGCCATAACTTCCACTCGATTTAACCTGTTAAAACCTTAGTATATAAGGCGAGCGCTTTCTACCAATATATTCAGTATTTACTCGACTCTTGTGTTATCATTATAACCCCTGAACTCCGAACACTTCAGTACCCAGGACTTCGATTTATCACATTAGGTACATACTTACATAGTATAGATATGTAGACTTATCCAGTACATCTCTAAAGGCCCACTTGCGCCATCCCACTAACCCGGGGTTAACCGGTTAAATCTGGCGTTACCATGGTTACCAGTACAATTTGACACTAAGTTAACGGTTTAACCGCTTAATCTCGGGTTAGTGGGATGGTGCAAGTAGGCCTAAGTAATAGCTACGTGGACATACTGCAATCACTCGCTATTGGGTCAGGGAATGCATTTGCGAGCGACATTATAGAAAGCTCGGAACAAGAAGGTCTTATGTCAATACGAATTCCATAGACACTACGTGAGAGAGAAAATATTTGTTTATTATTATATTCAAACTTAATTGCATTATATAAAAATTAAGTACAAATTGCGAATTTAATGCTGGATAATATCTGAGGTCTTTTTAGGGTTCCGTACCCAAAGGGTAAAACGGGACCCTATAACTAAGACTTCGCTGTCCGTCCGTCCGTCCGTCTGTCACCAGGCTGTATCTCACGAACCGTGATAGCTAGACAGTTGAAATTTTCACAGATGATGTATTTCTGTTGCCGCTATAACAACATATACTAAAAACAGAATAAAATAAAGATTGAAATGGGGCTCCCATACAACAAACGTGATTTTTGACCAAAGTTAAGCAACGTCGGGAGTGATCAGTACTTGGATGGGTGACCGTTTTTTTTTTGCTTATTTTTGTTTTTTTTTGTATTATGGTACGGAACCCTTCGTGCGCGAGTCCGACTCGCACTTGCCCGGTTTTTTTAATAGTCATAGTACATTAAATTACTATTAAATCATAATTATTATATTCTGACATGTCATAAAATGCATTTCTAGCCAGCCATTTCATGCCATGTCATGTAACACTAGGTATTTCCTCGAAAAGTAAAACACAGATTGAATCTTACAATATTTGATTTTACTTACTATTATTTACGAAAATGGGACATACTCGTAATCGCATATAATCTCGGAAGGCACCATTGAAAAAATTTTTATAAAAAAACGGTGTAACAACGCCGTCTACTTTTATTGCTAAAATTCATCATCATCATCGTCATCAGGCTATAGCAGTCCACTGCTGGACATAGCCCTCCCCTAAACAGCGCCATAGCGCCCTGTCTTCAGCTTGCCGCATCCAGCATCTGCCTGCAGTCTTTGCAGATCGCCATCCCACCTGGTCGGAGGGCGTCCTACACTACGTTTGCAGAGTCGCGGTCTCCACTCAAGAACGCGTTTACCCCAGCGGTTGTCGGTTCTTCGTGCGATATGGCCAGCCCACTGCCACTCCAGCTTGCTAATTCTTTGAGCTATGTCGATTACTTTGGTTCTCTGTCGGATGTATTCGTAACGAATCCTATCCTTTGCTAAAATTATATATTATTTAATTATTAAGGTTGCCTCCAGAAACTCGCGAACTAAATTGACATGAGTTTGACAAATAAAATGATACCAGGAATAGCAAAGAAAAAATAGGCAGGGGTATATGTCGATAAAATTATATCGATAAGTAAGATGCACTTACTACCCATGTGATAATTATAAAGGGGTCACAAACGATTTCGATTTGTATGAATGTGACGAGAAAAGTGGTTGATTCGATTGTAAGATTGTGACGTTACCAATCAAATCAGGAGGTGCGGATGTGAAACTGACAAATATGCAGGTTTGGGGGCAAGTTGTTTATATCAAGAGCTCGCGGTTGTCGCCATAAATCTAAAATTGGTGATTTAATTTTATACAATGTGACCGGTAGATGAGATTGATCGATAGTTAAAATTAGACCAAGAAAAGTCTGCAGCGATTTTGATAGCCCACGCAATGCAACTGTTATTTAATACGTCATAATTTCATAGAATTTTGACTTTTAAAATAATACTTGCACTGCGTGGGCTATTAAAATCGTTGCAGACTGTTTTGGTCTAGCTGTATTTAAATTCTGACCTAATTGTCAACTTGAATGTCCAGTTTAGGGACTGGTTTTCTTTACAATCGAAGCAATAGGGATCACCGAGACGATTTAATTTTTAAGTCCACACCACACAAAATAAGAAAAATCTTATCTTATTTCCCCGTCTGGGTCGGCCTTATTTGTATTTTGAGCCAAAATCACTGTTTCTATGTTATAACCTACAACTTGTTACTCTAGCTGTAAGTTTTCCTAACAAATAAAATAAAATAAATATAATAAAATATTTATTTAATTACCTACAATATGTTTATCCAATATCATTGTATCGATAACTATAAAATTGCACAATTTTCGGAATACCAAGTAACATTTGTAAAATAATTTAAATTACTTATCGTAAAATAATTTAAGATACATTTTAACTGACCGCGCAACAGTAGCGCCGCTAGCGGTGAATTCTTGCGATAGGTATTCTCTAATTCAAACTTTTTTGAAAATATTGATATGAACAGCACTGGCCAAACTGTGGTATCATTTGTGCACATTGACCTGTCAATTTAGTTCGCGAGATTCTGGAGGCAACCTTAGAACCACTATAGTAATCAACTATGAACACCTACCTGTACCTACTGTATAGTACATAAATGAAAATCGGTCAAACATTTCCTCTTTATGAAGTTATTCATAAAGTGTAATGTCATTTCGGTTCTAAGACACAATTCGCAAATCGCTGCGTGCGAATAAATAGCTTTTCATAGAACGCAAGTCAAATTATATTCACAGCTAGTTCCAGAGTGACACAACCCCACGTTATATTAGTTCAGTTCTAGAGTGACACAAGTGCATGTTACATTTAAAGTATTCTGTATTTAATAGTTCTTTAAATAAGTAATAAAATCGTTGAATAAAATGCTTTGAACGCCGCGCCGGGAAGAAAGTGATTTAGATCAATCAACTATTCATAACTATAAGGTTGACTGGTAGAGAATGCCGTGTAGCATTAAGTCCGCCTTTTGTCACTGTTTATTTTTTACTGTGCAATAAAGTAAAAAAAAAAACTATTGGGTCACAGGTACTCATATTTATCACTACACCTTACTCGTATAGGTACCTATGTAAAACAAAGTCCCCCGCCGCGTCTGTCTATCTGCCTGTTTGCTTGCGATATAACTCAAAAACTAGGGAACAAATTTTCATGTGGTTTTCACCTATCAATAGAGTGATTCTTGAGGAAGGTTTAGGTGTATAATTATTAATTTGTTAACCCGTACGAAGCCGGGGCGGGTCGCTAGTATGGAATATTGCGTAGGTATAATTTTGGTCTTTCCCATAACGGAACAATGGTGTTCTGGACATTTGGGTGGAGTGCGCGGAGCCGAAGCCAATATAGATGATGATGAGATGTAGAGGCCTTTTTGACAGTTTAGTGAAATGTAAGGGGTACACCGAGCGGATGCTGCCCTTACCCGTGTCATGGGACGCACACAGGTGCAGAGTATCAAAAGTCTAGCTACTCGATGCTAGATGTCGACTGCGAAAATAATAGTCGTTTCACCAAAACTGATGTATGGAGTGAGTACTCTATTCTTACTATATTTATCTATGGTATAACCATCGTTTAATACTATAATTCTCCAAGTTACGAACACACCATTGTTTTTTTCTAGAAAGCCCCCGAAATGAATTTATGTACGTAGGATGTTTAGAAACAAATGCGTGTGAATTTAGCTATGATAGACCTTGTCGTTATAGCTATAAGCATGATTACGGCTGCAGTTTATTTTTGTTTTGGTCAAAGACAAATAAATAATATAGACTGGTGTTTTGCGTAGAAAATCACGTTCCTCCTAATTGTTGTAGATTCTATTCATTTTGTAAGGCGCATTGGTCTTAGTTTAAAACCGGAGCTTCATTTATTCTAATAATCACAAATAATTTTCTATATGGTGTGTTATGCCTCCTCTATACTATCGGCGATGATCGTTGATAGTATCATCATGCAAGCATTCACATGATCGCCTGTACAACGCAACCACCCGGTGATTCCCGTTGATGCCCAAAAAACTGACAACTCACGGGTCACAGGCGATGATAAGCCCCCCCCAGACTATGCGCGTGAATCGCGGGCGAAGCCGCGAACGCGAGTGTGGAGTCGATTTCGCTGTCTGCGAAAATCGACGCCACACTCACGTTCGCGGCTTCGCGCCGCGATTCGCGCACGAGTGTGGAGGAGGCTATAGACGATGACTGGCGGAGACTGCCGAATGTGCCACTATCGTCCCCGCTAGTCATCGTCTATCATCGCCGATAGTGTAGCCATTAAACAGCTGCCCCACAATGATTTCATAGCCCACGCACTGCAAGTGTCATTTATACGTCATAATTTCGTAGAAGTTTGACGTTTAAAATAACACTTGCATTGCGTGGGCTATCAAAGCCGCTGCAGACTATTCTTGGTCTGACTCTATCAAATACGATTGCCTATTCTGTGACTTTCCTTGGAGGTGTACCTACAGTCTTTACTGTGAACTAGTCTGTGGCTTTGATGAGCCCATACAATGGATTGTTTACGAAAATATCCCATTATTTTGTCACTTTCGCTGTTTTTGTTAATTTGGTATTGTTTTGAAGGTTTTCTCGTGGTTTTTAAAGGGTTATGGGGACGGCCATTTTTAAAGATATGTTATTTTATTATATAGAACTCTTCACTTTTCATTTCTAAACGAACGAATAGTGATCTTATTTTTTTATTTTTTTTTATTTTTTTATTAACATAAAAATATACATCTTATACAATTACAGTGTCCCACAAAACAGTTTACACGGTTTGACTGTGGGATAGATTATGAAATAGCCCCCGTTAAGGCAGCCTATTGTGACGGACGGGTAACTACGGAACCCTACACTGAGCGTGGCCCGACATGCTCTTGGCCAATTTTCAGGGTTCCGTACCCAGATGAAATGTAATGTAGAAATGTAAGATTAGTTCTAAGCTAATAGAATGTTAATTCTTTTTTAAAATAAACAGTTTAAATTTTAAAATTTTAATTTTTTTTTAGAGGGTAAAAAGGGGCCATATTACTAAGACTCCACTGTCCGTCTGTCTGTCACCGTGTCTGTCTCATGAACCGTGACAGCTAGACAATTGAAATTTTCACAGATAGTAAAAAGTAAAAAGTACGGAACCCTCGGTGGGCGAGTCCGACTCGCACTTGTCCGGTTTTTTAAACTAAGGAGCGACAATTCCTTCCTGTAGGTGTAGGTTCAAGTGAAACCGCGTACAGAACTAGTTAAAAAGTCAGTGAGAGTTGTTTCAACAAATTTGTCCGTCTGTCGCAACTTTCCTGTCTGGCCAGTACCTTACCTATAGGGCTCGGTGTGGTAACCTAGTATTTACCTACCTGCTTTATTTACCTGGTATAAATACCGGGTATTGGCTTATGAGTATATTCTCAAGGCTGACGATTTTCTCAGTCAGTCGCATTAGTTATTTACGATACAAGTGTGGAAAAGAGAAAGTTCGAAACGAGTGGCGATAAATTAAAATACAACCGAAGGGAGTGTTTTAAATCGACTCGAGTTGCGAATTACCTATTCGCACTACACATAATATGGACTTTTAGACATTCGCACGGAATGTGCTCTTTCCCGCACTAGTGCGGGAAAATAGGACCATCGACTACCGTAGGCTCAAAGGACGTATAGGACAAAATGGCGAAAATGAGTTAAGAATGCAGTTATACTCAGTTTTTTTCTCTCTATCGAATGGTATATTTAACGTCTCGATAACTTGAAAAAAATGTCAGTTAAGTAAGCCCTATGAAAAATCAATGCTTTAACACAATTTTCTAACGCATTTTGCCGTATCGGCCAATTAAAAAAAATGTTGTGAGACATTTTGGCGTAACTCTCAACTTTTGGTACGATACGCCCTTTTGCATCGGAAATTTTATTAAATCTGTGCAAATTTTTTGTCAGTTACGCCTATTTGCAGTAGATTTTTGAGTGCTATATGTACGTTACGCCCACTACTAGTGATTATTTATACGAATCTGTCATTTTGACTTATGTATTTGTAAGAAAGGAACAAAACACAATTTAATTAAATCAGGTCTGTCAAATATTTATGTATACGAGGGTTCCGTCTTATATTTTCTCAGAATAAACAAGATACCATCTTAACCCATCTGTCTTAATTAGATTTTAAATGCATCAATCATGATTCCAAGAAAACAATAATTATTTCCTATTAAGTATTTCTAATAATTGTGTAATTGATAGCAGTTATGTTAACTAGTATTGACAAGTATTTTTACCTAGTATCGGCGAAGGACCGCGCTAGTATTTAGTAGGAAATGTAGGAATGCATTTAATTCTAGGTACGACCGGCTGAGGAAAAAAGCACATATTCTTAATTAAAGATCTTGCTTTGAAAGTGCGAGTCAAATGTTATATTCCGTAAATAAACAAATTGCATGTATACTCTGGCAAATCCATTTTGTCAGTAGATAAAGGCGCGAAAATCAATTATTTTATGTGAGGAAATCCTTCGCGCCTACATTTTTTTGAATTTCTTGTCTTTTTCAACTGACGGAAATGCCTTGCCAAACTATACACGGTGACTAAAAAATAACTGCATTCCCGTTGCCAGGGAGGTTTTGATATTATACTGAACAACTTTTAAATGGGACCAAACCCGAAATCACGAAAAATTATGGCACCGGGAATGCAGTTGTTTTTTAGCCACCCTGTATACTTATAGGTAACATAAGCATGTCATTTTTTATCCAAATATAATCAACTAAATAACATATCTGTTGCGTGTTCAGTACTTTTAGAGTCAGACCGTAAAAAGTCTGCAGCGATTTTGATAGCCCACGCAGTGAAAGTGTCATTTTAAACGTAAAACTTCTATGAAATTATGACGTATACATAACACTTACACTGCGTGGGCTATCAAATCCGCTGCAGACTTTTATTGGTGCAACTATAGCCTCCTTACTTTTCCATGTATCCCGGTCTTGACCTATCTCCTACCAGTTCTTGAGTGTATTAACAATCTGTCTCAATGTGGTTAAAATAACAATTTTAACCCCCAATGTAAAAAGAGGGGTATTATAAATTCGACGCCAATGTTTATCTGTCTGTGGCATCGTAGCTCTCTGACGAATGGACCGATTTCGATGCGGTTTTTTACGTGAAAGCGAGTTTCCTTACAGTGGTTCTTAGCTAAAATATCAACTCTTTTCCAAAATTATGTAAGGTAAATTTGGCATAAAATTGTTTTTTTTTGGCTCTAACTCTTTGGTTTTTTTTTTATTTTAAATTTTTAGTTATATTTCCTACTGTACTAATATCACACAAACAAGCTTACTGCGAAAACGACGTCAAACTTCACAACAATACGGTTCGCACGAATGGAATCATTGCGACATGTAGACAACATTGCTGACACCGCTCCACTTCGGTTTTTGTTGACATTCTGTTGGCGACATAAATATCTACACAGTAACCTTATCACTAATGAAGAGAGTTCTAGAATTTACAGTCAGCTGCAGAGATAGCCTATCCTGCCTAGAAGTATTACAAGTACTTATATTTCCAAAGGTGTTATTAGTTATATATTCAGTGATTTTATAGCTGCAGAGATAAACTATGTCAGAGAAAAGAAACTTACCCGAATAAAAGGGTTCTTCTTAGGCAGGTCATGATCGACCTCGTCCCTGGACTCGTCGTCCGCAGAGTTGACCCTCACGCACGTCCTATGCATGGTCAGGTCACCCATACTCGCCACTCATCATACACAAACACACACACGGCACACTGCACTCGCTATTATTGTAGGACTCGCGGTTCGGCCTTTAAGTTCACTCGCTATTTATCACTGCACTCGCAATTATTCGAGGACTCGCGGTTCGGCCTTTAAGTTTACTCGCGATTTCACTTTTCACTGAAGGTTTTCACTGTTAAACTGGTTTTTCACTTATAATTTTCACTATTATTGTTCAAGGTTTCAGTTTAGATGTAGTTTCACTGTTTTACTGTTGACCTGTGGACAAAGAAAACTTATTTAAGTAATATTAAACATAAGTACATACTAGTCTGTCATAGTCTGTCAAGCGATTTCCGTCAGTTGAAAGAAGCGCCAAATATAAAAAAATGTAGGCACGAAGGGTAATCGTTAGTGATGTACCGACTATTGATTTGGCCGACTAGCCGACTAGCCGACTAATCGGCGCTCGGATGGCCGATTAGTCGGCCGACTAGTCGGCTAGTCGGCCAGTTCATTAGTTTGGTCTAAGTTCGATTCAGATGCATTAATAAACTATCGTTTTACCTCTTTCGTCGCGCTATTAATCATATAAATAGTAACGCTAAAAAAGAAAATAAAAAAAAATCCTAAGGCTATGTATTTCATATGACGACCGTACAATCGGACATAAGAAAGCGACCACACGGTCAATAATTCGAACAAAAGTTTTCGTAAGCACTCTAAATAGGAATTTGAGTAAAGTACGTGAAAAGCTTATGAAAATATGTGCTGTTTATTTATTTTTATCGTGATTTTCATTCACTTATAAAATGCCGACTAATCGGCCATTTTTGCCGACTAATCGCCGACTACGAATGAGGCCGGTACATCCCTAGTAATCGTCCCAAAATTTTCATTTCTTGATTTATTCTACTGACTTTCCATCATGCCTATCTAATGTAGGTAGGTACCTAATACTCATTGTAATACAATTTAACAAAATACGTATTTAAGTATTTTCACGGAAACGCACACTCTGTATCTTTAGGTATTTAAATAAAAGCACCTAAATAAAATCTACTCTCAAATGGCTTCTTAAGCCAGTTGAGGGTAGATGAAAACATTACATGATCTAATAATGTAGGCAAGGTAGGTTAAAGTCAGGTCGTTCATTGACAGATCCAGGCGGCACCTGCCGCGATAGCAGAGGACGCTGGTTCGATTCCAGCCTGGGGCACTGGGAGGCCTTGGTCACTTTTTCTTAGTATATGACATTTATTTCAGTTTATAATTTATATAGTAGTGTTTCTACTTGATAAAAACAAATTAAAATATTTCCTGGAAATAATTTAATTTGTTCAAATACTTCATTGTAACCAATAATATGTCAAAACTACCCGAATATGTATAAATTGTTTGTTTGTATTTATTTAAATACTTATCTAAAGATACAGAGTATTAAGTAGAAGCTTTTCACTATAGTTCGTTTTTTTTAGCATTAGAAATGAGGTAAACAATCTTGATGTGTCTTTTAATTGAAAAACACATTTTAAAAATAAGTTACGGCAAATATGTAACAATTATGAATCTAATACGATAATTTATATTCTTCTGCTTTCATAAGTAATAGTTACTGATTTTTAAAAACCGTTTTTCAATTAAAAGACATGTCAAGATCACTTACCTTCTTCCAAGTTCTTTCTAAAATGCTAAAAAAAACGAACTATAGAAAATCATTACGAAGGGTAACGTACTTTAAACTGTTTCTATACGTAGGTACCTACATTTATAAAGTATGTAACTGTACGAAAATCAATTACTCAAACCCGTAAATTTTTAGGTCATACACTAAGCAACTTTTACTATGAGACCAACCCCGAAATCGCGAAAAAAATATTGACTCTCCCATAGGAAATTTCAACATCACACCAGCAAAATGTATAAAACATCCATTTCTTTTTCTCAAAAATGGACGGCAAAGTCGACTTTGCCGTCTAAAAAATGGGTTGCGAAGCGCGTAGTTTATGGTCAGTCTAAAATTAAAAAGTTAAAAACATTGCAGTCTCGATTTTGGGACTGCAATGTTGCATACAAATTCCATTATTTGTCGAGTTCCAAACTTTTAAAAAGTTGAAATGGCCATATCAAATGAAGGCACAGGCCCATTAAACAGCCAAACAGATGATTAGTACCGCGACTATTTAACTGTCTCAAATAGGTTGGCGTATTTTCGCCAGAAAAATACACTTCTATTTTTTTATTAAAAAAATAAATATGCGGCAAGGGCCTTTTTTCTGTGAAAATATATACGTAAGAACGTTACTTTTGTAAAATATTCCTATGATATTTATATTTCTTGCACCATTTTTGAGAAAAGCACTATATATGACTCGGCTGGAAGGCTACTTGCTGGCTTCGGATTCAATTAAACGGACTCCCAAGGTCGTCCGTTTAAAACGAATCCTCAGCCTGCAAGTAGCTACTTCCGAGCCTCGACAATAATGTACTATTTCCGCGTTTTCGTGGTTGGTCCAATAGTAAAAGTTGCGCAGTATGACCTAAACATTAACGGGTTTGAGTAGGTAATTGCTTTTCGTTCAGTACGGCTACCATCACTTTGGCATTGACATAAACGCTATCGTGAACGTAATTTACTTTATCTACGCACATATCATTACTGCTCTTAAATGCATTCAGAAACCGTAGGAAATGACCAGCATTATCACAACCAATTTTACTATGAGAACTTTCTTATCTGTGGTAATAGGTAAAATTTGTACTTTAAAGTTATAACTTTACAGATTTTTGTAAGGTTATGAGTTTTAAATTTGGAACAGCTGTCAAAACTCAAGTGAGTGTCTATTCTAGTATCCATAGATATTAAAACAATTATCGATACGAAACGTCAATTCGGTATATTTTTTTAATATAAACCGTACGACATTTGATGTCGAGTGGCATGAGAATAGGGACTTCATTCTTTTGTCTATTAACTAAAAAAAACTACGGATGCGTGACATTTGTGAAAAAAAGTTTTCATTTACCGCCATTTGACTTACAGTTTCATCTTTTAATTACTTTTAGGTTATAATATTGATTTGATAGTTGTTTTTAAACAAACTTTAAGCAAAAGTATCGTGTAAAATGAGTGATAAAAAGATATTTAGGAGCCGCCACCTCTCAAATCTGCGAGTTAAGTCAGACAGCAACGATGGATGTCGGTTGAAATATGAGGTTAGTGAATATATAATAGAAGGTAATAATATGTGTGTAGATAAAGTAGTGTATGTAACTGTACATAATTAGGCATTAAAACACTCGTGTGATCCTTTTAAGAAACTCACTTCGTTCGTTTCTTAAACCCACACTCGTATTTTAATGCCTTTCATTATGTAGCAGTCACATAAACTACTATTCTATGCATCTCGCTCGTACTGACATTAGTGCGAAAGAGATATATAAAAAGTAAATTACGTTCACGATAGCGTTTATGTCAATGCCAAACTGATGGTAGCCGTACAGTTACATACTGTATTTTACTAAGATAATATATGTTTACGTCCGAATACTATACTATATCATACAATATACAATGTAGATACCTACTCGCATTATGTTTATTGTTACACATACTACGTTTATTTGTTAAACATTGATGTCATTGTTCAAACAATTTGTTTTGAGATTCTTATCTTATATAATAGTCCAAGACACAAATGAGATACTGCTATCCTCATCTTTTATTTGAGGAGTGTATTTTCAAAAGGGCTTATTTTTGTATGGTATTCATCGACTTACGGCTCGATTCGGAAAATGAAATAGATCTCTACTAGACGTCAACAAGTTACGATATGGATAATTTAAAGATATTTGTAAGATGGATATGTCAAATTTGACGTTTCCGCGATTCTGGAGGTCCTCTTGAACGATTTCGACAAGTTATGACTTAGATATCCAAGTCACATCTAGTCGATATCTAATGTAAATCTAGTTGATCTCTATATCGTTTCTAGATCTTGTGATTATCTCGTTTCCCGAATACGAGTGATAAAAGCGTTTTTGAAAATACTCTCCTCATTTGATTTAAACCAAGGGCCACGAACCACTTCGTTTGTTCGTTTGTCTATTTGACACTATGTATGTCTTGCAAATTCAAGTGATAGAGGCAAATATAGAGACGGACCAAGAAAAGTGTGCAGCGGATTTGATAGCCCACGCAGTGTCAGTGTTATTTTAAACGTCAAACTTCTATGAAATTAACACGGTCACTGCGTGGCCTATCAAATCCGCTGCAGACTTTTTTTGGTCCGACTCTATGAAACTACGATTTTTGATGTTCACGATAGTACAAGACTTTATTCCTCAGATAATATCATAAACTGATAATAAATTTGCCCGAGGTGCCTAGTTCCCGTATGTTGGGTCCTTCCCTCTCTTCTTCCTCGCGTTATCCCGGCATTTTGCCACGGCTCACATAGGAGCCTGGGGTCCGCTTGACAACTAATCCCATGATTTGACGTAGGCACTAGTTTTTACGAAAGCGACTGCCATCTGACCTTCCAACCCATTAGTCCGGTTTCCTCATGATGTTTTCCTTCACCGAAAAGCGACTAGTAAATATCAAATGATATTTCGTACATAAGTTCCGAAAAACTCATTGGTACGAGCCGGGGTTTGAACCCGCGACCTCCGGATTGCAAGTCGCACGCTCTTACCGCTAGGCCACCAGCGCTTTTTCAAGAGTAAAATATCTCTATAATATTTTTTAACAAGTTAATCAATGCAAAGTTTTTTTCAGCATTTTTCGTTTAGGAAAAATGTTTACTTTCCATTGTATGCTTTTTGATGTATTATTTGGCATTGAAGAAAACATATACTTTATTCTAGTCCAAATCAAAGAAAATAGATAGTATAGAGGGTCCTGTCATAGTAAATTTTATAGTCACTGTAAATTTACTGCCATCTATCGACACACGACTAAAACTCAAAATTAACACTTATATAATTATCAAAAAAATTTATATATATGGATAAATGATTTTATTATTTTTATATTGTTTTGACCCATGCTCATTCACTGATATCTATGTGTTAAAATTGTTAAATATGAAACGGTGTCGTCACGCCATCTAGCCGAGCACAGGCCAAAGGTGTGTGCGGCATCTATGCGAGAATGACTATTTCTTGATGTCTGAGGCACGTTTTTTCTTAGACTTTACATAGTTATGTCTTTGGTCCGAATGAAATAACTGATGAGGTTAGAAATTAATATAACGTATCTCCCACTAAGTAATTGTTGAGTAATTCTACACAGTACATCATGTACTTAATAATCTGTATAACCTATATACCTATAGTAGGTATATGTAGATAAGTGTGGAAGATAATCTAAGTGGGTAATGTAATAACTTTTACAAAGGCGTCTAGATCCTTGTTTGATCGGTAAACAAAGATAAGTGGATTACTCAGAATGCCTACTCGTATAAGAGTATGTTCTATTCTTGAGGAAGGTTTATGTGTATAATTTAAGGCGAAGGAAGCCCTCCCGACACTCATCCCCAATCTGTCGCGGAGGCTGCGACAGCTGAAGCGACCACAGCTCCGGCTTATAGTTGGGGCAATAACTGGCCACGCCTCATTTAACAAGCACCTATTAACCATATACGTGTTATAGATAGCCCCCCCTACAGAGCATGCATGGAGGCAAAGGAGACAGCCGCCCACGTCATTCTCGAATGCCCAGGGGTGGCAGAATACCGGGCACAACACCTCGGCTCACCGGGGTCTCTCCCAGAAGTCGTCGGCAACATTTAGGGTCTGCTAGGCTTCTTGGTAGAGTTGGGTTGGCAAGAATAGTGCCGCCAACCCACCACGCAAAATAGGCGCATTAATATGACGTCGAGTTGCGGAAACGAAGCCCGGCGGGCGGGCGGAACTACGAGTATCAGCCGTATTCGAACAATGAGATACGTCAAATAATAAATAATTAAAACGATATGGATTAGATATGTCAGTTTCAAACAAGTGTCAAAAGTGACGTTTTTGTTTAAAGAAATGTCAATTTTGACACTTGTTTGACACTGACATATCTAATCCATATCGTTTCAATATCTAGTATTTGACGTATCTCATTGGTCGGTTTTTCAGGTGCGCATTATGCAGGTTTTGATCTGTTTCGTAGTGAACCTTCGTGCGGACTCATTTTTAGATTTTTTAGGTTCACACGCGTATCCGGGAAACGAGAAAATCACAAGATCTAGAAACGATATAGAGATCAACTAGATTTACATTATATATCGACTAGATGTGACTTGGATATCTAAGTCAAAACTTGTCGAAATCGTTCAAGAGGACCTCCAGAATCGCGGAAACGTCAAATTTGACATATCTATCTTGTCGAAATCGTTCAAGAGGACCTCCAGAATCGCGGAAACGTCAAATTTGACATATCTATCTTACAAATATCTTTAAATTATCCATATCGTAACTTGTTGAGGTCTAGTAGAGATCTAATACATTTTCAGAATCGAGCCGTCAAACTGAGTGCGCGTGCAAGTGAGTGGAATGTTTAAATTGTTATAAAATAATAAACGAATACGATTATGACCGTGACTGTTTTTTATTCCATTTTTTGTTTACTCCGAAATCAAGCAATATTACTATCCGGTATCCGGCCGGATACTAGGCCACTATTCAGTATCCGGCCGGATGTTAAATAATAGCCGGATAGGCCGGATATCGGATAGTAACCGAATATCCGGTGCATCTCTAGTTTTGGCACTGTCAGTGATTCATGGTGGTACTGAACCCCTAGTTTAAATTTCATTCGATAGCGATAGCGTGACGAGCGTTCGCGTTTGCGTTATGTCACTTATGTCTATTTTTATGGGATCGTGAACAGCGCGCCAAGTGGGACTTTTTGGCAACTCAAATTCACATACAAAATAACATTTAACGAAAACACGCTAGGGGATCCCGGCCCGATTCGAACCTTAATGGATTAGATATCTCAGTGTGAAATGTGACGTTTCTTCAAACAAAAACACTTTTGATATAATACTGACACAGACACATGTAATCCATATCGTTTCTAGATCTATTAATTGTCGAATCTTAACGTTCGAATCGGGCAGACAGTCCTTACTTACAACAGTCTCTGGTACGGCGAAAGCCTCCATAACAATTAATGTTACTATAGTCGCACCAATAAAAGTCTGCAGCGGATTTGATAGCCCACGCAGTGTAAGTGTTATTTATACGTCATAATTTCATAGAAGTTTGACGTTTAAAATGACACTTGCACTGCGTGGGCTATCAAAATCGCTGCAGACTTTTTACGGTCTAACTCTACTACACTTATTACTGAATTTCTCTAATTACGCGGGACATTAAACACACGGTAATTAAATAATTGTAGCCTTGAACTGGGCCCCGAACAATCAGAGCGTATAAGCCCCAGTATGTGTTTGCGGCCTTTTTCAATTTCTAGCGTTTGTAGGTCGCTAACAATCATAACAACAGTATTTCACCCCGACCACAGAATAAATAAAAGTACTAGGTACAGAAGACTCACTCTCTAACTAAACGCGTCTGGTACGAACAGGACATATATGGCCGCTAGGTTGCGACAGCGCCACGCGCGGCTAATGGCTAGCCACCAAAATTGGTGTGGAACGGATGTAGGTACTTAGGTACTTATTGCAAAGCGACGAAATCGCGGAGTGAGCCACGCCTGCTACCGTACAGAAAGGAAACTTCCTACAAAACCGAAGTTTGACAGCGGTTCAGGGTCGAATCATGCTGTCCCTTTTTAATATATGGCACTATCCCTTTTAGCTATTTAGGGTTGTCAAAATTCAAGCCATTATCTTATTCTGTGGTTAGGGTTGCCAGATGGTCGGGATTTGGCGGGATTCTCCCGATTTTTAGCATGTGTTCCCGATTCCCGACAAAGTGTAAACTGTCCCGAAAAACAGCTTCACGTTATAAAACAATAATTTCAAGTTCCGAACTGTCGTCGAGCGAGCGAGCTGACATAGTGCCAATAATGTAAAATGTTGTTGTTTTTAATACACTTACTTTAATTTGAATGTTTTTTTTTCCCGACTTTAAGTCCCAAAATCCCGAAAAATTTATATTGTTTCCCGATAATAGCGCCTTTCGATCTGGCAACCCTATCTGTGGTGCACGCAAAGGGACCTCAGGTCGTGTCTCTGTCAACCCTAATAATTGCTCGGAGCAATGCTGAGCGAAACGGAGCCGAGTTTGCCCGAAGGGAGTTTCGCACCCCGCAAAGAGGTGTTAAATATTTGACGCCGTCTGTCTGTCTGTCTGTGGTATTGTAGCGCTAAAACGGATGGACGGTTTTTTTACGTGAAGCTAGTTTCCTTGCGGTGGTTCTTAGCCATGTTTGATAGAAAACGATAATTATTTTAATTGAAGTAATAGAGAAATCATCATCATTCTCTTGCCCTTGTCCCATTCACTTGGGGTCGGCGCAGCATGTCTTTCTCTTCCACACCTCTCTGTCGCCCGTCATTTCATCATTCACTTGCGTTCGTTTCATATCATCTCTCACACAGTCCATCCACCTTTTTCCTCGCTTTTCCTTTCCTCGTACTTCCCTCCACATTCATTCGTAAGTAAAAGAGAAATATGCCCACAATTTGCGATCTTGTATCGAGCTGAAAAACGTGATGATATCCTGATAAGGGGTCATCCATTAATTACGTCATATGAATTTCTAGGTTTTTTGACCCCTCCCCCCCTCCTTGTCACTCTTGGTCACATTTGGCAAACCCCTCCCCCCTAGTGTGACGTCACATTTTTTCTACGAAGTCGCCAAATCGAATTAAGTAAGTACCTAAGTATTATTAATATTTTATCAAATTATTTTTGACGATATAAATATTAGTAATTTTATAACCCAAAACTGCTTAGGAAAGAAAATTAAACGAATAAAAACGATAATCGTTTTAAAAACTTGTTATTTAAATGTACAGCGAATAAAATAATTGAAATAAATTTTCGATTACTGATGAAGTTAAAGTGACGTCACAAAGTTTGTGTCTCCCCCCCTCCCCCATGTCACAATATGTCACATTTTCTTGACCCCCTCCCTCCCCCTAAACGTGTGACGTAATTAATGGATGACCCCTAATGAGTCATCACTGATGACATCATTAAAGGACATCTACTAATTTGGCACTCTTATCAAGTAATTAAGTCAAGGCGTGTTTCAAGGCCTTATGTGATAAGGAATAAGACTGCTCATTCACTGACAGGTTTAAGGAAGGAAAACATTGAAGGTTTGGGACGAGGACATCTTCTAAAGAAGATTGTTAAACCGTTAAACTGAGGTAGTTGGTAATAAGCTATTCAGGGTTCCGTACCTCAAAAGAAAAAAACAGAACCCTATTACTAAGACTTCACTGTCCGTCTGTCGTTCTTTGGGTACGGAACCCTGATAAACACAAAATAAAATAAGTATTTAAGTGCGGCTCCCATACAACAAACGTGATTTTATGCCATTTTTTGCGTAATGGTACGGATCCCTTCGTGCGCGAGTTCGACTCGCACTTTGCCGGTTTTTTAATAATTGGCAATAGTTTGCGAGATGAATATAGGTAAAGGTCCATACTGAGCAACTTCTACTATGGGACAAACCCCGAAATCACGAAAATCCTATAATTTTTATATGAACTTAGAAAAAGTACCGAGGTTGACTGAAGTAGCATGACAAATACGAATGATTCCGAGAAAATACGATGGAAAACCATTATGCACTACATCTGTTCTGTCTTATACACACCTACCAGTAAAAAGTTAAAAAGACACATAAATACATCTCGAAGATGTATACAATCCAGTGTTGCCAACTTGGCATAAATGATGCCAGATCTGGCATATTTTCACTCGCTTTGGCACCAAAATTTTCCATTTAGCATCTAACATATTTTTTAGCATAATTTAGTCTAAGCCAAATTTGCACCAACTTGGCAGCAACAATATGCGCCATCGCCTTATGTGGTTTGTGGGCGGATGGACGTCGACGGACTATATATGTATAATTTTTTTTTAAATAGCAAATAAATTCAGTTCAATTTACCTCTGATGTTTTCGTAGATTGACATATTTGAGTTCCGTTTTGCAGATTTGATCAGACAATTAATTGTTTTTACTGAATATTTTTAGACACCATTCATTATTTTAATTGCCTATTTTCAAGTGACATTTTAGCATTTTTTTTAAGCATATTTCACAGAACTTTGGCATAATTTTGGCATAATCTAGACATTAGTCTAGCATTTTTTCAAAATCCGAGTTGGCAACACTGATACAATGCCGATGACGGTAATAAAACCACAGATAAACGTCCGAAAGTGGCGTTTATGTGACGCTTTCCTGAGCCCATTCGCTTGTTGGCGTAATGTCGTAAGTGGTAGAGTTAGACCAAGATAACTCTGCAGCGATTTTGATAGCACAAGACAGTGCAAGTTTTATTTGTAAGTGATAATTTCATAGAAGTTCGACGTTTATATGTACTTAAGCAGGTACTTAAAAATCGTCACTTTCTACACTGACAGATCGGTCCGGCATGGTGTGGCTTAGTGGGTAGTGACCCTGCCTGTGAAGCCGATGGTCCTGGGTTCGAATCCCGGTAAGGGCATTTATTTGTGTGATAAACACATTTTTTAATGATTTTATGTATATCGTCGCCTATAGCAGCCATAGCTTTGCTTAGTTTGGGGCTAGGTTGATTTGTGTAATAAAACAACAAAAAAACCTGGCCAGTGCGAGTCGGACTCGCGCACGAAGGATTCCGTACTATAATACAAAAAAAAAAACAAAAAAAGGAAAAAAAAAGCGGTCACCCATCCAAGTACTGACCACTCCCGACGTTGCTTAACTTTGGTCAAACATCACGTTTGTTGTATGGCAGCCCCATTTAAATCTTTATTTTACTCTGTTTTTAGTATTTGTTGTTATAGCGGCAACAGAAATACATCATCTGTGAAAATTTCAACTGTCTAGCTATCACGGTTCGTGAGATACAGCCTGGTGACAGACGGACGGACGGACGGACGGACGGACGGACAGCGAAGTCTTAGTAATAGGGTCCCGTTTTACCCTTTGGGTACGGAACCCTAAAAAGGAAAGGAAAGATCGGTATCAAACCGCTGTGACATCTTATAAGTATTGTTCGAATTTGGCCGATACTTTTGGCGTTGGTGTTTCGTTTAGGCCTGCGTTTACGAAAGTTTCGTTTAGGCTGCTTCAGATGCCCTGACTGCCAGTCACCAGGGAACGAGTCAAAGATTTTCACGTTTCACGATATGCCAAGGAATTTCACGATATGCCTGGCCGCGTAGCCAAGATGCCAATCGCTAACGTGCCGTAGCGATCGAAACGCAACTGCCACTGTCACACTAATGTGGAAGAGTGATAGAGATACATAATGCTTTTCGTTGTCGAAGCGATAGCGATTGTAACCTTGGCTAGGCGGCCTGCCGGCCTAGCCAAGGTTACAATCGCTATCGCTTCGACAACGAAACGCTTTGTGTCTCTCTATCACTCTTCCATATTAGTGCGACTGTGACAGTTGTGTTTCGATCGCTACGGAGCGTAAGCGATTGGCATTTTGGCTAGGCGGCCTGATCTTACGATCGGCTGCCGACATAGGTACTGTAGATACGACATTACGCTTCGGTATTATAGTGTGTGAACCGACGGCAGCCGATTTCCCATAACAAAGTCGTCCGAATCCATTGTTTCAGCTACAAATTGCTTTGTTAGGGGAATTGTTGGCACTTGCTTCTGATTTGTGTTGCTCAGCTGTTTGGTTTTCATGTTTAACCTATGCAAACAGAGTCCGATTCAGGCCACAAGCAGTGGGAAGACACTGACTTCGTACAAACTCGGCTCTGTTCGGCTCAGCATTGCTCTGAGCACCACGCACCACGTGACTTCCTTTTCCGTGCACGAGCACAGATAAAAGATAGTCACTTGAATTTTGACAACTCTATGTTATATTCTTCAGGAAGGGGCTTCTTGAAGTAAAGTCAGGTAGATATATCAGGAACAACTTTAATAAAGAAATACTTATATTTAAGTATTTTATGTAAGACGAGAGGGGCGCGTTATGTACCACAAGTACTAGACTTGACCAGGCACAAGCTACGAATGAATTCCTGGTTACAGGACCCGTCTTTTATAGTAGCCTGTTTACGTCACTGATAAGTGTCGTGTGCAAATTCGGAGAAGACCTTGCCCTATCTAAGTACTCAGCGACTTGTTTTTAACTTAAAACAAGGAGCTCTTTGTTTAGAAATTGGCGCGTGTAAGATAAGCTTAGAAAACAACTTTATCAAATCAATTAAAGAGGTCTCTTAAGGAGAATAACTAAAGATTTGCACAACGGTATATAACATCTAAATAGCCGAAAGGGATAGTGCCATATATTACAAAGGGACAGCATGATTCGACCCTGAACCGCTGTCAAACTTCGGGTTTGTAGGAACTTAGGAAATGTCCTTTTTGTACCGTAGTACCTATTATGCGCCCCCCGCGCGTGCGATCGCCCCCTGTCACCTCGAAGTCACGTCAGCGTGCATATGCTGACGTCGCCGGTCAGCCTGTCGCAGCTAACCGGGTCAACTTGCCTGTTAAGGTGAATGAAGCACGGGCTCCACTTAAGGAGAAGTCCTCCCGCACCGATGTGGATAAGGAGGGATTCACACTGGTGGAAAGGAAACGCAAGGCGCGCAGGGCGCCTCGTAAGACTCTGTGTGGCACTGCGGAGCCGGTTAATTCTGGCCTACGAGTTGCGACACCGAGTAAGGCGCTATACGTGTCACGCTTACATTACTCCGCCGTGGCCGACGAGGTGGTGGAGTACGTCCGCCGGAAGACTGGCTTCACGCTGAGGGTGCACCAGCTACAGTCGCGTCACTATGTGCACTTCAGTTCATTTGTGGTGCGCGTGCCGCGGTCGCTGCAGGACACCATCGCAAGCGCGGACTTCTGGCCGAAGGGTGTGGTGTTTCGGCGGTTCCGGGGCAACCTGCCGAACCCTATGCCGAGTCAGACGACGCTACGGAGCCACGCCGTTACGTCGTCGCCCAAATCTAATGTTTAGTTAATTTAATTTTTTATGTGTATTGTTTTTCTTTGTCTTTTCTTTTACTTTGTAGTTTCATAGTGCCTTGGTTTTATACTGTAATGCTGTGTTGCTTATTTGATCAATAAAATAAAAATAAATAAATTATTTAATCTGTACCACAAGATGGCAGACCCTCCAACGCGCACGGCTGGCCCCTCTACCACAGAATAAATTTAAATACAAAGCGCGTCTGTTACGATCAGGACAGATATGGCCGCTAGGTGGCGACAGCGCCACGCGCGGCTTATGGCTAGCCACCAAAATTGGTGTGGAACGAATGTACTTTTAGCTACCTGTAGCAAAGCGAGGAAATCGTGGAGTGAGCCACGCCTGCCTCTACCCAATTTTATTTACATTGTTTATGTCTCTACCCGTATTTAAACTGTGTCAGACTGCCGTATTCGAACTTCAAGATATTCACAAGAGACGACACGTACTAGATCCATTCTAGATACGTTATAGTTTAGATATCAACTAGTTCTGTTTTGAGCGCAATTCGGGCAACCAATGTCACTTTTACGTTAGATAGCGTAAGATATCCATTAGATGTGAATTGGATCTCTAAGTCATTTCCTGAGGAAATCGTTCAAGAGTATTTCCAGAATCGCGCAAATGTCAAATTTGACAGGTTAGATCTTAAACATATCGTTATCGTATCTTTGTGATGTCTAAAAGATATCTAATAGATGTCTATTTCAAAATCCGAATCGGGCCCAGAGTACAATAAATAGTAGCTATTGTTTTGTATTGACACTAATATTGTGGCTTTGACCTTCATTTCGAAATTGTGTCTTTTCCAACCAATTCCGATAACCAAAGAAATGTGCCAACAAGTTTGGCAACATTATCAATATCATGTATTGTTAGACACGCAAGCAACGGTTTTTAGGGTTCCGTACCCAAAGGGTAAAACGGGACCCTATTACTAAGACTCCGCTGTCCGACTGTCCGTCCGTCCGTCTGTCACCAGGCTGTATCTCACAAACCGTGGTAGCTAGACAGTTGAAATTTTCACAGATGATGTATTTCTGTTGCCGCTATAAAAATAGATACTATAAAGTACGGAACCCTCGGTGGGCGAGTCCAACTCGCACTTGTCCGGTTTTATTTATATCATTCAACACGTTTGTGTCGTTGTGTGACGTGTGTGTTGTAGACAACACGTTTTATTTGACCTTGACTTTGTGAAATTGCTGGTTTCCGCACATTATCTAAGTAATGACTCGGATGATATGTGAAGCGTAACGTATTGTGTCAGAACAGGTTTACAGTGGTAAACTATTTCCGTGTCGAGTTAGTATTATTTTCCATCGTTTTTTCACGGAAAGTTACGGACGTGTCTTGCTATTTCGGTCAGTCTCCGTCATGACTCCATACAAAAACCGGGCAAGTGCGAGTCGGACTCGCGCACGAAGGGTTCCGTACCATAAAGCAAAAAAAAACGGAAAAAAATGCAAAAAAAAACGGTCACCCATCCAAGTACTGACCACGCCCGACGTTGCTTAACTTTGGTCAAAAATCACGTTTGCTGTATGGGAGCCCCACTTAAATCTTTATTTTATTCTGTTTTTAGTATTTGTTGTTATAGCGGCAACAGAAATACATCATCTGTGAAAATTTCAAATGTCTAGCTATCACGGTTCGTGAGATACAGCCTGGTGACAGACAGACGGACAGACGAACGGACGGACGGACGGACGGACGGACGGACAGCGAAGTCTTAGTAATAGGGTCCCGTTTTACCCTTTGGGTACGGAACCCTAAAAAGTAGGTACTGTCATTGATTATAATGACTGAAGTAGCATAACAAATACGAACGTTTCCGAGAAAATACGATGGAAAACAATTATGTACTAAATCGGTACCTACACTACACTCAACCAAAGAATAAATAATAGTATGTACTAGGTACAGAAGATTCAAATTTCACACAAAACGCGTCTGTTACGATTAGGTCAGATATGACCGCTAGGTGGCGCAAGCGCCACGCGCGGCCTATGGCTAGTATAGCCACCAAAATTGGTGTGGGACGGATGTACTTGTTGCAACGCGACGAAATCGCGGAGTGAGCCACGCCTGACTCAACTGTCAAATGAATAATAAGTAACGCAACACTGTTATGCACATATCCAATATCTGACGCTGTCCCTTCGTCAATTTCTGTGACATTTGAGGAGTTTTCAAAAGGGCTTATCTCCTTATGAACACCATACAAAGATAAGCCCTTTTGAAAAGGCACTCCTCATTTAGTAAAACACGTGCGAGTGCGACCGACAGAACTTGTAAGGCTTCTGCACAAGAGTCTTGATATAAAGCCACATAGGTGACATGTTAACATGTAAGGATTCATCAAGTATCTGGGCATTTTCATTTAAAAGTGTACCATTCTTTTCGAAAATCCATCAACTTTTGGGTTATTTCTACTCAGAATCAGAAGGACTATCGATTTAATAAAGAAAAAAATGAGTACAAAAAAAAGTCAGTTTTGTAACGCATTTTCACGTAGGTACATTTTGTATGAACCGTTACAAAACTGACTGTTTTTTGGTAGGTACTCATTTTTTTCTTTACCTAAAATTTGTATGCAAAACTGGGGACACTTTTTTTCTTGGTCTCATTCAATATTCAATAGTATTGATAGGTGAAAATCACATGAAAATCCGTTCAGTAGTTTTTGAGTTTATCGCGAACATACATACACCCAAACAGACAGACGCGGCGGGGGACTTTGTTTTATAAAGTGTATTAGTGATGAGAAAAAAAATGTTCTAATACACAATGACTATCTCGTAAGGTTTTTTGCCCCCACATAACTCCCAAACCTTTTTTGCCGAGCCATGTTGATTCGCCATCATTAGATCAACTCGTGCATGACGTTGATGATTTTATGAATAATGTGATGTACTGATAGTTCACGCACGACGGTATACATGTTCGTGATAGTACAGTCAAAGAATTTAATTTCCGACCCATTTCGTACTTTGTCACAGTGACAATCAATATGAAAGCCGCTAGAGACCTCATACGGTTGTCACTGTGACAAAGTACAAAATGGGTACTAAATTAAACTCTTTGACTGTACATAAGAATTAGTATAATAATAATCTAGGAGACCAAGCTTTGCTCGGCAATTAAATAAATACTCAAAAAAGCGCGTTTTCCCAGAGATAAGACCTATCTAGACTGATTCTTCGGCCCTAAAAACCTATAGCAAATTTCATCGAAATCGTTAGAGCTGTTTCCAAGATCCCCGAAATATATATGTTGCAGTCAAAAGTGTGAACTGGTAAAAAGAACTTTTAACCGACAAAAACAGGCAAAACTGCTTTTGACTGAGCATGTTGGTCAAAAGTAGTTTTACCTGAAAGTCATACCTATTTCTGGCAGCAGTTTCGTTTTTAGGGCGTAGAAAAAAAAAAACCCTAACCTACCTACCTCTGGGAACAGTTTCGTTTTTTGGGCGTAGCAAAAAAAAAAAATAATAGAATCGTACGGAAGTTTCTGCAAGAGGATGAAAAAAATAGTCAAACCTAATTGCATATATCATCTACTTGGCTCCGGCCCGTAGATAATATTAATTACCAGCTTAGGCTGAGAAAGAGAAATCTTGAAAAAAAAAAAATATGCGGATGCAGAAGGCGGTGATCTTGGACACGGCGCGGATAGTCCGCCGGTTCCTCTCTCTGCGGCCCTGACCACCGGCAGCTTGGGCCCTGCCCCGCTGCTGGCGGCACCCTAGGTTAGGTTTTTTATAATGTGTTTATACTTATTTTTTGTTGTTTTTTATGTGTTTTTGTATTTTACTTTTATATTCATGTTATAAATGACCTAGCCTAAGAAGAAAAATAAATAAATGATTATGCGTATTACTATAGCCCCATTTTAAATTGAAATACCTACATAACTTTTGTAGCAGTAGCCTTAAAATCCCTTCTCACTCCCCTCTCAAACCTTCTCTCCTCATTCATAACCCAACTCTCCCCGCGAAACCTACTCACCCCGTTTTACGGTACCGTGTTCAATCCACCTCATAATGTAAAAGAGGAAGGGTGTCGTGTCGTGTTCCATTGTTTCCGGGCCCTGTCCTGTCGGCACGATACGGCGGCTCATGGGTCTCGTGACTCATCGGAGCCAAGCCTGGAGCGGCATTCAAATTATTTTTTATATTGTAGACATCTTACACAGATCAACCTAGCCCCAAACTAAGCAAAGCTTGTACTATGGCTGCTAGGCGGCGATATACATACTTATATAGATAAATACATACTTATACCGGGTGTGGCCTGTAATACGAGCAAAAAGTGTAACTGTAGGCTGTACTCCTCATACTGACCATCTTTTGTTCAGCAACTTTTAAAAATACCTTGTGGTTTTATTTTTAATACACTTTAAAATTTATTCTAAGAAGCAATGTATTGCGAATTTTGTTATTTTTAAGACATGACAAGCAACGTCAATCACAAATTATATGGCATGGCGATGGCGTCCATTGAAGATAATATTTATTTGGTATGAAAAATAGGAAGTCTAAATACTTCATAATTTTTAAAAGTTGTTGAACAAAAGTGTCACCGTTTGAGGAGTACAATCTCTGTTTTAATTATTTGCTCGTGTTACAGGCCACACCCGGTATACATAGATAACACCCATGACTCAGGAACCCAGGGATTGCAGTAACCTGATCGTGATTTGATATTTCATATATATTATATTTCTAGAACGTATATAAAGTAGAATACTTCACTATATTTTCCGGATTAGCGAGGTCCTTACTGCATATCTAAGTTCATTCATGTAGTTGATGTTTTACATAGCCATTTATAGTTTTTTTTATCAGTCGTGTCTACATAAATCGCAATAACTACTTAGTCGTGATTGTAATACAAAGTAAGGAACATCATTAAAACATTATTTTTCATAAACACATACGTAACTAAAAAGCATAAGGGCGTAAGTGACATTTTTTATAATACGTTTTCAATTATCTTAGGACGTATCTCCACCGTGTATCGAAATTTTGTGTAAAAAATCTTCATGTAATTTATGCTTAAGAACAATGAGTTTTATTAACAAAAAGCTAAAGGTCACGGGCGTATAAAGTCACAAAAACTTTAAAACGTCTTCCTTACATGGATGTTAACTACGGGATGTAACCATTATAATGGCATAAAGGCAGTAACTGTTTATTATTGTGTAAGATTCGTTTAAAATATTGCGGTCAAGTTTAATATCGTCCTCAGGCTAACTATTTAAAGGTATTTTAATGTCAATATGTGATGTCTCTGTATTTATTTATTTATTAAAAAATCTGGCCAAGTGCGAGTCGGACTCGCGCACGAAGGGTTCCGTACCATTACGCAAAAACGGCAATTACGTTTGTTGTATGGGAGCCCCTTAAATATTTATTTAATTCTGTTTTTAGTACTTACCTATTTGTTGTTATAGTGGCAACAGAAATACATTATCTGTGAAAATTTGAACTGTCTAGCTATCACGGTTCATGAGGTACAGTCTGGTGACAGACTGACGGACGGACGGAGAGACGGACAGTGGAGTCTTAGTAATAGGGTCCCGTTTTTACCCTTTGGGTACGGAACCCTAGAAAGTAAGGGCACACTGACAAATAAAATGTATCCATACTATAAACTATAGTATAAAACCACAAAAACTATAATCGTCTTCCCTACAAGGATGCCATAGAAGTACAGGAAGTAAAACGCAATAATATCAAAATGCTGTAACTGTAAATTAGCTGGCTGCACTTACGACGTTATGCTAGTATTGGTAAGTAAGGGCGTAAGTGCGCTCGATGAATATTTAGCAAGTTAAGTGAATAAATGATGAGTTTGACTAAGTAATAAATATGTTAAAATAACCGGTATGCTAGTATGAAAGGGTAAATATAAACATGGTTGTTAAATTATATAGTAAGTACCTTACCTATGCATTATTTTTGTAATGAATAACTTTGAAAATGTACATTTATGTTTCCGTATAGGTGAGTTTTTAACGATTTTACTTACCATAAGGTAAACGTACTAGTGCTCGACGCGGTCCCAGTACATGTCATCTTGAAACTTAAGTCATTGTCAATAGAAGTGACAGCGAGGTGGAGGATTCCAAACATTCCTACTGTAAGGTATGAAATTTCCAATATTTCCATATTGAGCGGCGCGTGGCAGAAGGGCGTATATTGATACATATAGTATTGCGCTTGTGACGTTTTGGGCGTGTAAATATTAACATTCACATACGACTTTTTTATTGTAAACATATTCATACTGTAAGGTATTCCCGTATTGAGCGGCGCGTGGCAGAAGGGCGTATATTGTTACATACAGTATGGCGCTTGTGACGTTTTTGGTATAAAGATATGTGCGCACGCGATGCGTCAGGCACGATCGAGTTGCAGGGTTGGCGGTAGAAGGAAATTAGAAATGGGAAAGTGAAAAATTTAAGTATAAAAAAAAATTAAAGAAAATTTGAAAGAGGAGTTGACGATTTCTGACCCCCCCTAAAATCATCCAAAAATCATGCTTCGAATAACCCCGTTTCCTCCTACTTCATGCGACCATCATCCGATGTCCAGACCCTCCCCCTTAATTTGAAATGACGTAATTTATGAATAGCCCCAGAGGCGCAAATTTAGTTCCAATTCGATTTAAAACCGAACCTTTGGTCGATACATAATTTTTATGCCGAAACCGCCGAAACCGAAACGTTTGGCATTTTTCTGGGCCGAAACCGATGCTTCGGCCGACATTTATGACTTTCTTGTCGAAATTTGCCGAAACCGTAACTTCAGTCGGACCCTAAAACAGAAAATCCCGATATTTTTTGCGATTCCGGATTTTGGTTCGACAAGAGTTATATTTATCGCTTTGATAGTAGTTATTTTCAAAAACAGTGCGTTTTTTTGATTTTATAGTTTTTTGATGAAGCATGTTGTGGATACAATTTTTGTGTGTAGCAACTATGACGAAGCCTGCGCTGTGGATTAATATTGTATTTACAGTACAAATGGTGCTACTTTCCCGCCCGAGAGCGGGAAAGAGCACTTTCCGTGCGTAGTATGTCAAAAGTTTAAAGGGCCATATAAACTGTAAAACTGTAAACGATCGATACACGTGCAAATAGGCGATTCGCAACTTGTGTCGGTTAATTTCACACATACATAATAAATAAAAAACTTTTTACAAAAAACAGAAAACCGACTTCAAAAAGGATGAAATAAAATATTATCCTTTTTAAGTCTATGCGTTACCAACTGATATGTTTGAAGTCGGTGCCAAGCCAAGTAGTAAAGAATACCCGTCAAAAATAATCAGCTTTATGACTATAAATCCCATTAGAACTGTACCATTAGAACTATTATAAATGTGTAAGTAATTCTGTCTGCCTCTGGAAAATTAAAATGGGACCAACTCGGAGGTAGCTCCTTTCAAACAAAAAAAGAATTACTCAAATCGGACTACGGATGTCGGAGTAATCGGTGAACGTACATAGAAAAAAAAAAATTAAAATAGCAACAACCGAATACAGAACTCCTCGTTCTATGAAATGGAAGTCGGTTAAAAACTATTAATTTGGACTATTTTTCAAAAATATAGGAATTCTCATACATTGTGAACCTTTTTGACTATTTATGAGTTTATTTTATTTTAAAACAAGAGCTAGACGACCCTAACAAACTTCACACTCCACTTGCCCGTGCGCAAATTGATAGCTCCACGTTATTCCGTCTCTCTCTAACTTGTGTTTACTATAAATAGCCGTCTCTTTCGCACCTAACTGTGGACGGCTAACAGTTAGACCGTGCCGTGATCGATGCTTACTAGCCGCTACAGTAGGGAGTTTAGAAACAGTATGGCAAGTTACAGTTTGTTGACTTTCTTGTATAACATTTTTCAAACTGGGAGGGTACGATGATAAATGTCAATTCAATCCCACCAAAAACATTTTGTAAAAAACTAGCCAAGTCTCGATGGAGCTGCTTGTTTATCTCTAAAAAGTAATGAAATCTAGACAAAGTCGTGCCAAGTCTAAGGTTCCTTACTGCGATTTCTTTATTATTATAGTTAATGTTGTGTGACTTGGCCGTTGAAGGGTACACAAGGGTACAAAACCAGGTGCTCCATGACACCATTGCACCATTGCATTTTGGATTTTAAGTATGTGATTATAGCTTACTGGATGACCAAAATTTCTGCGTTCTGGTCTTATCCAGAGGTTCTCAAATAGGGGCCTGAAAATGCGGCGAAATGGTTCCAGTAAAGGATGGTACGGCAGTGTTTGCTTCGCGCTCGACTTGGCGGGGGCACTGCAGTGCCCCCCGATACAATTTTGCGACATTTGGCATTTTTAGGTTATAAATACAAATAATTAATTTCATAGGAAAAATACACTAGAAAAACAAATAAATAACTTATGAACTAAATACATCTATAAATAATACTAAATTAAAACTAACAACCCTAAATATATCTAAAATAAAATAAGGAATATAAAAACTACTCAAAGAGGCCTCCCCGCGCTACCCCCGGCGCAAAGGTGCCCATCACACTCGCTGCGTTACCGCGTTGAATTGCGATGGACAGCCTTTGCACCAGGAAAAACCCGGAGCGCGGGTCAAGGCCCCTTTCTTGCATGCGGCGACCTACTTCCCTAAGGAAGGTTTTAGCTTCAGCTTTGGTTATAAATTGTATGGAGATGACATCTATCATCGTACCTTTCCAGTTTGAAAAATATTATAATCCTACTATTTGCGTCCTTTCTGCGATATCTGTCTGGCAGATAGTTATCCTAGTTCTGTCAACGTATGCCGAGAATTATCCGGTAGACACATATGTACCTACATATATCTAATGCCCATTCGTTGGTCCAGTCCCTTGACTGGACTGGAGGTACTTTTGTTGTTATTCTGTCCTTTTGCCCAGGGGACAATACACACACACACACTCTACTAGAGTTAGACCGTAAAAAGTCTGCAGCGATTTTGATAGCCCACGCAGTGCAAGTGTCATTTTAAACGTCAAACTTCTATGAAATTATGACGTATAAATAACACTTACGCTGCGTGGGCTACCAAATCCGCTGCAGACTTTTATTGGTGCGACATAGTAGATGGTCCATTATGGTAAGAGCGTTGTTTGTAAATTTAAATACCATAAAAATAGGGTTTTAAGAGTTGTCTAGGAGAACGGAGCTAAAGCTACGAGTGTCCAAAAGTAGGATTGACGAGAAGGAATTTTAACAATCATACCGTTTCTAGTCTGTGTACTACATAATGTATAGATATTGCCATTTGGCAGCGCTAGGTGTTTTTACCGCGTTTTGCTGTGTTAGATGTTTTTGCAGGAGATGTGTTCGCTTTTTGCCAGTCTCGTAATAAGTACTTAATAATGCTTGATTGACAAGCACATACACCTATAAGATGGAGCATAAACTCGTAAGAATACCCGCGGTCATACATAGGTGCTCCCATTATAAAAAAACCGGCCAAGTGCGAGTCTGACTCGCCCACCGAAGGTTCCGTACTTTTTAGCATTTTTTGTTATAGCAGCAACAGAAATACATCATCTGTGAAAATTTCAACTGCCTAGCTATCACGGTTCTCGAGATACAGCCTGGTGACAGACAGACGGACAGTGGAGTCTTAGTAATAGGGTCCCGCCCGTTTTTACCCTTTGGGTACAGAACGGAACCCTAAAAATGAGTTCTAGACTTCAGAAATTGTCTGGCCTTTCGTCAATAATTTACAGACAATCTGGAGGCGATGCTGGAGACAATATGGAAATATAGGTAAGTGGTGATTAAATTTAACTGCCTAAGGCCCACTTGCACCATTCCACTAACCCGGGGTTAACCGGTAAAACCTGGCGTTACCATGGTTACCAGTACAATTTGACATTAGGTTAACGGTTTAACTGATTAATCCCGGGTTAATGGAATGGTGCAAGTGGGCCTAACTTGGGTTAGCCTTTTGACTCGACTCATCACAGACACAACCAATGATCTCCGGGCAGGCTTTGTTGGATGTTTACTGACTACTACAATTTTCCTCGCCACGACACCGTCACGGCTGAGAGGCGACCCCGTGACGACCTTGATGAAAGTTTCCTGCTAAAGATGGCCAAATGTAAAGTAATGGGAGTGCCGCAGGGTGCTTTGATGGGACCTGGTTCACATATGTTCATTTTATTTTTGATTTATAAAATCTGATATAGCTTTTACTTAGTTTAGTATTTTAACTTAGTATTTTTTGTAATTTTTTTGTTTTTTCTTGTTCTTGATATTCGACTTTACCTAGCTAAGTATCGTCATTATCATCATCATCTCAGCCATAAGACGTCCACTGCTGAACATAGGCCTCCCCCTTGGACCTCCATTCGTACCGGTTGGAAGCCACCCGCATCCAGCGTCTTCCGGCGGCTTTAACAAGGTCGTCCGTCCATCTTGTGGGTGGACGTCCTACGCTGCGTTTGCTAGTCCGTGGTCTCCACTCGAGCACTTTTCGACCCCATCGGCCATCTTCTCTGCGCGCAATGTGGCCTGCCCATTGCCACTTCAGCTTGCTAATCCGGTGAGCTATGTCGGTGACTTTAGTTCGTCTACGGATCTCCTCATTTCTGATTCGATCACGCAGAGAAACTCCGAGCATAGCCCTCTCCATAGCTCGTTGAGGGACAGCTAAGTATACATACCTATATTGACATTTTCTTATTTGTGACATTCTTTTATTTATTATTTTTGTTCTTTTTATTTTTTCTTTTCTGTTTTAATGTTAATGTTAAGTTGACGATCTTTTAGTGAAAGCTTTTGTTTTATCCTTTTGTGTAAAATACTGTGTCTTTTTCTTTAAGAAATAAATATATCTAATCTAATCTAATCTATGGATTGTTCATAAGTGATGGCATAATAAATTTTGTGAATTTCGATATATGTATATCGCTAAACATTTTTATGTTACCTACTGGAGAGATTATGAAATTTTACAATTTTGATATTTCGCTTAGATAGAAAAACAACGAAAATGTAATACATTAATTTCATTATTTATTACCAAATACAGTCAATTAGCTATACGTTCGGAAGTAAAAGAAAAGTATTCCAATATACACATACTTTTTTGATCGAAATAAATCACAATGTTTAGTGACAGTTAACATGGCAGCACGACATGGCACGGGACATCGCGTGACGATAATAGTAACTTGCCTCTTTTTCTCTTAGAGCATTTAATAACTGGAGTCGTCTTTAAGAGCTTACCCCTCTGCCGAAAAACTTGCACAATTGTGCAAACTTTTGTATGGACTGACATGGTTATTTGTACGTTACGTACAAATCATGTAGAAATAGCAATGCATTTGACGTCCCCTCAAAAATCGGCAGACTGTTTCGTACAGAAAATGACAGCGATGACGTCTCCAGTTACTAAATGCTCCAAGCTTTTACTCGACTGATCCGTTAGAGCGTTTTCACATTGTCCGACCCGATATCGGATGTAGGATCCTTTATGGCTCCTCTACACGATGGGCCAACGCCGGCCTGTCCAAGGGACGCAGCCATGCGGTAGATTGAGATAGCAATATCACTTGCTCCCTCTACCGCAAGGCTGCGTCCCTTGGACAGCCGGCGTTGGCCCATCGTGTAGAGGAGCCATTAACTATAACGTGGGGCCGCGGGGTATACGGTATACGTGCAACCAGTGTTGGCCGAAACGTTAATGCAATTGACAATTTTTTACCATTAAACAGTACAATTTGAACCGTCAACTGTAACCGTCCGTTACCGTTTACGGGACAATTTGTAATGGTTAATGGTCAATTGCAATTAACGTTCGGCCAACACTGCTTGCAACTAAGCTTAGAATAAATTTAAAAGTGGAAAAATTACTATCTTGCGTCCCCTTGACCTATAATATGGTGGAAAGATTTGCTGTCTATGGATGAGGTCTTGGTGGCTCAGATGGCAGAGCGCTGGAGTATCGATCCAGAGGCCATGAGTTCAAGTCTCACCCAAGACAGTAATTTTTCCACTTTTAAATTTATTTATAGCATCGTTCGCAGACGTTTCTGCTTGTTAAAAATTAAAATTACTGCTTGCAACTTCAAATAGCAATAACCTATAAGGATAATCGCGTTATTTCGCAAATGCCAACATTCAATACATCATAAGGTGCAATGGATCATTGATCTTCATTCATCATTGAACGTGACCTGAGCCGCGTGCGCACCTGCCCTGTGAAGGTCGCGGGTTCGGTTCCCGGAACGGTGATGACTTGATGAGGCAAAAAAAACGGTCAAGTGCGAGTTTGTCTACAGCAAAGGGTTTGGTCAAAATAATTTTTAACACTACGTTGGCACACAAGTATACTGCTTGCCGGATCGTAAGCGATTATCTTAGCTTATGACGCTTTACGGCTCGACCACGACATTGCGCGACTGGCGACGGCGGCGGCGGCAACCATAGGTGGGAACGAAAGGTCCAACCGCTTTGTCTCGCTCCAATCTATGGTTGCCGCCGCTGCCGTCGCCAGTCGCGCAATGTCGTGGCCGCACCGTTAACTCTAGGTGGGCATTTTCACTTAACTGTTTACCATTAACGGCCGGTTAGCAATAGTCACAAAACTGACGGTCAATGTCAAATCCCACACATTTTGTCAGGAATGTGACGGTTAGACGTTGATGAAACACGACTGAAGTCGCGATTTAAAGTACAAGTTAAATGAAAATGCCCAGCAGTGTTGCCAACTCGGATTTTGAAAAAATGCTAATGTCTAGATTATGCCAAAGATTTTTGAAATAATGTAAAAATAATGCTAAAATGTGAACTTGAAATTAGATATTTAAAACACATACATTTTCCAAGTTTGCCGCCTTTTTCTACTGACAAGAATTGCTTAACCAACTTTATATAGTCCGTAGACGTCCATCCGTCCACAAAAGTCAAAATTCATATGAAAATATGAACCACATAAGGCGATGGCGCATATTGTTGCTGCCAAGTTGGTGCGAACTTGGCTTAGACTAAAATATGCTAAAAATATGCCAGATGCTAAATGAAAAATTTTGGTGCCAAAGCAAGTGAAAATATGCCAGATCTGGCATCATTTATGCCAAGTTGGCAACACTGATGCCCAGGTGGCACATGCACGTAGCCGATCTTTCTTGAACAACTCATATGGACAAACAATTATTGTCAATTATTACTCATATGGGAAATGACTGAAATTACTGAAAACTCATGTTGCGGATAAACGCGGATCCGAACATTTCTAGAGTCTGTTCGGTAAGAAAAGAGTTTTGGAATGTATTGTTCCATCCTAAAGGATGACTCACGTTAGACCGGGCCGTGTCCGGGCCGGAGCTTGCGGCGCTTACTTTTCTATGACATGACAGGCGATCACGTGATGATTTCCATAGAAAACCATGCCCTGAATACTCCGGCCCGGACACAGCCCGGCACAGAACGGCCCGGTCTAACGCGAGTCATCCTTAATATGAACAAAAAAGGGTTCCCAAAATTTCATTTTTTTTTGGTTTGTCAGTTTTATTACTAACATAGGGGGAAGAAAGAGTTACCCCTTGAAAATTATGAATAAATCATTTTTCGTCCAAAAGGAACCCTAAAAACGAATTCTTAGAAAGGTCTTACTCTGAGTAAAAGTAAAAAAGGGTTACTTGAGCATTATGTTTTAAAATTGTTTGCGATGAAGGTACAAAAATACTTGGTAAGCGACTACCTACCTACCTACCTACCTGTGTATTTAAATAGGTACATAAGGTGCAGAGGGACAATTTCGACTGCGGGGTAATTACAACTAATCGAAATATCTTCTATGTTTTACATTATTAACTTGAGTCGACCACAACAACACAACTAACGATTAAAATTGTAATTACCCGCAGTCGAAATTGTCCCCCTGTACTCTACATACATACCTATATATGTACCTAAATTATTCATATTTGTATTGAATACAACAAACTATAATTCATAATCTTTAAATAATGTTCGTAAAAACAAGTTTCAAAATAATATTTAATCAATAAGCGTCGATAATGTCACTCAATTATGTATTATTTTGTAATTAAACATCAAGTCATATATGTCTTTGTCATGTCATGTCATGTCATGTTTCAATGTTCGTATGACATTACAATAATATCATTTATATCACATATATCTATAGAATACATCTCTATGTGTGGCTTAATGTGATCTAATTTTTGATTGGCTTACAATAGTAGCACATCACATAATAATAAGGCCGATCTACACTAGACGCTTAGGCCGATACAAACGGACTGCAACCCGACTGCGATTTGTATGGGAACTGCACGCCAACTGCAACGTCGGCGTGCAGTTCCTATAAAATTTGCAGTCCGACTGTACCGGCCTTTAGCGGCTGTCCATAAATTACTTACAATTAATTTTAGCCCCACCCCCCTATAGGTGGCCACTGACGAGCCTTCCAACAGTCCAAATAGCGTGGCTGCAATCCAAAATCGGTCCGTGAATGTCAAAAACGTACAATGTTTAATATTAGGATGCCTTCCATTTGGATGAATCCATTGTAACGGCATCCATTTGGAAGGCTCGTCAGTGGCCTGCTTAAAGTCATCCAAAAATCATGTCTCGAATGACCCCGTTTCCTCCTACGTCATGCTACCATGTCCAGACCCCCCCTCCCTAATTTGAAATTACGTAATTTATGAATAGCCCCTTAAATATACTCTGTATCTTTAGGTACTTAAATAAAAGTAAACAAAACCTACCCTCAAATGGCTCCTTAAGCCAGTTGAGGGTAGATGAAAACATTACATCATCAAATAATGTAGGTTAAAATCAGGTCGTTCAGTGACTGACCCAGGCGGTTTTTTTTAAATGTTATAACTACCCGAAAATGTACAAATTATTTGTTTACTTTTATTTAAGCATAGATTAAATTTAAAAGTGGAAAAATTACTGTCTTGGGTGAGACTTGAACTTTTTTTTGCTGGCTAGGGATGAGGTCTTGGTGGCTCAGATGGCAGAGCGCTGGAGTATCGACCCAGAGACCGTGAGTTCAAGTCTCACCCACATCAAGACAGTAATTTTTCCACTTTTAAATTTATTCTAAGCTTAATAGCATCGTTCGCAGATGTTTCTGCTTGTACAAATTAAAAATTACTTTTATTTAATTACCTAAAAATACAGAGTAGGATAGGAGAGGCGTATAAAACCAGAAAATAACAAGGAAACAATAAATATCTAACTTGCGACGGAAGATATGGCCACCGCGCGGGTATTTACGATTTATCTGTTCAGATATTTCTGAGCACAATTTCCGCTAAAATCTATTTGATGGCCGTTATTTCAATACTATGTAGTAAAAACTGGTTACGTAAGAGATGTTTTCCACTCTTGGGCGTAAAAACAATGATTAGACGGGCAAGGTTGCTCGAACTTATAATCGGATTGAGCGTGACTGTTATATTATACACTAGGGTTGTCACTGAAGAGTTATTGGAATAAATATTTGTGATATTCTCAGCCAAAAGGGTTCTTATTGTCGCTTGTCAATAAGGTGCTGTTTCCATAAATATTGAATTTGAAATCAACTTTATCGACAGCCGACAATGTGATTTTAGTTGAAAACGTCTTCTTTTGATTGGTTTTTCTTGTCTTGGTTAGTAAAAAATTAACACAAAAGCGTCGAAAACGGGACAATTTTAAACGAAAAAAAAAACAGTGATTTATATAAAAAAAACGAATGAAATGATTTAGCCCATAATGACCCATAGCCCATAGATAAATACCTTAAAACTAGCATAGGTATATATTATTTAGGTAAATAAAAATCTTAATTCTAAAAAAACTACAATAGGTACATACTTACACTTGCCTGCGAACCTGCGATACATCGCAAATATAACCCGTTTTCGTTCGTTTATAGGTGTATTGTATTTTTTCATACGTGGCAACCCTAGATTACACTATAATCGGAGCATTACAGCCTAACTATCCGTTTAGTGGTTTCTTTTTTTAATAAATCGCTGTTTTTGCGCCGCACTGCGTACGCGTCGGTGCAAATGTCGATTATAATGACTCTATCCGAACCCTAGTGTAAAGGAGGATGGGCAGATTTGTATGGACACTGGCCCATGAACCAATAAGAATAAGTGACATACCATCGGAAAAGTTTTACTAAGACTTCGCTGTCCGTCCGTCCGTCTGTCACCAGGCTGTATCTCACGAACCGTGATAGCTAGACAGTTGAAATTTTCACAGATGATGTATTTCTGTTGCCGCTATAACAACAAATACTAAAAACAGAATAAAATAAAGATTTAAATGGGGCTCCCATACAACAAACGTGATTTTTGACCAAAGTTAAGCAACGTCGGGAGTGGTCAGTACTTGGATGGGTGACCGTTTTTTTTTGCTTTTTTTTTGTTTTTTTTTTGCATTATGGTACGGAACCCTTCGTGCGCGAGTCCGACTCACACTTGCCCGGTTTTTTATATACAGTCGCCATCAGATATATCGGAGCGGCCAAGGTGCTCACAAATATAACTGTACACTATTTTTTTGTATGGCCATGTATGGCGAGACATGTCAAATCGCTGTTTAAAAAAAATTTCTTGACACAAAAAAACGTAAGAAAACGAATAAAAAACTATAATATCGTAACACAAACTCCCTGATCAAAACTTTCATGATCTGCGACACAGGAACTTAGTATCGAAAAAAAACTATACCTACAGTTACGTTTCAACTCACACTACTTTCTGCGGGGATAACTTTTTTCCCACAAATATTTGGGACTACCTGCCATAGTAAAAGTTTTGGAACTTAGAATAAGCTATCCAGGGCGCGTAGCCAAGATGCCAATCGCTTACGTTCCGTAGCGATCGAAACGCAACTGTCACTGTCGCACTAATAAGGAGGAGTGATAGAGAGACATAAAGCTTTTCGTTGTCGAAGCGATAGCGATTGTAACCTTGGCTAGGCCGGCTGGGGTATACAGCTTGTCCTTATTAGTCATATAGGCCAATTTACCAAATAGGTATTTCATAAATAAGGGAAGTAATATGTACTTTATTATTAAAGTACACTAATGACAAAAAATATAGTCGCAGGCGTCACAGGCAAAAAGGCAGGATTTTGTAGTCATTAGATGATAAAAACATAGAATTTAAGTCATAAATAAATAACCGTAACTGGTTATTCGAGTTTCCAATATTCGGTTATGAAATTTTGTCAAAATATTCGGTTATAACCGAATATTTCGGTTACGGTTATAACCGATTTGCATTCCCTATATGGGATTTTGAACAGTGCGCCATGCGGGACGTTTTGGAAACCCAAAATCCCATTCTGTATGTAGTATTAAGAGCCAACAGGAGTGGTCATTTCTCCATACAAACGTAGTCCTCGTTTTCCTCCGTGGTTTTTGAAGCTAGAGCAATGATTTTTTCAACACAGATTAATATTGTCAATATCTGTGTCGGACCGTTTTGCTTTTTTTGATATTTTTGTTTTTTAAGGCGCTAGAGCCCTTCAAAAATGGCCAAAATGGCCTAATTGACTATGCCGCAATGAGAGGCGTGGTATTCAAAACTGATTTCAATTAGCCAAAAAAGCAAAACGGTCCGAGACAGATAATTTCATAATCATTTAGATTTCCAAATTTGGTTACGATTGGTTAAGTTTTGGAGGAGGAAAAAGAGGAGTACGAAACCTCGATTTTTGTCATTTTTACGCAGGATTTTTCGCCTCAGCTGCAGTTGTCCCTATCGCACTAATTTTAGGGGCGGAGTCAAGTTTCTAAATACGTACACAGCCAGATAAGTGATGGGCAATAGTCGACATTTAATGTCGATAATCTAGTGATGTAAGAAGTTATCGATAAACCGTCTTGTGTGAAAATATCTAGATCCACACAAGGGGTTTTGCGTTGAGAGGGAACACATTTTTGTAGTTACATAGGTAGAATCTATTTTGAACTTTTTGATTCTAATATTTCAAATTGGAAATCAAAATCAAAAATATTTTATTGCATGGTTATGGGTTTACAAAATTTTTAGGTACAGTCACGCTCCGTAATTGTCGAGCAATTTAAGGTCCTAGCTAGGGAATGCAATCTCGCACCAAGATTGGCGATTCGAGATCTCGCACGAAAAATCCGAATCGAGATTGGGTGTTTCGAGATCTCGACAGTCAGATTTTCGGGATCGAGATTAATATCTCGACGAGATCGAATTTGACAAAGTAACTAAAAATGTGTTATTTTAATCAATAATCTCTAAGAATTCCATAGATATAGACATCGTAAAATCGGGCGTATCGAGATATTCCTAGGAATATAATGAAACGCCGACATTTCATGATCTGCCTAGCGAACACCAGCCATTTTGCGCAAACCTCAAGGTGTGATATTCTGATATTCCTATAGTCTATAGGCAAATTAAACAAAAGTCGTCTCCTTCACGATTTCTTCTAAATACCTAAAACTGGTATGGACGTGTTCCTCGTGGTCTCCAGAATATGAATAAACCGGTTTTTATTTTATGGAGGGGGGGGGGGACGTGTCGAAAAAAAGGAAGGAAAAAGTGGGCGGCCGACCAGCACTGATATTTGTTCACGTCTTTAGTCCTATGGGACTAATGGGACCGATCGGTTCGTGTGAGATGTCGTTTGAAAGAGTATTAAACGTGCAATTATTGTTTTATAATAACAGTAGTCATGACTGTAGTCATTTACAAAATATTTAAAATATATGATTTTTTACCGTGCATGGATGGCATAAGTACTGACAAAACATGCGTCTAACTCAATAAATTATAACTTTACCGGAATTAATGTTATTATAAAATATACGAAAAATTTCATTAACTTTCCAAAAACATAAGTTTTATTGATGTATGATATTATACATATAACAAAGTAATGATGAATTTTGTTCCGTCACGTAAATGGCGGGCGACCGACCTCAACTGATCATTATTTCTCGGGTTCTATTTTACTGATCAATTGGTGATGCATACCATTAGAAAGAATATTAAACATACTATAATTGGTTTCTAATAACCGTAGTCATAACTGTAGTCATTTACAAAATCATTGAAAATATGTATATGATTTCTCGATCAATTATTTTACAATGCGCCCGCTATGAAGCTAGGAATATCAAAGAATGCATTGCTCTGATGGATCTGCCGTCTCTTTCATAAGGAAGATCGTGATATGCTTGGGTTAATATTAGATCAGGAAATGGTGGCGTTTCATGATACGCCAAGGATTACGATTTTACGATATGCCGCCGACATACTACTTATTTAAGGTACCTCATGTTATATTTTGAAAGTAACAACAACAAATTAAATATTTAACATAAAATCAATTTTAATTTTTACTTTACTTCTATGAAATGCTATCGATGTTAAACCACTATTTACCTTTACTTAGAAACTGCGTAACAATAATAGAGCTAAAGCCGGACACACAATAGCACTGCCTGAACAACATGAATCTAAGGGCATATATTACTTAAAACAAAGTATTTCACTTTCAGTATTGTTCGAGATCTCGAATATATTAATCGAGATCTCGACCGAGATTGCATATATCGAGATTTCCTGTCAACTAGGTTAAATTCCGAAAATACGTGCGAGATCTAGCGAGATCTCGAAATTGCGAGATCTAGATAGCATTCCCTAGTCCTAGCTGAATTGGTTGTTTCATACACTTACACTTACTCTATAGAATGTCCAATCCTGCCTTACAAAGACGTTAATATTTATATTTGTCATGTCTATACTTCGTTTTTGAGCATTATTGAAAAAAAAAAACTTACTTGATACTAGTATTAACCACTAAGTACATAAATAGGGTAATTCGCCAGTAACAAGCCACTATTAGTAACTGGCCACGCCAAACCAAAAATGAATTCTATTCACCTATAAATAGAATTCATTTTAGTATAAGGTGGCCAGTTATTGAAACCTTATACATACTAAAATGAATTCTGTATAGAGGTGAATAGAATTCATTTTTAGTTTAGGGCGGCCAGTTACTGGCGAATTACCCTATTTGATATCGAGTTCCGTAAACGTAAGCCGGGTAAGTAAAAAAGTTCAATCGCAATAGGGTAATTCGTCTGTGGCCACCCCAAACCAAAAATGAATTATATTCACCTATAAATAGAATTAATTTTAGTATAAAGTGGCCAGTTATTGAAGTTATTGAAACCTTATACTAAAATGAATTCTGTTTATAGGTGAATAGGATTCATTTTTAGTTTAGGGCGGCCAGTTATTAAAAGTGGCCAGTTACTGGCGAATTACCCTACAAGTAGCAGTAACAAAAAGTGGCAATGCAAATTGCAATCAGTGAGGTGCGCGCCAGCGCGAGTACGGGCGCACCGCACGCGTCTGTGTGCGTGCATTACACATACAAATACAGTCTCTCACGCCGCGGTTACGCCCCGTCAGAGCGACGGGTATATTCAGCTTGAAATCTCAAAATTGACTTTTAGCTCAGCTCCCGTTTCGTCTTAAGTTGCTAAATTATAATGTGTTTTTTGTAAGTTTAAATTAATTTGCTTGAACAATGTTTGCCATATTTCACGCCTGAAACACAGGGAATCCTAGTTCAGGCACATGTAAACTATCACTATATTTAAGTTTTTTTTTATACCGGGTGTGGCCTGTAACACGAGCAAATAATTAAAACATAGATTGTACTCCTCAAACGGTAACACTTTTGTTCAACAACTTTTAAAAATTATGAAGTATATATAGACTCCCTATTTTTCATCCAAAATAAATAGTATCTTCAATGGACGCCATCGCCACGCCATATCATTGTGATTGACGTTGCTTGTCACTCCTTAATCATAACAAAATTCGCAATACATTGCGTCTTAGAATAAACTTTAAAGTGTATTAAAAATGACACCATAAGTTATTTTTAAAAGTCGCTGAATAAATGTTGGTCAGTATGAGGGGTAGGGCAAACCTTGGCCATTCGGTGATACGTAATTATTCGGTGATAGTCAGTTTTATTGTCTTTTAGCCGAGTTACCCGGTAATTTTATTGCTTAAAACAATGTTTAAGAGATATTATGGATGTGACTAATGTGGTGTAATATGGTTTCAAGTAATATAATTACCAGGTAACGCGGATAAAACACATTAAAACTGACTATCACCGGATAACCAAGTATCACCGAATAGCCACAGGTTTGCCCTACAGCCTACAGTTTAATTTTTTGCTCATATTACAGGCCACACCCGGTAAGAATGTAACCATGAAATACGTGTTTTTTTTAATAAATTATGTTTATGTTTATGTCGTAAACGTCACGTCACGCAATAGAATGAAATTTACACTCTGGGTACAGACAAGTTTATTATTTCACACATATTATTGTTATGAATATTTTAAATCGTAAATAAAGCAAATATTTATGAATTGTTTGGATGTTGTTGTATCGGCGCTATAACTCATTCTTTATGATATTTCAAAACAATTTTTTGTCCTCACATCTTGAACTCGAACCTTACGGGCTCCTGAGGGGTCGTCCATTAATTACATCACATTACATTACATTTAACGTCTATGTCTCGATATAAAATTTGTAATTTAACTGGTTGGTTGACGTAAATAAATGTATTTTCTTTCTTTCTTTCTAAAATTTGGATTTTTTTTCAACCAATTTGTCAAATATTACTAAGGCGTTAGAGCGTGTGTACAGATATTATTGAGCTCCACGGCCGCTCCGATATATCTGATGGCGACTGTACATCTGTGTCTGATGGAGACCCCACACTAGCGTCTTTTGAGCGTCGGCGTCTAGTCAGCGCTATGGAAAATGGCGTCGCTCCGCAGTTACGCCACGTTGCGTCGAGCAGCAGCCATAGAGTTGACTAGACTAGACGCAGACGCTTTGGAGACGCTAGTATGGGGCGTCCTTTTGGCACCTCTACACAATGGGCCATCATATTGGCCTACTAAGCTGGGCCAGCGTGTAGAGAGGGTAGTGGTGTATGGTTTATGGCGTGGCGGGATGACGATGCGATGGCCGCGGTGTCGGTTTTTCGTCCGCACAGCAAAGGTAGTGGGCCAGCGATGGCGCGTACGCATATACAAGTGGCCACACCATACTAGCGTCACAAAACAGATAGGAACAGAAGTCAATCACATGTATGTACTTTACTTTTCATACCTACGCTCGGCGGTCGCTCTAGGGTTGCGAACTATTGCTTATGCACAAAAACTATCGTGGTAGTGGCACTCGTATCTATCGTAACGTATCTCGTATCTAGTTGTTTGATTTATTGTTGAGGATGAAACGGGAAGAATGGAAATATAAATTAATAATAACATTAATAACTCAAATAGGTATTTTAATTTTAATGTCATTGTTATATTACAAATTTGTCACAGAATTATCTTGCGATGATTTCAAGATTGGCGAAATGCACGATTATTATATTATAAAGTGTAATAAATTTGCATTCTCATGTACAATGTAATAAATTCGCATTCGCATTCTCTCTGAAACCACTGGTAGCTTAAAAAATGACAATTCACCGTTTAATGTTGAATTTAGACAACCGTCCACTGTACAGTTATAATAACTTTTTTTTTTGTTTCTCCATTACTACACAAAAAAGTTCACAGACGCGCGTCTCAAGCGGATGGCACTCGCGCTCGCAATGGTCCCAACCGGTCCGAGATATCGTGTCCGTGAGCAGTGTCTATGTGTGCGTTGCTCGAGCGCGCTTTGTATGTAGATTGATTTCTGTACCTATATGTTTTGTGCTAGCGTTTCCAGAGCGTTGGTGTCTAGTGTAGTCAACTCTATTATGTCTGCTGTTCGACGGTACGTTGGCGCAACAGGCCGCGTAGCCAAGATGCCAATCGCTAACGCTCCGTAGCGATCGAAACGCAACTGTCACTGTCACACTAATGGGGAAGAGTGATAGAGATACATAATGCTTTTCGTTGTCGAAGCGATAGCGATTGTAACCTTGGCTAGGGGGCCTGGCCGCGTAGCCAAGATGCCAATCGCTAACGCTCCGTAGCGATCGAAACGCAACTGTCACTGTCACACTAATGAGGAAGAGTGATAGAGATACATAATGCTTTTCGTTGTCGAAGCGATAGCGATTGTAACCTTGGCTAGGGGGCCTGCGCTGCGACGCCATTTTCCATAGCGCTGACTAAACGTCGACGCTCAAAAGGGGTCATCCATTAATTACGTCACACGAATTTCTAGGTTTTTTGACCCCTCCCCCCCTCCTTGTCACACTTGGTCACATTAGGCAAACCCCTCCCTCCTAGTGTGACGTCACATTTTTTCTACGAAATCGCCAAATCGAATTAAGTAAGTACCTAAGTATTATTAATATTTTATCAAAATATTTTTGACGATATAAATATTAGTAATTTTATAACCCAAAACTGCTTAGGAAAGAAAATTAAACGAATAAAAACGATTATCGTTTTAAAAACTTGTTATTTAAATGTACAGCGAATAAAATAATTTAAATAAATTTTCGGTTACTGATGAAGTTAAAGTGACGTCACAAAGTTTGTGTCTCCCCCCTCCGCCATGTCACAATATGTCACATTTTCTTGACCCCCTCCCTCCCCCTAAACGTGTGATGTAATTAATGGATGATCCCAAAGACGCTAGTGTGTGTGTGTGGGGGGGGGGGGGAGGGGGGAGTTATTATTTTTAATAAGTAAATCCATACTTATCACACTAACAATGATAAAACCACGAGTCCAATTACGAGCAGGATCTGTTTTTGTGCGGTTGTCAAATGGAGGTATTAGTATAATTGGTTGTGCGTCACGCTCGCTCGCTTTGATGGGTTTGACGAGGCATACATGTACGTATGTAGGTATACTATGTATAGGTATGTACTTATGTATACAGGGTGTCCAGAATTCGACGTCAAGCCGTAAACGGATGATAGACCAAGTCATAACAGTTATCATAAAAATACAAAAAAAAATCCAACTCATGTTTTTTAAAAATTATGGTCACTTTATAAATTCACTAAAAAATCCATAATTTATTCTAATTTTTTTATTATTGTGTAATCTTGAATAATTACAGGATGTGGATTTTTTAGTGAATTTTTAAAGTGACCATAATTTTTAAAGAACATGGGTTGGATTTTTTTTTGTATTTTTATGATAACTGTTATGACTTGGTCTATCATCCGTTTACGGCTTGACATCGAATTCTGGGACACCCTGTATATTTGCATACCACACCGGTCCTATTATTTTTTACCCTTGGATTAATAGTACATTATTGCAGAGGCCGGGAAAGGGCAATTCGTGGATGAGTTTCGATTTTGTCGGACGACGCGAAGCGGAGTCCGACAAAGAAGACGAATCCACGAATTGCTATTCCTGCCGAGGCATATATAGTGCTTTTCTCCAAACATGCGAGGAAATAAGCTAAAATAATTATTATTTAAGCATCAAGCATCACTCAAATCAAACCTTCACATCCAAAATGTCAAAAACAATTTCCCTCTTTAATTAATTTTTAAAAGTTAAAGGCACAAACTTATTCTGCCATTCAGTACCATTCAATATTCGTTCATTCAATATAATTGCGCAATATAGTTTGTCAAACCAACTTTTCAGTCAGTAAGAACAAGGAAAACTACACCCATCCTTTTCTTTTGGGTGCTAGTACTAGTGTAAGACAAAGATAGTATGATTCTCTTTGTCTATGTTTGAAATGAGAAAGTCCTTTGACAAACTATGTAAGCTTTATGAACACGGATGAGATTTAAAAAAAATATATAATCTTTGATTTTATTAAGCAGTATTCGCACGATCATACACGTGAAATGATAGCTGATCGGGTCGTGTAGAAGCGGCTCGCGGCAATAATAATTGGCTGTTTGCGTTTTTTATTATTAAAAAGTAAAAAACTTCCCGTCCGCTAGAACAGGACAGCGATAGTTTGATGTTTTTTAGTTAGAGTTTGACATTAACGAAGAACTTCCCGTACTATTTTTGCTACAGTAAGGTGAACATTTCCGAGCATATTGGAGAAAAGAACTTTTTTTTTACTTAGTAATCTGAGTCGGTCGGAAAAATCGGGCCCTATTTCTCATTACCCTAAAAACTTTAAAGAACTTTTTTTTTGTATTTTTTTTTAACATGGAAATCTGAGTCGGCCGCAAAAAATCCGGCCCTATTTCTCATTACCCTAAAATTTAAAGAACTTAAAATTACAATAACCTTATATACCATCACCGTAAAACAAACGCTTGCGCGATGTAGGAATCGCTCAGCAAGTAACCGCGACATCTAACGAAGAATTGGGTAAACTCATTCCATTACGCGCTTTAATATAGGGAGGCGCGGGAACATTGAAATTCGAACATCGTCTCCGTCTCTATCGCTCTTGCTATGATTATGATTTGAGCGATAGAAACGGAATGTGTCCTAGGTTGTAAGGTAAAAGGTCGTTAGAATTATCTAGTTGGTGACGTCACAGCATTGTTATGTAAACCGGTTGGACAATGCGGTTCGTGGCCTTCGCTCGTTATCGAGAGGTATACAGATCTTACTGATTATTACTTAGGTGCTAACGTGCCTTATAAAGAATGACTCACGTTAGACCGGGCCGTGTCCGGGCCGGAGCTTCCGGTGCATCGTTTTCTTACGGGAAGCATCACGTGATTGCTTGTCTTGTCATAGAAAAGTAAGCTCCGGACGCTCCGGCCCGGACACGGCCCGGTCTAACGTAAGTCATCATTAATGAGAGTCCGTCTAAGCTAACTTTGCAGTGATTAGAATAGAACAAGGGGATGTCATTTTAAATGTAGTTTTTTCATAGAAATTTGACATTAATGATGACGTTGTCACACTTTGGCATTGAAAATGCCAAACAAAGTTCGCTTGATCTGACTCGAGCGTAGGTTGGATTTTTTGGTGATTTTAATTAAATTTATTGGAAAAGGTTAGAATATCTAATGACCCGTTACGCCGTCCGCTGACCTTTACGACTTAAGTTTGGTACATTCAAGCGGCCGCTAGCAGCCGCTATGAAGCGAGGAAATCAAGTTTTTCCATTTGTAGTCCGCCTCTTTCGCACTTATAAAATGTTCAAATACATGATGTTATTGACTTCCCCTATGCACACTACAGTTATATTTCAGAGTAAGCCTCATTTTAGATTCGTGTTCAAAAACAACACACGAATTTATGGGCTATATTTTTTTTGTAAGCAAATATTGTCAACCTTTGAAATGCAGTCAACTAAACGCAGATAAAAGATTCTATATATAATCAGCTCTACAAACGAGCTGATTAGACCAGATAGCTTCAATAAGCCGTACAAGCAACAATTATCCAATTTAGCTTTCACTACAACGCCACACGCCATGCAAAAACAACAATACACGCCAAAAAACACAGTTTTTCACGCCAACTTACTAAATACGCCCGACAAATAACTCGAACCCATCTGTCGTTGCAAATTATTTCTTAGCTCCATTGTTTTAAACGCGCGATAGTTCGAAATTCAAAAAAAACTAACGTTTTTCTCTCATGCTCGACAAAGTTAGAAATGCGATCCCGAAACTGTCTACTCTTTATTCTTTATGGGAAATTAGACCGTAATCTTATGTGCATAAGAGTGTAGAGTGGGTTAATTTTCATTTACGCAGTAGAATTCTCATAATTTCCACGCGTTTTACAAAGTTATCAATTTCGATTCAATAATTAGTTTCCGCTCATCTATTGTTCAAAATTCATCCTTATTCATATTGTATTAAGAGTCAGTGATATTGTGCTGTAATTTGATCAGCGGTATAAAGATTTTCACGTTTTTACGAGTTTTCCTTACACGTACGTGGTTAACCTTGGCATTGAGGTAAATGTGATTGCTTGCGATTTAACATTGGTTTGGACTTTGTAAGATGTTAAGATGTATATATGTTAGTTAAATTTAATTACGTAATTATAGGTAGGTAGGTACCTATATTTAAATTTACTGAAGACAACACGTAGTTTATACCTATCGTTTGGTCTAAAATGATGAAATTCATCATAATCCAGTAACTTTGTCGAATTTTGTAATGTGGCTCTTTTGCGTCATTTTCTGATTTTTTCATTTATGATGTTGGCCCAATGTATAATCCAAGTTTGTGAACTCGAGCGCCGAATGCAACTTTGTCAAAATCGAAAAAGCCGTGAAAATTTGGGTTTTCTTTTAGATTCGGGCGATTATAAGCCTAAAAGACTAGTTTTTGATAATACCTTCTCAAGGCGATTTTAAAGTAGACTAAATTTGCTACATTACCACACTAGTATTGTCTCTGTACATCCAATAGTTTCTGAGATAATAAAGCCTTTCAAAATTTAAAAAAATTTCGAACTTGTATTAGGGTGTAAGTGCAGCGAGTATGCACTTTTGTCTCAGGCGATGCCGCTTGGCACAATTGTTTCTAAGGTTAAACAAAGCTGATACGGCCCGGTAGCCATAAGATCTTACCGCGCCTACCCCTCAAAAAAGGGGGAAATGCCGTCATATCATATTATGTACATATTTTTGCGGCTTTGCCGTCATATCATATTTTGTACAACAGTATTTTGCTATCGGCGACCCCGCGGCGGTCTTGGCCCGCATGCCTACCACGCTCCGCTGCAAGGACGGCGCTTATGTCAGTTATATAAGCATTGTAAGCGAATTAGCATCGTGCTAGGGACGTCTGACCGTAGGTGATCGCGTACAGATGTGTGCATAATTGTTTTTAGTGATGTACCGACATAGCCGACTATTAATCGGCGCTCGAATGGCCGTAGTCGGCTAGTCGGCCGGATCATTAGTTTCTTCTAAGTTCGGTTCAGATGCACTTAAAAACAACCGTTTTACCCCTTTCGTCGCGCTATTCGTCATATTATAAATAGTAACCTTGAAAAAAAAAATCCTAAGGCAAAAATATAGCCTTATATTATAAATATTATTTCATATTACAACCGGACAATTGGACAAGAAAGCGACCAAGCGGTCAATAATTAAAACAAAAGTTTTCGTAAGCACCCCAAATAGGAATTTGGGTAAAATATGTGAAAAGCGTATGGTAAATATTTTCTGTTTATTTATTTTTGCCCTATTTTCCTGTCACTTATAAAGTGCCGACTAATCGGCCATTTTTGCTGACTAATCGCCGACTACAAATGAGGCCGGATAGTCAGCTTTCCCGACTAGTCGGTACATTCCTAATTGTTTTCCATCGTTTTCTCGCAAATGTTCGTATTTGTCATGTTACTTCAGTCAACCTCGGTACATTTTGTACCGAGACTGACTGGAACAGCAAGACACGTTCGTACGTTTCCGTGAAGAAGCGTTTCAGTCAGCAGCAAAAGTTGCTAAGCGGGCGAGGTGTTCAAAATTACCTTGGCACGCTCTTATTCTCTTAACCATAAAGTCGCGTCGAGATAGTTTTGAACACCTGGTCCGCTCAGCAAGTCCTGCTGCTGACTGTACTGGTTTGTTGACATTTTATACTTTAATCTCTCGCCGCCCACACATCAAAACTTGCCAATACAAATACAATTTAGATTTGTTAAAATAAAGGTTCAAATTAGAATGGAACGGGAGATCTTTTGGCCTCTGGGCGGCTAGAGGTTAAGATAAAGATAGTTGTGACGTCCCACGGGTAAAGGTACCTTATGGCGGTTGGCGCTTACGCTATTATTAACGCCGCTCCAATATTATTGCGGCGCTATGCGACGTAAGCGCCGGCCGCTATAAGGTACCTTTTTCCGTGGAACGTCACAGTTTATTATTCAAGTAGGCATATTACAATGCGCTTATGAAAACCCTACACCTCTGCCTCGAGAAGATTTAAGTCCCCCCTCAATTGGAGGAGGGTATCCCAATATGGGACCGGCAACAAACTCGGCGGGACACATCTTTAATCAGTGTAAAATCAGGTGCCCTAACGGAATATTACTGGAAGTGATTAGTTTACGTTGACCGTTGCATAAGCTAATGCATTTATTAACCAGTTAACACGTGTCGCCCTCTCAAGTAGGTAATATCCTATCTATGTGTGTATTTATGTATGTATATGTATTTATTCTGTGTATGCCTCATTTACACATTGATAAGTGTTATACTTAGTTCGTTTTTAGGGTTCCGTACCCAAAGGGTAAAACGGGACCCTATTACTAAGACTTCGCTGTCCGTCCGTCCGTCCGTCCGTCCGTCCGGCCGTCCGTCTGTCACCAGGCTGTATCTCACGAACCGTGATAGCTAGACAGTTGAAATTTTCACAGATGATGTATTTCTGTTGCCGCTATAACAACAAATACTAAAAACAGAATAAAATAAAGATTTAAATGGGGCTCCCATACAACAAACGTGATTTTTGACCAAAGTTAAGCAACGTCGGGAGGGGTCAGTACTTGGATGGGTGACCGTTTTCTTTTTGCTTTTTTTTGTTTTTTTTTTGCATTATGGTACGGAACCCTTCGTGCGCGAGTCCGATTCGCACTTGCCCGGTTTTTTAGCATTAGAAAAACGTAAACAATCTTGACGTGTCTTTTTATTGAAAAACACTTTTGAAAAATAAGTCACGGTAAATATGTAACAATTATGAATCATATACGATTATTGACATTCTTGTGCTTTCATAACTTTCATAAGTAATAGTAACTGATTTTTAGGGTTCCGTACCCAAACGGTAAAACGGGACCCTATTACTAAGACTTCGCTGTCCGTCCGTCTGTGCGTCCGTCCGTCTGTCTGTCACCAGGCTGTATCTCACGAACCGTGATAGCTAGACAATTGAAATTTTCACAGATGATGTATTTCTGTTGCCGCTATAACAACAAATACTAAAAACAGAAAAACATAAAGATTTAAATGGGGCTCCCAACGTGAACGTAACGTGATTTTTGACCAAAGTTAAGCAACGTCGGGAGTGGCCAGTACTTGGATGGGTGACCGTTTTTTTTTGCATTTTTTTTTTTGAATTATGGTACGGAACCCTTCGTGCGCGAGTTCGACTCGCACTTGCCCGGTTTATTAAAAAGCGTTTTTCAATTAAAAGACACGTCAAGATCGCGTATTCTTTTTCTAACGCTAAAAAAACTGCACTACACTTATAGTTTGTATTTTTAGTTATAAAAAGACTACGCGATCTTGACGTGTCTTTTAGTTGAAAATAGTAGATTGTTAACCAAGGGTTGAAAGGCACCCATTTCTGTCGAGGTAGTTTGGCGCTCGAAAGCAGTGAGAGCGCCAATAATCCGATATAATGGTGCCTAGGAGGACCCGACGCGAAGCCATCCTAAAAAATGACACCCTTCCCCCCCTCCCCATAATGCGTGATTCAAATGCCAACCCTTTTTATAAACTACCTACCTAACGAAGTTTTCTTTGATTTTTTTGTAATTCATTAATTAGGTACTGTTATGATAACTTATGTAGGTATGTACATAATTATATTGTCATGTTTCTTTAATTTACTCCGCAGATAGAATAAATTGATGTTTTTCTTCTTTAATTACTTACAATTTTCTAATTAATGTACCCTTCCGTTGCTACATGGAATTAACTAGCATAATTAAATTGCTAGTTATAATTAGAACAATAAATTAACCACTGAACTGTACAATATCGTTTAAAATTAGTTGCGGGTAGGCCTCTTCCATGTACCAAGAATGTTATCTAAATTAACGAGTAACTCCACAATGACCAAAACCATTAACCCACCTTCGTTATCGGTCACGTCAACAGAGACCACAATAAAAAAACTCAAAATCACTTTCCAAACACACACTTCACTATTAAAAAAAAACACGTTCGATTTTCAAATACGTTTTGGCGCGAAACGCTCGATTTTTTTAAATGCGGCCAGCGCTGTGCGCAGATCGCGCGGTACTGAGTTTTCAAAACTACGTTCTGTACCGTTACTACGAAAACCGGTTTCGATGCATTTTCACGGCTGCATCACTGTGCTGACTTTCCATTGCGTGTTATACTTGTACCTTTGTATAAAACATATGACTTTAAGCAGTAATGGATTTTTGTTAAGTAAAAAGATCAGGCAGAATGTGTTTAAGAATGACAATAGATGGCAGATTGACTCACAGCCTTTAGTTGCGTCATTATTTTACTTGATTAAATGGCGGTTGCTTAAAGCAGTCAAATAAATAGCTTGGGGCTATTGCAGCGGAGCCTTTTGAGTTTATAAATATGTAATACTTACAAAATCGGGTTCAGAAAAGGCTTTACCATAAGTTCAACATAGTTCAACTTATTTGGGCATTGAAAGGGAACGCGAACCTTACTAATAGTACAGTGATTATAGATTTTGACCCGTGAATAATTAGTTGTCGCTTTTTTTCAAATTTAATTTCCATAATATCGATCCTAGAAGAAAAATTGTGAGAATCAACTTGTAGAGAATCAAATTTCCTACAATTTTTGTCCTCACGGTTTTACTGTAAAATCAAAAATGGCCGAGTTATTCAAGAAAAACCGTTTTTCGAATATACGCAGGAGCCTGCCCATATAACCATTCCAGTCGCAGAATCATCAAAGTGGTAACTAAATGTCAAATGTGTCGTAACAGAGTCCACACAATGTGTCTAGAATTGTTTCGAAACAAAGTGTCGTCGCCGTGTGTACACTTTTCCGAAACAAGGTGTCGACACATTTGTGTGCACTTTGCGTGCGGTTTGCGACTAAATCTGACAGCAAATTTGTGACAGCAAATGTCAATATAAAATACCTCTTGAAAACCAAGGTTTGTCAAACTATTATTAGTGTCTCGTGTGCTCGTAATTCTAGTAAGTCATCATGGGCGATGCAAATGATAATAATCGACCAAAACCATATAAACACCCAACACCCGTCAACCTTTTACAGAAAAGTTTTTAAAGAAATGCAATAAGCTACTTAGGTCGGCCAACGAATGCTCCAAAAAGTTGTAGAGGGAAATGCTCGGAACACAATTTTTGACTCCGTAACTTGGTTTGGACAAAATAGGAGGTGAACATATCAAAAGTCCCCGGCCGTAGCCGTTGAGCGGGGGGAAGAGAGGGGGCTTTGAAGGTCCCATTATCCGGTTTTTCGATTATATCTCGGAAACTATGCATCTTAGCGACATGGCCACTTATACAAAATGAAAGTTAATTTAATTTTTTACAGGTTTATTCAGTCAATTTTTTCGATATGTTGAATAGTTTTTGAGATATCCGCTCTTGAAAGTTTATTTAGGGCTCTCAATTTTTATCTTGATATATCTACATCAGTGAAGGTGCTAGGCCGTGTATGGTATCGTTTTCGTATAAATCTGGGTTGCTGAATCCATTTAACGTATCACATTGACACCAATCCACAAAATTAAAAAAAATCTTTTTAGGGTTCCGTACCTCAAAAGCAAAAAACGGAATCCTTATAGGATCACTCGTGCGTCTGTATGTCTGTCCGTCTGAATACACAAAATAGTTCTTTACCTATAGATGACAGGAAAACCTATTAGAAATGTGCAGTCAAGCGCGAGTCGGAGACTTAATGTACGGAACCCTTAATACGCGAGTCTGACTCGCACTTGGCCGGTTTTTTTTAAACTCCTCTTGACGCTTAACCGCTGAACCGATTTCGTTGAAAATTGGTATAGAAATAGTTTGCGTCCCGGAACAGGTCAAGGATAGATTTTATAACCAAAAACATCTTTTGCAGGTGTGAAAAGTGGCGTGGAAATTTGTACGGGAAATCAATAACCGCTGAACCGATTTATATGAAATTTGGGATGTTCTACATCTTTGATTTAGTTAAAAATGATAAAAAAACATGACTTCAAACCTAAAATTAAACAGTATTAACTTCAAGAAGTCAATTCTGAATTCCCCCCTACACCTCATTTCACACCTTTGGTTGATTTTTGAGATAACTTATTATGTCCTGTCTCGGGACTCAAAATATATGTGTACTAAATTTAAATTAAAACTGTTCAGCAGTTTAAGCGTGAAGAGGAGTTTAAAAGAAAGTATTTTAGTAAGTTTATATGTTTTTACTTTGGAATGGTGTCAATGTGATACCATAACTAAATTTAGTACTGCGAATTTATACGAAAACGATACCAAACATGGCTTCGTAGCTTTACTGTTGTAGTCTGTAGAAGTCAAAATAAAATTGAGAGCCCTAAATTCTTATTACTTGTCCAAACTTGTGTAGAAGGAAAAGGAAAAATAAAAGTCTTCGGCAGGAATATAAGACACAAATATATATTTTATTTTGCGTTACTATTTCAATCATCAAATATAAACATACCTTGATTATATTATTCTAGTGAGATCCTCATAGATAAACAAAAACATTTACTTAAAAAATTACAAGGTCGAAATGTCACGGAACTTGTGAGAGCAATATGTGAAAAATAAAAACTTTTATGACAAAAAAATCTGGACACAATTTAAGAAGCATCCAATCGCGTCGAGGAATCAACTGTATTTTTGCTTGTTTCATTACCTCCTCGCTTCTTTTTTTGTCCTTTGTATTCTGTAGCAATTTGTTAGATCTGAAAATAAAGATAACTTGCGTCGTCACGGATGTCGATTTATAGGTTTTAGGGAGTGCAGAATTCGAAAACGATAATCATTTTATAATCCAAGATGGCGGCTACGTATTTTGTCATAAAAGTCGTCATGAATATCGTTTTATAGGTTTTAGGAAGTGCCGATTTCGAAAATGATGACCAGTTTGATGATGTTTGATGTGCGCCGTGCACTTTGTCATAAAAGTCGTCATGGATATCGTTTTGTAGGTTTTAGGGAGTGCAGAATTCGAAAATGATGACCATTTTGGATTCCAAGATGTCTGTCGTGCACTTTGTCATATAAGCCGTCATAGATGTTGATTTATAGGTGTTAGGAAGAGCAGATTTCGAAAATGATAACCATGACCAATACAACGACATCCATGTCGACTTTTAACATAGTGCATGGCCGCCATCTTAGATTCCAAAATAGTTATTATTTTCGAAATCTGCGCTCCCTAAAACCTATAAAACGACAGCCATGACGACTCTTATGACATAGTGCATGGCCGCCATTTTGGAATAGAAAATGGTTATCATTTTCGAAATCTGCGCCCCCCAAAACCTATAAAACGACACCCATGACGACTTTTATGACATAGTGCATGGTCGCCATTCTGGATTACAAAATGGTCATCATTTTCGAAAGCGGGGCCCCCTAAAACCTATAAAACGACATCCATGACGACTTTTATGACTGCATGGCCGCCATCTTGGAATCCAAAATGGTCATCGTTTTCGAAATCTGCGCCCCCTAAAACCTATAAAACGACACCCATGACGACTTTTATGACATAGTGCATGGCCACCATTCTGGATTCCAAAATGGTCATCATTTTCGAAAGCGGGGCCCCCTAAAACCTATAAAACGACATCCATGACTACTTTTATGACATAGTGCATTTCCGCCATTTTGGATTTCAAAATGGTCATCATTTTCTAAGTCGGGGCCCCCTAAAACCTATAAAACGACATCCATGACGACTTTTATGACATAGTGCATGGCCGCCATCTTGGAATCCAAAATGGTCATCGTTTTCGAAATCTGCGCCCCCTAAAACCTTTAAAACGACACCCATGACGACTTTTATGACATAGTGCATGGCCACCATTTTGGAATCCAAAATGGTCATCATTTTCTAAATCTGCGCCCCCCAAAACCTATAAAATGATACCCATGACGACTTTTATGACATAGTGCATGGCCACCATCTTAGAATCCAAAATGGTCATCGTTTTCGAAATCTGCGCCCCCTAAAACCTATAAAACGACACCCATGACGACTTTTATGACATAGTGCATGGCCACCATTTTGGAATCCATAATGGTCATCATTTTCTAAATCTGCGCCCCCCAAAACCTAGAAAACGATACCCATGACGACTTTTATGACATAGTGCATGGCCACCATCTTAAAATCCAAAATGGTCATCGTTTTCGAAATCTGCGCCCTCTAAAACCTATAAAACGACACCCATGACGACTTTTATGACATAGTGCATGGCCACCATTTTGGAATCCAAAATGGTCATCATTTTCTAAATCTGCGCCCCCCAAAACCTATAAAACGATACCCATGACGACTTTTATGACATAGTGCATGGCCGCCATTTTGGATTTCAAAATGGTCATCATTTTCTAAATCGGGGCCCCCTAAAACCTATAAAACGACATCCATGACGACTTTTATGACGTAGTGCATGGCCGCCATCTTGGAATCCAAAATGGTCCTCATTTTTGAAATCTGCGCCTCCTAAAACCTATAAAACGACACCCATGACGACTTTTATGGCATAGTGCATGGCCGCCATTTTGGATTCCAAAATGGTCATCATTTTCAAAATGGGGGTCCCCTAAAACGTATAAAACGACATCCATGACGACTTTTATGACACAGTGCATGGCCGCCATTTTGGATTCCAAAATGGTCATCATTTTCGAAATCGGCACTCCCTAAAACCTATAAATCAAAAACAAAGTGTTTGGCTACCATCTGCATGCAAGACATTTCTATTATTTTTACGTACAAAAATGGCCCCCTGTCAACTTCCAACCGAGATTTAATCGATAATTTATTCGATTAATATTCAGATTAATTCAATTTCAATCTATGTTAGGTCGACTAAACTAATCGCGATTAAAATTTGAGGATTAACTTTTTTTATTCCATTAATTAGTCGAATAAACAGTTAATCTATTAAGTCCCATCTCTGACCACGGCATTTTTACACTTTGAGAATATCTGAAAACAAATGAACACAAGGAGCCATTTTGCAAATCCAGTAACTTTGTTATTACTTTTGACAGCGCGTGTCATGTGTCTACACAGAGTCGACACAAAGTCGAAACATTTGCGACTACTTTGTGACTGCAATATTTCTCAGCCTTAAACCATATTTATACATCATAATTAACAAGTTTCGTAGTATGTAAAGAGTTATTTCTGTTATTTAAGTATAGTATACGCATCGAAGTACTAAAAATGCATCAAATAATGTAGTTATGAACACAGGCACTGAGAAGTAAACAATATCATTTCCGGCTAAACTAAAACAATGTGGTGGCGCGTTGATTATATTACACTTAGTTTATCAAATCACTCGAGCAGTTTAATTCCCCATAATAATTTAAGTCCTATTGTAATATAAATGCAAACAATATATAATTACGTCTTGTAATCCGTTTTAGAGATGGCGTATTAGTGTCACTTATTTTTATTTAACTATTTTTCCATCTGACAGTTTCCATTTGACAGGAGCAAAATGAACGAATGAACGAATGATTTTGGCATAAAGTAGTCGCAAACCCGAAACAATGTGTGCACACGGCGACCACACTTTATGTCACTTTGTGTCATGTGTCGACCCTTCCCCATTTCTGGTAACTGTGTCGACACGGCGACGACTCTGCGACTGGAATTGTGACCGAAACAGACGGTGTCGACACAAGATGTGTCAACACCGCGTCGTAACGGCGACTAGAAATGGTTGTATGGGTGATTCAGTCTACTTTTTGAATTTACAGTCCCAGTGACCCCCCAGAGGGACCTAGGAAAAAAAATCCAAGAACTAATTATTCAGCACGGGTAGGGTCGGTTTTTTTGATAAAATGATTGTACTACAACTAAAGCACAGAATAAATAATAGTACTAGGTACCAGAAGGTTCACCCTCTAACAAAACGCGTCTATTACGACAGATATGACCGCTAGGTGGCGCAAGCCCGAACAGGCGTCTGTTCCGTAGCGGCAGTGGGGAGACACTCCGGACTTCGGGTCAGTGTTGCCAACTCGGATTTTGAAAAAATGCTAGACTATTGTCTAGATTATGCCAAAATTATGTCAAAGATTTTTGAAAAATGCTAAAAAAATGCTAAAATTAGACACTTAAAACACATACATTTTTCAAATTTGATGCCTTTTTCTACTGACAAGATCTGCTTGACCAACTTTATATAGACCGTCGATGTCCATCCGTCCACAAAAGTCAAAATTCATATGAAAATATGAATCACATAAGGCGATGACGCATATTGTTGCTGCCAAGTTGGCGCAAACTTGGCATAGACTAAATTATGCTAAAAAATATGCCAGATGCTAAATGGAAAATTTTGGTGCCAAAGCAAGTGAAAATATGCCAGATCTGGCATCATTTATGCCAAGTTGGCAACGCTGCTTCGGGTAAACTCAGCTCCGTTCGGCTCAGCATTGCTCCGAGCAATTATTAGGGTTGACACCACTTGACGTGCTTTTGCGTGCACGACCGCAGATAAGATAATCACTTGAATTTTGACAACCCTAAATAGCCGAAAGGGATGGTGCCATACATTAGAAACGGATAGCATGATTCGACCCTGAATCGCTGTCAAACTGCGGTTTTGTAGGAAGTGTCCTCTCTGTACGGTAGTACTACTATGGTTAGACACCAAAATTGGTGTGGGCCGCATGTACTTGTAGCGACGCGACGATATCACGGAGTGAGCCACGCCCATGCCACGCATGACTAAAGTCACTAATTTCTGTTTTTAGGGTTCCGTACCCAAAGGGCAAAAACAAGACCCTATTACTAAGACTGCACTGTCCGTCTGTCTGTCTGTCACCAGACTGTATCTCATGAACCGTGATAGCGAGACAGTTGAAATTTTCACATAATATGATGTATTTCTGTTGGCGCTATAACAAAAACTACTAAAAACAGAATCAAATAAATATTTAAGTGGGGCTCCCATACCACTCATACAACAAACGTGATTTTTTGATATATAATGCTATGGAACCCTTCGTGGGCGAGCCCGACTCGCACTTGGCCGGTTTTTTAAATATGTCGGATTCGGGTACCGATGGTCTTAAAGGCGGGTGGGCGTGTGGATGTATTACTTCACAGCTAAACCAGTATGCTATCATTACTACCAGTGCATGAAATAAAAATTCGGACTCGTTAACCATACTAGCGCCTACTATATTTCAGTACTAAATGATAAAAAGAACTAATCACTGTTAAGATGCTAACGGATTAAATTGGAAATAAAAAGATCACATAAATCCGTTCAAATCTTTATTCAATTCAAACTTGGTCGGCTCCAACCCTACGCCTCTGGCCTGAGAAGATTTAGCCCAATATGGGACCGGCAACAAACTCAGAGGGACACATTTTTTCAAAACAACACATAGCACATCCTTTCTTTATTTCACAAAAGTAAGCTTCTAATGAAACATAAGAAATCAAAATAACACTTGAAGTAAAACACTTAGCTAAATGGTTAAAGAACGCTAGATTCTATAAGCTATCAGAATAATCCTTCAGGTATAAGCCTTCAGGAACGTGGCGAGTTAGGCACGGCACGAGGTATTAGCTAACGATAACGTCCGATCTCTAGCGCGGTCCGATCAAGAAGAACTGCCAGCGGCGGAGCCTCCCTGCTCCCGCCTCAGTCAAGTTGGCAAACCTGCTTGACCAGTCTACGCTCCCCCAAGAGAAACCTCTTGACGTTCCAAAGCCTTCTACCAGTCATCGTAGTTCAACAACACGCCAATAGATGGCGTTACTCTCTACGCAACTTAATTTCAACAATGCGCCAATAGACGGCGTTACTCTCTACGCAACTTTATTTATTTCGTTACAACCAAATAATACGTAGCTCAACATTGCTAATCGATTTTATACAGGCGTCTAAAATAATGAACTATAACGCTGCAATACGTCTTTCTGGTGTCAGGCTCCGACAAATATACTTATTAAGTGAGAGTTCTATTGGCCAATTTATTTTAGTATTAAATGATTGTTAGAAAACAAATTTAATAGGGTAGGTACCATAAAATGGGGTGAGTAGGGTTCGCGGGGGGAGTTGGGTTATAAATGGGGAGGGAGAGAAGGGATGAAAGGGGGTGAGATGGGATTTTAAGGCTAACTGCTACAAAAATAATGTACCTATTCCAATTTAAAATGAAGCTATATAATACTCGTAATAAAAAAAAATCGATCCAACAATCTTCCAAAATCACCTTTGTATGAAAACCCAACTCACTCCAAAATACGAGGCACTACTACGGGGTGATGTAGGATTTCCTGTTTATCGTCAAAGTTATGAAATGGAACTGCCCAAAATAAAATTAAAATTAAAATACAGACGTCCGGAACACTATATATATACTAGATGAAAACCCGGCTTCGCTTGGGTAAAATAAATAATAGTAATAGGTAATACTCACTTTGAATTAAGTAATTATTTACTTTTAGACTTCAAACCTTCATCAAGGCGGTTACAAACCTATCTCATCTCAGAAAACTTTAAATCCGTAACATACAATCCTTTGAAAATCATTGAAAATCATTGTTTTCAGTGTGAAAATCATTGGTTAATAGTAATTGTGACTGTTACTATCAGTCAAAAGTACTCGCAGAGATAGGTAGGTTAGGGTTATTTGTTTTTTGCTACGCCCAAAAAACGAAACTGTTCCCGAGAGAGATAGGTAGGTTAGGGTTTATTTTTGTTTTGCTACGCTCTAAAAACGAAACTGCTACCAGAAATAGGTATGATTTTCAGGTAAAACTACTTTTGACCAACATGCTCAGTCAAAAGCAGTTTTGCCTGTTTTTGTCGGTTAAAAGTTCTTTTGACCAGTTCACACTTTTGACTGCAACATTACACCATTCAGTTTGCATATGTAAAAATAAAATGTTATCGAACTTTAAATGTCAGTTTTGCACCTACTCACCCCATTTTACGGTACTTAACAAAAAAAGGTTTCAAACAAATATATCATAAACATAAGCCATAACAGTTTCCACTTTTAGAATTATTGTTGCTCGAACTAGACTTAGGTATATAATTTGGTTTAACATCTATGAATTGGGTATGTTATGTAGGTGTAGGTCAGATTATTAAACTATAATAATGGCAACAAAAAAAAACCGTGTCGTGAGTCGGACTCGCCCACCGAGGGTTCCGTACTTTTTATTATAATTGCTGTTATAGCGGCAACAGAAATATATCATCTGTGAAAATTTCAACTGTTTAGCTATCACTGTTCATGAGATACAGCCTGGTGACAAACAGACAGGCGGATGAGGCGGACAGAGTCTTAGTACTTAATAGGGTCCCGTTTTTACCCTTTGAGTACGGGACCCTAAAAAGATAAAGGATGCACCTCGCTCAGACATTATTGCACCTTACATGCAACACGTAGGTAATCATATATAATGTACATAACATTAGTAACTAAGTAACAAATATCCCTACCTACCTACATAGTAACATTAGTAACAAATAAAAACGCGTGGCTGCAGCCTAATATAAACCTTCTTGCATTCTAACAAGGTTTATTATGACGCGCCGCGCACGATATGCGTGGCGTACAAACGGTTCCGTTACGATAAAAAAAAATATTAGCCTATGTGTGTGTCCCACTGCTGGGCAAAGGCCTCCTCTCTCCCTTTCCAATCCTCCTTGTGCCAGGGGTACTCTTCCCTTCGGTCAAACTCGGCTCCGTTCGGCTTTGCATTGCTCCGAGGAATTATTAGGGTTGACACATCTTGGCGTCCCTTTGCGTGCACGACCACAGACAGGATTATGACTTTTGAATTTTGACAACCCTATTGGGAACGTGCGAAGTCGGTGGCGCTGATCGTCACAAACACAGGTAATCTTATGGAATGTCCAACATTAGTACTAGCGGCAGCCGCTTGAACTAATTTTACTCCATAAGATTTAACGTAGAAATTCCGACAAAATGAGGGCAGCACCAGTCGTGCACATAGCGAATATAGCCATAGGATAGTGCCATATATTAGAAAGGGACAGCATGATTCGACCCTGAACCTTTGTCAAACTTCGGTTTTGTAGGAAGTTTCTTTTCTGTACAGTACTATTATTTATTTTGTGCCTGTGCTGAGCAAGATCCCCCCAATCCCGCTGGAACGCATCCAAGTCGTCCCGCCATCTCTTTCTCGGTCTGCCTCTGCCACTACCCTGGGGATCCCAACTAGTGGCTATTTTGGCCTATCTGTCATCATGCATAGTTATGAATACTTACTTACTTACTTTGTTGGCGCGGTGACCCAAAATGAGTCTTGGCCTCCAACACAAGAGCACGCCACTTTGATCGATCCAGAGCGGTATCCCGCCAGCTTTCGCCGACGCCTAGCTCACGGAGATCTGCCTCCACTCTATCTGCCCAACGGTATTTAGGACGACCAACAGGACGGTGCCCAGTTGGTCGACCCAAGTAGGCCCTTTTGGCCGCATCGTCTCCGCTGGCTTGGCCATCTCGAAAGGATGGGTGAAGATCGGGCAGTCAATAGTTATGAATAAATGAATAATAATATTTCTGATTAATAGAATGAGTTTAGGAATAGGGGTATAAAATACTTTTAAAATAAAGCAACAATTAGTAATTTTCTCTTATATTTATTTTTTTGTTTCCAATGGGACAGAATTCAATATTACTTATGTTATAAGCTCCTTGCGAGCCGTATACGCGATTAAAAATATGGAAGTACACAAAATCTTTAAGTAAAAAGATATGCGACGATTCTGATATGCATGAAATAGAATTTAGTTTTAAACGTTTTAGCCCAAGTTCAGATTCTCAGTGGTTAATTAATTGTGTATTTTTAAAATTTTAAAATTATACTATAAGTTTTAAAATGTATGTTTTATGAGTTACAATAAGTTTTAAAATGTATGTTTTATGAGTTACAATAAGTTTTAAAATGTATGTTTTATTATTACAATACTTCGAGAATAAAATATGTATAACTGGGACATTAAGTAATTCGAAATATCAAGTGACTACATAAACTGAGAACGTGATGAAAATAATTCGATAAATGAGAACTGAGTTTGGGCTAAATTAATAAATTTAAATATTTCCAAATATTTGTGCGTGGCATTGAGTAGAGATCTAATTTTAATTACGTACTACGATCTCCTAAAATAATTACATATTGTAATTATTTTCACTTAATTTTTAATAACTACACATTTTACTTTAAAGTAGGGTACATCGCCAATTATTAGCCAGTTTTCAATTACTGTGGCCACCTATACTAAAATGAATTCTGTGTATAGGTGAATAGAACTCATTTTTGTAAGAGGCGGCCAGTTATTGAACGAGTGGGTTGTGGATAAATTTCAGTTACTGGCCATTTTCCTTATACTGAAAATGAGTTTTATTTATCTGTAAATAGAATTCATTTTTGGAATAGGTGGCCAGTAATTGAAAACTGGCTAATAATTGGATTTTCGTACCTTATATACTAAAATGAACTTTGTTCACCTATAAATAGAAATCAAATTAAGTGGCCAGTAATTGGGGGGTGGCTAGTAATTGGCGATGTACCCTATATATAATTATTTTAATTATTTTTGGCTAAGCGGTATTTACAATAATTTTGGATTGAATATGTAAAAACATTGGCACTTCAATCTACTATGTTTTCACAAAATTTAAATCAAAATATTTTATATAATGAGTATTTTAAGTTCTGAGTATTATGTAAGATAAACTATGAAAATCACATTGTTTTTATTATTTTAAACATTAGATTTAATCTATCAAATCCATTGAATTAAATCCATATTTTAATAGGCATTCCTACAAAATCTGATAATTATTGTAGGAGTTTTTGCAAGCGATATTTACAACTATTATTTTTGCATTATATTTTTTACATTGAAAAAGTTTTAAAATCTTTCAATAAGACTATAATAAAAATAACATTTTAGATAAATTATTTGTTTGTAATAACATCAATTAAATTAAGTACTTAATTACATTTAATTAATCTCATGTTTAAGAAATACCTATAGGTAACGATAAACTATAGTTTATTAATTACAATTATTGATCATAACAAATAACGATAATATAATCATTGTATTGTTTACAGAAAAAAAATAAAGAGTAAAAAAATAACTACGTCCAATCAATAGTAGAAATAACTGGTGTTAAAAAATTCTAAACATAACTTTATCATCAAATAGTACAGATGTAGTGCATAATTATTTTCCATCGTATTTTCACGGAAACGTACGAACGTGTCTTGCTAATTCAGTCAGTCTCCGTAAAAGTACTGAGATTGCCTGAAGTAGCATGACAAATACGAACGTTTCCGACAAAATACGATGGAAAACAACTACGCACCACATCTGTAGAAGCGTGTGTGATCATTTTGAACGTTTCGCTCACTTAGCTATTTCTGCTAATGACTGTATACCCGGTTGTATTAGGTAACATAACGATTAAGCCCTACACACTATAAATATGTAACAAATTAAAAATACGTCTGCAAGCGTAGGCTTTAGCACAGAAAAGTATTTAGTTTAATATTTTTGGGGCAACATTCTCGGGGTACCAATTAAAATTATGTTCAAGGTGCCTAGACAACATGCCAATCGTTAACACTCCGTAGCGAACGAAACGCAACTGTCAAGTGTCACTATCGCACTAATATGGAAAAGTGGAAGACACACAAAGCGTTTCGTTATCGTATTGCAAACGATTGTCACCTTGGCTAGGCACCCAGTTGAGAATAAACGCAAATTATGTTAAAACGATTAAAAATCTATTCCAGTTTCTTATTAACCGTTGCGTTGTCTAACAGATTTTTTTTAATGTGACACATTTTCAAAACACTAAGTCAAACAAAATAATTAGGTATTTTGTCAAGTAAATTACCTAAAATAAATCTAATCAGATTATCAATCAATTCGAAACAATATTCAGAATAAAACGTGACAATATTAAATAGTGTCAGTTTAATGTTATAAATTTTTCAAAGGTGTAATTTTAATGTCATATTCTGAAAGTATTTTTTTATACACATAATTTTTCGGATGTATCATTTCATGGATGTTTTCTATGTATTTAAGTATTTATAAATATGTATGTATTATATATATCGTTGTCTAAGTACCCACAACACAAGCCTTATTGAGCTTACTGTGGGACTTAGTCGATTTGTGTAATAATGTCCTATTATATTTATTTATTTATTTTTACTGATTTACTAACGGTTGATAACGAAGAGAAAAACAAGTCAAGTGTTAACTAGAAGAAAAATAAGAGTACCAGATTATCTCAACGTATCCCTTCTTATCAAGCTGTTAACCCTGCTAACCCTATTCTTATATATCTCTATCGGTGCCCTTCTAAGCAACCTCGTCGCAGCGACCCTCGTCATGGCGGCCTTGTAGCTCTCCGGCGACAAGATGGCGGGCGTAGCGCGTGTTTTCAAAATGTCCGCCGAGTCGGACAACATGGCGTCGATGTCGCCGATGAGGAGGGGCGAGTCTGTGTAGTTGGAGGCTGGCGCGCAGAGGGGGATGGCGTTGGACCATTTCCTGTTTCTGTAAAAGATTGATACGTTATGATCCATCAATGATGTCTTGGGATTTGAAAAGAGATGGAAACAAGTCACAGTTACAAGAGCGCGGGCTATTAGTTTACACAGATAGGTTAGAAGGGTAGCTACGTTTTGCACAATGGATGTAGAACCTACAATAAAGTTGTTGCAGTAAAGTCCAGTGCATCTCATGCTCGTACTTTACTGGTAAGGTAAGGACCTTACCTTACTTTAACAAGTAATTAGCCTTTATAAAGTTGCAAAGTAGGTGTTGGGTGTTGATTGTACAGGGATAGATATCCTGTGGACATACTTACAGAGAGCGTCAAACACAATCCGTACCTTGTCGGTACTTTTACCGTCACGGATGACGGCATGATGTACCTAATAAATACTTATTCGCTTTCTTCCTTTTGTTATAAGGTTTTGTTGTTACAAGTATCATATAACAGAGTTATTTGCTCTATTTTAGAACTTATACTATCTAACAGTATGGTATCTTAGAATCAGGGTGCGTGACTGCGTGTATGTTGGTTACTTAGGAATTTTCTAGTTACATTAGTTACTTACTTGAGGCACCTCAACATAGGTGCGCCTTTCAGCCTATAGCCCGGTTCGCAGGTAAAGCTGACAGTTTCCCCGATCTTGTAGTAAAACTTGACGGACGACATTCGCCCCGAAATTGTGGTGCCGGGGTACGTGCAGGCTTGGGCACCTGTTAAACATAATATATATACACTTGGATAAAATACAGTACAAAACTCTTTATTGCATATCTCACATACTGGATAGGTATACTTGTTTGTTTTAACAAGCTAAAGGCACTGAACTTTACAAATTGAACTAAGTTTGACTTTATTTGTACAGCCATCTTGATTGTATAGATGTAGTGCATAATTGTTTTCCATCGTATTTTCTCGGAAACGTTAGCATTTGTCATGCAACCTCAGTACTTTTTGTACCGAGACTGTCAGAAATAGCAAGACAAGTTCGTACGTTTCCGTGATAAAACGATGGAAAATAATCATGCACCACATCTGTATTTACTGAGATATCGTTGTTGGTCAAAATCAAATATTAATGTTTGAATAAGCCTCCAACTTCCAACAGTAATGTTTATAACGTACCAGTAGTGCATTGCTATGCTTCTTTAGTTAGGCGTAGTTTAAATACGACTCTGTCATGTCATATTCTTACGTTTCTTAATGTTTGCAATACATTGCTGCTCGGTAAATAAATAAATTATTAGGGGGTCAAATTACTCATAATTTAGCGTAACTTCAAAAACTTCTTAATTCATAATTAGACGGATAAATTCTATATCTTGCCCCACCCACTGGTACGTTTTGGCTCACGGACAAAACATCCTCCAGACTGATATACGATAGTTTATGACAAACGCCACAAATATATGTTAGTTTTATTCCATTTTCGAGTCAGTGTCTATGTGAATGTGTGTGTCTTTGAACGGACCAATCACGGCACGGGACTCGCTCACCTCGTCCCCCGCACCCCTGTATTTTTGGCAGCATCGGTTTCATGAAATAATTGCTCTAAACTCCATCTAATAATAATAATTCAGCCTATATACGTCCCACTACTGGGTACAGACAGGCCTCCTCTCACTCGCAAGAGGACTTGGGCTATAGTCCCCACACTGGCCCAATGCGGATTGGGGACTTCACATACACCTTTGAATTTCTTCGCAGATGTATGCAGGTTTGCCTCACGATGTTTTCCTTCACCGAAAAGTAAGTGGTAAATAACAAATGATATTTCGTACATTAGTTCCGAAAAACTCATTGGCACGAGTCAGCTAGCCATTTGTTAATATCGTGTGACTATCAGACATTGTTGTTTGACAATATTACATACAAAATAGCCAGGGGGGCTCGCGGGCCGCAAGTGAGAGGTTTGCGGGCCGCATTCGGGCCGCGAGCTGCGTGTTGCCGACCGCTGATCTAGAGAATTTATTCCTAGTCTATGGTTTTGGTTACTTACACGTAGGGGGCTTGTCACTCCATCGTCCGCTGTCCTGACACACAAGTATGGGTCTGCCATGCAGCGTGTGCTCGGGATTACAATGGAACTGTAACACGTCGCCGGCCCGGTAGGGGGCGCGGCCGAGGACGTAGCCTGACGCTGGTGGAGGCAGAGACGGGCAGGACACCTCTGGAATATTTAAATAATAATCAGAATTAGGCTAACAGTTATTGAAAGAATAACGGCTCGGCCGCGACATCGAGCGATTTGCGACGGCGGCGCAAATCACTCGATGTCGTGGCCAAGCCGTAAGAGTTGTGAAGTCTATGAAGCATTCGTGCTTTGTAGTTCCAACTGGAACGTAAGGGCCCCCCCACATCTAGCGTCTTTCGAGCGTCGGCGTCTGTCGTCGTCTGGCCAGCGCTATGGAAAATGACGTCGCTGCGCAGTGGCGTCGACGTTGCGTTGAGCAGCGGCCATAGAGTTGTAGACGCCGACGCTCGAAAGACGCTAGATGTGGGGGGGGGGGGGGAGGGCTAAAAGTTTACACACGTCATTTCTCAGTGTATCACAATTTTGATGGTAGGGAGTTGTGCTTGATAAGTGATATTACCTCTACAAATATCAGAACTGTAGGACCACTAAAATTTGTTAGGAAGCAAGTTGCATTAAGCATTGGTTGACTGGTAGAGAATGCCTTCTGGCATTAAGTCCGCCATTTGTACTCTTCATTTATTGTGCAATAAAGTTTAAATAAATAAATAAACAAATTAAGGTAATCCCGTTCTTGAAGTACCTAACTTTACCTCTGTAAACTATGGGACAAATACAATTATTTTATGAACTATACTTTGGACTGGACTGGTGGACTTGGTCACTTTTTCTTTAGTATTATGTACTATGTTATCATTTTCAGTTTATAATTTATAGGTATGGTACCCCTTCAAACTGGAATAAAGCTAGCCCAATTAGCAGCAAGCAGGCACACTGTGTCTGTGGCTCCACTGAGGGACCCTCCCGCAGGGCAGAAGGCACCTCAGCCTCAAACTTCTCGAGAAACTTCAGTTACTAAACTTCGTGTAGCAGTAGATAGTGTAAGGGCCAGTTGCACCAACCACATTTGGCAGACTGATCAACGTCAGCCGGCGCGCCCCGGCGCTTTACTATGAAACTTTTCATACATAAAAATTTAGCGAACGATACGAACAGTTTGGTGCAACCCATCCTAAATATTTTTGAAAGGGAAGTATACCTCTGCAAACTGGGAAAGGCCTGGCCCAATCGGCGGCAGGCAGGCAGACGGTCTCCGAGGCGCCGCTGAGCGCCCAGCCGGCGGGGCAGGAGAAGGCCGCGCGGCCCCCCACGCCGCGCGACACGACGGCCACGCGGGGGCGGCGCTCGCCTTCTTGCAGGGGCGTGTCGTGGACTACTTCCCCGCATTCAACACCTGGAAAATATATAAAATACTGAGACATAAGGAATATACTTAACGTCATAATCTTCTCTTCAAAGTCGCTGCTATCATCTGCAAAGATGCTGGGGCCAATGATGAATCTCTGTCGACGTGACATCATCTCATTTCAGTTGACATAGCTGTGAGATGTGCATTGTTGTTGTGCTTTAGTAAGGCCTAGCCAAGATAAACTCATCCATGAAAAATTGGGCTTAAAGAATCTAGGTCTGGAACAGCTTACTTAGCTCTAGTACTAAAAGCGGGAGTCGCGTCCGGAATTTTGCCATAAGAGTTCTGTGAAAGCGTTTTTTAACCTTAGGGCAACAACTTTGTAAATCAACTTTCTTCTAGAATAAGGGTAAGGGTAAGGATAAGAATAATACTCGTAGAATGACAGGATTAATACCTATCAGAGTACATTCCTGAATAACACTTATGTAAAATCCACCTTTCTAAAACACGCTGAAATAGCGATTTCAGTTGCAACTTCGTTGACCAATAAATACTGAGATCGAAAACTAGTCTTTGCCAAACTTACTTTCGCACACTGGCAGCGGAGCGCGCCAATTGCCCGAAGCTCGGCATACGAGACTCGAAGTACCCAGTAAGGCATTGCCGTTAGCAGAGTGGAAGCGGACATCAGTGCCAAGGCACCCTTGGTCGCTGGCGACGAGCCCACAACGAATTAGTAGGAGATCGAAAACGTAATGTGTCTGTCTTTTCAACTTACTTTCACACACTGGTAATGGAGCGCTCCAATCGCCCGATCCTCGGCACACGAGACTGGAAGCGCCCAGTAAGGCGTTGCCGTTAGCACAGTGGAAGCGGATCTCGGTGCCGAGACGGGTGCCTTGTCCGCTGGCGACGAGCCCACAATGAATTAGTAGGAGATCGGAAACGTATTTGTCTTTTCAACTTACTTTCACACACTGGTAATGGAGCGCTCCAGTTGCCTGAAGCTCGGCATACGAGACTCGAAGCGCCCAGTAAGGCGTTGCCGTTGGCACAGTGGAAGCGGATCTCGGTGCCGAGACGGGTGCCTTGCCCGCTGGCGACGAGGCCGCGACGGATGGGAAGAGGCGGACAGTGGACGTCTGCAAATAAATAGAGTTACAAGTGGGGTCAGGGTCTAGGAAAAGAGACCACCATCTTGGCGCCATACTTTTGGCCTATACTCGAGTAGATGACGATTTTTTTTAAATTAGCATATCAGGGAAAAAAAAGGAACAAAGTCAAATGGCGTTCTAAAAGTTTTAAGTACTTATATTCTCTTTGGTCTAATCGTAAAATGTGGGATCAAGAATGTCAACCAACCTTCAACAATAATCTCCACTTGGTGCCACTGCCTGGCCGGAGTCTCACACCGGTACACTCCTGAATCCTCCTTCTCCGCGCTGATGATGCTCAGCCGGTACTCCAGCTGGCTGTCCCGCCCAGGGTCTGTTGTCCAGCCTTCTGTGTACTTGCGCTCGGATCTGAAAAGAAAGGCATCTTTGTGACAAGTTTTTATATAAATAGTTAAAAGAGTAGGAATCTTGATGCAAAGGTTCAAGGTTTTAGTTTGCGAAGTCGGAGTCTGGCTGGCCTGTTTGACCTAATCCAAGATTTCTCTCTCTGGTCGGTCCCTCATATCATAGGTAGGAACGAAAGGTGCCATCGCTGTGTTTCGCTCCAACCTATGGTTATAACAGTATCTGGGGCGGTCGCCTTACATAAGCAGACAGCTTTAAGGTCTCCCACCCTCTCTAGGCTTTCAAGGATGTTTCAAGGAGTCTTGATTGACCAATGACACTTAGGATGATGAAGCTCGTAGTTCCACTTGGGGTTCCCGAATTTCCTCATCGAAAGACACTTCATGTGGAGTGACACTCCAGGGTATACCAGCAGCTTTCCGTCATTTGTTTGCGCGCTGTATGATGTATGGTATCCCACAATCTCTAGGCTTTCAAGGATGTTTCAAAGAGTCTTGATTGATCAATGACACTTACTCAGGATTATTAAGCGTGTAGTTCCACTTCGGGTTCCCGAACCTCCTCATCCAAAGACACTCCATGTGGAGTGACACTCCCGGGTAGACCAGCAGTTTGCCATCGTTGGTCTGCGCGACGGGGCCGCCGGAGTAGCGGAACAGGATCGTCGGGGGCTTCTCCACTGAAATGAGGAACACATACAGGCACAACATTTGTTTGGAAATTATTTGTGGTTAAAGCCATATATGCCCATTGAGACGTTTTTGACCCTCTGAATAAAACTAGCTCCTACACATTAAAATTAGTAGGCGAGTGAGCCTGTAACCTGCGCCAAAGTCAGAAGTTAGTGGTTGAGAGTAGAGATAGGTGTTACTGTTACTAGAGGTGATTATTGTGTCCGAATGTCACCCGTCACCCGAATGACTTTAAAAGGATATTACCTAAAGGAGTTAGGTTAGTATCACACGTGTGAACTCACATTCACACACACACACACGATTCACTTGTGATAGGGTTAAGGAATTATTTGGTTTTCATCTAGCTGAACTAAAAAGTTCTTTTTAGTAACGCCAATTTGCTAAATTTTGGTTAACGATCAGACTCTGCTGCTGCAGAAAAGAAAGAGAAGCATGATAAAAGACAGTTTTAGGGACAGTTTAGGGTTCCGTACCCAAAGGGTAAAACGGGATCCTATTACTAAGACTTCGCTGTCCGTCCGTCCGTCCGTCCGTCCGTCTGTCACCAGGCTGTATCTCATGCACGAACCGTGATAGCTAGACAGTTGAAATTTTCACAGATGATGTATTTCTGTTGCCGCTATAACAACAAATACTAAAAACAGAATAAAATAAAGATTTAAATGGGGCTCCCATACAACAAACGTGATTTTTGACCAAAGTTAAGCAACGTCGGGAGTGGTCAGTACTTGGATGGGTGACCGGTTTTTTTTTGCTTTTTCTTTGTTTTTTTTTTGCATTGTGGTACGGAACCCTTCGTGCGCGAGTCCGACTCGCACTTGCCCGGTTTTTTTGATTCAGATTCAGAGTTTTATTTGCTTTGTAGTTTATTAAACGAGATGAAACTTACTGGCATAGTCGTTCTCTTGGTTAAGTCCGAAGCACGTGGGCTTGGTGCCGTCCCAAGTGCTGCCCAAGCACTTCCTAGTCTGTGACCCCGTCATGGCATACTTGCCGATATCACTGCATCTGAAATGAAATATATTTCTTAAAGTAAAGGAAAAAACTAAGAGATTGATGTTAAGAAAAGTGTTAGCTGAAGTATGAGGGAGATTGTATGACATGAGTAAATGTAAACAGATATAACTAATAACGGTGGCGATCTCTGACAATATTCTAACCATGTTAGTGTTATATTATACATACATATACATACTAGTATAAACGGAGATGACGGGACGACTTAAGCCTTTATAAGGCGGAGGGAATATATTTCCCACCTGATTTTGAACTTTATTTCAAAGTGATAGAGTTCAATTTTGCATAATTCCTGACAGCCAGCCTTATAAACGGTTAAACACATTTCTCAACAACTGGCCGGAAGAGGCACTAAAGGTCGACGCACGTTAGACCGGGCCGTGTCCGGGCTGGAGCCTGGAGCTTCCCGAGCTTACTTTTCTATGACATGACAGGCGATTACGTGATGCTTTCCATAGAAAACGATGCGCCGGAAGCTCCAGCCCGGACACGGCTCGGTCTAACGTGAGTCATCCTTTAATCGGGACTTGTGGAAGAAAAAGTCTAGTAAAAAATATATCTTCCTTGAATTGATGATAAAGACGATGATTGTGGAAAGATATAGATGATAAAAGAATAAGAATAAGAATAAGAATAATTTATTGAGAAAACCTTATTGCTAATGTTGCATTATGCGTGATAATGCAGAGATTGACAATGACGATAGTAATAATGATATAGATAACATAGAAGAAAGAGAGTAATGGTCGACTGGTAATGAATGAACTAAGAGTTAATCCTCGTTTTGTACTTTCTTGTAAATTAAGAAGACATGTAATGATACTTTAGAGACAAAGTGTGGCTATGATAATAACATTAATAACCAAGGCGATGACTGGAAAAATGATTAGAATCTTGATAATGTTGACATTATTATACCTTGAGACTATAACGGATCCTGCAGGGAAGTCAACCGTCTCGGTGATTTCTAAGTCATTGAAGAAGGACACCACGTGTGGTTCTTCATTGTGATAAGTACAGCTGTTGTTGTTCAGGAGCTCCTCATTTTGAGCCTCGATTTCTTCTGCAAAATCATTCGATAGATTAATATATTGGGTAAAAAATTTCAAATTTTAAAGAACAGAAAAGTTAATATTGCCAAGTGTGACTGCAGTAATGAGCCTTATGAAAGGGCTATATAAAGCGAGGCGTAGACTAGCAGGAACTTGCATGCAATTTACGTTAAATTCATCGTCATCATCATATCAGCCAGAGGAGCACTGCTGGATATAGGCCTCCCCCAAAGAATGCCACAACGACCAGTCTTGCGGCACCCGCATTCAGCGTTACGTTACATTGCCGACTACTAAAGGTAACCTGCATTCAAAAAATCAGATACTGCAATGTAATGAAAATTGCATGCTAGTTCTTGCTAGTCTTAACCTCGCTTTAGAAACGGAAAAACAACTTTCTATTGTTTTAGTATTAGGTACATGTCAATTTTCCTCTGGCATTTCATCTTTCATTTGGTTTCAATAAAATTTTGTGGTAAAATGAAATAATTTTGATATAAGTAATGTTAAAGTTATATATACTTCCAATCAGTTGAACGTAGACTTATTTATAACGTATAGTATATGTAATATTTTATGATTGCAGAAAAAATAATACCAACTTACCACAGTTAAAGCTCTTCCCCACCCAATGGCCATGTTCACAGATCAATTTCCACGTGGTCTTCTCCCCCATGATGGAAGCTATGCATTTAAAGGTGATCTCCGTTCCGTGAGGATAACCTTCCATGATCTGAGTTCCGTTCACTTCAGCACCATCGCGGTATATTAGAGTCCCTTGGACCCTTTGGAGAAAGATGGTTTTATATGGGGCAGAATTTTTGACTTAAGACTGTCCTCTGGTAAAATTGAACCAGAAACAGAAGAAGGTGGAAATTCTATTAGAACAGATGTAGAAGACAAAGAAGAATCTCATGTAAGTTCATTTAAGTGTCTCTTTTTTTTAAGAGTAGAAGATTTCAAATCGCAGCCATTTGATAAGACTTCTGTAAACCACATGGATGCGATTTGCAATCTCTTGAGTACGTCCTTAGAGGTTTACAAGAAAAAGTTTAAGTCAGTAATGTTTTAATTAACATTTCTTTCCAAATCTTGTTCATAAAAATTGGAAATGTTTAGATAGAAATGCCGCATGCAACTAACATCGACTGACAAAAGAGCAACTAAACAAAGCACGGCCAAGACATAAGAAGCGGACCGCGGCCATTCAAACAGCTTTCTTGTACAAAACCTTACATCACCTAGAAGAATTTATGGCAAGCCCTTAAACTTGATTATTTAAAAAGTTAGCAACTTTGCAATTAAAATCTCATTTTCACTTGTGAGAATTATTTACGTATACATAAATTTTTCGAAAGTAATGTAAAAATAATCTGGCAAAGCTACAACTTCCACTAAAAATCTAAGTTTAAGGGAAATAGAACATATCGAGGTAGGAGGGAAAACAGAGTAAAATTAGAAATTAGAAGAAGAAATTTCACGTAACGCGGCCAATGCAGCCAAAATGTTGAGCCATCTTCTAATGAAGTAAAACTCTGTATTAACCCTCCCAACTCTAAAACGATAAAATAACCTGATCAATAAGATCAGTACGAGTATCTTGCCGTGAAGAAATACTTTACTAAGCCCTGCTTTCTGAGGATTTCACATTTGACAGTCGTGGTCGTTTAAAACCTTAGAAATTCAAAATTGAATTGGAATCATTGAAAAAACTATTGATGTCGCTATCTGAATTGGTTTGTTTCCTCAGAACTGGTTACATGAGCACAGTTTTTTTATCCTTAATAAAAACTACCCCTTGTTATTACTCAAAATGCCTTGTTGGTTTTCCTGACTATTTTATTCTCTTGGCATCATATGGTCTGACTTTTTAATTGTTAATTTTTACATTGTCTTAAAACTATTTCAATAGACATGGAAATATGCTAATATTTATTTTTTCTAATTATTCATTTGAGCCAACGATGTCTACAATCGCTGATCGCTTTGATTTAAATATATAATATATAATAAATATATAATAGTTTGATTTAAAATAACAAATACTTCAATTAATTTCTCTGATAAAAAAAAAATATTAAATATGACGTTATTCAAAGAATATTCAAATAATGATGATCAATATGAATCACATGTCGCAGATGCAACCAGTCTCAAGGAAACCAAACCACCTGAAATGGTAGATGATGATCTATCAGTAATGAGTCATGATGATAAAGAGGAAAAGTCCGAACCTAGAAGGCTCTCACCAGGGCTTGGAATCCCTGAACGCCTGAGCTCTCTTCAGTCTTCCCAGCCGGCAAATAAGAAATGCAGACTTTGCAAAAATACTATCTTTTTCTGCGACGCCGTTTTGGTTAAGAATACGTTGCATTCGATGTTCACTCTCATTAAAGAGATTTTTTTAAAGATTTAATGCTTTAAATCCCAATTTAAAATTCACACCCTATAAGTTTTTCTATCTGACCTGATTAGAGTTTTCTACTCATCTACAAAGGTTAGCTTATTTTTGTAAACCTGTGTTGTGTAAATACAGTCGATGTCAAAGATATGTTTACATTTTTCGCCTTATTACCAAGGAGTAAGGTGCAAAAATTGTATATATCTTTGACATCGACTGTATAATAAAGTGATTACTATTACAACTACTAAAATTAGTTCAGGGTAACCCGTTAATTCAAGGTATTGGTATCATTAAAGTTAGCTGATTAGTTGATTAACTACCACTCATTGATTAGGGAGAGATTGTTCTTTTGACTGACCAAAGAGTCAACGTAATCCAAGATTTAATAAAAAATGTGCGCGCCCATCAAATTGTTGCATGGAATACAAAAGATTTACCAAAACAATATTTAACATTTAAGTATTTTAAAGGATACCTACGATACATTTTCTGGTGCAATCGAAAACAACGTATTCCGAAACATTTCGTTCTATATATCACACAACACATCAGCAAAATAAACAATTGACAAACAAAACAACAATATCGACGCGATTAAAGCCTCGGTACAAACCATAAACCAAATTCTTAGTGGCCAAATGTCATCTGTATGAAATGTATGTAAATGTTACAAAATAAACACATAAGCTACAATGAAAGCGCATTGAAAATGATAAAATAACATTTGTGACTAAATCTTTAAAGTTACAACATCAGAAGATACAAATATTCGAATGGTTTTATAAGTTTCGCCAGTAAGTCTCAAGTAAAATACTGATAATTAAAGGAAGGGAACGAAGATCAGCCAACTAGTGCCTGATTTTCCATAACTTCAGAAGACTTAGTCGCATTATACAATAATGGTATCTTAATTTAAGATATAAGACATTCAAGTCTATTACTGTAACTTTATTGGTAAACTCTCTTGCACTTATTCGGCTAGAGACATAACTTGACTATGCTATCATGGGTCCATAATATGCCATCTATTTTTGTGGGGAAAGAAAGAATTACTATTACATATTAATGTGTCCTGGTTGTAATACGAGTAATTCTTTCTTTCCGACCTCTTTCACACTGTGGACGTCAAACTTGTGGTTGCTCATGAGAATTTACTATTTTTCGATGATAACTTTTAAAGGTGTTGACAAAGAATTTTATTATAAAATTGGGAAGAAATAGTTCTGAACAGATTTATAAAATTCTAACATAATTTCTACCACCAAGTGGATGCCGCAAAAGAAGCGCGGATGTGTAAAGCCCAGCCGGAGATGGCGACTTATACACATTCTTCATAACTGGCCGAAAAAGCACAGCAAAGGGAATTGTGGAGGTCAAGGGGACAGGCCGCGTAGCCAAGATGCTAATCGCTATCGCTCCGTAGCGATCGAAACGCAACTGTCACTGTCACACTCATATGGAAGAGTGATAGAGATACATAATGCTTTTCGTTGTCGAAGCGATAGCGATTGTAACCTTGGCTAGGCGGCCAGGCCTTTGCCCAGCAGTGAGACACTATTTGGACACTATAAAGGGCTAAGGAAAAAAAATTAAAAAGTTATCGTCGAAAAACTGAAATTCTCATGTCAACGTCAAGTATGGCGTCATTACAGCTTGGCCAAAAAGAGTAGAAATTAAAAATTGGCAACACTGTAGTGTCGTCCCTTTCAAACCAATATATATAAGAAAACGGGACGACACTACAGTGTTGCCACTTTTTAATTTCTACTCTTTTTTGCCAGCTGTAAATTCATAATCATCATGTGCAAGTTCTTGGAAAATTGGTTACCTGGCAGGTGGACCACATTCCGCGACCGCTTTCCCTTCCAAGTCTGGTTCGAGGTCGGACACGTCTTCTCTGACTATGTCTGATCCGCTCTGGAACTCTGACGTTGGACGTGGCCTTGACAAGTTGGCTGAAAATGATCATGTTGAAATTTGTGAAACTAGTTTCTAGATATTATTATTTATTATGTGCATTTAGTGGATTAATATTATTTTCTTGCACAACCTAATTATTCTCCTTCTGATTCATCTTCTGTATTCCTTTTAGTGAAGTATTGAGTACCTATGCCTAAAAAAATGTATTTTGGATTTCATACATGCATGCTGGAGTGCTAATTTGAGAAGTGTGCATTGTCTTTAAAAACTAATAACCGATTATTAGTAATCGTGCATGGTGGTCTTTAAAAAAAGTCGAATACCAAAATCTACTTCGGGCCATTAATTGGGCTAAAGCAATAAGGGGGATCTCCCTTATTCATAAAACTTTACAAGAATTATGCGATCGACAACACAAACGCAATTCTTCCTATTCGCCATTCTACACAATACTTTTTCGACGCAACCGCAGTTTAGTACATTCGTGATTCCATACAGGCGTTATTTTAACGCAATTGGGATTCTTCCTAAGGGGCTGTCCATAAATTACGTCATCGATTTTTGACGATTTTTGACCTCCCCCCCCCTATAATCATTCAAAAATCATGCTTCAAATGACCCCATTTCCTCCTACTTCATGCTACCGTCATCCGATGTCCAGATACCCCCCCCCCCTAATTTGAAATGACGTAATTTATGAATAGCCCCTAAGCCTCAATTAGTTAATATATGTTTTATTCCTGTCTTTTCAATACTTAAGTCAAAATAACAGAATAAGATAAACGAATAATAGCTGATCCAGACGAAGGTTAAACTTATAATAATAAATTACCTAGAGGCCTGCAAAAATCATGCACAGTCGGCTGCAACCTTCCTAAATGACAGTTGAGCGTAGCTGGTGGTGATCTGCCAGCTTCGCAGGCTATGTTGACAGATGAGGCGTGTGCTACTGTCAGGCCGGCTCGGTAGCCTGCCTCGTATGTGGCCCCGTTTAGTTGGGGCAGTTCGCAGGGCGCTGGGAAAGACATAAGTATTTCTGTCATGTCTGCCGTGGCGAAAGTCGGGACAATGTGCAATAAAACTACATGATGATGATTTTATAAAGAGTCACAGAATGTTCAGTACGAATCAAATGATCGATAATGATGACCTAAGGGCTACCGATTAGACCTACATAAATGTTCAGCCATTTATTTGGTTTTGGAAATAGTCGTTTTATCGCATTTGTATTTGTGTTAATCTAAACATTTGTAATTTAATCACTGGTCCAAAAAACTATAAGTCAAATGACATAAGGCGTATGGTACCTAGCTATGATTCTAAATAAGTAAATCGTCATCATTTAAGAAGTACAGAAAAATGTATCGTCCCAGCGCGTGCGTTTGAGCAAGCTCGATGAGCCTCTCCGTCCCTCCCTCTCCTTGGTGACCAACGCCTCTGCGTCCTTGCTGCAGTAACTGCTGGCTGGTGTAGTCAACGAACGGAACGAACGGATCATTTAAGAAGTACAGAATAAGATGAGTTTTATATACCTGGGACGCATTCAGGCATACTGGTAACGGCCCATTCTCCCAACCAACAGCGGAGGTTTGTAGGTCCTTGGACATTGTATCTGTAACGTAAGAGGTTTAACCATTATAGCAAAATAACAGACAGTCACAAGGGTAACTATAGTGTTGCAGAGGAAGCAATGGGAGAAATAGCATTTAGTAAGGTAATGTGCTTTATTATTGAATAACAAGAAGATACAATACAATACAAATACTCTTTATTGCGGTTACATATCAGAATACCGAAAATCGATTTACCTAATGTTGAATCACCTATGCTCGTTTCACCTATTTTTTTAAATACCTAATGATCAATTAACCTAAGCTCATAACACCTAATGAACGAATTACCTATTGCACGTTTCACCTACAATTGGTTTACCTAAGCTCAGAATACCTATGCTCGATTCACCTAAAGTTGAAACACCTAATACTCGAAATACCTAAAGCTAATATACCCAATACACGAAACACCTAATGTTGATATACCTAATGCACGAAATACCTAAACTCGGTATACCTAATGATCGAATTGCCTAAAGTTAACATACCTACTGCACGAATTACCTAAAGTCGGTATACCTAATCATCGAATTACTTAAAGTTAACATACCTAATGAACGAAATACCTAAATTCGAAACACCTAATGCACGAAATACCTGAAGTCGATGCGCTTAATGAATGAAATATGTACCTAAAAAAAATATAATTATTGTTTAGTAGAATATTACTAAGACATACAACATTTAGTATACATTTTTTAGCCAAATCATTCAATTGGCTAACTATTTTTTATTATAATATAAGGTCTAGTCATTTGCCAGAGTCGAGATAGGTGCGACGACGAGTAAAGCGAGGAGGAGCGTGTTAGGTTAACTGCGACCAAACAGTGCCAAAACAGACTTTTATTTCATCGTCATGATGTTAACTTACAAAAATTAAGTTTTTGATAAGATAGGATAAGATAACTAATTTTGAACAGACTTACAAAATCATTCTACTACCTAAAAAGTAGCGTTTCAAAAAGTGTATTTTTAAGTTGTTATCGGAACAAACAGTTTCTACTGTAAGATTGGGAAATCATACGAATTATTGGGTGGAATTGCCACTTGATCATTCGGCAAAATGATATGAATTTTGTTCTAGGTATATAGACTTTAGGTATTCCGTGCATTAGGCATATCGACATTAGGTGATTCGTGCAGGAAGTATATCAACTTTAGGTGTTTTGTGCGATAGGTTTAACAGTTTTAGGTATTTCGTCCATTAGGTAAATCAAGTTTAGGTACATCGTTCATTAGGTATATCAGCTTTAGGTGTATCGTCCATTAGGTATATCAGCTATAGGTGATTCGTGCATTAGGTATAATAGCTTTAGGTGAAACGTGCAATAGGTAAAACGTGCATTAGGTACATCGTGCAGTAGGTGTTTCGTCCATTAGGTTATTTAAGCTTAGGTATTATAAACTTAGGTCAGTCAATGTTTAGGTTAATTGATCGTAAGGTAATTTAAAAATAGGTGAATCAAGCATAGGTGATTCAAGATTAGGTAAATCAGTTTTCGGTATTCTGATATGTAACCCTTTATTGCACACCTCATTACAGAAAACAATACAAATAATACAGGAAGAAGAGGTTAAACAACAGGCGGTCTTATCGCTAAAAAGCGATCTCTTCCAGACAACCTTTAGGTAGCGGAAATTAATAAATTTATGTCATGTCAGTAGGTGTTTCAAATTCAATATAAGAATTTTAGCACAGAAAAACACAATACAAAACAGTATAAAAGTATAACATAAATAAGAAGATATTAGATACATATTCTAGAGTTAGATACTACATTTACCGAGAGCAATTTATTTACACTATATTAATCCTCCATACGAGTTCCCATAGAAAAGTATCATTAGTGAGTTCAGAAAAGTTGGGACACTTCTTTTCTTTCAGTAAAATAATTAGTGCTCGTGATTTTGAATAGGATTTTTCGAAAATTTCTAAAAACAGAAATCTCTGACACACTTTCTTCTTGTTGTAATTTGATTGATCATAAACCCTAACACATAGCAAACTAGGAGAATAAAAAGCGTCCATTCGCCTGTATAATTTTCCCATCTGACCGTTATTTTCAGTTGGAACACTTGGAAACTGACCAATTTGTTATTTTAATAAGCCTGTGAATAAAAGTTATTCACAGGCGAAATGCACAAACCCTGACCCTGTCTTGTTCAATTCTCTCTCATCCGCACTTCCCTTTCCAGTCCCCAGAATTGGAACCACGTTCGTGTGGCTAGTTCATGGACAGTTAGACCTTAGGTAGTTTTTTCTTTAAACTTACCCATATTCACAGGAGAAATGCACAACCTGCCCATTAGGGACAGGGTCTGTCTCGTTGAGTTCCCTCTCCTCCGCATGTCTCGTCCCAGGGGTCCCCAGGATCGGACCCACGTTCGTATGGCTGGCGTCCGGAGACATGGTGTATATACCGTACTCCGTTGAAGGCACGTGACAGGGCACTGTGGAAAGAAGATCACACACAGTTAGACTAGGAAACGAACGCTGCGTCTTATGTAAGCGAACAACTCGCGAACGCGGCGCGGCGCGGCGGGCCCAAGGCGTTCGCGTTCGCAACGAGATCGCCCACGTAGGACACTACTTTAGGATTAGGATTGATTCACCCCGTGCCGCATTACTTCGCTTCACGTTCGCGTGTTGTTCGTCTATGTAGTACGCTGCGTAAGAAAAGGAATGCAGTGAAAAGCCTACGCAGTGCGTGCGTCTACATGATTTAAATGGGTTTTTAGGTTCGAATACTATACTAAGGTTGATATTTCAAAGAGAAGCCAGCAGGCCGCGATGTTTTGCTAGCTTATAAGTTATGGCGATAGTCACGAAATATCAGTTACACTCGGTTGATGATTGAATTAAATGTGGGTTTCAAAACTATTTTTTCAAAATTCAAAATAAATATTCTGCAAGTAGGCTGCCCTCTTTCAGAAGTCATTTTTTTCAGTCATTAATTATCGAGTTTATAAGCGATGGATGAATTTTACTATTAATAAAGTTAGCAAAAGAAATCGAGACCAAATGATACCTCCCTGTGGCAGCCTTATATCGCCTTCAGATATATCGGAGCGGCCAAGGTGCTCAAAAATATGTAAACACGCACTCTTACGCCTGGACAATCGAGGCGTGTTCAGACATTTGTGAGCACCTTGGCCGCTCCGATATATCTGCTGGCGACATTACTAAGAACTTTATTTCTGGGAAGCAAAACCATGCGCATTACAGAAAAGTTGGGGGCAATCATTCCTAAAAAGGGGGGATTCATTCCGAATAAAAATTATAGACACGACTCACGGATTTCGCATTTCGGCTTGTCTGGCTTCCATCTTCCTCTAACGCATTTGGCTGTCGCGTTCAGATCCAAGTTCAGACCGTAGCCTTTGCCACAGGCTACTCTCACAATTGTTCCTGAAATAAAGAAATTAATATCATTAATATCATGATGTAATTAGCTTAATCTAGATGGTTTTTTTTGTCTAATCATTACAATGTAGATTTATTTTAAAATTGCGACCCACCCCGGCTTCGCACCGGTTAACAATTTATACACCTAAACCTTCCTCAAGAATTACTCTATTGATAGGTGAAAACCGCATGAAAATCCGTTCAGTAGTTTTTGAGTTAATCGCGAACAAACACATAAACAGACAGACGCGGCCGGAGACTTAAAATTAAACTGTAGGCTGTACTCCTCATACTGACTGACCAACATTTGTTCAGCGACTTTTAAAAATAACTTGTGGTTTGATTTTTAAATACACTTTAAAGTTTACTCTTAGACGCAATGTATTGCGAATTTTGATATGTTTAAGGCGTGACAAGCAACGTCAATCACAATGATATGGCGTGGCGATCGCGTTCATTGAAGATAATATTTATTTTGTATGAAAAATAGGGAGTCTAAATACTTCATAATTTTTAAAAGTTGTTGAACAAAAGTGTCACCGTTTGAGGAGTACAATCTATGCTTTAATTATTTGCTCGTGTTACAGGCCACACCCGGTATAGGGATTCTTTTTTCTTACGTCAAACATACCTGAGCTGAAAGTGTTATTAGGATCACGCCCCAACTTGACAATTTCGATATTAATATAAGGTTCACTTTCGATAGGTTGACAAGGGCTCTTTGGTCGTCCCTTTTTCCCCTTTTCACCGTTTCCTTCTGACTTTGCTCCGTCGGTTTCTTTTGAATCTGTCTGTTCCGCTCCTTCTTCACTGTCTGGGTGTTGTTGTCTCAGTCTCCCGCTTTTGCCGTCACGTCCTCTGTAAAAACATATACTTATAAATTATTACTAACCAAAGTTTTATTTCTTATAATTAATTTCGTGGTGTACTATTTTAATCAAGCACAAGATTTTTTAGGTTTACAATTGATTAAATCTGAGTTTTAGTTGTTCATAAAAGTAAGAAAACCTCTGTTAAATGGTGTCTCTTTCTAACATACATAAATGTCAAAATGATAGATGGATACCAACAATTATGTACTACTCGTACTTGTTATATTATGAATAAGGCCATTTAACTTCTAAAAGTTTCCATAGAGACGTTAAGACATTTGTTTCTACAGGGTGATTCATGAGACGTGAGCAGGACTAATCCTGCACACTCAGTAACTGATAATTGATCGATCACCATCGTATTTAGGTGAAACAACCACACTTTTTCCTATTTTTTAACTTTTTGGTGAGGACAATTTTAATTCTCTACTATCATTGTCACCCTACAAGACCTAATTAATAAACATAAAACCTCTTTTACGAAGAAAATAAAATGTCAAACCTGAGTGAGATACGAGTTTTCAAAAGTAACCAGACCGTGATGACAGTGATGACATTCAATTTGACACAGAATATCGATAGTTTAGTATTCTAATGTTAGGGTGACCATCCAATTTTTTTTTTCAATACGACTAAAAAATTAACGTTATCCTCACTAATATTGATAGGAAACAGTTGCTTGTAATTTACGAAATGCGCAGTGTTAGTCCTGCTCACGTCTCCTGAATCACCCTGTATATTAATTAAAATACCTTACGTTTTAGGAATGGCCGCGGTCGTCTGATTTAATCGATCAGTTTTTCTACTAGTTCTCTTGTCCCGCTTGTCCAAGATATTGTCAACCTCCGTTGAATTTGTATTGTTATATTGCAGAGGTATGACCGCCATTTCTTTGCTATCGCTACTTGTCTCATTTTGAGGTTTAATTTCTCCGATTTCAAGAGGCAGGACCCTGAGAAGATGGCTACTGATTTCATTAATGTTGTCTAATTCTGTATGAACCGGATTAGCAGTCCACGCATCTGTATCACCTTCTTCTGTATTCACATCTCGTTTGATTCTAGCATGCGACGAACTATCTATACTTTTCGTTGTTAATTCAACTATATTACTTTCAGCACCTTGCAATTCTACATTCATAACTTTTCTGTTTTCTTCGCTTGTTTTAGGCGTTAAAAATCTCTTCCTCCGTTTGTCTACGTATCGTTCAAAATATTGATGTTTCAGTATATTAATCTTCTTTGCATGTCCGTCTGTTTGGTGATCAGGGAACATGCCTCCTTTCAACACCGTAACGTGGGACAAATCATCATCCTCAAGCTCCGAGGAGTCCTCATATTCTGATCTGTCTTCCTTTTGTATTACTTCATCATCTTCAGGCTCATATACAGGCTGATACGAATACATCCTATGTCCTATAGGTTCACCATGTACATTGTAAACTGTGTATACGGCAGTTGGGAAATTCTCACCATTCTCATGTTCAGTTTCTGTTTCCATTTCATCCCCATCTGATTCTATATCGAATTTCTTCAATATTTTGAAATTAGCGTGTCTTAAGGTCGGTTTTGGATCATCATGGTTATATTTACTGTATAGTTCATCTACGTATGGGTCAGGAGCTTCAGTTTGACGCCGGATGTTGTTATAGTAATGTCGGAGGAAGGCGGATCGCCTGTGACGTATTTCCGTTTCCGGTATGGAGCGGCGTCTGCGATTCCATCTTATACGGGGATGCTGAAATAGAGTGCATCTGTAAAAAAAATACAGAAATTAATAGCCATTGGCAGTTTAAAACGAAAACTCCGAGCTGTGAATAGCGATAGACCAACAAATTGAATGAAACGTTTTCGGTTAAGTACTTCTACATATTACAATATCACAATATTCATATTACGATCATGCGCGTGCCGCGCGAAGCTCTCTGGCTTGTTTTGCAAAAAACTGGGTGTCCCGAAAAGTTCGTTAACTTAGTCAAACAGTTTCATGAAAATATGATGGCTACAGTTCGACATGAAAGCGAGTTTTCGGAACATTTTCCAGTCACCAGCGGGGTCAAACAGGGTTGTGTGATGGCTCCAACTCTTTTCGCGTTGTATTTCTCCACAGTACTTGAGGACTCACTTCTTGCGTGCTCTGGACAAATACAACTTAGCGTTCGTTCTGACAGAAGTGTATTCGACCTGTCTCGATTTAAGTTTAAAACGAAAACCAGAAAGCTCTCCGTTCTCGAGATTCTCTATGCCGACGACGTTTGCTTGATGGCCGATAGCATGGAAGCGCTTCAGTCCTACATGGATGCTCTGCAAAGGTCGTGCCTTAGATTTGGCTTAGTAATAAGCATATCCAAGACTCAAGTGCTTAAACAACCAGCCCGTAATTGCGAAGCGGACACTTCCAACCTAACTATAGAAGGGAAACCCCTAACCGAAGTGTCCACTTTCAAGTATCTTGGGAGCCAGATCAGAAAGGATAACAGACTAACCTCCGAGATCCCATCTAGGATTGCTAAGGCTGCGTCCACCTTTGGTCGGTTAACGCATCGTGTCTGGGGATCGCATGATCTAAAGCTGCAGACGAAGTTGTCGGTGTACAAAGCCATGGTTCTTCCGATTCTTTTGTATGCTTCGGAAACATGGTGTTTGTACAAAGGCGACATTCGCTTGCTAGACACGTTCCACTTACGTTGTCTACGTTCCATTCTGCATATAAAGTGGCAAGATCGCGTTCCCAACACTGAAGTACTTCGTCGTTGCAAGATGCCTGGCATGGAGGCGCTCTTGATGAAGGGTCAGCTAAGGTGGTGTGGGCATGTTTGGCGTATGAGTGATTGCAGACTACCGAAATCCGTTTTCTACTCCCAGCTATCAGCTGGTAAACGGAAGCAAGGTGGGCAGCACCTACGTTACAAGGATGTGCTTAAGCGCCACCTAACTGCCTGCGGTATACCACCTGACAAATGGGAGGAGCTTGCTTCTCAGCGGCCAGAATGGCGTTCCCGCGTTAAGATGAGCGTAAAGAACTTTGAAGACGCTCGTCTCATTGACCTTGATGCGAAACGTCAGATACGTAAATCCCGGCCGAAACCCTCCTATAATTATACTTACAATAATTCTGGTCAACTTTACTGTCCCACCTGCGATAGAGTTTTTAAAAGTAAGTTCGGCTTTGCTAGCCATATCAGAGCTCACGCTCGTAATTAGCTAGGGTCGCCGTTGCCGATTACGGCATGGATAACTATATATATATATATATATATTCATATTACAATATTAAACGTACCTATAAGACTTTTAAGTGGTGATTTGTATGCAGAATATTATTATAAATAATAGAGTCTGTCCGAACAGACTCTAGTATTTTTATTGTGCATTGTACATAAATGTCGGACTAGACCATGAGAAAACAGCACCATCTTTATTATCATCATCAATAAAAGAGTCATCATCTATCTTGACGATATAGTATTATTTAGCTTTCTCTAATTTGTACAAACTTTTTTGTCTTTTTAATATGACCTCGGTTTTTTCTTTCTTTTATGTGTCTATATTGGGGTAATGTGGGGTCCTCTCTCCCCCACTTTTTAATTCTTTTCTACTTACTTGGGCAGCTCCCTGGGACTCCAATGGCCTCCAACGCACGTGGCTCCAGGGGGTCCCTCAGACAGCACGTAACCCTTGTCACACTCGTACATTATCTGTTTATTGTTCACCACCTATAAAAATAACACACGTAGACATGTGACGTTTTCAAATAAAAGGTCCAACATTGTCGGTTGGTGATAAGATTGATTTCAATGATGAAATAGCACCTTAATGACAAGCGACAATATATTCGTACTCTTTTGGTTGGGAATGACACATAACAATATGATGAAATTTAATTCGGCAGATATAGAATTATTACCAAAATCTTCATAGGTACCATAAGAGTAAACTTTATTAATCTCGGTATTTTTTCATTTCCATACATGCTTAATTTTTTTGTTGAAATATTCACCATCTGATTTTCTAGACTTATATCGATCGCGATGTACACCGTGATTACCTTTTGTATTGTTGTTAGTACAACAACGGTGAATCATTATAATTTGTTATCTATGATTATCTATTGTGGCTAAAAATAAAGGCCCAATGCTGAACCCTGCGGTACACCTTTGTCGTTTGATATAAATTGGGTTCGCAATTCAAATCCTACTAAAATAGTGTTACCCAAATCTTTTGAATCCAATTTGCAAACTCTAGGGTACAACTAGACTAGACATACTATCTGCTACAACAGGATAAAAAGTTTTTGGCAAGAATTTAATTTTTGGTACAAACTTTTATCGCTGACTGTACTTTTCTTACGACAGACAACTAATACTCATCGAGACAATTCTAAAAACCCCTAACACAATTAGGTTACGTTGTTTCATCACAGAGTTCCTATGGCCACCTCCTGTCTCCATCATCAGATCAGCTCGATGGTGCCATAATATTGCATTGTCATCCGATTTATACAGCCATGCAAAATTTCAGCTCAATCGGAAACCGGGAAGTGGATCAAATTTAACTTGCAAGATTTGATTACAGACAGACAGACAGACAACGGTCAGTGGCCTGTTTATCAAAAGCTTGTAACTTGTAATAGGTACAAACGGAAGTCCCTTTTTGACAGCTTTTGTTAGAAAGAGACTTCCACTTGTATTACAAGTTACAAGCTTTTGATAAACAGGGCACAGGTGAAAGTAAATAAAAGCTTGTAAAAATCGAAGTTAATATTTACCTTCTTAACATAGGGTCTGTAGTCGTAGAGCCCCATATTACCGACAAGCAAAACCTTTCCATTCTCGATGTAGCCCGGGAAAGGGCAGAACACTGAAAAAAAAAGAAAACATAATGCTTGTTTGTCTCTATCTATTATTATTTTTAATTTTTTTTGGGGAATGGAATAAATCATTTATTTACATACAATATATATACAGTGGTACAACTAAACGAAATTAATAACTAGCTTAAATCTAAAATAGGCCCCTGAGGCATTGTACCAAGGATGCTGGCGGCATTTCTCCGCTGTATCGCAATACTGATACGTTGTGCGAGGTAGCCGCCAGCTCTTCGGTCACCAGTTACGTCAACCAGACGCTTCGCGATTTCTGCGAACAACTTAAGCGCGCTGGGACCCCATGGACCTAGAGTTTCAACTCCAAATGGTACAAAATGGTACTCTCTACAGAGGCTCTTATATTTGTTACGTTTTAGAATTTCGGCGCTTTCCGCCGCCCCGCCCGCTCTTACAGTAGTCCGTTGGAGGTGGGACGGTGCCAGCGTGTCTACACAGGTAGCATCCCACACCAGCATCCGTCCCAAGCTCCAAGGAACTAAAGACACCCCGTCGGGCCTCTTGCCATCATCTCTGATAATGCCAGTCGGCTCAAGAAGAGCAGGCACATTGATGGTGGCAAGAGACCAACGGATTATGTCATTAAGCGACGCGTGTCTCGAAAAACGGCCTGCACTGCCTGTTATTTTATTATTATTAATATCGTATGGCTTTATTAAATTTTTTTTTTGATAGCCAGCATGAGCTGGGTGTATTGTAGATGGGGTGGAAGAGGGTTACCCAAGCTGCCGAGAACCGGAGTCAGTGTCAGAAAAACATTCGAGCCCTACACCCCAGCAGAGGGTAACATCAGGATGGAAAGAAGAATTACTATTTTGATATATTTGTTTGATAGAGAGAGATTATATGAATAAGAGTCAATCTCTTCTTCCTCGCGTTATCCTGGCATTTTGCCACGGCTCATGAGAGCCTGGGGTCCGCTTGACAACTAATCCCATGATTTGACGTAGGCACTAGTTTTTATGAAAGCGACTGCCATCTGACCTTCCAACCCAGAGGGGAAACTAGGCCTTATTGGGATTAGTCCGGTTTCCTCACGATGTTTTCCTTCACCGAAAAGCGACTGGCAAATATCAAATAATATTTCGTACATAAGTTCCGAAAAACTCATTGGTACGAGCCAGGGTTTGAACCCGCGACCTCCGGATTGAAAGTCGCACGCTCTTACCGCTAGGCCACACTCCTATATGAATAAGAGTCAATGTAAGAATAAAAACACGGCCACTCAGTCGCTAGACTGACCTAGTCCTCATGTCAAAATTGAAGGGATGTTTACAAAAACAACATAACTGACTACACTGGTACACCTGAACTGAAACAATTGACAATGTTCTTAAAAAAGTGTCAACCGCTCTAAGCAGTTATGTTGTTTTTGTAAACATCCCTTCAATTGGTCTTTTGTTTTTTTTTTGGCATTGATACCAAACAAAAAATAACAAATTACCTTCTTCGCATTTAGCAGCCTCCCCACTCCAGTTCCCAAAAGAGCAGACCACAATAGGGTTGCCCCTCAGCTCGTAGCCGTCCTTACAGCGGTACCGAGCCTTCATACCGTGTTCCGTCTTAGGGGCGATAACCATACCGTTGCGGGGGAAGCGAGGCATTTTCTTACATCTGTAAAATTTTTGGTGGAATTGTGTTAAGTTTTTGAATTGGGATTACGTGGTATTTCAGGATGACTCGCGTTAGACCGGGCCGTGTCCGGGCCGGAGCTTCGGCCAATTTTTTTTATGGAAAGCATCACGTGATCGCCTGTCATGTCATAGAAAAGTAAGCCTCGGAAGCTCCGGCCCGGACACGGCCCGGTCTAACGTGAGTCATCTTTTATGGTGAGGTGGACGAGACAAAAAGGGGTCATCCATTAATCAATAACATCACACAAAATATCGATTTTAGTCCCCCTCTCCCCCTTGTCACACTTTCCATTGGAAAAAGATAGGTCGTTAATACTTAGGCACAGTCAGCAGCAAAAGTTGCTAAGCGATCTTCAAGATGACCTAGACTTTATTGTTAGGAGAATAAAAGCGTTTTAAGATAGTTTTGAACACCTTGCCCGCTTAGCAACTTCTGCTGCTGACTACTGTCACGCTTGGTACCATACCTCGCAGGACTACATCTAGGTATCTGAGTCCAAGTGCCATTATTGCACGTCACAGCCGCATTATTCGACGGGAACTCATAGTTCTGCTCACAGTCCACCAGGATAATCTCCCCGTGTTGCACCATGGACGAACTGCCGACGATCTGGGTGTTCTCCTCTTGAGTTTCGTTCTCGCCTGTTTTGTTTTCTACTAGACGGATTCGGCCTTGGGAGACGTGGGGAACTACGCACGGTGCTGGAAATAAGATTAATATGTCACATAAATTGAATAGTGATAGAAATGGGATCGATCGTGCGCTGCCCTCACTAAACGACTTTCTACGATTTTGAAAAGATGGTCAGTATACTTTGCTGAGGGTTTTTTTGCCGCGCCCACCGTTTCATGGTCGTCAGTGTCACTCAAGAAGAAGAAAATAATTGTTCTCTCGCTTAATGCGATTTTGTTCACAATTATATCTCTTCTTCCTCGCGTTACCCCGGCATTATGCCACGGCTCATGGGAATCTGGGGTCCGCTTGACAACTATTCCCAAGAATTGACGTGGGCATTAGTTCTTACGAAAGCGACTACCATCTGACCTTCTAACCCAGAGGGGAAACTGTTGGGATTAGTCCGGTTTCCTCGCGTTGTTTTCCTTCCCCGAAAAGCAACTGGTAAATATCAAATGATATTTCGTACATAAGTTCCGAAAAACTCAGTGGTACAAGCCGGGGTTTGAACCCGCGACCTCCGTATTGATCGCACTCTCTTACCGCTAGGCCACCAGCACTCACACAATGATATCACATCTTCATAATTATTATATCTGTGCCCTGTTTATCAAAAGCTTGTAACTTATAATACAAGTGGAAATTCCTTTCTAACAAAAGCTGTCGAAAAGGGACTTCCACTTGTATTACAAGTTACAAGTTTTTGATAAACAGAGCACTGGTTGTGCACAATTACTTATATCTAAGACTTTTAAAAAGGCCTGTCTACCTAAACACTGAGGCAGCGGATGACTCCAAGTCCCGTCATTCTGGCAGATCGCAGACCCGTTTCCCTCCATCTTCATCCCGTCCTGGCATCGGAAGATGATGGATGCTCCAAGTCCGGTTCCCGAGGAGATGTTCTCCAGCCAACCGTTCCAGAGCTGGCCGGGATGTCCGCAGTTGATTTCTGGAAACATTCAATAAATAAATATTATAGGACATTTTTTTTCACAAATTGACTAAGGCCCACGGTAAGCCCATGAAGGTTTGTGTTGTGGGTACTTAGACAACGATATATACATATAATATATAAATACTTATATATACGTAGAAAACAATCATAACTCAGGAACAAATATCTGTGTCATCACACAAATAAATGCCCTTACCGGGATTCGAACCCGGGATCATCGGCTTCATAGGCAGGGTCACTACCCACTAGGCCAGACCGGTCGTCTAAGTACATTTTAATAATTTGTAGCATAAACACTTAAGAGTGTCGAGTTTAAAATTTAATATAAGTTGAATCCTTGAACAGCAACTGTAAAATTTACATTCTATGTTTTTCTGTAGTAGGTAAGCATAGTTGGTGATGACGAAACAATTCCAAACCCTAACCCAAGTTGATCTATAAGAATTTGTTTAGTACTTAATTGAGTCTATTGCCAATATAAATACATTCATACTATTACATATACCGGGTGTGGCCTGTAACACGAGCAAATAATTAAAACAGAGATTGCACTCCTCAAACGGTGACACTTTTGTTCAACAACTTCTAAAAATTATGAAGTATTTAGACTCCCTATTTTTCATACATAATAAATATTATCTTCAATGGACGCCATCGCCACGCCATATCATTGTGATTGACGTTGCTTGACACGCCTTAAACATAACAAAATTCGCAATACATTGCGTTTTAGAATAAAATTTTAAGTGTATTATAAATCAAACCACAAGTTATTTTTAAAAGTCGCTGAACAAATGTTGGTCAGTATGAGGAGTACAGCCTACAGTTTAATTTTTTGCTCATATTACAGGCCACACCCGGTATACAATCACGCCTATTTCCCGGAGGGGTAGGCAGAGACCACGGATTTTCACTTGCTATGATCCTGCCATACTTCTATTATAGATGTCAAAAAATAATCATCAAAAATGTGTTTGTTGTTGACTGTTTTTTGCATTATTTCTTTACCTTTGCACAAAGGTTGAGTCCCCGACCACTTCTTATCGGCACCGCAGCGCCTTGTAGCGTCTCCCACCAGTCTGTATCCATATTTGCACTCGTATGACACCACCGAGTTGTAGGCGCAGGAAGTATACACCGCCTTCCCGTGGCGCGGCGCCTCCGGCGGCGGGCACTGCACCTGCGTGACCACTAGATGGCGACACGCGTCGCTTTAACGTAACGCAAACTCTCAAACACAGATGGCGCTTTTATCAAAATTATTTTCAAACAAATAATGACCGTTGGACACATGCAAATCGAAAGCGGCATGCAAATAAAACGATGTTTAATTTTTAAATTTATTTTTCACTACAGCATTAATAAGGTACAGATAAAATTATTATACAGTAAATTCTTGCACGATCAACATCGATTTAAAGCCATTGCTACAATGATCTACACACATGTAGTTTTAAATACGCTAAGGGCAGTAGAGATCTATTTTAAGTAAAATTTTATCATGGCCATTTTGACTCGGACAAAATTCAGAAGGATTGTTACTACTGTCATAGAATTTGAATACGACAACAAGTATATAATATAATGATCACAAATATGTTTCATTAAACACACTACGTAATGTTATGATCGACTCAATCTGTCCCCTTCTCTCCTCCTTCTATTGAGCAGCAGGAAAGGAGAAAAAAGATGGTTTTTATTTCATTATTAGAGATTAAAATAGTGAAGATCCCACTGGCTTCCAGCAAATATTATTTAAGAAAATCATTGTTTATTAATAGAGTTAGAGCAAGAAAAGTCTGCAGTTATTTTAAACGTCAAACGTCTATGAAATTATGACGTATAAATAACACTTGCACTGCGTGGGCTATCAAAATCGCTGCAGACTTTTCATGGTCTAACTCCAACTTGCAAATCGTTTTAGGCGTTGCATTAATTTCTGTCAAAACATATGGCCTGCTTTAAATATATCTAAGTAGACATTTTTTTTTATTTACAGAACAGATTTGAAAACATAGATGATCACTTCTTAGACTTGGCTAAAGCTTTTGACACCAACGTTATCACTTTATCAGCTATACAGGAAACTTGAAAAAAAATGTGCTTATGGCATTTTTTGTAACTTAAGCTCCTTGATCAATAACCATCCAATATATTTTATATATATCTCATCTAGTAAGGATTAAAAAGCATAGCTCTGGGATCCCGCAAGGGACTATTATTGGATACACAATTTTTGAACAACGTTAATAAAAGTTAAAATATTGTATTTTACTTCATGACCTATCCATGTTAAATAAATTTTATCAGATTTACCCCCTTATTCATAAACGTTTACTAAAGTTGAAAGCCGATAATAATAGTTTATCCCTTTCCGACGTATTGGTATGATGGAAAGGGACAAACGATTATTATCGGCTTGTCAACTTTAGTAAACGTTTATGAATAGGGGGGTTATAATTTATCACTGAAAATTTTATCTACTCAGATATATTTTGATGGCTTTAATACCGTTTTGAAATATTTAATTAATTCCAATTCAGTGAGAGCTCCACTAAACTAATTGCGTCATGACAATGAAATTGCTTATGATAGCCATGATATCACGACAGAGGAAGCGCCATGCGAGCTAACCGATTTTTAGTAAAATGAGAGATCTTTCTATTAAAACAAATAATACAAAAAAAAAAACATTAATGCCATGTTTATCAAAAGCTTGTAACTTGTAATACAAGTGGAAAGTCCCTTTCTAACAAAAGCTGTCAAAAAGGGACTTCCGCTTGTATGAAAAGTTACAAGCTTTTGATAAACAGGGCACAGGTCATATAAAGAGGTGGTTATTGTTAAAGCGAGATATAAAGACATGATTTTATAGTTGTAAGTATATTCCATTCACAACTGAAATTACAGTTTGGATAATATCGGTCATTATAAAACCGATTATTATTACGAATTAACATTTTGCCAAGAAAAAATGAAACTAAAGGCATATCGACGAATACTTGAATACGTTTTCTAATAATTTGATGTGTCTAAAAATTGATAGGTGAATTTCTGAACTATTTTAGTGTATTAGAAAACCATCGCCGTTGACCACGCTGATGTGCCAGCTGCATTGCTGAGTGGATTCCATTTCGGCTTCACATATCTATTTTTACTGTTTTGTTTATCTTTGCCTTGTATTTACTATGTGTTATTGTATTGATGTGTTTCTGAATAAACGATTTCTATTTTATTTTATTCTGTTTTGATTTATGTTTTTATATCATCTCTCTCATAATACTATATCGGTGTCAAAATTGTGGGTAGATCCCCATTATTCACAATAATTCGAAAACCATGCAACATTCCAAGATGAAGGACGACACTGAAATTGGCAACTACATTGTCACGAAGCAAAATGCTCGTACAGTCGCCATCATTTATATCGGAGCGGCCAAGGTGCTCACAAATATCTGAGCACGCGTCTATTGTCAGGGCGTTAGAGTGCGTGTTCAGATATTGTGAACACCTTGGCCGCTCCGATATATATGATGGCGACTGTACAGGATAAATTCACGTTCATGGTTTTAGTTGTGAGTCTGTGCGTTTTGTATTTGTTTTAAGAAGTACCTATAGCTACTGACAAAAGGTACTTTTCTCATACAATTTCCATTGCGGGAGAAAACGGTTTCCACTACTTAAATCTTTAACATATCAGTTTGATTTTGATGTCGGTCGCTTCAGCATAATTTCTACGTTTATAGCTTTCGCTTTAAAAATATTTTTTTAATACAGTTGCTCAAAAAGTGCTACTTTACGTAGCTGTTTAGCGTGCGGAAAGTTGGTTATCTCGAACTAGTGCTTTTTACTTTTCCAATTTTTTTAAATTTATACTTGTTCCAATTCATGACTACTTATTGATGAGTGTTAATATTAGTTTCCTTTAAACGTCGTAATCAGCATAAAAACCTACCGTTAATGTAAGAATACGAAAAATATTACATATTTCATATTTAATTACTTACCTCTTCATCATTATAACACGTTTATTTTTTAATATTCAATATTGAAAATTCCGTTCTTAATAAGTTGACTGAATGGAACGGAATAGCTGCCAAACGCCCATAGATATAATATACTTAAAGACGACGTCTAACCGAGCTGTCACTGTTACCACTTTTGTTTAGTGTACGATTAACAATGTTTTTCTTATTTTTTCGCAACTGTATTAAAAAACGTCGTTCGATACACGTGCGGAAATGTCATTCTTCACTCGTCCCGAGTCTTGCCACTCGCCTGCGGCTCGTGGCAAGATATCTCGGTACTCGTGAAGTAATGACATACCTTCCGCACTAGCATCGAAATGTACTATTTTTTTTGTAGTTATTGCAAATTTTTGGCTTTGGTACTCTGTCCAAAGCCAAAAATTTGCATGGCGGTCTTTGGTGTCGGAGGCCAAGATCCACATCGGGTCGTTCCGCCATAGCAGTAAGTAAGTATTGCAAATTTTGAAAAAAAGGTAAGCCTTGAAACCTAGTTTTTCATTGTGTCAATAACATATACCTACTAAAAAATCAATCAGAATGGAAAATACTTAATATTTTAAGTGGAAAAACGTTTTCTCTTTTTCGATCACGCGCTAAACTTCCCTCAGTTCCCTCTTAACGCAAATTGATAACACAATCCTATTAATTACAGCAGCAGAACCATTAAGACTAAAAAGGACAGCATTTATAAAAACTGTGTTATCAGTTTGTGTATTTTCTGACACGATCATTTTGTTTTTAAATCATATGATTCTAAAGCCTGATTGTGATTACACATATTACTTAGAATAGGAATAGGAATAAGTACCTCCTTTATTTATTTAATTAAGTAGTTTTAATCTCCTTTATGAATGTCCTAAAATTTATGAGTCCGTACTCCATAGTGATTCACTAGTGAGACAAAGTGTCCTACGGACATCATATAGTCGGCGGGATAGTTCGTTTTAAATATTTGAATTAGCCCCTACAACAACAGCTTTATTTATTTGAAGTTTTCAAATTTTTGAAGTAAGCTAAACCATTTTTCCTCTTCACACAACGTGTTCAGACTCACAACCAAAACCCCAATATAAAGTTGGTCAAGCAGATCTTGTCAGTAGAAAAAGGCGGCAATTTGAAAAATGTCGAAGGGATATCGTCTCAGAAAATTAGAATTTCGCCTTTTTCTACTGACAAGATTTGCTTGACCATCTAGAGTCGGACCAAGAAAAGTCTGCAGCGGATTTGATAGCCCACGCAGTGTCAGTGTTATATATAGGTCATAATTTCATAGAAGTTTGACGGTTAAAATAACATGTGCACTGCGTGGGCTACCAAATCCGCTGCAAACTTTTCTTGATTTTAAGATATAGAATCTACTCACGGACGCAGGTGGGTAGCTCCTTGGGTGCCCAGGCGCCGTCGGCCTGGCAGTAGCGCTCCGCCTTCCCAACCAGTTCGAAGCCCTGACCACACTGCACGACGGCGCGGCAACCGAACGTGTGGCAGTCGGCGGTTACCCAGCCGTGGGGGACGTCGCCGGGCTCGCCGCAGGAGCGGGCTGGAGAAGAAATGGGTTTTTAGAGCCTTTCCCATGGCAATATTCGGTTTTTTGTGGGTACGGATATCTGCAGGATCCCGTTTTGCAGTGAATATGTGACGTTCCACGGCAAAAGGTACCTTATGGTTACTGGCGCTTACGTCGCATAGCGCCGCAATAATATTGGAGCGACGTTAATAATAGCGTAAGCGCCAACCGCCATAGGGTACGTTTACCAGTGGGACGTCACATGTTTAATATGACGTTCACCCTACCCTATTTAAAAAAACATCTTTTTATAACAGGTGTCACAGACAGTCCCCTATGGCAGTATATAGCCGTGGACGCATGGAAAAAGAAGAAACAGCCTCACACGTGGTGCTGGAATGCAGCGGAGTGGACCCATCAGGGCAAAACATATCGGATCCCCGAGAGACCTCCCCGAGGTCCTACTCAACATTAAAGATCTGATAGGATTCCTCGAGGAGCTGGGCTGGCAGGACTAACCCACCCCCTCCTCATGTGTCTTCTAATACTCTAATGGAAGTGTTGCTATTAGCTTTCTGCATATAGTTTTATTGGATGAGGTGCGAGAGGGGGAGGTGAGAAAGGGTTCAAACTAATGTTTGTGAACTCGCACGAATGAAATTTGCAGACTCAGTAAAAACCCCCGCTCCCGCAGTCTTGGACCTCAGTGGAAAATGACCCTATGTGGGGGTAAATTATAGCACGACGTCTGTGGTTATTAAGGATACTTTGCACAAACCGCTTTACTATATGCGCATACGAGTATAGCATGAGATCCCAATCCCAAGCAATAATGCTATCTCTGTCATTGCTATGTAAGGCATGGGCCTTGGTCTGGTAGTGCTATCTCTGTCAGTGTGAACTAATAGGTCGGGCCTTGGTCTGGTAGTGGTAGTGGTGTCAGTGTGACGTGGTGTACTCACGCTCGCAGCTGATGTCCGGGCCGTACCACGAGGCCTGGTTGTCGATGGCCAGACACTTGGCCCTGGGGAACCCGTTGGTCACGTAGCCGGTGTGGCAGTGGTACTGCACGGTGGCGTCGAGGTCGAAGGTCGCCTGCTCGGGCAGCGCCGAGTGGCGGGCGTGCGAGATGGTGGGGGGTTGCAGGCAGTAGACTGGGGGGGAAAGTGCGGGGTTAAGTGCATGGTTAAATATGCCGGCTGTACACACTCGTCGAGACACCGCGAGAAAGGCCGAGAACGAGTGTGTACTGTGTACATCCTGCTCCCTCCTCGTCTCGCTGCTACTCATTTCGCTATTACTCGTCTCGCTCTTACTCGTCTCGTTTCGTCTCGCCGTTTTCCGATTAGATCGTCGGAGCGGTGACGAGACTTACGGCTCGGCCACGACATCTAGCGACTTGCGACGGCGGGAGCGATAACCATAGGTTGGAGCATGACACAACGATCGGACCTTTCGGCCCACCTATGGTTATCGCTCCCGCCGTCGCAAGTCGCTCGATGTCGTGGCCGAGCCGTTAGCGAGAGACTCACGACGAGTGTGTACAACCGGCATTAAAGGGTTATTCAGACATAGGTAATGGTCGTGGCCAGATTAGAGTATATACATATAATTTTCTGATGTAGGAGCCAAGATGACAATCGTTTGCAGGAAAGCAAACAAAACGCTATGATACACGTAAATAATACCATCAAAAACATAAATGTAAAAAAGGAGAGCCAAGTTCAATACAAAAATTATGCTTGGCTGTGGGGTTCGCCGCAAAAAGAATGGAGATTTAAATGAGTGCCAAGTTCTATGCAAAATCCAAATATGTATTTATAGGAACAAAATAACATTATAAACAAGTATTAAACTCTATTTCTTTGCTTTATTGGATACCTATAACAATTGCTGTTATTTAAAAAAAATGCGAGATCTTAAAGCAGGTTAGATTTGACTTGGCCAGTTTTTATCAGAATTAGCTTAGCTTAAGGATTTAAGGTAGTTTCCCTCCAGGTCCCGACTTATCTTTCCACACTGTATTAAGCGCCACTAACCCGGGGTTAGCGGTATGATAATAGTTATTTGTTTTACAAGGGGGCAAAGTTGTTGTTTAACCGCTCGTGCTAATTGATACCCGAGCAAGCGAAAGAATCCAAAATTAAACCACGAGCGTAGCGAGTGGTTCGAAAAATGTAATTTTGAGCGTTGCGAGAGTTTCAAAGCACGAGGGTTAAACAAAATTTGCCCCCGAGTGAAACAATATTTTTCACCACAACAACCCGAAGCAAATATTAAATGTAAAATATCAAACAAAATCAAAACAAATCTTCTCAAAATGAATGTTATTAAATATTCATCATCCAAAATCATCATTTAAAAGTCAATTCTACAAGCAAACATAAAAAAACAACTCAAAATTTGCATTTGATTACTTTGCCTCACATTTGAATAAAATGCAACTTTGCTATCAGTTTTTGAAGTGCAAAGTAAGCCTTTCCAAGCTCGTGTGGTGAAAATATATTATTCACCTCAGCAACTCGAACAAGGGTACTTGTAGTAAACAGTGAGAAAAATCGCACATTGCTCGACTAGGGTTGACGAATAGCACCCGCGATTCGGATCGTACCTATCTTGCAAAGTTTTTTTACAAAAAAAATTGTCGATTGAAGTGTGAATTGATGTTCGTTATTTCCATATTATTATACTGAAATTTATTTCGTTTTGTTTTTGCGTTTGATTGCGGTATTTACTATTAATTGTTAAAATATCTTTAAGAAAACTTAAGTGAGTAAGTGATGAAGAAGGATTACCTACATTTTTCAGGTTCTGGTTGTCTAATAATTATGTTCTCATTTCTGAGGTGAAAAGTTGTATGTACAATACGAGATCAAAGCTATTTACATCTCCTGTGCTTTTGAGTCCCATCAGTCCTGTGCAAGCGAAAGATTATATAATAGATTCACGAGCGTAGCGAATAGAATAGAGACTCAAAATAAGCACTCAAAGAAATATCAAGCTTTGCTCTCTTGTTGTACAACTATAATAGCGTTCAATTGGATTCGACTTTACACTTTGAATGTTTTCCTTTTGTAGTCGCAAAAATAACACATTTGACATCGCTATCTGTATATAAACCCAGAGGTAAATAAGCTGAATACATTTTCAATAAACCGACACTAAAAGCCATTACGTTAATCAAAACCTTATTCGGTCGAATCCTCATTCGCATAAAACATTTTAATCTGCGTTCCATTCCCAAAAATCTACCTAATTCAACCGCAAACGAGATTTCATTGCGGCCCGTGTAATTCATTCACAAAATCACAACTAGTGCTGAGAAAATGTACTTATATTTATATTCCTGTTATATTTCCGGGAACATTATTTTGAATATAAACATAAAACCATCCAACTAGACCAGTAGGTAAGTACTATAAGTATCACTCTAGCTGTCTTTATAGTTCGTTTTTTTTAGCATTAGAAATAAGGTAAATAATCTTGATATGTCTTTTAATTGAAAAACACATTATAAAAATAAGTTTCGGTAAATATGTAACAATTATGAATATAATACGATCATTTATATTCTTCTGCTTTCATAAGTACCTAATACTTATTGATTTTTTAAAAGCGTTTTTCAATTAAAAGACATGTCAAGACCGCTTACCTTCTTTCAAGTTCTTTCTAATGCTAAAAAAAACGAACTATGTATACTGTTTTTAAATAAAAGTAATCAAAATCTAATCTCAAATAGGAGCCATTTGAGGGTAGATGAAAACGTCACATGATCAAATAATGTAAGTTAAAGTCAGGTCGTTCAGTGACTGATCCAGGCGGTTTTGTATCAGCCGGCCTAGCCAAGGTTACAATCGCTATCGCTTCGACAACGAAAAGCATTAGGTCTCTCTATCACTCTTCCGTATTAGTGCGACAGTGACAGTTGCGTATCGATCGCTACGGAGCGTAAGCGATCGGCATCTTGGCTACGCGGCCTGGTCGGTTAATCAATAAAACCTTAAAGTTGAAACCACCCGAAAATGAATATATATTGTTTTACTTTAATTTACTTATTTGTTATTTACTTTAATTTTATTTAAGTACCTACTTTACTTTAATTTTGTTTACTTTAATTTAAGTACCTTAAGACACAGAGCTATAGCTACCCGCCCCGGCTTCGCTCGGGTTAACAAATTATACACCTAAATCTTCCTCAAGAATCACTCTATTGATAGATGAAAACCGCATGAAAATCCGTTCAGTAGTTTTAGAGTTTATCGCGAACAAACACACGACACACGACACGACAGACGCGGTGGGGGACTCTGTTTTATAAGGTGTAGTGATTTCTTCGACTGTAAAATAATTGGCTTCTTTCCTACTAGTCAAATCACCGTCTTAATTAGAACTGTCAAAACGGTTTGCTAATATGGAATTTATATGAAAACGAATGTAGTGACGTCACGGTCAACTCACCTACTTCTTATATTTCAATATATTATATTCATATTCAATCATTTATTTGCATAAAAAACACATAGAAATGCATGCAAATACAATTTTTAAAAACACAGATATCACAACAATACAGATCGGAAATAATGATACACACATAGCAAGGTCAAAAAAAAAAAATAAACAACTATCAATCAGATTAATTAAATAGAAATTGTGTTTAAAAATAACTGCTATTTATATTTTTCTAATAATTATCTGGTCCTTTATTTCGTGCACAGTGTGAAATAATTTATTTTAAGTAGAGGAAAGTACCCAATTACCGGTAACCCATTTCCCATCACTATACAACCAGTATGTCTGCACATGTCATTCCATTTTCAACCTTATTGTAACGAAATTGAGTTCCTGTTTAACTGACAAATTTCATCTACCGGATCTGCTAATAGGTACTCAAAGAGAATTCAATTCTATTCACCAACACACTAAGTCCAATTTTCATTAATGAAATTGGTATAATACAGCTTTTTCTGTTTTGAGTTTTATTGCATTCGAAATAAGGTCTTTTTTTGTGTGAGGTGTTTCGTAATACATTATATGGACCACGGAGCAAAATTAATCTGATATCCGATGGTATCGTTGTGGACAGAATTTTGTGGTTCTGATGAAAATGTTTAATATAATGAGCTGTCAATATCGCCCTACACATCGCGTTTGAAAAATACTACGAGTATACCGGGTGTGGCCCATAATATGAGCAAAAAATTAAACCGTAGGCTGTACTCCTCATACTGACCAACCTTTGTTCAGCGACTTTTAAAAATAACTTGTAGTTTGATTTTTAATACACTTTAAATTTTATTCTAAGACGCAATGTATTGCCAATTTTGTTATGTTTAAGGCGTGACAAGCAACGTCAATCACAATGATAATGGCGTGGCGATAGCGTCCATTGAAGATAATATTTATTTTGTATGAAAAATAGGGTGTCTAAATACATCATAATTTTTAAAAGTTGTTGAACAAAAGTGTCACCGTTTGAGGAGTACAATCTATGTTTTAATTATTTGCTCGTGTTACAGGCCACACCCGGTATAGAAAAGTGTCATTCTATGGAACTTGCTAACTATGTAAACAAACGTCACTAGTAAAATCATTCTTTGACAATTTCCATAGAATGACACCTTAATGATGAGGCACACGGTACATTCGGGTTTCTCAGTCTTACAATATTTACTAGCCTCTAACCAAAAGCTGAAATACACAATTTTTAAAGGAGATATCAGAGGGATTACCGCGAAAACCGAAATTCGCAAATTGCGGGGATCTTTCTCTTTTACTCCTATGAAGGCGTAATAAGAGTGACAGAGAAAAATGCCCGCAATTTGCGAACTTCGATTTTCGCGGTTACAGCTCAGGAGGCCGATTTTTGAATTTCGATCACTCGATTTCGTCACTCGAAAATCGGTGGAAAACGGCGAAATGCTAATTTTTGAAATACGAGCGATCGAAATTTGGAATCTAGTGGTATTGATCACTCGATTTCAATTCTATTAGTAGAATTTAAACGCCTAGTAGTGGAGATATCATTTAACGAAATACACGAAATCGAGTGATCGAATTTCAAAAATCGGCCCCCAGGTCAGTATTTCAGAATGTTCAGATAAAGGCCCCAGTACACAATGGGCCATTGCCGGCCACTCCAAGGGACGCAGCCATGCGGTAGAATGAGATAGCAATATCACTTGCTCCCTCTAACGCATAAATGCGTCCCTTGGAATGGCCGGCGATGGCCCATTGTGTACTGGGGCCTTAATAATGGAGGTGGATTTTCCCAAGATAATTTATATTCCACGCCGATATTTTATGGCCTGGGGCGACTTAGGCTGTATTTCGGTATTTGATGGAAAGAGATAGGTTTCACGGGTACTTGGGGCGTGATAAATATGAAGATAGGTTTTATGATTGTCTGGAGGTTTACTCACGCTAGACCGGGCCGGGCCCGGGCCGAGGCGTCCGGCATGCTATTTTGTATGACGGCTGATCGGTGTCGTGGTGCTTTCCATAGAAAACGACGCGGAAGCTCCGACATGGCCCTGGCCCGGTCTAGTGTGAGTCATCCCGTTTATCATACCGCGGTGTAATGGGGGTGTAAATAAGTGTTAATTAATTTGACGTTTAATACACTAGTGTGAGGACAAGTCAACTTCAGCCATTACATGTTATGGCTCCTCTACACGATGGGCCAACGCCGGCCACTCCAAGGGACGCATTTATGCGTTAGAGGGAGCAAGTGATATTGCTATCTCATTCTACCGCAAGGCTGCGTCCCTTGGAGTGGCCGGCGTTGGCCCATCGTGTAGAGGAGCCATTATATTTTTTTCATCACCTTTGCTCGAAAAATACCCTATTTCATGCAGGTGTACTGAAGGACAAAAGCCTATATCGTTCCCGCGGGAGTTATGGATTGTGAAAAAAAAGGTATAACTCCCTAGGGTAAAGGTATAACTGATGTATGGAGTGAGCAATTTATATATTTTTTCTCTATGCTATCACATAAATCGGCTGTGACAGACAAACAGACAGCCAGATGCACGAGTGATTCTATAAAGCAGGCCACTGACGAGCCTTCGAAATGGATGCCGTTACAATGGATTCATCCAAATGGACGGCATCCTAATATTGAACATTGTACGTTTTTGACATTCATGGACCGATTTTGGATTGCAGCCACGCAATTTGGACTGTTGGAAGGCTCGTTAGTGGCCACCTTAAGGATTCCGTTTTCTCCTTTTAAGGTACGGAACCCTAACAACCCCTACGTGAGTGACTTACTGTTCTTCTTGCAGGCGGGCGGCATGCCGGCCTAGGAGCCGTCGGCCTGGCAGCTGCGGCTGGCCAGCCCCACGTGGAGCCCTAACCCCGACGTGAGTGACTTACTGTTCTTCTTGCAGGCTGGCGGCATACCGGCCCAGGAGACGTTGGCCTGGCAGCTGCGGCTGGCCAGCCCCACGTGGAGCCCTAACCCCAACGTGAGTGACTTACTTACTGTTCTTCTTGCAGGTTGGCGGCATGCCGGCCCCGGAGCCGTCGGCCTGGCAGCTGCGGCTGGCAGCCCCACGTGGAGCCCTAACCCCAACGTGAGTGACTTACTGTTCTTCTTGCAGGCTGGCGGCATGCCGGCCCAGGAGCCGTCGGCCTGGCAGCTGCGGCTGGCCAGCCCCACCACGTGGAAGCCGTGCGTGCACGTGTACACGGCCCTGGGGAATTAAGAAGAGTCAGCACAGGTCTCTAGATCAGCCATTCTCAAAGTGTGTTCCGCAGAACCCTAGGGTTCCGCAAAGCCTCTGTTGGGGTTCCGCGAAAATACTTGTAATAATAAGAAAAAAACAAAAGGTATATCTGGTCGACAGTGACGAACGAAAATATTTAGTTTGGGGTTCCGTCAAATATTTCGCTTTCCAAAAGGGTTCCGTCACCAAAAAAGTTTGAGAACCGCTGCTCTAGATCTATTATAGACATCATAGTCCGACCGCTTAAACGAGTCCTCGCCTGCGCGGTATGGGGGAGACGGGGTAAGGGCTTAATAGTCGCCCCCGTACCGTGCAGGCGAGGACTAAGGCCCCATTCACACGACAGCTTTTTCAACGCGCTTTAAAAAAGCGTTTGAATGACTGAATGAATGGACGCCCAAATTACCAAGTGTCGCAAATACGCATTTTTGCAACCGAATTATGTATTTGCGGCTCTTGCAATTGAAACTCTCGGTCCTTGGTCGTCAGACACCAAAAAACTGGTTAAAGAAATTTCTACCAAACTAGTCTGGGTGTCTGGCGACCTACGAGCTGCCCCTTTTTTCGCACAAAAACTCAGCCTCGCTGTGCAGAGGGGGAACGCGGCCAGCGTCCTGGGAACAATGCCTCAGGCTAATTTAGGGCTAGATTTATGATTTAATTATTTTGTTATTTAATATATGTTTTAATAAAAGCTTAATGAATGGTATGGTATTGATATTTACTTATCCCCGAAGAATCTGCCGGTGACTGCCACCTTTCCGTTTTCAGGCTGCTCGAGCTCCGGACATTCGCGATCTGTGGACAAACAAACGGTAGGACAGAGTAAATAATAGTACTAGGTACAGAAGACTCACTCTCTAACAAAACGCGTCTGTTACGATCAGCACAGATATGACCGCTAGGTGCCGACAGCACCACGCGCGGCTTATGGCTAGCCACCAAAATTGGTGTGGACCATAGACGTAGTATTACATAGATGAGCTATACGCGTACCTCCGTGAGGGACAAAACATACGCGAAGCGACAATATTAAAAACACGTTTTAACATTCCTGACAACATACCAAAAACAATCTACGTAATTCGGTCGGGTTATTTGTTGCCCACAATATACCATACTAAATTTTTGGTGGGCAACAAACAAAAAGTGAGACTGTGACAAGGACAAGCAATAATACCGCTTTCTCTGCTACTCCTACTGAAATTTCTATAAGTGCATCTCGTTCGGTCATTTGGCCCCTCCCCCGTATCATCTCTATATGATTGTACCTCTATGGTGGACAAACAAACAGTAGGACAGAGTAAATAATAGTACTAGGTACGGAAGACTCGCTCTCTAACAAAACGCGTCTGTTACGATCAGCACAGATATGGACGCTAGGTGGCGACAGCGCTACGTGCGGCTTATGGCTAGCCACCAAAATTGGTGTGGGACGGATGCACTTGTAGCTAGCTAGCTACCTGTAGCAAAGCGACGAAATCGCGGAGTGAGCCACGCCTGACAGTATATGTACAGACCGTGGTACAGTCGACGTCAAAGATATGTTTACACTTTTGCACCTTACTCCTTTGTAATAAGGCGAATAATGTAAAAATATCTTTGACGTCGACTGTACAAACAGTGGGGAAGACACTTCTCCTTTCGGGCAAACTCGGCTCCATTCGGCTCAGCATTACTTCGAGCAATTACTCGTATTAGGTTTGGCACCACTTGACGTCCTTTAAGGCCCCTGTACACAACGGGACAGCGTGGGCCAGTCTGGGGTAGCCATTTATGCGTTAGAGGGAGCAAGTGATATTGCCATCTCATTCTACCGCATGGCTACGTCCCTTGGACTGGCCGGCGCTGGCTCATAGTGTACAGGGGCCTTTAGAACAAACTTTAAAGTGTAATAAAAATCAAAACGTAAGTTAGGGTAACATTCCATTTCTAACCAGCTGCATTACTGTCAATTTTGCTATGGAAATTGACAATGACAGCGACGCGTTCAGTGCCGGTAGTGGAGCTGCGGTTAGAAATGGAATGTTACCATTATTTTTAAAAATTGCGGAGCGAATGTTGGTCATTTTGAGGAGCACAGCCTATTTAATTTATTGCTTATTACAGGAAACACCCGGTATACTAGCAAACGTTTTAATATCGTCTTTCGTAATGTCAAAAAACTTTTTAATAAATACCGGCAAATACAAAAGCTTTAATAATCACTCAAAAGATTAATTAAATTTGTAAACTGCTTGATTAAATGGATCGCGGAGATTGCTCGTCATTTATTGTCGTCATAATACGAGAAGTCATTTTGAGGATTTGTTTCAACTAGAGATGGGCCGAATACGAAAATTCGGCCGAATATTCGGTTCAGATCATACCGAATATTCGGCGGAATATTCGGTTAGGCTAAAAAACTTAATACGGCCAATTCCGTCATACGGCAAATTTCGTCAACAAGCGTTTTTCTTTAAAACGGTACACAATTGGTAATTTCCTCGACAAAGCAGCGATAGCTTTTAGTTTCAGCACAGAATAAGTAATAGTACTTGGTACAGAAGACTCACTCTCTAACAAAACGCGTCTGTCACGATCAGCACAGATATGGCCGCTAGGTGGCGACAGCGCCACGCGCGGCTTATGGCAAACCCCAAAATTGGGGTCGAACAGATGTACTTTTAGCTACCCGTAGCAAAGCGACGAAATCGCGGAGTGAGCCACGCCTGGTTTCAGCAATCGCTGATTTGTCGAGGAAATTACTAATTGTGTACTGTTTCAGACAAATACGCGTGTTGACGGAATTTCCCGTATGACGGAATTGGCTACGGGTCTGCAATCTGCACTCTGCACTCCTCGTTTTTTTGACCTTTCCCCCCTGGATCGGCCGGGAATGTTTAAGAAAAGAAACGAAACCGTCTCACGCCTGACCGCAAAATGCACCTACACTAGCTAGCGGACGCCCTTAAAAAAGAATTTGTTTATTCGGTGAATATTCGACATTTCGAACCGAACAATTCGGCCGACTACGATCATTGAAAAATATGCCGAAGACCGAATAATTACCGAATATTCGGCCCATCTCTAATTTCAATTGGGTAAGTAGATCAGTGAAACGCCTGATGAAATTGTCGTAGCAATGTCGCTTGTTGCATATTCTGCTTTGATTAAAACGTGGCAGTTACACTCATGAGTAATGAAAGCGGGTCATTATAAAGTATGATTTAGAAATCAACTCTTTTTCATTTCTCACGAATACTACAATAGTTACTAGGTAAGTAAAGTTTTATGAATACTACAATAGTTAGTAAGTAAAGTATTTGCTTCTGATACTTTTTATTTAAGACGAGCTCTTTGAGCTAAAGTATTTATATTTTGAGAATGAAGCATAAAACTCGATGTACAGTTTAAACTTGAAACTCTCTATGAAGAGGACGTTTTAAAATGTCGTTCGAATAGTGTTGGACGCGTGCGAAATAGCCGATTTTATTGTTTAGTAATACCAGGCGTGGCTCACTCCGCGATTTCGTCGCTTTGCTACAGGTAGCTAAAAGTACATCCGTTCGGCCCCAATTTTGGGGTTTGCCAGAAGCCGCGCGTGGCGCTGTCGCCACCTAGCGGCTATATCTGTGCTGATAGTAACAGACGCGTTTTGTTAGTGAGTGAGTCTTCTGTACCTAGTACTATTATTTATTCTGTGGTAATACCTAACTGGTGACCCGCCCCGGCTTCGTACGGGTTAACAAATTATACACCTAAACCTTCCTCAAGAATCACTCTATTGATAGCTGAAAAACGCATGAAAATCCGTTCAGTAGTTTTTGAGTTTATCGCGAACAAACATACAAACACACGAAGCTCCGGCCCGGACACGGCCCGGTCTAACGTGAGTCATCCTTAATCTGTGGGCCCCTTAATATCGATTAGGCTAGAAGGCCGGAAAATCCTTACAGTTCAATTTCCCCGGCGAAAGTTTTCGTTAGACACTCGGCGAAAAATCCCTCTCTCCCCCACTCGAGATCCAATCTTTGTAACAAAAGAGTCAAAGCTGACCTTCTGAAGACTTGAGACTCGAGAGCTCGATGTAACCTTGAACTTGGGTTCTGCTTACTTGGTAAAAAATATTATTATTCGTTCGTATTGCAAATCTAGTCATTGTAGCACATAAAATAACAAAAAGAAATCGAAAAAATTAAAAGACAGAAGATATAGTGCGTGTCGCGAACATATCGCGAACCGGCTAATAGCTGCCAGCGTCATGGGGTAGATGGCGCTCGCAGTCACGTTTAAGTTAAAATAACCGCTTCTAGGTTATGGTGATTTTTTGGGGAGACAAGAGGGTAGACGCCGAACGATAGGGATAAGAGGAGGTTATGTGCGAACAAATCTACGGAGGGAGAATTTTGCTTTTGGATCAATTCAACGAGTTTCTTATGGTGTTATTATATTAATGATGTGTCTCTTGTAAATTGTGAACAGCGTATATCAGTGGTCAGAGTGAACAGTGATCCGAGGGAATTGTTGATGGCTAATATGAACTTATGGTAAACTAGTGTGAGGAATGGGGTCGCTATAAGGGGAGGTTTGGAGGCGACTACGAAGTTCAGGAAACCAGGTGGATAATCAGGTGAATCTAATTTTATATGCAGGTAATAAAGTAGGACACCAGCAATGAGTGAATCGTCATCTCACTAACGTCCAGGCCTCATATAGGTATGTCGTATGATTACATATCGTTGACCAATCTCAGTAAAGGCATCATCTCATTCGATAGGTTAACAACCTGTGGTGAGCTTGACGACATGGTGGAGATGCTGGGATTATTTATGCACATGCATAATCATCATCAAAAGTAACATATGAAAAGTCAATTTATGTAATTATGCACGTACAACTTAAGAGTTAATTTTTTTGTTGGTTCAGGTCAATTTAATGTTTTTTTTCAGGCTTGAAATGAAGCCCATATTTATGTAATCCTATTTTTGCAAAAAGGCGTTAAGCTGGCGAATATGTTTGTGTTTCAGCGGAGCACATATGCAATTAAGTGCCTACATTTTATTGAACATTCTTGCTCTTTGATATACAAGAGATTGTAAATGTCAGTAAATATATATACATAGTTTAAAAAAAAAGGTATCTAAACACATGAATTTCCTTGGTATATTATTTAAATGCAATAATATAGTTTCAAAAATTCTTCTTGTAATACAAAATACTAAAAAGCTCGCTTTAATCTTTGAAAGCAGTGTGTTAATTAATCAGTCCTATAGAGTGCAAATTTGGAGTTGATTCCTCATGATAAGCAGTAGAATGGAATTCCAAGTGATGGTTTGGAATGATAAAAATATGTATTTGAAAGCATTAAGTTATACATTTAACGTTTCACAGCAAGTATTTGTCACTGATTGATGTGATAAAAATGTTTGTGTCACCAGGGCTGCAAAGTTTGTTTTTAACCTACGTGCCTTGAACCAGTCGCAACGCTCAGTATTCCAACATTTCTATGTTATAAGAATGAGAGAGTGGCAAAGATTGTCACATCAGAAAAGATAGTACAATATTGGTATGTTTACTATAAATTCTGTCAGAGAGGTGTTTGTAATCAGTTTTTAAACACTAGCTTAGTAACACTACCTTCAACAAGAGCCATGGAACTGCTTAAGTCTCAGATTTCATTACTTTGAAACCAACCATTACGTACATTTTTCATTGAACATGTCTAAAAACGTGGGGGACGAAATGGACATTCAACTCAAGTTTGAACGCCCTAAGCAGTAGAAACTTTACACGTATCAGTAATAATCCAATAGAAACTGAAATACATATATGTCATGTATCAAAGAAAAGGTGAAGAAGCCAATATTTGATAAACATAACTTGATTTTTTCTCAAAGTTGTGAATAATCTCATTGTTCTCTTAAATATCATATGATTGGTACCGTTACCATACCCGCTCATGCCTAATAAGTTTAAGTTGAACAGGAGGTTTAATCGTAATCTATATTTAGGTTTCTGTTATGATTATGTTCACAAGAACATAGTTTCATTTTGATATTTATTATGTTTGATGATGTAGTTGACAAGTTGCTTTACTTGTTTAGATTTAGTTACCTGACCAATCTTTGATAAAATCATGCACTAATAAAAATTTACGACATTTTGGATCAAATAAGTCTTAAATGATTCACGGTTAAGGGAAAGGTAATCACGGTTCATATCCCGGTCGATATAAATACATTTTGAATTAAAGTTTGCTGGTCGATTTGTGAACCAGCATGGATCCTCTCAAACAACGACTTTATCACCTGAGCTAGAAGATTCAAATTATGCAGTTGACCAACAATTTAACATTACTACATCTGCATTATTATTAGTACATCTGTTTTTAAATTGGGTCTTAAGTGACGATTAGGACCTTTTTCGTAATTTAATTAGGTTTAAAGAAATTTTAATACTCATAAGAATATTACAATTCACTTACATGAGTTAACATACTTATATTAAGAATTAATTATCTTGCCGAGTACATTTTTATTTGTTACATAATATTAAGTGAAAAGTTCTTGCAAAATTGACTCAAAAATAATATATATGTAGGTAGGTATACATTTTTTATTTATTTTGCCCGCAGCGACTTACACAAGTAAGTACGCTTTATATTAGTTCCCATGCGCGAGCGCAGGCGCGAGGTCTCAGGCTAACCAGTACTACAGATCGCGGAATGCGTAGCGACTATGTGTGTTGGAGATCATGGTTACTGAGCTAGCTCGGGTGCGCCATTAACTTGCCCGCGCTCGGCAGGCGATCAGAATAGTACATAGCATGGTATAATAATAGTCAGTAACACAGCTTATAAAACAGAGGATGTACTTATAACTAAACAAACATTTTATATTTACATTTATAAAAAAAATATATATATATAAATTCATATTTCAATGTTAAATGTAATGTTCAAACAATTCAATGTAAGACATAAAAGAAATCGCATAAATGATTAGATCTGTTAAAATAATTATACTCGATTTTTTTTTGGCATCTATGCCTTTGCAATTTTGTTTGTAACGTTGCAGGAGTTAAGATCTTAATATTAAAATAATAATCATATAATCATAATCATAATCTCACATTCATTGTTCTGTGTGGCCGAATAGTTTTAGAACCAAATTGAAAGTTTATTTTAATGCGGGTAGTTGATATTATGGCTTACCAACTGTTGTTGCTTACAAACCAGTTTAGGTCTGACCTCCGATCTTGTGTATTTTCTATTACATCGGTATCTAGTTAAATTGGTGATAAACAATATTTTGTGATCATGATGTTCCACGCCAAGTTAATTCTTATTGGATTGCATGCTTTTCTAGAACATGCATTGCTTGCAGAATACCCGCTTCATCACAAATTATCAGCTCAGCCATGATTAAACTAGTTGTGAGCGCAAGCGTGGTGAATTGACAACAATTTATACTGCGTATCTTTTCATGAAACGAATGTATCATGTTTAACGTATTAGCCTTATACTTATATGATCAATATTTTTACAACAACACAATATTCTTTACATATGTAAAGGAACTTAACACATCACTTATACTAATGTGCAGAACGGGCGGTCTTATCGCTAAAAGATTGATATCTTCCAGACAAGCAAACCAGGCTATTATAATGGTATGTTTTGCGGATCCATATTTTCACTGGGCTTTAATCAGAATCATTGAGTTTATTTAAAAACTCGAATTTTACACTCACCTAGTTTGAAGGACTAGATCCACTCATATCATAAGATGTTAATTTGGAATTCCTTGCCTCGTCGTTGTTTGTTGTTACAATCGTAAGGAATAGTAACGGATTGGTTTCTTAGAAGTCGATATAATTTAGTTGTAATGTGCCTGGATGAAAATGCAGGAGGCAATTCAAATCAGATTACAATTTGATGTCATATGTACTCGTACAATGTACATACTACTCAAACTCAAAGGACCAGGAACATCATTGGAACTCAATCAGAATCACTCAGCCATTCCAATGGTACCAGCAAAGTGCCAAAAATGCCACTCGCTAGATTAAACAATAGTAACATACTCAATTGGCATGCATGATATTTCTGTTCTGAAAGATAAACGGGTAAAATGATTGTAAACGAATAAAAAACTGCCGAATTAATTTAAACAATATTCACTTACTTTACTTATGGATTGCGTATATCAGCGTTACATTAAGGTTCCAAAGACTTGTCTGTTGATGTAACAAAGTATAGTATCTCAATTTATTCCCAATTAACATTCCAATATAGATTGTTATCAGAGAGTCAGTAAATATCTACTTGGATAACGGTAAATGACAAAGGCAAAACTGTTTAGTATAAGTCACCACCAATACGTTTGCACTTGAGCAATACCCTAAGATATAGTGACTTCCTATTATTACTGAACCATTGATTCTTAGTGTGGAAAGTCCATAGATTAGTGATTAGATAAAGTAGTAGTAGTAATCACTTTATTGTACACAACACAGGTTTACAAAAATAAATTACAGTAATGGAAGTACAAAGGCGAACTTATCCCTATAAGGGATCTCTTCCAGCTAACCTTCGATAAAGATTAACGAAACTTCTGAATTGTGTATATATGTACATACGATGAGACGATGACCCAAACCTAAAGGGTTAAAAATGCTAAAATAAATTATTATTGAAAAGACTCCCAATAAAAGGCATACTTATTGAATGGCCTACTGGTTTCTATATTATCTGCTAACTGATTTAGATACTTCTAAGTACATACTTTACTTTTACTCCAACAGAAATAGATAAGGGAGTGGGAGATAATTTAATGAATAGCCATGCATAACTAATATGATTTTGTTAAATGAATTGGAATCAAGCAACACATATTAATTGATATCGCCAGTACCACATCTCAAATGCATCTGTCATATGGTGGGTTTCAGTTTAATAGTCTAGGTTTGGACATGTACAGAAAGTTCGAGAAAACAAGGCGTCCGCATTAGTGTGATCTTTATTGTATGTTCTCCCATATGCATACCCTGGCTAGTCGTTTCACCGTACCTTTGGTCACCTGAACTCTTATGACCACCCTTTGGTCGAAAACGCCATCGTCGCTTATTTAAGATCCCAAGTAAACCAACAACTTGCCTCTAGATCGTGCAATTCATTAGTACTCTTCATTTTAACAGGAATATCGACATACATCAACTCCGTCTTATTTCTTTTGATCCTAGGGTATGAATCTGGTCTGGAAGGATGAAGTTAAGGACTCATATCTGACATGCTCAATTTTAGAAGCAAAACCGCAAGTTACTTTCCACAGGCACTTAATCTAATTATAGTCATGTCATTTGCTTAACTGAGGTTATTGATACGTTGGCTACCAAGTCTACCAACTCAGACACCACCCTCACAGCCTTCATTGGAAGGCTTGAGTCATTATGTATTCACCGATGTTAGTGAACAGTTGCACTCCTTGATCAACTTTAAAAAGATAACTCGACGTGTTATCCCCATTTCTCTCATAACCCTGACATTTTACTCCAGTTAAGGAAATCAAGTCTTTGCGAAAGCCTTTAAAGAGTATACAGACAGACACCGCGCCCACTGTAATTTCTATTAATTGCCACATTGAGTATTTGCTACTGAGTGAGTACTCTTCTATGTCTCTCATGGTTCTCAAAGCTGTGAAGTGGAAATTCGTGAATAAAGGAAACAGAGAGGGTCAATTTGATAGACACAACAGTGAAAATACCGTAATACGGGAAGCTGGCGATTATTACACTTGAAGATCTGATCAGTTACATCAATTCAAGAATAGTTGTAAAGTTGTAATGAATCGGTACCTCGGTACAGCTTGCTTTGCTGTTTCTACAATCGTTAGCATGACTGATATATATGTACAACACGGGAAAGTAAATGTAACGCAGTAAGAAAGAATTGTTGACAGGTTTTGTAACTAACCAAGATGAAAATAAAGTGCTTAGTTTATATTATTTGAGTGTAGCTCAGGTTAAATCCATAGATGGCTTTCAGACCTAATAGAGAGGCTGATACGACTGTCCCAACTTATTTAAACTAGATTATTTCACGCCAGCATCAGAAAATGATAATTAAAAACTGCAGTAATTTTTGGCACAATATCCATTTGATAAATCAGAACGAACTGCAAGAAAATGTGTCTTGACTCGAAATAAGTGCCTAATTTGAGCTTAGCTTAAGGAAAAAAAAAATGTTCTCTCGAGTTGTAGATAAAGTTCTTTTTTACATTTTGATTTGTCATTAAATGAGAATAGCGTAATTTTTCCTTGGCTGGGGAGGGCTGCCGGACATGAAGTAGATACACGTACGTATGTCAGCAGTGTAGGTTTAATGAATAAGCAGGTAGATTAAAATACTTCACATAGTAGATTACTGCCAGTAGTATTAAGTAAAGAGAAGTGGGACCTTAGGTTACATATACACGTCACGTTCGGATAAGACGGTTGCTTTTGTCTGTGTAATAACTATCGTTCGATCGCGCGGTCGCCGCGGTGTTTAATAAAGTTACAGTTGTTTAATTACGCAAATTATGCTGGACATTATGTATACGTCTGCTGTAGTAGAAGTTGTGACCCTTGAAGTAGTGAAACAAGTTATTAACGATATCACAAGAGCAAAGCAGTATATAACATCACATATGGTAGTCATAGATAAAATATAACGTGAATGGAGTTCTCACTGTCTAACAACACCGATGTTTGGTATGAAATCGGTGTTGCCACGTTGTAATTAAGGACTGCTTGGAGCAATTTGGAACTGAACGCGCGAGATTATGGGAAATACAATAGTAATAGTCATAGGTAGACAGAGAGATCAGTAACGGACCAGAGATGACAAATCGCAGCCGTGATCCTACTCAGCTCAGCTCAGACATCGTGCTTACGATGTCTGATGATCCGATGGCTTAGTCGCTCACACCAATCTCAGGATCCTGCTTTCAGTCTCAGATCAGAGATCAGTTAGTTTAGCACAGATATCAATTAATCATATAATTATCATATCAAAGATCATATTATTAATCAGTTCAGCACAAACATTGATGAATGCTCAGACCAATCTCAGGATCAAATTATTAATCAGCTCAGCACAAACATTGATGAATGCTCAGACCAGTCTCAGGATCTTGTTCTTTATCAGCTCAGCACAAATACAGATGAACAATCGGATCAGTCTCAGAAACGGTGTACCTCAGCACATATCTATAACATCATCAGAAATTGTACGAAATCTCAGGTCATGCCGATTCACAGCGCCAAAGCCTAGAGAGGCATTCAGAGGATGAAAATCTCAAATACATTATTATTCACATTAGTGTTCTTATCATCTAATTGTTGATTTATTTACATGTTTGCCTATGAACATCTAATTCCAATTAAAAGAGTAGCTTCTTCCTGCGGGGCGGGAGTGTCGCGAACATATCGCGAACCGGCTAATAGCTGCCAGCGTCATGGGGTAGATGGCGCTCGCAGTCACGTTTAAGTTAAAATAACCGCTTCTAGGTTATGGTGATTTTTTGGGGAGACAAGAGGGTAGACGCCGAACGATAGGGATAAGAGGAGGTTATGTGCGAACAAATCTACGGAGGGAGAATTTTGCTTTTGGATCAATTCAACGAGTTTCTTATGGTGTTATTATATTAATGATGTGTCTCTTGTAAATTGTGAACAGCGTATATCAGTGGTCAGAGTGAACAGTGATCCGAGGGAATTGTTGATGGCTAATATGAACTTATGGTAAACTAGTGTGAGGAATGGGGTCGCTATAAGGGGAGGTTTGGAGGCGACTACGAAGTTCAGGAAACCAGGTGGATAATCAGGTGAATCTAATTTTATATGCAGGTAATAAAGTAGGACACCAGCAATGAGTGAATCGTCATCTCACTAACGTCCAGGCCTCATATAGGTATGTCGTATGATTACATATCGTTGACCAATCTCAGTAAAGGCATCATCTCATTCGATAGGTTAACAACCTGTGGTGAGCTTGACGACAGTGCGTCAAGCAAATCTTGTCAGTAGCAATGTAAAGCAAACTAAAGTAGGGCAACACTCAAAGAGTAGTATTGAGCTAAGAAAAGCAGCAATGTACAATGTTCATCGAACCAAAACTTTTTTTCCGCCGAGCGCGCCCTATTAAGTACGTCAATTCAAATTGTCAGTTGCGGATTCTCTATTGAAAATGTTTGAAATTGTTATTAATAGGTATGGACGGACAATTTAAAAGCGGTGTGTGTTGTTGATAAAAATGATTAACCAATTTAAAGATCTCAAAATAAAATTAGAAGTGGACTATGCCGTTAAACAAGAATGTATGATTAAAATCATTGCTTCAGCAGGTAGATGTCCTACTGGATTTTAATATTTTATTAGATTCCTCCGTTGGCGCTGTAGGCATTGTAGGCACCTTAGTTTGATTAAGCACAATCTTATTTAATATATTGGTATTTAATGGTAACTCAGCAGAAATATCTCTTGAATTAGAATCGATTCCGAACGTAAACAATGATGATGGCTGTCATTCGCGATCCATATTCCACAGATAAAACACAGATGACACGCAAATTTGGAATTATTCGAACACAGTGTTGCTAACCCACGATTTTTCAAATTTGCCGCCGTTTGCTACTGACAAGATTTGCTTGACCCAGTATAATTACATAACTAGCTCAGTGATCCCACACTAGGCTAGGCCTGTGTCGTGGTGACCACTCTACAGAATTACTAAGTAAGTACATAAAGGAGGGGTATCCCCTAACTCAAGTCTCTTTTTTTTCGATGTGGCGCGCGTACAGCTGGTGTGAGCAAGGACCCCGCTAAGGATACGGGCGAGCCTTGCTCATATGCATATCTGTTGCCAGTTTTCCCTTAGTCGCCTTATACGACACCCACGGGACGAGATGGGGTGGTGCTATTCTATTCTGATACCTAGTACCTAGGGTGTATAATTATTATGGCGATAGGACACTAAAGAAACGTTTACCCTATTTACTGAACACTTTGCCCACGGATATAGTAAAAGAGCCCAAAATAAATAGATTTAAAATCAGTCTAAAAAGGTATCTCCTGAATACTCTATAGGGGATGTGTTACCCTATAGTGTATTCATGATATACCTACCTATTTCAACTACGAATGTAAACCTATTCTATTTTTTAAATTTAATTAAGTATAGTATTATAGTATACTGAGACTCCACAGTCAAACTAAATGTAGTTTTGTGGAGCATTGTACGTAACAATAAAGTTGTAACTTCTAGTATAATAAATAACTAAATCTGATGCCGGCACCACACGGCACTAAATTAAAGTCTCTTAGGTACATTGTATGATTTGTATGTATTATGTAGGTATGTCATATAATCGTAATTATAAATAGCGACCCGCCCCGGCTTCGCACGGATTAAACAAAACCTTAACAAAATATACACTTAAACCTTTCTCAAAAATCACTATTGATAGGTGAAAACCGCATAAAAATCCGTTCAGTAGTTTTTGAGTTTATCGCGAATATACAGACTGACGCGACGGGTGACTTCGCTTTATAAGGTGTAGTGATTACTCAATTAGGATTATGGCATATATATCATTGTAGATGTATTAAAATAGTTATTTCATTTCATTTATTTTATTCACTAACAATATACATTGTGTTTGAATGTCATTCTATAGGTATATACACAAACCTTTATTCAGAGACCAAACTTTTATATATCCGCAACGCAGGCTTCGTCAGTAAACACAAATTTACAATCAGCTACAGGCATCGTCACAAAAAACTACAGCGATAAAATCCGCAACAGGCTTCGTCAACTCACTTACTCTAAAAATACACATTGATAAGAAAAAAAAAACCTACAAATTAAAATACACCCTCCAACTCACCGCCAGCAGGCAGTGTACCCAACAGGCTGGCCGCATTTCCCCGTTGAATAGCGATGCTATATATATATATATATATATATATATATATATATATAGGTATATAGTATAAAAATATATTACACTTTCATAAAACAGAACTAATAATGTCGTAGAAATTTTGGTATATTGAACACCCTGCCCGCTTAGCAACTTCTGCTGCTGACTATACCCTCGTGCCGCCCAATGTACATTAGGATGTACACTCAGTTTCGATGGAAAGTCAACCTTAATCAAAAAGAAAGAAGGTAGCATTTCATTTGTCTCGTAAAATTTTCGAACAAATGAAAATGAACCCAATTGAAAATACAACAAGATTCTAATTTCCTTGGCTATAATTTTGTATGATGGGCGGCACGAGGATACACACTGTGCAATTGACGCCGACTGTACACTAAAGGTCCACAACTCAAACAACTTAGCAAAGCGACCCCTAGGGTCTTATACTCATAACTCTCAAACTACTGATTGATTCGCCTATAACTTAGAAATATAGATTTAATAACTAACACAAGCAAATTACAACCTTATTTCAATACCATAAAGTCTATTACATATAACTTAAATATGCAGTGGACATCTAATAGGCCAATTCGAGTTTTAATTTTCGATCTGTTTCCGATCCGATATGAATCCGTGTAAAAATTCATTATGATTATATAATAAAGGTACCCACAAAAGTTTTAGCTGTAGGTAGACGGCCCTATTAATAAGTTGACAGATGCTAGGGAATATTCCGCGAAACTCTGCGTAGGGGGCGCCACTACCACTATCCATCACAATCTGGGGGTCTACCGCGAAACAAGAAAATCGAAATTTCGTTATCTAACGTCTCTATCACTCTTGCATGTTCGAGCGACAAAGAGGCAGATAACTAAATTTTGATTTTCGTGTTTCCCGGTAGGCATTGTTATAAAACCGCCTTGAGGCATCAATGTCATATTTTATTCTCTGTGAAAACTTGTCTAAAACAGTTTTTAATTTGTGTAAGAATGTCCCTATAATTTTTATATTTGCATTTATTTATATTTATATCGGAAACATATCTAATAACTAAAACTCGAATTGGCCTGTTAAGGGTACCCTAAGGGTAGTTTAAGGATAAAATTTGCATATCCGTGACCAGAATAAGGGTGGACGATCATCCCTACAACAATGAGGTACTTACGTACGCATATTTATTAATCATATTAACCCTTAAATTATCTCCGTGGAAAATTTAAGGTCTTAGTCACACCGGGTGCGTATGCGAAGAGAGCCGAAGCCACAGACTAGGGCCCGATTCGGATTTTGAAATGGACATCTATTAGATATCTTTTAGACATCACCAAGATACGATAACGATATGTTTAAGATCTCACCTGTCAAATTTGACATTTGCGCGATTCTGGAGATACTCTTGAACGATTTCCACAGGATATGACTTAGAGATCCAATTCACATCTAATAATAGATATCTTACTCTATCTAACGTATATATGTGACATTGGTTGCCCGAATTGCGCTGCAAAAGAGAACTAGTTGATATCTAAACTATAACGGTACGTATCTAGAGTGGATCTAGTGCGTGTCGTCTCTTGTGAATATCTTGAAGTTCGAATACGGCAGTATAGTTCGTTTTTTTTAGCATTAGAAAAAGACTAAGCGATCTTAACGTGTCTTTAAATTGAAAAAAACGCTTTTTAAAAATCATTAACTATTAGGTACTTAGGGCTTGTGCACAAATCACGCAAGGTTCGATAGGGGGAGGGGGACGTTGGGGGCGGGGGTATAAGGAGACCTCACGTGTATTTTTCTACAGTGAACAAAAGTAATAAAAATACCTACCACATGAGTAGATACGTTTCACGGTTTCGTTAAACATAAATCTTCACTGCGCACTTCAAAATAGCGAGTCTATTTTACGAAATTTTGGAGCGCGTGGCCTATCTTCACGTTCATTCATAACGAAAATAGAAAAATAAACAAGATTTACATAAGTATACAATAGTATTTTCACCACACGAGCTCGGAAAGGCTTACTTTGCACTTCAAAAACTGATAGGAAAGTTGCATTTTATTCACATGTGAGGCAAAAGTAATCAAATGCAAATTTTGAGTTGTTTTCTTAAGTTTGCTGGTAGAATTGACTTTTAAATGATGATTTTGGTTGATAAATATTTAATAACATTCATTTGGATTTCATTTGGTTTGATTTTGTACGATATTTTACATTTAATATTTGCATCGGGTTGGTGTGGTGAAAAAAATTGTGTTTCACTTGGGGGCAAATTTTGTTTAACCCTCATGCTTTGAAACCCTCGCAACGCTCAAGATTCCATTTTTCGAACCACTATTACGCTACGCTCGTGGTTCAATGTTGGAATCTTTCGCTTGCTTGGGTATCAATATGAGCACGACCGGTTAAATAACAACTTTGGCCCCTTGTAAAACAAATAACTATTATTCTCATGTGTGATTATGATTAGATGTGTCAGCGTCAAAAGTGACGTTTTTGTTCGAAGAAACGTCACATTTGATACTGACATATCGAATCCATATCGTTTCTACATCTATTAATTGACATATCTTAATGTTCGAATCGGGTTGTGAGGATGGCAAACGATTTGACTGAATGCTTGTAACGTTGGTTCCAACTCCACCTAAGTAAATCTGTGACGTTTTCATGAAAATAGAGTACGGATTATGGCAGTACTCTTAAACGTAACTTTCTGAATGCTAAATTAAGTTCATACGTGTCGTTGAAACAAAATAGGTAATTGTACAGTATATTGACCACGTTAATAAACGCGACGTTATAATATTACCTACACAGAGAGAGGCTAAGAAAAGAGACGCATGTTAAAAGATAGCCCTTGATTTCCCGGAACCGTTTAAACATTTGAAAAATAGAAAGTTTGCTTGATCATAATGACCATAATGAACCATATCAATCACAATGAACCTGATCAATATCTAATCCCCTTTTTACCAGTAAAACACCACCCCAACAGGAGTGGTCATTTCTACATAATTGTATGTAGAAATGACCACTCCAGTTGGCTCTTAACTAATTACTATCTTTGTCTTTTGTATTCTTATTACTATCTTTGTCTTCTGTACCTATGTATTAATTTTCTTGTTATTTATGTAACCTGTCGTGATTGTTTCACCGAATGGTCTTATCGGAAGACCAGCGCTGGAAGTCGCCAGCAACATGCTGAGCTGAGACCATTTCGTGGCACTTTCTCTTTTTTATGTTTCTCTGTTCAGTATAAGTTTTTATTTTGTGTTTGTGCTCACAAATAAAATTATTTCTATTTCTATTTCTATCATTTTGTATTTTGTAGTAGATCAGAGGTGACAATGACGCTTGAGGAGTGGAAAGGATTAAGAATGGAAGGATTAAAGATAAGATAGTTTGCATCTTCTTTAAGGATCGTGCCCGGCCCGAGTCCGAGATGTCATTTTCTAGTTTTTATTTTATGACGGCTGATCGGTGCTCACGTGGTGCTTTCCATAGATAATGGAGCTCCGGCCCGGCCCCGGCCCGGTCTAACGCGAGTCATCCTTTATGCATCGATTTTTTGACGGATTATTTAGTCCGTTCCATATTAATGTCCTTGTGTTGAAAATTACAATATAATTTAGTTTAGTTTATTATAATTATTATTGTTTAAGTTAAATGTGTATGTTTAATTAAATTTAAAATAGCAACGCCCAAATCTATACACAATTCTGTAAAGATGTTTAGGTATAACAATCTGTAAATAAAATTATTATCTACCTAAGGAAGAGCGGTGTCTCCCAACACAGGCAACAATTTGCTTACCGGGAGGAATCATCACTCAGATCATAATCTTTGTGCATTTTATGAAAGCATTTTGTATTTGTATTGTAATGTAATGTACTGCGACCATACTTATTCTGTGCCTACCATAGAGCTGAGGTCAGACACGGGAGCTTTAAATCTGCCAGCTGAAAGCTTTTGGTGCCAGCATATGCGACTTTTGGTGAAGCATATGCATTTGCGACTTTTAGCTTTGAAGCTGTAGAGGCGGATAACATGTTACATGAAGCTTGTGAGGTGACTTTTTAAATAAAACGGATATTTGCAAGTGCAAGTGTGGGGTTCACACAAGAAGGGTCCCTACAATATTCTGTTGATATCCATTATCAGTACACATATCAACCAAGCACCAGAGTAATAAGCAAAGCTTGTACTATGGGTGCTAGGCGACGATATACAAAAAACCGGGCAAGTGCGAGTCGTACTCGCGTTTCTAGGGTTCCGTACACGGGTCCGACTCACGCTTGACTGCACATTTCTAATAGGTTTTTCTGTCATCTATAGGTAAAGAACTATTATGTGTACTTTTTTCAAAAATTTTGACCATGTAGTTTCGGAGATAAAGGGGGGGGGGAATGGTCATTTTCTTAAATAACTTCGAACCTATTGTATTTTAAAATTATAAAAAAAATATGTCCATCTTTGGGTTACTAATTTACATATGTGTACCAAATTTCAACTTAATTGGTCCAGTAGTTTCCGAGAAAATAGGCTAAGACAGACGGACAGACAGACAGACGCACGAGTGATCTTATAAGGATTCCGTTTTTCCTTTTGAGGTACGGAACACTAAAAAGTGCGAATCAGACTTGTGCACGAAGGATTCCGTACCGTACGAACTTTACTCTTTGCATAGCAGAAAGAGACATTTTCCCAGTCCAAATAAGAAGTTTCTAACAACTACATAAAGTTACAGGAATCATGTACGCGCATGTACGCTTTTCCCCCAGAAGCAAAGACATAATAATATGTATGCGGAAGCTGATATGAGAGCTTATAATATGGCATATATTGCTGTTAGCCGTTGCTCGAGTAAAAATTTAAAAAAAATACTTTCAATGTATGGAAATGCAATTTTCCACCCGGTTATCTGCCTATGAAAGGTAAACTTTCCGAAGAGGAGAGATGAAAATATATTATGTATACATATAATTTACATTCATGTTCGGTCAAATAAATTGATCTCTGTTACAGTGACAATGACAATAATATAAGATCCCTATGCGTCTAAGACTTTCATATTACGAGTATTATTGATAGCAAAGACATATGTAACTTCGTATAAGATGAATAAAGTCTAAGGAAAAAACGTGCTTCGGAAATCAAGAAAAAATCAGTCTCAGTGTCGATAGATGGCAGTAAATGTACTGTGACTACAAAATTTACAATGACAGGACCCCTCTATACTATCTATTCTTTTTGCCCAGAAGTAAAGAGGTCATGACCTATACAAGTTTTAATATAACTCGTGTTATTGCTATTCCCTTTTCGCGTCACCTTCGCGACAACATACGGGGTTGTGTTTTACCAAAACAGTTGCGTTTCAAATATCTGCTTGTACCATCGTCCACACTGTTAACTATACATCGGTGGATCTTATGCCTTTTGTAATAAGTAAGTAAACAAAATTTAGTGTATGTAAGTATTGTAAGTAAACAAAAAGTTTTTCACCACGCCAGCTCGAAAAGACTTACTTTGCACTTCAAAAACTGATAGCAAAGTTGCGTTTTATTCACATGTGAGGCAAAGTAATCAAATGCCAATTTTGAGTTGTTTTCATATGTTTGCTGGTTAAATTGACTGTTAAATGATGATTTTGAATGATAAATATTTAATGACATTTATTTGGATTTCATTTGGTTTGTTTTTGTTTGATATCTTACAGTTAATATTTTCTTCGGGTTGGTGTGGTGAAAAATTTTGTGTTTCACTCGGGGGCAAATTTTGTTTAACCCTCGTGCTTTTGAAACTCTCGCAACGCTCAAGATTCCATTTTCAAACCACTCGCTACGCTCGTGGTTCAATTTTGGAATCTTTCGCTTGCTCGGGTATCAATATTAGCACGAGCGGTTAAACAACAACTTTGCCCCCTTGTAAAACAATAGTACATTTCGATGCTAGTGCGGAAGGTATGTCATTACTTCACGAGTACCGAGATATCTTGCCACGAGCCGCAGGCGAGTGGCAAGACTCGGGACGAGTGAAGAATGACATTTCCGCACGTGTATCGAACGACGTTTTTTAATACAGTTGCGAAAAAATAAGAAAAACATTGTTAATCGTACACTAAACAAAAGTGGTAACAGTGACAGCTCGGTTAGACGTCGTCTTTAAGTATATTATATCTATGGGCGTTTGACAGCTATTCCGTTCCATTCAGTCAACTTATTAAGAACGGAATTTTCAATATTGAATATTAAAAATTAAACGTGTTATAATGATGAAGAGGTAAGTAATTAAATATGAAATATGTAATATTTTTCGTATTCTTACATTAACGGTAGGTTTTTATGCTGATTACGACGTTTAAAGGAAACTAATATTAACACTCATCAATAAGTAGTCGTGAATTGGAACAAGTATAAATTTAAAAAAATTGGAAAAGTAAAAAGCACTAGTTCGAGATAACCAACTTTCCGCACGCTAAACAGCTACGTAAAGTAGCACTTTTTGAGCAACTGTATTAAAAATAACTATTGTGTATGTATGGGTCACCCGGTATTGTATTATTTGTATTATTTTAGCTCTAAGTAGGTAACATATTGTCTTGCATGGTAGGTTTTAATGATTGTACTCTATTAACATTAGTATTTAAGTCCTGTTACTAATACTTATATGGGTCTTGCCTGAAATAAATGATTATTTAATTTATTTAATTTAATAAGGTCCACGGATGTACAGTAAGGAGTGTTGCTGTATGTTCCATGAAATTTGTAACAGATGCTTTTAAATAATTTCTTCAAGTTCTTTTTGAACATTTTTGTTCATATATTATTAGTCATATTAGTAACTACTATTTATAATTCTTACGTGTTTGGTTTGTTTCTAATAAAAAATCTGAAATTTAAAAAAATGTAAGTGAATATATCTGCCATGATATATGAGAGTATAATTAGAATTACATAATACAATACTCTTTATTGCACATACACAAGTACACATAATACACATTCACATAATAACTCATAATATGAGAATATAATGAGCATTGTCTACGGAATTAAATCCTTGTGTGTTGATTTCTCGGAAGCCTTTGACTGTGTTAATGTTTTACCCTCAGTGAATATTATATTATATTACTATAGTTTTCAAAGCACAATGAAATAGCTATTTGATTTGAGAGTTTAAGCAGGAAGCACGTTAGTTAACTGCTTGAGATGACGGTGGTTATACATAATTAATCCGTTTGATCTCTGATAATGGGTATTCCGCAAGGATCTACTTTGGAATCTATTTCGTTGGTATTATAAATGAAAGATTAATTGATGCTACACAATTAAAACCAAATCATGCATCAAATTTGACAGCTAATATTATAGCTATTTGGCGTTGTACGACTTTATACGTAAAACGGTCACTATGGTTGTCAAAAATTGACGTTAGACAATTCATTTTAACAAATCCTTGCTCCGTACTGCGTCATTTTTAGCTACTGCTAATCTCGATGACAAGGATGTTTTTTTTTTACTTTATCAACCTTGTTTCTACCTATGAATCCTTTAGTGTAAAAAAGGTTAAGACTTACGCATTTTTTTAAGGGTTTTCCCCCCGTGTGACCATGAGTAGGTAAACGAAGTATCACTCGGGGACTCCCGTCCGGACCTATATTGTTTCACGTGACTGTCCGGTTGAGGCGTCCAATTTTGTAATGTCACGTATTCAAGTCACACGCAAATTAGTCTGCGGGGTGGGAATTCAATAAAGTTGGGTGTGACGTTAGCATTCAAATAAGGGTTGCCTAAAAGCTCAACATAAGGTACTATATGCCGGTTAATCATAGGCACCAAGTTTTAGAACTTTTGTCAGTTGTGCAAAATATTATCATTTAAAATATATTTTCTCTATATGTATATTTTATCCCACCAAAAACATAAATGTAAAAAAGGAGAGCCAAGTTCAATACAAAAATTATGCTTGGCTGTGGGGCTCGCCGCAAAAAGAATGGAGATCTAAATGAGTGCCACTGCCAAGTTCTATGCAAAATCCAAATATGTATTTATAGGAACAAAATAACATTATAAACAAGTATTAAACTCTATTTCTTTGCTTTATTGGATACCTATAACAATTGCTGTTATTTAAAAAAATGTGAGATCTTAAAGTAGGTTAGATTTGGCTTGGCCAGGTTTTATCAGAATTACAATATATATAAAATGATTGATATAATGAAAACTGGCCAAGTCAAATCTAACCTGCTTTAAGATCTCACATTTTTTTAAATAACAGCAATTGTTATAGGTATCCAATAAAGCAAAGAAATAGAGTTTAATACTTGTTTATAATGTTATTTTGTTCCTATAAATACATATTTGGATTTTGCATAGAACTTGGCAGTGGCACTCATTTAGATCTCCATTCTTTTTGCGGCGAGCCCCACAGCCAAGCATAATTTTTGTATTGAACTTGGCTCTCCTTTTTTACATTTATGTTTTTGGTGGGATATCAATACTTTTTGTAAAGAAAACTAGGCAGGTATTGAGATTTAATGTTTTTTCTTGTGTTTCCGCTGTATGGTTTTTACTTCTGTTCTTTGTATAATTATGTGGTGCCGCGCGCCGCCGACGACACACCGTTGGCCGGTTGTTTAGAGCGTATTACAAGTTTTTTGTATGGGGACACCACTTATTTTTTGACTAAACTTTATTTTAATATAGCAAATATAATAATACATATATTGGGGTAGTTTCAAATATCTGCTTGTAACGGTTCCAACGCTACAATAAAAAAATATTTTTTTGTATGGGGACCCCCCCTATTTTTTAACTTTTTTTTATTTTTAGATTTTTTCCTACGCTTACACACAATAACCGAGCTGGATTCCAAATTTCATCCTTCTAGGTCATCTGGAAGTAGGTTAGGTTTAGGTACTTATATGTCAGTCCCAATAAAAAATGTTTTTTTGTATGGGGACCCCCCCTATTTTTAAACTTTATTTTATTTTTAGATTTTTTCCTACGGTTACACACAATAACCGAGCTGGATTCCAAATTTCATCCTTCTAGGTCATCTGGAAGTAGGTAAGGTTTAGGTACTTATATGTCAGTCCCAATAAAAAGTGGTTTTTTTGTATGGGGACCCCCCCTATATTTTAACTTTATTTTATTTTTAGATTTTTTCCTACGGTTGCACATAATAACCAAGCTGGATTCCAAATTTCATCCTTCTAGGTCATCTGGAAGTAGGTTAGGTTTAGGTACTATAAGTCATAAGTCAGTCTTAAAATTTACGACTTTTTGACCTTCATACCTTTATAACCGTTTGAGCTAGCTTCATGAAATTTGGGCTTCTAGATATCCTTATGGGTATAATTAAACACACGTAGTTTTATGTGTTTACGTCAAAGATGTTTTGAGTTATAGAAGGGTCAAAAGTGGCACCAAGTGGTTCGTGTAATATTACACTCGGCGCTGGCTAGCCAGTTCCTTTGCTTGAACTTGGCTTGACACGCTGCCGCGTGTCTACATTTAAGTCAAAACCCTACATTTCAGCACCTATATGTCTTACCTACCTACTGATATGCTCTGCGAAACTCACGTGGGTTATCAATTAACATATCATAATATACAGGTACAGTACAGCTAAGTTACACTTTGACGTAAGTACTTTCACCTGCAATAATGTTACATAACGAAGACCGCAAAAATATCTGACACGATCTTATTTGTAGAGCCATAAGAGCGAGTCACATATTTTTGCGGCCTTCGAACAGTAACATATTATTGCAGGTGACTCTACGCTTACTCTAGCTACAACACAAACATATTTTTTTTTATTGTATGTAACTTACTTTCATCTGATAACAATCGCTTTCAAACTCTTTTAAAAGCGATTCAGAGATTCAGAAAGAAATTACAAGTCTCTTAATATTTTTTACTTGAGGCCCAAAAGCTTTAAAATCTTTTCAGGCCAAGGTCACATCCATTAAACAACAATGAATTCCCCGCCTAAGTGAGTCCGAAGCATTTTGTAAATTTTTTAGCGTCCCTTTTAAAATAACTTCGTAACAATTCTGGAGTTGAGAAACTTGGCTGGTGCTATTACGCGACCACTAGTGAAGGGAAAATTTATCCAGATGATAAAGACAGATTTGGATGTTTGGATCAAGTCTACGGTCAAGGAATACTGTGCCAATTTTTAGGGTTCCGTACCCAAAGAATAAAACGGCACCCTATTACTAAGACTCGTCCGTCTGTCTGTCTTTCACCAGGCTGTATCTCATGAACCGTGATAGCTACACAGTTGAAATTTTCACAGATGATGTTTTTCTGTTGCCGCTATAACAACAAATACTAAAAACAGAATAAAATAAATATAATTTTAGTGGGGCTCCCATACAACAAACGTGATTTTTTTGCCGATTTTTGCGTAATGGTACGGAGGGTCACGAAGGGTCGTGCGCGAGTCTGACTCGCACTTGGCCGGTTTTATTTAAGATATAGGCGACGAACCATTAAGAGGTAAGCACCGTGAACCCAGGGGGTTGCAATTGCGACAGTTCATTCCATGAGTTTAAAATTCGTTTATTTTATGAAGTTATTTATTTACGTTTATTTTACGTTAGCATATTTTGCGCGAAATTTTTCACTTAGTTGATAATGATAGGTCGCAAACATTTCTTAAACTACTAAAAACAAACTACTACAATATTTTCTGCTTGGCCTTAAGGTTGACTGGTAGAGAATGCCTCATGGCATTAAGTTCGCCTTTTGTACATTAAGTTATTCTTTTGTGCAATAAAGTTTTAAATAAATAAATAAATAAAGGAACTTTTACACCGTGGAATAGTATATCCAACATGAATAAAATAAAAAAAGCCTAGTATTGGCGACTGGCGGGAGCAAGCACAAAGCCGTGAGCCGTGACGAGTGGCGAAAGACAGGGGAGGCCTTTGCCCAGCAGTGGGACACAATATAGGCTAGTAAAAAAAAGGATTACGACAGTCCGGATATGTTTCACATCACTAGCAAAATTCTTTTCTCCTTGAGTTATTGTTGCAGAGTTCCGGAGTTTTAAAGGGAAATCTCTTGCTATTTATAGAAATTCTATTTATCCGGCTTTCAGTTTGCACAGCAAGGTTTATTGGAAATGCATTTTCTTCGCGAAGTCATTTATGAAAATGTTTGCTTTGTAGTCAAAGAAAAAATTGCGTCAGAATAATAATACAAAAGTAAAGGAAGAATCATTTTAAAGTTGATTGTGTATGTATAATAACCCAAGTCACTGCCAAAACCGAGAAAAAATTACTATATGTAAGTTAAAATGTATCTACTTACTTATTATTGTGTAATCTGCTATTCACGCCAAACGGAAATTCCTAGCAATTTTTACAACATACCTAAATTTTTTTCCCTTAAATCCGACGATTTATTTATTTATTTTGCTGCGGAACCCTAAAAAGATACAATATTCTCGATAAACAATTAATCATGTATTACTCACACATTTATGGATTAAATATAACATTTATTTACCAATAACAAATAAAGTGATAATAAAAACAACATTAAAATTAAAACTAAAATTTAACAGTACTTATAAATAAAAAATGCTCCCCAGGTCACCTTCGTTTGTTATGGTGCCCAGGAGGCTGGCAGCGTTTCCTTTTTGGATGGCCAGGCTTATTCTCTGGCCGAGGTAGCTGCCAGCCCTCTGGTCACCTGTGGTGTCGATGAGACGCTGGGACATTTCCTTAAATAAGGCTTTTGCGCTAGGCCCCCACGGTCCCAGAGTCTCTACGCCAAATGGCGCAAATATGTATCCCTATATTTATATTTCAGCGCGAAATAACGAAATCTTGTGTGATTGGTATATGGACATATTTAAAAGCGTTTGACATGTATTCATCTCAAATATCAAAACCTATAAATATGGGGCTGCAATAATCTAATTCAAGTACTTAGTTATAGAATACTAAAGCAGCAATAAACCATAGTAAAGAATACATTCTACAACTAAGATAACATTTCTACCTGATATAATACTTTCTGGGTTGCCACTGGGGAGCAATATTGGACCCCGGTTTTTCCTTATTTACATAAAGGTGACTTTACATAGGTCACTTTGAAGCTTATGGCTCCTCTACACGATGGGACAGCGCCGGCCACTCCAAGAGACCCATTTATGCGTTAGAGGGAGAAAGTGATATTGCTATCTCATTCTACCGCATGGCTGCGTCCCTTGGAGTGGCTGGCGTTGGGCCATCGTGTAGAGGAGCCCTTATACATTCAGTTTTTGAGATACCCGTACTAGATCACTGTTGTTATCTTAAATAAAAATAGCATCCATATCACATAAAGATAAAACCGATTTTCTAACAAAAAGTTCTTATATCCCTTTTCACTTCTCGTGGATAACAGTAAGAGTAAAGTTCGTCTTTATATCCTGTTCAGGCTGTATAAAATGTATTTTTATGTTCCAATGCATATAGTAAAATCATCAATCCACCTTCTTCTTTTTTCCATCGTGTTCCCCCTGCTGGGGTGTATGTATGGCTCAAATATTTTTCTTCCACTGACTCCGATTCTGGGCAGCTTGGGTAACCCCCTCCTACCCCATCCCCAATAATCCCAGCTCTTGCTCCACAGAACGGTACCAAGTAAGTACCTACATACTGCCGTATTCGAACTTCAAGATATTTACAAGAGACGACACGTACTAGATCCATTCTAGATACGTTATACTTTAGATATCAACTAGTTCTCTTTTGCAGCGCAATTCGGGCAACCAATGTCACTTTTACGTTAGATAGAGTAAGATATATTTTAGATGTGAATTGGATCTCTAAGTCATATCCTGTGGAAATCGTTCAAGAGTATCTCCAGAATCGCACAAACGTCAAATATGTCAGGTTAGATCTTAAACATATCGTTACCGTATCTTGGTGATGTCTAAAAGATATCTAATAGATGTCTATTTCAAAATCCGAATCGGGCCCATAATTAAGACCCTTACTAACAAATAGCTAATTCTATGTTATACTGTACAGTCTATTAGCCATAAATTAGTTAAAATTAGTGTAAAGGCATCATCAAAAGCCAGTTTGCTCCCTAAACTCCTAAACGTTTACAATTTACAAATCTGTTTCAACTTTAAGCCCGAGAGACGTTATCTAAACTCGGCCGAGCAAAAGCCAGGATTGGAACAAATACAACCATTAAAAACTCTAAAACAATTCAGGCGGAACTTTTTAAAGTTTCCAACGGTAAAACTGTTAGTCTAAGAGGCACCCCTAAAAACAATCCAAAAATTATTCTGCCGTGTTGCCGAAATAATTTTTTAGCTTGTAAGATTTTACTATTGTATGTATGTTAGTTTGTAAGGTATGTATCTATGGGCCTTAGTTGCCTGATAAAAATGATATTTGATTTGAAAAAGATCCAGCATTAGCAAAGTAATATTTGTTTTAATTTATATGGATTCCCGCAAAGTAACGCCTGATTCTATTAATTATCCAAAAAAAGGTCCTAATTTGAGCTGTCTAGTTATTTCGCTATACTATACTTGTTTCTAGATTCGGGTGTCTGGCAGCTGTTCGTTGGTGGAGGTCAGAGCTGAGTGACAGGCCAACAAAACTTTTCAGTTGGGATTATCTAAGTACGTCAAAACTGTAGAAGTTATTATAAAATAGCATTATATGACTCTACATTATTGCTGAAATAATAACCACGTACAGGCAATGACGATGAATTACGTTTTTTGTTGCTCTTGAAATCGTTGTCCATTTTTTGGGGCTAGCTCTCCGTCTATCCAACTTTTGTAACAACACATATAGATGGCATCTTTGGCATTTGGCCAAAACTTTGTCGATCAAAGTTTTAGTGCGTCATAAAATAGTAGAAATAAAATATTAAAGTTGAACTAAAAATTTCCATACTAAATTGTTGCCATGATTAAGCATTTTACGTAAAAAATGTGACAGTTACGTAGAAAGTGGCGTCCTCAATAATTTTCTACAATTTCTTGTCGAACTATACGCAGTTGTCAAAATGGCATCATCAGTATGGCTACCACCAGTTTTGACATTGACAGATACGCTCGCGTTTACGTAAATTACTTTCTATACATCGCTGGTGGCCTAGCGGTAAGAGCGTGCGACTTTCAATCCGGAGGTCGCGGGTTCAAACCCCGGCTCGTACCAATGAGTTTTTCCGAACTTATGTACGAAATATCATTTGATATTTGCGAGTCGCTTTTCGGTGAAGGAAAACATCGTGAGGAAACCGGACTAATCCCAATAAGGCCTAGTTTCCCCTCTGGGTTGGAAGGTCAGATGGCAGTCGCTTTCGTAAAAACTAGTGCCTACGTCAAATCATGGGATTAGTTGTCAAGCGGACCCATGAGCCGTGGCAAAATGCCGGGATAACGCCAGGAAAAAAAAAAACATCTCGCTTCCACTAATACGCGAGTACGAGCGAGATGCATAGAAAGTAAGTTACTTAGACGCGAGCGTATCTGTCAATGTCAAAACTGGTGGTAGTTGTTCTTGTAAACTGTTCAAGCGCAAAACACCTATAGCGTCAAAAAAACCAAAGTGAAAAATAGCTTTTTAGTATAAATATAACAAATCAGCTTGTATTGTAACTCATTGAAAAGTCAGTCACGGGCATTGCCCTTGGTTCCCACCGGCCTCGAGGTTAAAGGGGCACGAGGCCTATGAATGTTTGATGAGGCCCAGATTGCCTTTTCTCAATGGAGGCTATTTGGAGAGGTCTAGATTTAGCGGAGACTAAACAGAGCGTATTAAGTAGCGTTTAGGAGCCCGAGGTCACACATATATGGAGTGTTTATCTGATTTTTGACCATAGTACTTACTCTGAGGGGTGTAAGAGGTAAATATGTAAGTTAGAGTTAGACCAAGAAAAGTCTGCAATGATTTTGATAGCACACGCAGTGCAAGTGTTATTATAAACGTCAAACTTCTATGAAACGATGACGTATATATAACAAATGCAGTGCAAAAATATATCTATGCTATCAAAATCGTTGCAGACTTTTCTTGGTCTTACTTTATAGGTACTGCCCCGTTAGACAACATGTTAATCGCTCCGTAGCGAACGAAACGCAACTGTCACAGTATAAGAGCGATAGAGATACAAAGCTATTCGATGGCGAAGCGCAAACGATTGTCACCTTGGCTAGGCCCCGTGAACAAGTTTTACTATGGGACCAACCCCGAAAACACTAAAACTGCTGCCTAATACATTTCGGCAAATCACATGTCAATATTTTTTATGTAACAGCTGATCTTTTTTGTGTTTTTTTTTCACGATTTCGGGGTTAGCTCCATAGGTGGCGTGCATGAATTAAAGGTCATCTGAGCATCATACACTCAGCGTCAAAAAAATCGCACATCTTAACTTTTTTCTTTCAAGCGGTTTTAAATCTTATATTATATAAGGCAAGATAAGATTATGGGGCCTTATTTGAAAGGTTATGAAACCCTCTATTGGAAAATGTCGTAAAATGGACGATTTACCCCATGTAAAAAGAAAATTTTCAGGAAAAACGAATCGACGTGTATTCAGGTTAAAATTGCAAAGAATAAAAACACTACAAAATCAACAGATACGGAAAAAACAAACTTAAAACTAAACTTAAAACCTAGTGCTGCCTCCACCTGCCCTCCGAGTAGCTTCCATGTGATCAGTCATGACTGTCATGATTGCCACGATGCGTTTTTGAGGAAAGTTGTTCCACTCCTCAATAATGGCGTTTTGAAGCCTGTCGAGAGTGGCAGGAGCAGGATCAGGTGACCGAACCCGCCGGTTTAGCTGATTCTAGTGATGTTCGATTGGGTTCAGGTCAGGGCTCCTTGCTGGCCACTCCATTACCGTGATCCCAACCTCCCACAGTTACTCTCACCCAAACAACGCAGTGTGACAGTGGGCGTTGTGATGCATGAACTGGAAGTTGGGTCCAACAAAACCATCATATGGGATCACATGCTCCTCCAAGAACACCGTTGTGGAACGCCGAGTAGTCAGGGATCCTTAGCTGTGACCACCTTCAGTGCGGGAAATGCACAGGAGATCAGTTTACTCATCGATTGAAATGCCGCCCCAGAACATGCGCGATGACGGCCCCTAAGCAGACGGTTTCTTCAGTGCAGGCCTGCGTAAATTGCTCTTCCTGCCTCCTACACACCCCCCTGCACCTGTCGTTGGTGTAAAGGCACACCCTCGTCTCGTCGGAAAAAAGAACATTCCTCTATTGTTCAAACGTCCAATCTTCGTGCAGTCAGCAAAATTGCCTCCTGGCTATTCGATGCTATTGCTTTAATTGGGGGCCTGTAACAGCTCTACGGGGCATCATCCTCTTCTCTTTCGGCTTTCTTAAGATCGTAGAGATGCTTACTGCTGTTTTTTGAGCTGCTTGAAGCTGCTGCTGCAGCTCAACAGCCTCGGAGAAACGGTTCTGCAAAGAGTTCGATACAATGTACCGATTGTCTCTAGCGGAAGAGCAGTGTTGTCTTCCAGGTCCAGGCCTCCTGATGTAACCACCAGTCACCTGGAACCTCAACAAGACTCAACGCACTCGAAAACCGCTTATGTTAAATCTTTCAGCAACTCCTTACTGCCATAGTCTTGTTTGCAGCAGTGCCACCTCTTGAGCAGCTCCTTCAGGACTGGTATCCATGACCAATGGTTTTTTCTTGCTGTAACGGTTCATTAGTAACCTCAGTGACCTCTGGAGAGCGAATAAACCATAACTAACCTTTACCCTCCATTTTATACTCGTCCCGGATTGCACAACAACGGACCGATTAAAATTGGATCTCGGCCCTTTTTTAAACAAAACGCCTATGTTCGGCGATGGTTGCTTTTACGAACAATGACGATTTATCTTTTTAAAGTTCATTAATTGCGCTTTCAAACGATACCAATATTGATAGGGTACAATGCATTAGATAAGAGCTATATTTGCTTGAAACGAATTTTTGGCGAGGTGCGATTTTTTTGACGCCGAGTGTATTATGAGCCGTCAGATATTTGGCGCGAGGCGTAAATGTGACGTTTATGCTTCCACAAGATGGCAGAACCTAATGCACAAGGAAACGTACCTACGAACACGGTAGTTGTACATTTGCTTTGGCAATGTACACGTGCATATATGGTTCCGATTCAGGCCACAAGATGTACTGGCGGGCCCTCCAACGATCACGGTCCCTATAGTAATAAGTTGTTCAGTATCACCGTACGGTCAAACATAACAAAATCGTCTGTGTAGGATGCTTTTTCAACCCTTAAGGTGGCCACTGACGAGCCTTCCAACAGTCCAAATAGCGTGGCTGCAATCCAAAATCGGTCCGTGAATGTCAAAAACGTACAATGTTTAATATTAGGATGCCGTCCATTTGGATGAATCCATTGTAACGGCATCCATTTGGACGGCTCGTCAGCGGTCTGCTTTAGCCATATTTGTATAGGTCATACTGAGCAACTTTTACTATGGAAACAACCACGAGTTCCCGAAAATTTTAGACTCTGACGAAGCAAATACAATCATTAAAAAAGCCTTTCAAAATTAATATAAACAATTGCTTCAATTAAGTAAGCATCACTGTACAAATGTAATTCTTTCCATGAAACTTTACTTTCAAGTTATTGGGATTTTCCAGCGTTCTGACATTAAATTAACAGATCAAATATGGCTGCCGCTTCAGGCATTGTAGATAGGTAAAAATAAAATAAGAAACGGCGCGATTCGATAAATAAATTAGAGATTCACTAGATATGAAATAGTAAAAATATGTGACGTTCCACGGGAAAAGGTACCTTATTGCGGCTAGCGCTTACGCTATTATTAACGCTGCTTGAATATTCAACCGGGGCAATACCTTTTGCCGTGGAACGTCACATCTTTACTATTTCATAAATATCTAGTGAATCTCTAATTCATTTCCCGAATCGCGCCGATTGGGATTTTCCAGCATTCTGAGATTAATTTCTTTGTTTTTTTGTCACGCGAACTCGGAGACAGATCAAATATGGCTGCCGCTTCAGGCATTGTAGGTACAAAAATAAATAAGGAATACTGTAAACACAGAGGTGAATCGCAAGGTAACTATAAAATTACCTTTTCACCACACCAGCTCGGAAAGGCTTACTTTGCACTTCAAACACTGATAGCAAAGTTGCATTTTATTCATGTGAGGCAAAGTAATGAAATGCAATTTTTGAGTTGTTTACTTATCTTTGCTGGTAGAATTGACTTTTAAATGATGATTTTGGATGATAAATGTTTAATATCATTCATTTGGATATTATTTGGTTTGATTTTGTTTGATATTTTACATTTAATATTTGCTTCGGGTTGGTGTGGTGAAAAATTTTGTGTTTCACTCGGGGGCAAATTTTGTTAACCCTCGTGCTTTGAAACCCTCACAAAGCTCAAGATTCCAATTTTCGAACCACTCGCTACGCTCGTGGTTCAATTTTGGAATCTTTCGCTTGCTCGGGTATCAATATTAGCACGAGCGGTTAAACAACAACTTTGCCCCCTTGTAAAACAAATAACTATTATGCTTTGATAAAGGCCTAGTAATCGGGCCAATATAAATAACAATGATACCTAGTATACCTATTCACAAGAAGACTGCTAAGCAAGTTAAATAACTTAAGGGGCCCACTGATTAACAGTACGCCGGACGGTATTGGTCTGTCAGTTAGAACAAAATTTGGACAGTTCCGAACAACTGACAGGCCGATACCGTCCGGCGGACTAGTTATCAGTGGGCCCCTTTATGATCATATAGACAAACAGATTTCAACGTTTGACTGTACCTACCAAGTATTTATATATAAATCATTTATTTACATACAATATAGCAACAACAATATAGCAGCCCGTCGCAGCTAACCGGGTCAATGCGCCTTCTAAGGTGTGTGAATCACGGGCTCCCCTTTTGGAGAAGTCCTCCCGCACCAATGTGGATAAGGAGGGCTCTGTGTGGCACTGCGGAACCGGTTAATTCTGGTCTACGAATTGCGACACCGAGTAAGGCGCTCTACGTATCTCGCCTGCATTACTCCGCCGGGGCCGAGGAGGTGGTGGAGTACGTCCGCCGGAAGACTGGCTACACGCTGAGGGTGCACCAGCTACAGTCGCGTCACTATGTGCACTTCAGTTCATTTGTGGTGCGCGTGCCGCGGTCTCTGCAGGACACCATCGCAAGCGTGGACTTCTGGCCGAAGGGTGTGGTGTTTCGGCGGTACCGGGGCAACCTGCCGAATCCTACACCAAGTCAGACGACGCAACGGAGCCACGCTGTTACGTCGTCGCCCAAATCTAATGTTTAATTTGTCTTTGGTTTTTATTTGTAGTTTCTTTGTATTGTATTTTTTTTGTAGTTTCACAGTGCCTTGGTTTTACTGTAATGCTGTGTTACTTATTTGACTAATAAAAAAAAAATATATATATATATATATAATATATACAGTGGTACTACTAAACGAAATTAATAACTAGCTTAAATCTAAAATAGGCCCCTGAAGCATTGTACCAAGGATGCTGACGGCATTTCCCCGCTGTATCACAATGCTGATACGTTGTGCGAGGTAGCCGCCAGCTCTTCGGTCACCAGTTACGTCAACCAGACGTAACCAGTATTTATATTAGCTTCATTTTCAAGCTTTCCACCCCCTCAAGACAAGATGAATCTCCTCTGTTTCAAACTACCCCCACGATCTGTTACGATTTTTCAACAAAGTTAAATGAAAGAAAATACATTCCCCCAATAGAACAAAGGCAAGTTTTCTCGGAAATGTTCGCTTTTATAATAAAAGTCACATTCAGACGTCTAGCTAGTAAAGTTCATATTTACTGCATTTCTATATTGCCGTATGTCTGTCAGACGGAGATAAAATGTTATTGCTAAAGTGTATACTTATACAGGGTGTTTGGTACATCATTTGCCAAATTAAAACGGCAGATAGGTTGAGTCATCTGCTAAGTTCGCAGGCCTATAAATTTTTAATTTGGCGCACATTTTATTTATGCTAGTTTTTAGCAAATTTCAAATTTTTACTTGCGTAGTAGTAGAAAAAAACCATGGCCAATTTCGTTTTTCTAGGCATGAGAAGATAGCAAATGACTCAACCCATCTGCTGTTTTAATTTGGCAAACTATGTACCACTGACAATATGTATGTATGTTGTGCTGGAGAGACGAAGTGCAGAAAGACCTTAGCGAACTCGGCGCCGCCGACTGGACAGAAACGGCTTTGGACAGAGTAGCATGGCGGTCTTTGGTGTCGGAGGCCAAGATCCACTTCGGGTCGTTGCGCCACTGCAGTAAGTAAGTAAGTATGTACCAAACACGCTGTATATGAAATTTCTTATTTTAGAAAGGTATTTTTGTTCAAAGGTTATAGTGGTTTATTGCATTCTTGAGGGGAATGTGACAGAATTCCAATATATATATAGTACTCGTTTTCCTCTCTGGATATTAAAATTATGGAAAAATACGCAATTTGATGTATAAATTAACCTCCTCAAAAAGTATCAGTTACACCAAAAAGTATGCGCAGAGTTAGCTTAGTTAGAGCAAAGAGGATTGCTTGTAATTTGTAATAGAGAGGTAGAGTCTAAGAAAAAAACGTGCCCGTAGTTTGACATCCATAACAGATGGCGCTGTACTCCGCCATATATTTTGGGGTCACTTAATTTGTCAAACGACAACTTTTGACAATCAGAGTTACCGCACAATATATGGAGCTGTCAGCGCCATCTCGTTTACCTGTCAAATTCGAAGCACGAAAATGTTTTTGACACATCTGATATTGCGTTAAGTCAGGCGTGGCTCACTCCGCGATTTCGTCGTTTTGCTACAGGTAGCTAAAAGTACATCCGTTCCACCCCAATTTTGGAGAAAGCCATAAGCCGCGCTTGGCGCTGTCGCCACCTAGCGGCCATATCTGTGCTGATCGTAACAGACGCTTTTTGTTAGAGAGTCAGTCTTCTGTACCTAGTAATATTTATTCTGTGGTTAAGTGTCATTTTGTATGGGATTTTTAGTTTCCAATCTTTCCGCTTGGCGCGCTGTTCAAAATCCCATACAAAAATAGACATTACGCAAACGCGAACGCTTCGTCACGCTATCGAATTAAATGTACACTGGGGGTTCTGCATATTTGGTATCATAAAATACTAGTCGCTTGCCTTGAGGCAAAGACATACGTAACTTCGTATAAGATGAATAAAGTCTAAGAAATAAACGTCCTCGGAAATCAAGAAAAAGTCATTCTCGGATAGATAGACACACCTTTGGCCCATGCTCTGCTAGATGGCGTGACGACACCGTTTCATATTTAACAATTTTAACTCATAGATATCAGTGAATGAACATGGGTCAAAATGATATAAAAATAATAAAATCATTTATCCATATAATATACATTTATTTGATAATTTTATTTGTTTTCATTCTGAGTTTTAGTCGTGTGTAGAATAATGTAGATAGATGGCAGTAAATTTACTGTGACTACAAAATTCACAAGGACATGACCCCTCTATACTATCTATTCTTTTTGCCTTGAGGTAATACTTTAGTATTAGGTATTTCTGCCGGGAATCGAACCGGAATCGTCCGGAATCATTCACGCGGGTTAAAGCTATTTATCTTATACCCTTTGGGGTTCCGTGGCCATTGAATTTGTTGTAAGGGTTGTTTTCTGATTGCCAAAAACTTATGCTTAAATGTACATTTATTTCCTTTCTCTTTATGTGAAATTAAATAAACGAAATGACAATAAATAAATATTATAAGACATTATTACACAAATTGACTAAGTCCCACAGTAAACTCAATGAGCCTTGTGTTGTGGGTACTGAGACTACTTAGACAACGATATATACATATAATATATACATATTTATAAATGCTTAAATACTTAGAAAACACCCAAGACTCAGGAACAAATATCTGTGTTCGCCACACAAATAAATGCTCTTCGGGATTCGAACCCGGGACCATAGGCTTCACAGGCAGGGTCACTACTCACTACCCACTAGGCCAGACCGGTCGTCACTAGAAATGAAATGAAAAATCTTTGTTTCAGACAACTATTGGCTCATAGATAGTGGTTTATATTTTTTATTTCACAGACTAACCCCCTTATTCATAAACGTTTACTAAAGTTGACAAGCCGATAAAAATCGTTTGTCCCTTTCCATCATACCAATACGTCGGAAAGGGACAAACGATTATTATCGGCTTGTCAACTTTAGTAAACGTTTATGAATAGGGAGGTTATTTAGTATATATCTTATCTACAACAATAAGCGATATAAACCGCAACCGTTACACCCGATTAAAGTATATTTTCCTAAACAATAAAATCGCTTTTCTTCACTACAACAATCCTTTCTTAAAACTCCTTTGTACTTTAGTACTTTCTCAGTGAATCCACCATCCGGCCTCTTTGTCCGTAGATTTATAGCCGCATAGCCGCCATTTTGAACGGATGTAGCATAGTCTATGGTCTAGCAAAAACAGGAAGTAAAAGTAGCTTCGGAACCGGATCTTCCGGTAGTGCTGTATTTTTAAGCTAGTCTGTATTTTTACGTGAATTTTTGCGAGTCCATTTTACGTACACGATGGAATGATGATATACTAGGTGTCACTTTTTTAGGGTTCCGTACTTAAAGGGTAAAAACGGAACCCTATTATTAAAACTCCACTGTCCGCCTGTCTGTCTGTCATCAGGCTGTCGTATCACATGAACCGTGATAGCTAGACAGTTGAAATTTTCACAGATGATGTATTTCTCTTGCCGCTGTAATCGGTTAAAAAAAAGTACGGAACCCTCCGGAACTTGTCCGGTTTTTTGGTAATTACCTAATACAAGATATACTTATGTACGCCATTGTTCTTATATCAAAGACGTCCTCAAGCGTCACCTAATAACTTGCGGTATACCGAGTGATTCCTGGGAGGAGACTGCGTTGCAGAGAACAGAATGGCGCGCAACTGTTCATAAAACAGTAGACCGATACGAGCAGCGGCGTTTAGAAGACCTAGATGCTAAGCGCCATCTCCGTAAGACGCGACCGAAGCCCTTGTATACCTACACCTACAACTCAGCCGGCCAGCTCCACTGCGGACCTTGCGATCGCATCTTTAAAACCAAGTTTGGCTTCGCAAGTCACATTAGAGCGTTCCATCGTCCTAATTAAAACATTTGGAGGAGTCGCCATCGTCGGACACGGCGAGGAGGACTATATATATATCTATGATAAACGGGTGCGCCAAAGTTCATATAAAATTTCAAATTCGATTATTGAAACTCCGAAAATGTATCTCATATAATTTACATCCTAATGATCATTGTACATTTTCATTTTAAACAATACTCATTGGAACTTCGAATTTATTATATTCATAATGTCATTCTACATAAATATCTCTATTACCAAAATTTATGCATATATTATTACTCGACATGTCGATTTCGACATATTTGATTTTATTTATAACAGAATGCACCTGTAGGTCAAGTCAGGTTAAAATCCTGCCAGAAAGGTGGGTTAGGCTAGAACTGCGACCCTCACAGAACCGAAATGCTCCCAGAAAGGTGGGTTAGGTTAGGTTAGAACTGCGACCCTCACATAATCGAAATGCTGCCAGAAAGGTGGGTTAGGTTAGGTTAGAACTGCGACCCTCACAGAACCGAAATGCTGCCAGAAGGGTGGGTTAGGTTAGGTTAGAACTGTAACCCTCACAGAACCGAAATGCTGCCAGACAGGTGGGTTAGGTTAGGTTAGAACTGCGACCCTCACAGAACCGAAATGCTGCCAGAAAGGTGGGTTAGGTTAGGTTAGAACTGTGACCCCCACAGAACCGAAATGCTGCCAGACAGGTGGGTTAGGTTAGAACTGCGACCCTCACAGAACCGAAATGCTGCCAGAATGGTGGGTTAGGTTAGGTTAGAACTGCGACCCCCACAGAACCGAAATGCTGCCAGAAAGGTGGGTTAGGTTAGGTTAGAACTGCGACCCTCACAGAACCGAAATGCTGCCAGAATGGTGGGTTAGGTTAGGTTAGAACTGCGACCCTCACAGAACCGAAATGCTGCCGGAAAGGTGGGTTAGGTTAGGTTAGAACTGCGACCCTCACAGAACCGAAATGCTGTCAGAATGGTGGGTTAGGTTAGGTAAGAACCTCACAGAACCGAAATCCTGTGACCCTCACAGTGAGCGAGCGTAGCGAGAGCAAATGCTCGCCTTAGTCTTCGAGAAATTCTTGCAATAACATTATGGGCACAGATACATTCTCAGTGACAATATTATGAGTAAAAAAAAACGGATTATGTATCGTTATGAATAATGTAGGTAGTAGCACAAAAAACTATTAAAAAAATATATGAGTAACAAGTTTCGGAGAAACGATGATTATGACTACAAAGCGGTATTATTAGAAATATTCGAATAATGAATTGTATATGAGCCAATATGGACCCATGATAAACTTTTACTATGCCGTCAACTCTAAATCACAAAATGCCCTAGTCACGACAGTGGGGAGACACTCCTGACTTCGGTCGAACTCGGTTCCGTTCGGCTCAGCATTGCTCCGAGCAATTATTAGGGTTGACACCACTTGACGTCCCTTTGCGTGTACGACCACAGATAAAATAATGACTTGAATTGACTCCGTATAATGAAAATTTACTTATAGATTTATATCGACCGGGACGTTCCATATCCCAGTCGATATAAGCCTAGTAAAATTAACCGTGAATCATTCAAAACTGTTGTAATGAAAATATGTAAGTAGGAAAAATGAGAATTCTCACCAGTGGCACTAAAAAGTGGTCATATCTACGGCCGCTATGTCACGACATGTCATTATGTCATTAAAACAAATCGAATCTGCCTCCAGTGACCCGTAAATATGGGTCTCGGCATCAAAGGACCACAATTTGATTTCATTCGGTACTGCTCAGTGAATTACAAGCACATTATGAGCCGTAATCGTATTACTTGTATATGTAGTCTCCAAAAAAACCGGCCAAGTGCAAGTCGGACTCTGGAGTCAGCGTTCCGTGCCATTACGCAAAAATGGCAAAAAAGTCACGTTTGTTATATGAGAGCCCCACTTAAATATTCACTTTATTTTGTTTTTATTATTTGTTGTTATAGCGGCATAATCTGTGAAAATTTCAACTGTATCACGGTTCCTGACACAAACAGACAGTCACACAGACAGACTAAACAGACAGACGGACAGCAGAGTCTTATTAATAGGGTCCCGTTTTTATATATCCTTTGGGTACGGAACCCTAAAAAGCAATAGGTAGAACATTATGATACAAGCGCGAAAAGTAGAGAATTACCTTTGTGCACGTATTACAACGGTTTACAATTATAGCACTAGGGCGGTATAAGTTTAGCACCATATACCATATTGTAACCTACTGTAAAAGTTGTATAAGTTCGAAGTAAAACTAATTTCTAAATATTTTCGTAAGGATTTAAGACCGGGTTCTAGGTGGCGGTATATAAAACATAATCAAAATATGCAATAAACATTAAGACTTCTTAAATTTCACATCAAATATAAATAAACGAGAAATTTCAAAATTGTTTAAAACAACAATAGAATAGATTTATTCGTAAGCAACTAAGCACAAACAAACGAGACAATACATAATATAAAAGAAAACATAAAATAAGATTAAAGTGCCATTAAATGGCCCCATCTCAGCATGTTGCTGGTGGCTTCCAGCGCTGATCTTCCGATGAGACCACCAAGTGAGAAGAATCATGAAAAATAACAGACAAGAAGAAAATACATTGAAATAACATAAAGTAAACAAATAGTTAAATAAGAAAAAAGTTACACAGCAAGAACATACAACATAACGACTACAATTGATAAAACTAAATCAAATTGAATTACTATTATATCCCAGGTTATTCGGAAATCCATTTCTTAATTAGATTTTTGACATAAACTCGCGCTAGCTTCATTTTTTTTGGTTCCCCGTCCGTCTCTTGCAGTATTATCCCGCAATGCGCGGTACCCTCTATGGTTATTGATGGTGCTTCTGGTCCCAAACTTTGCTTTATCCCAAGGCTCCGCCATGGATCCATGTCACCGTGTGTGAACACGACTTTCGTCACGTTTGGTGTCAATCCCCCGTACATTTGATTGGTTAAAAACACTCCCTGGTCCATTCGCCGTTCAATATCTCCATCGACGTAACGTTTACAGGATTTTAGCGTATAATTCAAAGGACTCCAGTGGACAAAAGGCTGTTTTTCGGCTGAAGTCGTCATCTGGTAGCCGAATTCATTGCAAGCCTGATAAGTCCACGTCTCTAAATACGTAGGGGTTTTAAATTCAATATTCGAATGTGTATCTCTCAGTTTCCTGTTATGTCCGTATTGATATTGGTGACACTTTTTTACGACATACGAACGCGGACCGGATTGCGCGGTACCCGCCAAATCTTCATATAATCTAGTAAATAAAGTCTGTTGATTTTCTAAAATAGTCAAATCTGAATTAATATTCAATTTCCTTTTTAATATCTCAATTCCTTCCGGGCTTTTCAATAATTCTTCGTATTCTTTAAATCTATTTGCAATATGTTTTATACAATTCTCTGTCCCGTATTTTGCAAAAGTATCTCGAACGGCTTCTAAAAATTCTGGACAGTCTTTCTTAGCAAGGACCGGCGCGCTTGCCGCTAATGCTGCATCTACCAGGTTGGGATATAGAACCCTCATCCAAGCCGCAAGGTTCCCTGCGTAGGACCCACCAATGACCACCACTTTCGACGCCATAAACCTTGGATCTGATTTCAAAATTTTTATCAGATGCGCAACGTCTTGCAGCGCAAGAAAAGAGCTCAGATACTTATAATATTCCGTCAGTTTGTGATTTGGAATGTTGGGCAAACTCTTACCGTAATATCTGTGTTCCGTGGCCAACATGGCACCATTAGTTTCCCTTGCTATTTGAGGCATGATAAGCCCGTCTTCATTGACTACCATAAGGGGACTCTGTTCATTCTCGCCACCGAGGTGTATAATGATAGGTCCACCTGGTTGCCATAGCTCGAGATTTTCAAAATATCTCATATTATATGTCCCTCTTTCTTTAGGATCGATGGGATCTAAGCGCTGTTCGATCCATTTCTCTTCAATTCTACTCAAATTTAACTGAGTAGTATCCAATTTGAGCAGTAGACGGTTAAAATTATTGGTAATCGCGGTCACAGTGGACATTAGTAAAGTAATAAAATATATGCAATGCATGGTGTTAGTTTAAAATCAATAACTACTTTAATTTTTACTAATTTCGCTTTGTTTATATACTTTTTAAGTTCCATGGGCCCGCGGCCCGACGTCATCTTTTTCAGACAATATTTAACTTTATCACTGTGGGTATAGAGTTCAAAACTATGTAATCACGAGGTTAATGACGATGTTTTTAAAGAAATACCAATAATAATTGCGGATATAAAAATAGGAATTTCAGAATCGCTAGGTATTCTTTTGATAACTATAGGATGTCCATGATTTCTGATTTCAAATTCAAATACCTAAGTAGTCTCTTGTTTTTTTGCGGATTGATTACTGACTATGGTGGATCGCTGCTAATGCTATTGAGATTGAGGTATATCGTAAACGTTGGAGAAGTGCATACCGTAAACAGCCTTGTTTTGGACGATGACTGGCAACACAGCAACATAAATAAATACTAAATAGGTGTGGTAAAGATATCATCATCATCATCTCAGCCATAAGACGTCCACTGATGAACATAGGCCTCCCCCTTGCACCTCCATACGTGCCGGTTGGAAGCGACCCGCATCCAGCATCTTCCGGCGACCTTAGCAAGGTCGTCTGTCCATCTTGTGGGTGGACGTCCTACGCTGCGCTTGCTAGTCCGTGGTCTCCACTCGAGCACTTTTCGACCCCATCGGCCATCTTCTCTGCGACCCCATCGGCCAAATCGGGTAAAGATATGTTTTAGTTTATTTTAATCAAAATATTAAATCGGCAATCTGCCGCAGGCCACCCTGTATAATGAAGAATGTAGGTCTACCTGACCACGTGGTGTCGCTGCCATTTGTTGTGACACGTGTAGATAGGTATGTACCTATGTAATGTCATATGACGCAAAACTACATAGGTAGGTAAATGACGTCAAAGTAATTATATTTTAATTAACATTTTTTTTAAACGTGTACCGTAAAATGGGGTGAGTAGGGATTACGAGGGCAGTTGGATTATGAATGGGGCGACTAAGGATGGTACCGGGGTGAGATAGTATTTTTCGAACAGAGTTATCACATTTTTACGTAAATACTTTATTCTCTTGAGAAGTCAAGCTTTAATATTGTGTCAATTCTAGCAACTGTCCCATCTCATTCAATTCCTATCCTCCCTAACCCCAACTACGGGATGAACTGGGATTTCCTACTATTTTGCGTTTATAGTTGAATCTATGAAATGAAACGACAGATTATCATTGAAAAACTAAAATTCATACTACCGGAACACTTCTCAAATATATAAATCAACGTGCCACGTATAAAAATAAACTTTTATTGAGGTTTGAACTTCGAATTAGTCCCTACTCACCCCATTTTACAGTACCTAATTTCTCTTAGACATTTATATGTTCTTGTTAATTTCTTTTAGTAATATCACTGTATATATCTTGTTTGTAAATAAACGATATTATTATATGTTCTTAAATACACATTTCGCGCTAAAATCCCGTAAAACCTTAAAACAAAATGACCCAAATTCGCGTACTTAGTTGTTTTCCTCCTTGGGGATCATTCGGAGTCTCTCACTTAATTTCTCAGCTAATTAGGCAATTTTCCCTCTTGTGCCGGAAACTGGAAGTTTTCCGTTTACGCACCAGGATTTATGGCACGTTGGTAAACAAAACATTATTAATTAGATGCTGCGAGCGCGTTTGAACGTACTGTAGAAATGAAATGATTTGTGTCATTCATGAATTCATTCATTCGTTCGTTCGTTCGTTCATTCAATCATTTATTCGTTCGTTCGTTCATTCATTCATAAATTCATTCATATCATTTATTTATATATTAATGTATTGTATTATGTATTAACATTGTATTAGAAAACTTACGAACTAATTACATACTTATAAGTAATCTAATATTTACTCATACTAGGTTAATACTATGTTAATGTTAAGGTCATACAGAGCAACTTTTACTACGGGACTATCCCCGAAAACGCGGAAATATTTGACTCTCCTATAGGAAATTTCAACATCAATTTCAGCAAAATGTATGAAACATCCTATTTTTAGGGTTCCGTACCCAAAGGGTTAAACGGGACCCTATTACTAAGACTCTGCTGTCCGTCCGTCCGTCCGTCCGTCTGTCACCAGGCTGTATCTCACGAACCGTGATAGCTAGATAGTTGAAATTTTCACAAATTATGTATTTATGTTGCCGCTATAACTACAAATACCAAAAACAGAATAAAATAAAGATTTAAGTGGGGCTCCCATACAACAAACGTGATTTTCGACCGAAGTTAAGCAACGTCGGGCAGGGTCAGTACTTGGATGGGTGACCTTTTTTTTTTGCCTTTTTTTGCATTATGGTAGGGAACCCTTCGTGCGCGAGTCCGACTCGCACTTGCCCGGTTTTTTCCCGCGTTTTCGCGGTTGGTCCCATGTCCCATAGTAAAAGTTGCTCAGTATCACCTAAACATTAATGGGTCTCTTTACTTAGCCTTTCGTTCTGATACAAACTGTATTTATTTCAAATTTTATCGGCACTTTTTTGTATAGTCATCTATGATATAAATATCAACGACATATTCATGGGTGAATTTTGTTCTAAGGTCCAAATCTGTCCCATAAAAAAATCATGTTATAATTAGGTTAAATATGAAATGAGATGAAATGTGCTGTATAAAATCGAATGATACCGTGAACTTTAACGTAACGTGTAACGTGAAATTTTTTCCAAATATTAAAACTCACATTCAAATCAAAGTAATATTCACACTCGAAATCTAGGTTAGGAGGGTATCACCCACATTGAATACACGAAACATGATGCCAGTTGAATGAAATGCCACGTGAATAGCCTTAAAACAGCAAACCTTAAAAAAACTACAGATTGCAATTGAAAAAACATGTTTCAAACGTAGTTTTTCTTTGAAGCAAAAAGATGAAAATGTTGAAATTTTTATGAAAATTGAAGTAGTTACTCGCAATTGCGTTGCGAGAATACTTTCGTTTTTTGGGTAGCTAAAATAGAAATAAAAATTTATCGGGCTATGCTAGCTTTAACGGCCTCCTAGCCTAGTCGGTAGTGACCCTGCCTACGAAGCAGGAGGTCCCGGGTTCGAATCCTGGTAAGGGCATTTATTTGTGTGTTCATCACAAATTTTGTTCCTGAGCTATGGATGTTTTCTATGTATATAAGTATTTATATATGTATGTGTGTATATTATATACACATATACATATAAAAATACCCTTAACACAAGCCTTATTGAGCTTACTGTGGGACTAGGTCGATCTGTGTAAAATTGTCCTATACTTATATTTATTTATTTATTTATGCTTAGTGTAAGGCTCATAAGTTGGCCGTAATTGGGTTGGAAGGATGGTTTTTATTAGGGTTTTGTACCCAAAGGGTAAAAACGGGACCCTGTTACTAAGACTCCACTGTCCGTCCGTCTGTCTGTCACCAGGTTGTATTTCTTGAACCGTGATAGCTAGACATTTGTGACCTCCAACCGCGGAAAATGGCAAGAAATCGTACGGCAAGCAACATCTGTGCCTGATGTCAGCAGTTGAGAGCAGATGACTCTGCAAAGATTATAACGACAAAGAAGATTACATACCAGAAAATCTAAAATTTTAAAGACATCGCCCCTTATGAAATTTTGTCTCAACCAAGAAATATTCTCGAAAATTCCCACCTCACACCCCAAAAGCTCATAACGACGGGTTTTTATAAAGATATAAAACGCTTATAAGCGAATGATGGCGCGGGATGGCAATTTTAATAAACGATAAGTTCGAAACCCAAAGCTCTCGACATTAGGATGGTATTCTCAGTGCTTGCGGACGCATTGCTTCAGGTAACACGTATAAGTATTTAGGTATGTGGCCCAATACATTCACAGTATATCTGGGCGTTTTCAGAAATAAATATCGAAAACCCGATTCTTTCTTTTCTTTCAACTCAGAATCACTAGCATATTCAATTCTGATGATAAAATAAAATGTCCCAAAAATTTGTATGATAATTGTACATTCCACTACGTCACGCACATACAAGTGAAAAAAATTTTCATACTAAAACGTGACGTAATGGAATGGACATTTTGGGACATCTTTTTTTAATGGTGGGATGGAGAATGCTGTCGATTCTGAGTAGAATGAGCCCAAGAACGTCCAGAAGTGAAAGAATCAGGTTTTCAATATTTATTTCTGAAAACGCCCATCAGAAATAAAGTAACTGCCGTATTCGAACTTCAAGATATTCACAAGAGACGACACGTACTAGATCTATTCTAGATACGCTATAGTTTAGATATCAACTAGTTCTCTTTTGCAGCGCAATTCGGGCAACCAATGTCACTTTACGTTAGATAGAGTAAGATATCTATTAGATGTAAATTGGATTTCTAAGTCATATCCTGTGGAAATCGTTCAAGAGTATCTCCAGAATCGAGCAAATGTCAAATTTATGAGGTTAGATCTTAAACATATCGTTATTGTATCTTGGTGATGTCTAATAGATGTCTATTTCATAATCCGAATCGGGCCCTAAGTAGGTATATTCGTGTAACCACGCTTATACTGGTTATCCCAAGTAATACTAGGTCCGCAGTGCCAATAGCTTTACAAAAATGCGAGCTTCGCTCCGCTCCACTTTGGTTTTTGTGTAATTATTCGTGTCAAGTGCAATTTCAAAGGTTGACAACATTTGTTGATTTCGTTTTCGCTTGTTAGATGTTTCCTGTTTTTCGCGGTGATCTATTATTTTTTTGTGGATGCTTTACTTTTGGATAACATTAAACACTATTATTTAAAAACGTATGCCAAATCTAAAATTCTGTCCGTGATTTATAGTGCACTGCCTTATGGGAATATAGTTCAGATTCGGGAACCGCTACCAACTTTTAGCACAGAATAAATAATAGTACTAGCTGGTACTAGGTACAGAAGACTCACTCTCTAACAAAACGCGTATGTCACGATCAGCACAGATATGGCCGCTAGGTGGCAACAGCGCCACGCGCGGCTTATGGCAAACCCCAAAATTGGGGTCGAACGAATGTAGCTACCTGTAGCCCGACGAAATCGCGGAGTGAGCCACTAGGCCGGTCATATTTGACACAAAAAATTGCTAAATTCGCAAGCTAACGGCTAGTTCTGATTTTTTAATATGTTGTTAGGATTACTACCAGCATTGTAAATCCAAGTTTGCAGCTTCGAAGGACCTGTGCTAACTTTGCACCACTTGAAAAACCGCGAAATTTTCATACTTTTTTTTGTATTCTCAATATAGCTCCTAAACTATTCATTTTTTATCAAAAACGTCTATGAAGAAACTAAAGTTAACTAAAATTGCTACAATTTAAGACCAGAATCAAATCTGTAAGTTCAATACTTACCGAGATACTGCTCTGCAAAAATTGACAATTTTATTCAGTATAGCGAAATTTTAAGATTTGTTCAATTTTCGACCCCGATATCAGGGAAAATACTCATTTTACGGGTAAAATAATAAAACGATGTTCTAGAAAATGTAATTACCTTTAATTTAAGCAAAGAACGACATCTCTAGACCATACCGTTTATCTTATCTTATTGTTTTCGGGGGCCCTTGCCTTGTTACCCCCTAGAGAAGATCCGTCAACTACTCAATAAGCTTTTCCCACCATATCCATGTGTCGGATGATGGAGCTCATGGGTAGCATTTTAAAGTCCTTTGGTTCCAGATACCGTTTAATACTCACAAATCATAAAAATGGGAAAACTGCTTTTTTCGCATATTTGCTATGTTTAGTTAGCTCCACCCCCCACGGCACTGTTCACAGAAGAGGGTTCATTGTTCTACTCAGCTTTCACTCCGCTACCTCAAAGCATCTCAGTAGGAGCCGACATGTTTGTTGTGGTAGATGGGTGTTTCTTACTGCACAAGGACCTGCACTAACTCCGTGAGGAATATCGTTGCAGGGTACGTCAGCTTCACCTACAATCATTTCAGACGGAACGTTGCTCTGGTCTTTGACAGATATCCTAAGGATGGAGCAGAGAATAACACAAAAACTGACGAACGCGCAAGGCGCTATGGTTCTCTGCAGTGTAACGAAAACGTCTTTCAAGAGTCAACCATAATAAAAATAGCCCAGGAGAAGTAATTGACTAACGACAGCAACAAGCGGCGACTGATTGCCCTGATATGCTCCGCCCTCCAAAGCCAGGGAATTGAGACAAAGCAGGCAGTCGAGGATGCTGACTGTGGCATCGTCAAGGCGGCACTTGACAAGAGCACCTCTTTTAAATCAGTGCTAATCATTGGCCAGGATGTGTTGTCCTTCTACATGGGTTCGGTTGTGAAAGAATGTTTATTTCCAGAAAAGTGGCAGTGGTGGCTCTGGCCCCATACAATATTCCTCAATCTCATTTGATTCGAGTTGTTTCTCCCCGCCTTCACTGGGTGTGATACTACCTCTGCCCTTTTCTGGCATGTGGGGAACAAACGGTGGAACGCCATTAAGAAGAACGTTGAGCTTATCATCATAGCTGAAGTATTCCTGCAACCTAATGCTGCCTACCCAGCCATCGCAGATGCCGGAGCAAAATGCCTAGTAGCTTTATATGGAGGGGACTACACAAAAGATACGCTCCATTCTCCTTAGCTTACGCTACAAAAAAAATATAAAAACAGCCGCCTTCGCTAAGGTTGATTTGGCCCGTTTGCCTCCAACGGAAGATGGTGCAACATTCCATGCTTACCGAACTTACCACCAAATTCAGAAGTGGTTGGGGGTGGAAAACGATGCAACTCAATGGGGATGGGAAAAGACCAAACAGGGGCTCATTCCAATAAAAATGACGAGTGAAGTAGTGGCACCTCCCTTCCTTCTGAAATTTTGCGGGTACAAGAAAGGCTGTAGCGGAGGCGACTGTATCTGCATAAAAGCAGCAGGCCTTAAATGCTCAGAGTTATGCAAACTTTGCTCCGGTGTCTCTTGTCCCAACGTCGCCATGCTTGAAATCGCAGAAGAAATTGAAGACGACGTCAATATGCCTATTTTTCGGACTGAATTATTTCAAAATGAACAGCTGTAACTTAATGTTATTTTTGATAACTTTTAAATATGTTTAATAAATATTTATAATTCAGATTACCCTCAAACCATTGTGAGAACTAAACGCAGTTTTCCCACTTTTTGGATTTTTAAGATTAGTGAGTAAACGGTACAGTCAAGAGATATCATTGTTTGCTTAATATTAAAGGTAATTACATTTGCTACAACATCGTTTTATTAAATTACCCGTAAAATAAGTATTTTTTTCTGATTTCGGGGTCGAAAACTGCCCGAATGTTAAAATTTCACTATACTGGATAAAATTGCCCATTTTTGTAGAGCGGTATCTCGGTAAGTATTGCACTTATAAAATTGATTTTAGTCTCAAATTGTAGCAATTTTAGTTAACTTTAGTTAGTTCATAGACCTTTTTGATAAAAAATGCATAGTTTAGTACTTATATCGAGAATACCAAAAAAAGTACGAAAATTTCGCGGTTTTTTGAGTGGTGCAAAATTAGCACAGGTCTTTCGAAGCTGCAAACTTGGATTTACAATGCTGGTAGTGATCCTAACAACAAATTAAAAAATCAGAACTAGCCGTTAGCTTGCGAATTTAATGTTCGATATGACTGGACTACACGCCTGCTTTTAGTATGTTGTTGGGCATGGCATTGGGTCCCTAAAACTGCCGGGAGACAGCGGCGCCGGCCATCTACTTCAGCGGAATGACGTCATCAAAATGACTCCCGCCTCGTTGCTAATATTGCATATTGTAGCCAAACTATGCATGGCACGTAATCGTGTGGGGTATTTAAATGTTTATAAGAAACTAACAAACTTTAACAGAAGTTGGCCAAGTTTTAAGTCGGCACAGACCTGGGGCCAATTTTCTACTTGTAGGCTTTTACTTTTTTTTAGGGTTCCGTAGCCAAATGGCAAAAAACGGAACCCTTATGGATTCGTCATGTCTGTCTGTCTGTCTGTCCGTATGTCACAGCCACTTTTTTCCGAAACTATAAGCACTATACTGTTGAAACTCGGTAAGTAGATGTATTCTGTGAACCGCATTAAGATTTTTACACAAAAATAGAAAAAAAAAACAATAAATATTTAGGGTTCCCCATACTTAGAACTGAAACTCAAAAAAATTTTTTTCATCAAACCTTACGAGTACTATCTATGGATATCACTGTATTATAGATTTTTTTGTGTGTGTTTTTTTATCTGTATTTTGTATGTAATTCGACATTAAGAGACCATATACATCTCTTAGTAATTGTAATACGTTAGATTGAATTGTTAGTTTTATTTTATAAAATTGTTGATGTTATTATTTTTGCTTTTATGTAAATTCAATGTTGACGTGTAAAAGTGCCCTTGTGGCCTATTTGCTGAATAAATGTTGATTTGATTTGATTTGATAGGTCTTCAAAAATGAAACTTTCTTCTATATCAATGTAGTACTAGTTTCTAATATTATTTTCTTCTAAACAGAATAGTTTGCGCGAGAGACACTTCCAAAGTGGTAAAATATGTGTCCTTGTAACTTCTAAAATAAGAGTATGATAAACCTAAAAAAAAATTATGATGGACATTACTATGCAAACTTCCACCAAAAATTGGTTTGAACGAGATCTAGTAAGTAGTTTTTTTTAATGCGTCATAAATCGTAAACCGCAATTTTATTATGTTACTTGCTGCTACGGAACCCTTCATGGGCGAGACCGACTCGCACATGGCCGCTTTTTAGGTAGTTTTAGTTTAGTTTGTTTAGTTCTTAGTTTAATTTAATTTTGTAAATTCAAATTTCTTAAGTTTCAATCCTGAGTGTAAAGTTATATCCTAAAATTCGCCTAGCTTAAGTACTGATTCAGGTAACTTGTCAAGCTAGTACTTAAGTCTGGTTTTATGGATTTTAATTTTAAGTGCTACGCCAGATTAAAAGCTTTTAATGGTCGCATTATCTAACCCATTAATCCAGAAACCACGGTATGCCTCCGCAGTGCAGCTAGCACTGATTTATTTCGGCAATAAGTCTGCCGGCGCTTACAAAAAGGCCGGAGAGCACTAGAATTACTATAGATCTCATAGAGCTCAAAAACCGGACAAGTGTGAGTCGGACTCGCCCACCGAGGGTTCCGTTCTTTTTAGTATTTGTTGTTATAGCGGCAACAGAAATACATCATCTGTGAAAATTTCAACTGTCTAGCTATCACGGTTCGTGAGATACAGCCTGGTGACAGACGGACGGACGGACGGACGGACGGACGGACAGCGAAGTCTTAGTAATAGGGTTCCGTTTTACCCTTTGGGTACGGAACCCTAAAAATGACCTCACAACGCAACTAGTAAGCACGCAGCTTACAAAAAAAATGGTTGTCTGTAAAGTCGGTTTACGGGCGATAATTTTAATATATAATAATAAGAAAACATTGATGAAAAATTGCATACTTCGGCCGTAACGTTACCGTGGAGATATGTGACGTTCCACGGCAAAAGGTACTTATGGCGGCTGGCGCTTACGTCGCATAGCGCCGCAATAATATTGGAGCGGCGTTAATAATAGCATAAGCGCCAACCGCCATAAGATACCTTTACCCGTGGGACATCACATATGTCCACAACGTCACACTTTTTCGTGCGTGCTACCGGTGTTCATCGATTTATAAGACGGTATCACATCAATAAACCAGAGAAGTGCGACTTTTGCACGTGCATAAATTCAATTACACAAACGGGTCTACCGCGATATAATTTCATTGTTTTTACCTTTAATTCCGACGTTTCAGCTGAGTTGCACCAGCTGTGGTCACGGAAAGACTGACGTCCCAACAAATAAATTCATAAATTCATTCATTCGTGCATAAATTCTTAGTACTAGGTCAACGGGAAGTACCCTATTTTTGATTCCCTTGAGAGTGTCGAAATGTCTCTTTTTTGCGACCTTATCTTTTTTTATGTTAACTTATTTTTAAGTTTGATTTTTTCACAGCTTCTAGGGACTGTAGACCTGAGTAGGTATTTATGGTTTTAGTTTTCTCGATACCTCCAAGCGTTCCCGAGATATAGGGTCTCAGACAGACGGACGGACAGTTCGTCTGAACGGACAACAAAGTGATTCTAACGGCGCAATTCGGGAAATGAATTAGAGATTCACTAGATATGAAATAGTAAAGATATGTGACGTTCCATAGCAAAAGATACCATTGCCCCGGCTGAATATTGGAGCGGCGTTAATAATAGCGTAAGCGCCAGCCGCCATAAAGTACCTTTTGTCGTGGAACGTCACAAATCTTTACTATATTATTATATCTAGTGCATCTCTAATTCATTTCCCGAATCGGCGCCGTAAGCGGTCTGGTTTTCCCTTAAATACGCGGTCTAGCCGCCTTTTTTTACAAATCGGTTTAAAAATCTATTTTATTTCAAGTGAAGTGAACTTTACTTTTTGCCATTATCCCAGTCATTAATCCAGCGACCGCATACCTCCGCAGTGCAGCTCGCAGTGATTTATCTTCGCAATAAGTCCCCCTGTAGCGGTGTCTCACGTTTATTGAACACAAATTGCTTGAACGTTTCATTTGAATGTTTTATCTGTGGGATGGCTTTTAGGGTTCCGTACACAAAGGGTAAAAACGGGACCCTATTACCAAAAAGAATAGATAGTATAGAGGGGTCCTGTCATAGTAAATTTTGTAGTCACAATAAATTTACTGCCATCTATCGACACACGACTAAAACTCAAAATGAAAACGTATAAAATTATCAAAATAAAAATTATATGGATAAATGATTTCATTATATTTATATCATTTTGATCCATGTTCATTCACTGATATCTATGTCTTAAAATTGTTAAATATGAAACGGTGTCGTCACGCCATCTAGCCGAGAATAGGCCAAAGGTATATGGCGCCATCTACTCGAGAATGACTTTTTCTTGATTTCCGAGGCACGTTTTTCCTGTAGACTTTATTCATCTTATACGAAGTTACATATGTCTTTGCTATTACTAAGACTCCACTGTCCGTCTTTCTGTCACCAGGCTGTATCTCATAAACCGCGATAGCGTGATAGAAACAGTTGAAATATTCACAGATGATGTATTTCTGTTGCCAACAACAACAAATACTAATAAAAACTTTTTACAAAAAAAAAGAAAATCGACTTCAAAAAGGATGAAATAAAATATTATCCTTTTTAAGTCTATGCGTTACTAACTGATATGTTTGAAGTCGGTGCCAAGCCAACTTTTGAAGCATACCATGATTTTGGTGCGATTCGATAAGGATGTACGTTAGATTACCTTACACGACGACAATGAACGTACTTTTTGTAGGTACAGTCGACGTTAAAAATATGTTTACACTTTTCGTCTTATTACAAAGGAGTAAGGTGCAAAAGTGTAAACATATATTTGACGTCGACTGTACCTAAGAACACACCTCACAACACACGATCAAACCTTCTTGGCACATTCCGTACCATGTTTGTCGGCACGCAAGCGTGGGATTGGGACTGAAGTTATTTCCCGTCCCTTATTCAGAGGACTACATTTCAAAATATAAAACAATTCAAGGAATTTACTTTCTTGCCAAATTTCACCTAAAGCGGTTCAGTTGTTTAGCCATGAAAAGGCGACAAAGAGGCAGACAGAATTACTTACACATTTATAATAGTTATTAGTACAGTTCTAATGGGATTTATAGTCATAAAGCTGATTATTTTTGACGGGTATTGTTACTACTTGGCTTGGCACCGACTTCAAACATATCAGTTAGTAACGCATAGACTTAAAAAGGATAATATTTTATTTCATCCTTTTTGAAGTCGGTTTTCTTTTTTTTTGTAAAAAGTTTTTATTTTTCCATTTTTAGTTTTAACGCATTGTTAAGAGCGCGACGCATGAATGAAAAACAACATCATGATTAACACTAAATTCGTGTACCTACTTTAATAAATATGTAATCAGGAATTTTCTCGGGCCTGTCTGGGAAATTATAATTCCTGTCACTTCACTAAATCCATCCTCCGCCCCGCCACTGATCCAATCCCTCAACCCCCCCCCCCCCCCGATCACTCTACCTCTCAGCGCATCAACCCCTGATTCATGTACCAGTCGGCCCTGAACCAGCAGCCCATCAACCACCATTACCCGACCCCTTAATCCCCGACCCCTTAACTCCTAACCCTAACCCCCGATCAGAAGCCTTACCAGCTTACCAAGAGTTTGACATTGATTTATTCGCTAGCGTGTGTGTACTTACTTTCTTTGCATCTCGCTCGTACTGGCATATTAGTGCGAGCGAGATGCATAAAAAAGTAAGTTACGAAGACGTTAGCGTTACTATATGTCAATGTCAAACTCGTGGTAAGGCTACACTTGCACTACATCAAATTGGCGATGTTCGGAAGCAAATGCTCGAGTTACTTTAGAAAACACCGAAATCACTTTACACGTGCCTTTAAAAACTGAGGAGTTCCCTCAATTCCTCATGGATTCCATCATCAGACCAGAACCAAAAATAATACGGAAACACCTCGGAGGCAACTCCTTCCAAACAAAAAAAGAATTACTCAAATCGGATCACAGGTGCCGGAGTAATCGCTGAACATACTACATTAAAAAAACATCATCATTATCATCAAAACAATCATCATCATCAGGTCTACTTCACCAAAATGGTGGTTTTCGGAAGAAAATGCTCGAGTTGCTTAAGAAAACACCCAAATCGCCATGCGTGTGCCTTTAAAAATTGAGGAGTTCCCTCAATTCCTCATGGATCCCATAATCAGAACAGAACCAAATTAAAATGGGACCAACTCGGAGGTAGCTCCTTTCAAACAAAAAAAGAATTACTCAAATCGGACTACGGGTCTCGGAGTAATCGGTGAACGTACATAGAAAAAAAAATAAAAATAGCCACAACCGAATACAGAACCTCCTCCTTCTATGAAATGGAAGTCGGTTAAAAAGTACGGAACCCTCGGTGGGCGAGTCCGACTTACACTTGTTATATTATACATATTTAGTTTTTCGGCTTGTAGTTACTGTTCTATTGCTATATATAGTAAGTTGCATCGGGATATTGGGGTACCTATACAGGGTGTTTGGTACATCGTTTGCCAAATTAAAGCGGCGGATAGGTTGAGTCATTTGCATTTGCTATCTTCTCATGCCTAGAAAAACAAAGTTGACCATGTTTTTAGGGTTCCGTACCCAACGGGACCCTATTACTAAGACTTCGCTGTCCGTCCGTCCGTCCGTCCGTCCGTCTGTCTGTCACCAGGCTGTATCTCACGAACCGTGATAGCTAGACAGTTGAAATTTTCACAGATGATGTATGTCTGGTGCCGCTATAACAACAAATACTAAAAACAGAATAAAATAAAGATTTAAGTGGGGCTCCCATACAGCAAACGTGATTTTTGACCAAAGTTAAGCAACGTTGGGCGTGGTCAGTACTTGGATGGGTGACCGTTTTCTTTTTGCATTTTTTTCCGTTTTTTTTTTTTGCTTTATGGTACGGAACCCTTCGTGCGCGAGTCCGACTCGCACTTGCCCGGTTTTTTATTACTACTACGCAAGTAAAAATTTACGAAAAACTTGCATAGAAGTGAAAAAGAAATGTGCGCCAAATTAAACATTTCTAGGCCTGAGAAGATAGCAAATGACTCAACCTATCTGCCATTTTAATTTGGCAAACGATGTACCAAACACCCTGTATAAGCTAAACATATATGTACGTCGAAAGCTCCGTAGAATTCATGGCGCTTATGCGTTTAGGTCACGAGATTCACGCTCTATGGTTATCGTTTCTATATTCCGTTTTTTTTAGCATTAGAAAGAACTTCACAGAAGTAAGCTTGTGGTTCCAAATCCGGCACTTTTAGCGGTAATAATTTGAAGTAAATTATATGTATTGACCATGCTACATTAGATAATTCAATAATTATTAACAAATAACGAGCCTGATAAAAACTGCACGCTTGCTTCTGTGGAGTTCTTTCTAATGCTAAAAAAAACGAACTATATGGTTTGTTGTCTAAACGACAGCAACTCATAGCGCAAAATACTGGCACTCCGTGCCGGTTCTATACGTAAAGGCACCTCTTCACGTTGGGCCAACGCCAACGCCAACGAGGGACGCAGCTATGCGGTAGAATGAGATAGCAATATCACTTGCTCCCTCTAACGCATAAATGCGTCCCTCGTTGGCGTTGGCCCAACGTGAAGAGGAGCCTTTAGTAATCACTCACCTTATAAAACAAAGTCCCCCGCCGCGTCTGTCTATATGTGTGTATGTTCGCGATAAATTAAAAAACTACTGAACGGATTTTCATGCGGTTTTCACCTATCAATAGAATGATTCTTGAGGAAGGTTAAGGTGTATAATTTGTTAACCCATGCGAAGCCGGAGCGGGCCGCTAGTAGGTAATAGTTCAATTTTGTTAGCAGCCGAGCCACCTTATTCCAAGACTTGAAAGCATCTCATAACAATCAGTCAGATTCATATAATATGTACTCTCATTTCTTTTATTGATTTTATTTTCTTTTCCTTTTGTAAGAATTTGATATGTTTTCTGAAAGAGCTACGTATTTGTATGATTTCATGTACATATATGTTTATTTTTTATATCAAATTCTTTAAAGTTATGTATTCACTGAGTATAATTGCATGAATTCTATACGAGTAGTAATTTAAATTGTATTTTTCTTAATTACTCGTAATGCATGTTAATTATAAGATGTAATAATATTTTGAAAAGATGTGTCCCGCCGAGTTTTTGCCGGTCCCATATTGGGATACCCTCCTCCAATTGAGGGGGGATTTAAATCTTCTCGGGGCGGAGGTGTACGGTTAGAGCCGGTAAAGGTTTATTTGACGTTCATAAGCGCATTGTAATATGCCTACTTGAATAAATTATTTTTTATCTTTTTATCTTATCTTATCTTGCAAGTCGGTTAAAATTGAGACAATATTAGACAAGCTTTGCAGTTATAGTCGCACCAATAAAAGTCTGCAGCGGATTTGATAGCCCACACAGTGTAAGTGTTATTTGGATGCTGATAAGCAATAATGTGTCAACCCACATTAATTTTTCAATAAGATGGCAACTCAAAAAATTGACGCTTAAAGTTAACATTTTATTGCAAAATGCATGTGGGATGACTCGTTTTTGCTAAACACCATCCATTTATACGTCATAATTTCATATGTATTTTTAGAAGTTTGACGTTTAAAATGACACTTGCACTGCGTGGGTTATCAAAATCGCTGCAGACTTTTTACGGTCTAACTTTAGCAGCCGAACCACCTTATTCCAAGACTTGCAAGTCTGTTAAAATTAAGACATAATATTAGACAAGCTTTGCAGTTATGCAAATAACGAGTGTTAGAGCAAGTGTCTAGGATTTGAATAATTTGCATATTACAGCATTTCGCACCATCAGTACCTTCCTTATTATATTAACATACTAAAAAACTTGAAAAGAAAAAAAAGTGTTCCAAAAACATGTCAGTTTTGTAACGCATTTTCACGTATATTTTGTATGGACCGTTACAAAACTGACGCCCAAAATTTGTATGAAAAACTGGGCACACTTTTTTTCTTTGTCTCATCCTCATCTCATTAAATTGTACTCGGGATTCTGAGTCTAAATAACCCAGAAGTTGATGATTTTTCGAAAAAAGTGAATAGTCCCATTTCTCTGAAAACGTTCATTTACCAGTCGCTTTTCGGTGAAGGAAAATATCAACAGGGGAAATCTAACTAATCCCAATAAGATCTAGTTTACCCTCTGGGTTGGAATGGAAGTGGCTTTCGTAAAAACTAGTGCCTATGCCAATTCTCGGGATTAGTTGTCTAGCGGACCCCAGGCTCCCATGAGCCGTGGCAAAGGCCGGGATAACGCGAGGAAGATGATGAAAATGACCTTCAATCAGAGCGATATGACTTCTCATAGTACAGTCAGCAGCAGAAGTTTTTAAGCGGGAGAGGTGTTCAAATTTACCTGGACACGCTCTTATTCTCCGAACAATAAAGTCGCGTCAACCTCATTTTGAACACCTGGCCCGTTTAGCAAGTTCTGCTGACTGTACCCACCTCAAATATTATACAGTGTGAATAATTCATTACAACACCACTCGTCTTACATTGCGATCGCTGAATATTTATATTATTAAAAGCAAAAGACCATCGAACTGCGAACTTCACGAAATCAGACTTTATTTACATTGTGTTAAGTTTGATTTTCGAATGGATTTAAATTGGTACAATTTTGCAAAATTGGGAATAAATATTTAGGTAATTGTGTTATTCCGCTATAATTTTGTATCGAAATGTTAATCCATGCGGAAATTATCCGTTTAGTACTTTATGTACCTAATATGAGGTATATTCGGGTAATTACGTATATCAGATAATTCCGAAAACCAGATTAATATCACCCACTATTTCATTATAACAAAGACATATGTAACTTCGTATAAGACGAATAAAGTCTAAGAAAAAAATGTGCCTCGGAATTCAAGAAAAAGTCATTCTCGAATAGATGCCGCACACACCTTTAGCCTATTCACGGCTAGATGGCGTGATGACACCGTTTCATATTTAACAATTTTAACACTTTTAACAATTTTAACACATAAATAACGTCATAAAAACGCTTGCATGGGACAAGACCGGTATTAACATCCATGGTGTCTTTTTGTCGCACTTAAGATTCGCCGACGATATTGTTTTGTTTGCCGAGTCCCTGGATGATCTTCAAAGCATGATTCAAGGACTATACCATGCTTCTATAAAGGTAGGTCTTAAGATGAATATGTCCAAGACCAAAGTTATGACGAACATCACTGGCAATTCGAATCTCACCGTAACGGTGGGAGCCGAAGAGCTGGAGGTGGTCGAGCAATACGTGTATCTTGGACATATTCTATCTTTCGACAAAAATCATCAGGAAAAGGAGATCTCCAGAAGAATCCAGTTGGGTCGGGCGGCATTCAACAAACTTGCGGACATCCTCAAATCTGAAAACTTTCCACAATGCCTGAAAACTCGCCTCTTTAATCAATGTGTCCTGCCCACCATGACATACGGTGCCGAGACATGGACGCTCACTAGGGGGGCTGTGCATAAAATACGAGTAGCACAAAGAGCCATGGAGCGCTCCATGCTCGGCATTAAACTGCAAGACCGAGTGAGGAATGTCGAAATCCGATGCCGCACCAAGGTGCGAGACGTGGGTGACGTCATCTCCAAGCTTAAATGGAGTTGGGCGGGACATGTTGCTAGACAGAGTGATGGCAGGTGGACCAAAAGGTTGACGGATTGGTGGCCGCTTTCGGATGAAAGAAACGCCTGGCGTCCGTTAGCTCGTTGGGTGGATGACATTCGGAAAACTGCGGGACACTTTTGGATGAGACTAGCCCAGGACCGGGATAAGTGGCGTACACGAAGAGAGGCCTATGCTCAGTAGTGGGCGACTGAAGGCTAGAATGATGATGATGATGAACACATAAATATCAGTGAATGAACATGGATCAAAATGATATAAAAATAATAAAATCATTTTATCCATATATATATATATTTATTTGATAATTTTATACGTTTCCATTTTGAGTTTTAGTCGTGTGTCGATAAATGGCAGTAAGTTTACTGTGACTACAAAATTTACTATGACAGGACCCCTCTATACTATCTATTCTTTTTGATTATAATGAATGAGTCCCTTTTTGGAATTATCCCACGGTTTTTTGATATTCGGAATCACCCATATACACCTTATTAATACACTTCCATATTTTTTCACAGCAACGATCACAGATTCTATTATATGACGTATAAAGGATGACTCGCGCTAGACCGGGCCGGGCCCGGGTCGAGGTGCCCGACATGTAATTTTCTATGACGGCTGATCGGTGACCACGTGGTGCTTTCCATAGAATAAGTTTTTGGCAAAAATTTCATTTTTGGTACATACAAGCTTTTATCGCTGACTGTACTTTTCTTTCCACAGGCAACTAATGCTCATCGAGACAATTCTAAAAACCACAAACACAATTAGGTTTCGTTATTTTATCTCATAGTTCCTATGGCCACCTCCGGTCCCCATCATCAGATCAGCTCGATGACACCATAATATTGCATCGTCACCCGACTTACGTATGTATGCAAAATTTCAGCTCAATCGTAAACCGGAAAGTTGATCAAATTTAACTTGCAAGATTTGATTACACACAGACAGACAGACATAGGTCAGGTGAAACTAAATAAAAGCTTGTAAAAAGGCAGCGCCAGAAGCCCCAGCCCGGCCCTGGCCCGGTCTAGCATGAGTCATTCTCAATGAGTATACGCCCCATGTTAAGAGCCAACAGGAGTGGTCATTTCTTCATACAAACGTACTCGACTGTTTCCTCCGTGGGTTTCGATGCTAGAGCAATGATTTTTTCAGCACAGATTAATATTGTCAATATCTATGTCGGACCGTTTTGCTTTTTTTTGATATTTTTGTTTTTTAAGGAGCTAGAGCCCCTTCAAAAATGGCTAAAATGGCCTCATTGACTATGCCGCAATGAGAGGCGTTGTATTCAAAACTGATATCAATTATCCAAAAAAGCAAACCATAAATAACCATAAATAAATCATCATTTAGATTTCCAAATAAGGTTACGATTGGTTAACTTTTGGAGGAGGAAACAGTCGAGTACGACACCTCGATTTTTGAGATTATTACGCAGGATTTTTCGCCTTGTCCTTATCGCACTAGTTTTAGGAGCCGCTTCCGTTAGCGAGACGGGTATATTCACCTAACATGTTTAAAACTCAGCTCCTGTTTCGTCTTAAGGGCACATGTTACTAATCGCTCCTACTAACGAACAACTAAAATAGCACTACTAATCTGCGGACACATATTAGAACAGACCACTCACTCGGGCCAATATTAAGTAGTAGTAGTAAACACTTTATTGCAAAAAACCGGGCAAGTGCGAGTCGGACTCGCGCACGAAGGGTTCCGTACCACAATGCAAAAAAAAAAAAAGCAAAAAAAAAAACGGTCACCCATCCAAGTACTGACCTCTCCCGACGTTGCTTAACTTTGGTCAAAAATCACGTTTGTTGTATGGGAGCCCCATTTAAATCTTTATTTTATTCTGTTTTTAGTATTTGTTGTTATAGCGGCAACAGAAATACATAATCTGTGAAAATTTCAACTGTCTAGCTATCACGGTTCGTGAGATACAGCCTGGTGACAGACGGACGGACGGACGGACGGACAGCGAAGTCTTAGTAATAGGGTCCCGTTTTACCCTTTGGGTACGGAACCCTAAAAACAAGTACATAACACAGAGAGAATACAATAAATGTGTGCAAAGGCGAACTTATCCCGTTATATTAATCTTAGTGTCCGAACAAATTCGGATTTTTTGCTGAAACCTAAGAGAAAATTGTTTGTAATAGGAAGGAAAAGTCTAAGAAAAAACGTGTCCCTTAGTTTGACATCCAAAACAGATGACGCTGTAAGGTATGTTGTGGTAATAACGGATGCGGGGAAAGACCGTAGGAAATTAATTTCCGCCAAAATAGGCTTTATTTCTTAATTTTGGAAACAATATGCAGACGCCATTTCCTTGCGCCTCGGCCGCCAGTGTCGCTCTGCCGCTCAGTGATGTCAGACGTGTTGGAATACTAAACACCCCATCCATCTTTTGTACCATATTTTATGCAAAATAAAGATATTTGATTTGATTTTGATTTCTCATAATATGAAAAAGGAGAACAGAACTTGCGCATGTATGCGCGAAAAAATAAAATATATGCAATTAATGCGATAAAAGAAGGGGATTTTCTGAGTATAGGGTAGAGGATACAGTTTATTAACAGGTCTCAAAAAGGAATTGTTAGCACTTGTGCGCAGAGCTCAGAGTGCTAAGCGCCATTAATGTGAGCAAGGTAATTTTGGTAATTTTTCTGGCCATCCGGTCTTCGCCCTATAATTTATATCGTGTATTGTGATAAAATGTGGCCTATCTGTCGTAATGTAAGCTGTAGAGGCCGCTATGGCGATTTGTCAGTGTGGCGTGTCGCGTATTAATCAAAGGGTTATGTTCATACCAAGCCAGGCACAGCGGATTTCTAAATTAAAACTTTTGTAACAAGTGGAATATCTGTCGTAATGTAAGCTGTTCAGGCCGCTATGGCGATTTGTCAGTGTGGCATGTCGCGTATTAATCAAAGGGTTTCTTCGAAACCAGGCATATCGGATTTCTAGATATAAACTTTGGTAATAAGTGTCCTATCTGTCGTAATGTAAGCTGCTGAGGCCGCTATGGCGATTTGTCAGTGTGGCGTGTCGCGTATTAATCAAAGGGTTAGTTCATACCAAGCCAGGCACAGTCATCGGATTTATAAATCAAACCTTTTGTAGCAAGTGTCCTATCTGTCGTAATGTAAGCTGTAGAGGCCGCTATGGCGATTTGTCAGTGTGGCGTGTCGTGTATTAATCAAAGGGTTTGGTTCATACCAAGCCAGGCACATCGGATTTCGAAATTAAACCTTTTGTAACATTTGTCCTATCTATTCAAAGGTGTATGTGAAGTCCCCAATCCGCATTGGGCTAGCGTGGGGACTATAGCCCAAGCCCTCTCGCGCTCGAGAGGAGACCTGTGCCCAGTAGTGGGACGTATATAGGCTGAGATGATGATGATGATGATGTCCTATCTGTTAAATGTAAGCTGTTGAGGCCGCTATGGCAATTTGTCAGTGTGGCGTGTCGCGTATTAATCAAAGGGTTAGTTCATACCAAGCCAGGCACAGTCATCGGATTTCTAAACCAAACATTTTGTAACAAGTGTCCTATCTGTCGTAATGTAAGCTGTAGAGGCCGCTATGGCGATTTGTCAGTGTGGCGTGTCGCGTATTAATCAAAGGGTTAGGTTCATACCAAGCCAGGCAAATCGGATTTCTAAATCAAAACTTTTGTAACAAGTGGCATATCTGTCGTAATGTAAGCTGTAGAGGCCGCTATGGCGATTTGTCAGTGTGGCATGTCGCGTATTAATCAAAGGGTTAGGTTCATACCAAACCAGGCACATCGGATTTCGCGCAGGTGCTGCCACTTTATTAAGTACACTTAAGAGCATTCGAAATAGGGTGTTTTATATGAATATTCCGGTACCGTGTCCCGTTTTATTTACACTTTAGTTTAGTATGAGGATACAGATTTATTACGGTGCTTTAAAGAACAAATGGTTTTGTGATGGTGATGTCAAGCGTGAAAGGGAAGGGTATAGGATGTGGTCTGCACTCCGCTTCGGTGTGCGAGCGGGACAGTGCTGTATACGTATAGCAGTATCCCGCTCGCACATCGGATTGGCTTGCAAAATGTTTAACAAGTAAATAAAAGTTCGCATAAAAAAACCCAAATAAATTTTGTATCAAGCTGAAATGTCTGCGAACCGAGGGTTCCGTACTTTTTAGGGTTCCATACCCAAAGGGTAAAACGGGACCCTATTACTAAGACTTCGCTGTCCGTCCGTCCGTCCGTCCGTCCGTCCGTCCGTCCGTCTGTCACCAGGCTGTATGTCACGAACCGTGATAGCTAGACAGTTGAAATTTTCACAGATGATGTATTTCTGTTGCCGCTATAGCAACAAATACTAAAAACAGAATAAAATAAAGATTTAAATGGGGCTCCCATACAACAAACGTGATTTTTGACCAAAGTTAAGCAACGTCGGGAGGGGTCAGTACTTGGATAATGGGTGACCGTTTTTTTTGCTTTTTTTTTGTTTTTTTTTTTGCATTATGGTACGGAACCCTTCGTGCGCGAGTCCAACTCGCACTTGCCCGGTTTTTAGTATTTGTTGTTATAGCGGCAACCGAAATACATCATCTGTGAAATTTTCAACTATACCGTATGTATACAACTATAAACCGTGAGGTTTATGAGATACAGCCTGGTGACAGACAGACGGACGGACAGCGAAGTCAGTAATACGGTCCCGTTTTTAACCTTTGGGTACGGAACCCTAAAACATTTTGACGAACAGCCTTATATTTAAAAGTCCACTTTAATGGGCTTCCAGTAATTATCTGTCAGAGAACTTTAGTTACAGCGAAAAAACGCCGAAAAAACGTCCACTTTTCATGAACTAATTACTAGAACGAGTTTTTCCTTATTTGACCGACTACATAGATCGCGCAAGCTAGATGGATCATTTTAAAACTGTAGGCGCTTGAGTAGAAATACAAATACAGCACACGCGCTTGATTGCGGTCATAAGCGAAATAAAGTCTAACCGCCAGTGTGTGCAGTGACTGTCTATCATGTTAAAAGACCATATTCCCCTGATTTTATTGCAATGTTAAAAAATACTCCAGTTATACCGGGTGTGGCCTGTAATATGAGCAAAAAATTAAACTGTAGGCTGTACTCCTCATACTGACCAACATTTGTACAGCGACTTTTAAAAATAACTTGTGGTTTGATTTTTAATACACTTTAAAGTTTCTTCTATGACGCAATGTATTGCGAATTTTGTTATGTTTAAGGCATGACAAGCAACGTCAATCACAATGATATGGCGTGGCGATGGCGTCCATTGATGATAGTATTTATTTTGTATGAAAAATAAGGAGTCTAAATACTTCATTTCAAGTGTCATTAAGTGTCATAATTTTTAAAAGTTGTTGAACAAAAGAACAACAACTTTTAAAAATTATGTGTGTGTGTAAGGTACGGTAAGGTAAGGTAAAGGTAAGGTAAGGGAAGATAAGGTAAGGTAAAGGTAAGGTAGATAAGGGAAGGTAAGGTAGGCATAACGCAGAATCTACACAAAGTAATCCACGACCTGCCTTCCTTGCCTTATTCTTGACGAATCCAATTTATTTTATTTGGCTAAAATGGCGGCGTATTGTGGATTTCTGTCAGTCGTTACACCGGGCCTTATTATAACTTTTATATGTGCTTTTTGCAGCTTCTGGGTATTATTTTTGACGACCGGTCTGGCCTAGTGGGTAGTGACCCAGCCTATGAAGCCGATGGTCCCGGGTTCGAATCCTGGTAAGGGCATTTATTTGTATGATGATACAGATACCTATTTGTTCCTGAGTCATGGTCGTATTCTATGTATTTAAGTATTTATGCATTATATATATCGTTGTCTGAGTACCCACACCACAAGCCTTCTTGAGCTTACCGTGGGGCTTAGAGCAATTTGTGTAAAAATGTCCTGTAATATTTTTTTTATTATGACGACGTTTCAGGTTGAGTTTGGGAAGAATATTTGTGGTTGTAGGATTTAATTACTGTCATATTTTTGTTGGTAAGCCTCTTTTTAGGGTTCCGTACCCAAAGGGTAAAACGGGACCCTATTACTAAGACTTCGCTGTCCGTCCGTCCGCCCGTCCGTCCGTCCGTTCGTCTGTCACCAGGCTGTATCTCACGAACCGTGATAGCTAGACAGTTGAAATTTTCACAGATGATGTATTTCTGTTGCCGCTATAACAACAAATACTAAAAACAGAATAAAATAAAGATTTAAATGGGGCTCCCATACAACAAACGTGATTTTTGACCAAAGTTAAGCAACGTTGGGAGTGGTCAGTACTTGGATGGGTGACCGTTTTTTATTTTGCTTTTTTTTTGTTTTTTTTTTGCATTATGGTACGGAACCCTTCGTGCGCGAGTCCGACAAAACGACACTATATTATAATATACATACTCATATACATACCTACAGACTTCACATAAACACTTTCATTTATGTACCTATAACTTACTAAGACCCTTTTGATCGACTTTTTTGATTGGGCCCTTTATAATTATAGATTTCCTATAATGTATAAATAATGTTCTTTAATGTAAAATGATTATAGTTTTAATAAATTATAATAAGTATATTCTGTTAAAATAATAGCCGCGACATATCGGTACTCTGTATTTCGCTAAGATCCCCACGACGGTGGTGAGCATATAGTTCGTTTTTTTTAGCATTAGAAATAAGGTAAACAATCTTGATGTGTCTTTTAATTGAAAAACACATTTTGAAAATGAGTTACGGCAAATATGTAACAATTATGAATCTAATACGATCATTTATATTCTTCTGCTATCATAAGTAACAGTTAGAGATTTTTAAAAAGCGTTTTTCAATTAAAAGACATGTCAAGATCGCTTACCTTCTTGCAAGTTCTTTCTAATGCTAAAAAAAACGAACTATAGTGTGAAGATCACTATACTGCCTCTCTTGGAATACTAATTTCTTGAAATAAATATATTTTCACCGAACCAGATCGGAAAGGCTTACTTTGCACTTCAAAAACTGATAGCAAAGTTGCATTTTATTCACATGTGAGGCAAGGTAATCAAATGCAAATTTTGAGTTGTTTTCTTATGTTTGCTGGTCGAATTGACTTTTAAATTATGATTTTGGATGATAAATATTTAATAACATTCATTTGGATTTGATTTGGTTAGATTTTGTTTGATATTTTACATTTAATATTTGCTTCGGGTTGGTGTGGTGAAAAAAAAAAAAATATATATATATATATATATATATATATATATATATATATATATATATTTTCTAGCCTACTTTGATGTCCCACTGCTGGGGAAGGCCTCCCCTCGTTTTCTCCACTCGACCCTGTCATCGGCATTTTGCCACCATTTGGGGTAGAATGCGTCCAAGTCGTCCCGCCATCTCTTTTTCGGAGACATAAATAAATAAATAAATAAATAAATATTATTGGACATTTTTACACAGATTGACTAAGTCCCACAGTAAGCTCAAGAAGGCTTGTGTTGTGGGTACTCAGACAACGATATATATAATATACAAATACTTAAATACATAGAAAACACCCATGACTCAGGAACAAATATCTGTATCATCATACAAATAAATGCCCTTACTGGGATTCGAACCCAGGACCATCGGCTTCGCAGGCAGGGTCACTACCCACTAGGCCAGACCGGACATATATTTTGAATTTGAATATTACTGACTGACCTGGCTTGATGCAGGACATACCGCAGGCGCCGTCGCACAGGCATTTCTTCTTCTTGCTCTTGCAGTCTTCGTCGGACGAGCACTTGCGTAGACATTTTTGACGCTGCGAACAAATAGGACAGTCAAAGAATTTCATCAATTTCATGTATTGAAAAGCAGATCAATAGATACCTATGTTCATTAGGTTTTATGATAATACTAGCGACCCGCCCAGTATTCGCACGGATTACAAAAAACATTAACAAATTATACACCTGAACCTTCCTCAAGAATTACTGTACCGTAAAATGGGGTGAGTTGGGTGAAATTTGACTTTCAAACCTCAACTGAAAACTGAATGGTGTATATAATAAGTGGTTCGGACGTTTGTATTTTAGTTTGTATTTTATTTTGGGTAGTTTCATTTCATAACTTTGACGATAAAGAGGAAAACCCACCTCACCCCGTAGTGCCTCGTATTTGGGGTGAGAGGATTTTTCATACAAAGGTGATTTTGGAAGATCGTTGGATCGATATTTTTTTATTATGCGTATTACTATAGCCCCATTTTAAATTGGAATACATTATTTTTGTAGCAGTAGCCTTATAATCCCTTCTCATCCCCCTCTCAAAACTTCTCTCCCCATTCATAACCCAACTCTCCCCGCGAAACCTACTCACCCCGTTTTACGGTAGGTATCGATAGGTGAAAACCGCATGAGAATCCGCCTGCCCTGTCTAGCATGAGTCATCCATGATGCGGTGTCTGTGTACTTGTGTAGTCTGTGATATACCTAACTCTAAGCTAACCTTAGTCATAGCCTGAGCCAGTTTCCAAGTACTTAGCCAAACCAATTTAGCTTCCAGTGTTTCAGTTCAGACCTAGCTTAGTTTCTAGGCTTAGGGTAGGCTTAGGCTCTAACTACTTAATTGATAATAGTAGGTATTTTTTATGTAATTACACATTAAGAGACCATATATTTACATCTCTAAGTAATTGTAATACGTTACTTTGAATTGGTAGTTGCAATTAGTTGTATTTTATAAAATAGTCGATGTATGTTATTATTTTGTTTGTATGTAAATTCTTACACATAATCTACGGACACGTACCAGCAATGTGGCTTGTTCCTCGTCCCTGGGACACTGCGCCGACGGCGAGTTCCGCGGGTTCTTGTAGATGCGCCCGTCGTCCGACGACGAGGGCGTCGTGTCGTCCTCGTCGTCGTCGTCGTCGGCCGTCGTCGGCGACGGCAGCGCCGACGCTGCAAAGAAAATTTCTTGTGAATGGAGATTTACTCATGAGATCAAGTAGGTAGAGTTGACTTAAAGTTTTACGCAGTGCAAGTGTTATTTTTAACGTCAAACCTCTATGAAATTATGACGTATAAATAACACTTGCACTGCGTAAGTACGCTATCAAAATCGTTGCAGACTTATCTTGGTTTAACTCTATATAGAAAGTAGGACAAGACATAATTTGTGACGTTCCACGGAAAAAGGTACCTAATGGCGGCCAGCATTTGCGTCGCATAGCGCCGCAATAATATTGGAGCGGCGTTAATAATAGCGTAAGCGCCAACCGCCATAAGGTTTAAGTAGGTAAGGTAACCTTTACCGTGGGACGTCACATTTATACAAATGCGTATGACCTGACTAGCTGACTCATCAACGCAGAGCCTAAACTACAATTTGCACATCAGGGTGCGTAGCCAACGTGCCAATCGCTTACTCTCTGTAGCGAACGAAGCGCAACTGTCTCCGTCAATATGAAAGAGTGATAGAGAGCTCAGGATTTCCCAGAAATATAAAACAAAAAAACCGGGCAAGTGCGAGTCGGACTCGCGCACGAAGGGTTCCGTACCATAAAGCAAAAAAAAGGAAAAAAATGCAAAAAGAAAACGGTCACCCATCCAAGTACTGACCACGCCCGACGTTGCTTAATTTTGGTCAAAAATCACGTTTGCTGTATGGGAGCCTAGCAATGCACGCACGAGAACTTTCCAAAGTTGCGAAACTTTCCACATGAGAAATTCTCGGTAACTTCTGAGAATGTTCTCGAGAACGAGAATTTATTTATTTATCGTAGTTTATACCATGAATATTCACGATAGTTTAGGTGTAGTCTTTACCCCCAGAAAATTCCGACTTTTGGTCGTCCGCTTCCGGTCAGAAAAATGTATGACGGCCCGGCCAAACGGTCAGACTTAGGGGGGGGGTGCTCGACCAAATGTCATAGAGGGACCCTGGCAGTTTTTGACGCCGCCATTTTTTTTCAATATGGCCGACTTTTTATTAAAACTTTTTGAATTTTGTCCTAGCGCGCTGAAATTTTGGTCACGGAATCTCAGGGTCCCCTAGAAACCTATGAAAACATTTTTTTTGAAAAAATGCTAGAATTGCGGGAAAACTGGCCACTTTTATTTTGTATGGCAACTTTTAAACGGTGCGTGATAGGTGGGGGGTGCTCGACCAAATGTCATAGAGGGCCCCGAGACAAAACAAACTGCATTAAAAAAAAACAAAATGGCCGACTTTTTTTTTAGTTTTTTCAAGTTGGTCCGAGCGCGCCGAGATTTGGCATGGCGGGAGATAGAGGCCTCTAGATTCTAATGAAATTAAAAAAAAAAATTTGGGAATATTTGTCGAAAGTCGAAATGTTCTCTGATATAAAGTGAGAATTTAAGCAACTTATTGGTAAATTTATCACATCAACAAAATAGCTAACTGTAATAGACAATAATATATGCATAATAACATTTAGTTTTAAGTTATGCCTATTTAAACTTTATTTCAAGTATATTCTCTTGTTTAAACAATAATTTCCATGTTGCAGGAATGTTCTGAGAACATTCTCGAGAACGTTTCCGCTTTTTGGGAATGTTCTGCAATTTGTACATTGCTATGGGAGCCCCACTTAAATCTTTATTTTATTCTGTTTTTAGTATTTGCTGTTATAGCGGCAACAGAAATACATCATCTGTGAAAATTTCAACTGTTTAGCTATCACGGTTCGTGAGATACAGCCTGGTGACAGACAGACGGACGGACGGAGGACGGACAGCGAAGTCTTAGTAATAGGGTCCCGTTTTACCCTTTGGGTACGGAACCCTAAAAAGTTATTCTACAGGTTTAAAGTAGGTAGATAAGAGCTACAACACAGTATGTCTGCCTCATCGATGGAAAGCGGTACACGTAAAATGTATCAATTTGTACAACACATTTGGAACGTGTTTTACGTTGTAAAACCTGGTTGTAAAATGTTTAGAGCTTTTATATGACACGCTGTACGGCAATCAATTTATAAGTAAAATTGATTCAATTAAAATATGTATCTGGACATTTTTGCTTTGAATAGATTAAAATATTAATAAACAATCTCCCTGCACACTATATTTGTCCCAAAATTGTAAGTAAATACTTATTATCTTATTGTGCTAATTATTTATTGTACTATATTCTTTTATTATCTTTAATAACAGATTTTTAGTCAAAATTTGTATTTAGCTTAATAATTATTACTTATTCCATGATAATGTTGTGTACAATTATAATCGTAATGTAAGTAATGTATATGTAAGTTGCTTATGTAAGAAATATGTTACAATGTTGTTTGCCTGCATTATGTTATTGTACCTATTAAAATAAAATAAAATATTGTTTTAATTATAAACTTTCTTGCACATCAAGAAAGGTTCAAATGAAAGTTCAAAAGTACTAATTGTATCTATGCTGAACACAGCCTGTACGAGGTCCAAAAATAACACCACACTGTATAAACCACCACTTTATTTACAACTTACTACTACTACACACTGTATATAACACTCACTGCTTGATTTGAATTTTGAATTGACGACCTATTGTTCTTCGAAGCTTATATATGAATCCCGGAAAAATCTTAATACCGCGTTGTAGGATGGACACGTTGGGAACAAAGTGCCATCTTTTGATTTATTTGGTAATTAATTTCCTATAATAACAAATTGCTAAAATGTGAATTTTAATGCAAAATATTACAAACATGTTATTCCAAATAATTTTACAAATATTTTAGAATGAATTGCCAACAAAAATAACCATAATAAATTTCCAAAATCGCTACTACTAACGCCATCTATGAATGCATTATGTGAAACTGTGAAGTATTAAAGAAATTCATACATATTAAAATATACGGCTTCAACATTCCGCCCACCAAGAACAAAGGGCAGTTTGTTCTTAATTCCGCCCACCATGGCATGATATAACAAATAAAAGCAAAGGCAAGTGATAACGTGAACACAAAATTAACATGCCCTTTGCATTTACCTAAAACAATAAGATTGAGAGTAAATAACAAAGAAAACAGTTTCAATAACAATACTTAATAACAAGGAAACAGTTTACTTACAGCCCATTTTTATGTGTTTACTCAAACTGACTACTCGTGTGGTATTGTTCGCACCTGAATGTTTTATGTTTGAATGCCGTACAACCATCCAAATGCAGGAACAATCTAAATTGGATAAAACAACGACACCAACAATTGGCTCAGGATTGACGAGACTTGGATGGACGATAAAAATCCACTCCAAATGAAATTAAAATCTTGCACATTTTCTGAGTCAACCGCTATCTTCTGAGATTATTGACGTTTCGCATCGAAGTCAGGTTCCAACATTAGAGGTCCTGTCAAAGAATGTTTGTTGAATTCAGGCAGCTAGAATAGTTGATACAGTTATGGGGTTGTGTTTCTTATTATTCTTCTCTTGGGTTGATAATAATTCGGCGAAATAATAACTGACGTCAGCCAACCGAGCAGGTCAATTAACCAGGATATGTCCATGTAATCCATCCGTCTCCGTGTCATCCGTCTTTTCATTGCACAAAACTTCATTGTTAGTAATTGAACTGCAAGGGAGTATTCGAATCTGACGTCCCTTTGATGCCAAGTCTGACCCAAATTCTTCACTGTTGTATCCAGCTCAGTCTCCATATTGCCTTCTTCATCTCTATAATCTTGATTCAAAGTTGCTTTTTCGAAACTTGCTTTACTTAATGATCCGTTGAGTTCTTTGTATGGTCGTTTTCCTTTTCCCACAGTCTCGCAATCTGACAGGAGGTCATTCACACGCAACACTCTGTCTGCTGCTGTCCAATGATAGGCTTCTTCGCGCTCAGGTGCAACTTGCTGCATTTTGACAGCCAGATAAGGTGCCACGGCTGCTTCGTCTTGACCATCTCGCCGTAACCTTTGCTTGGACTCAACATCTGCGTCGATTACTTTTGCCAACCTGTTTATTCCTGAGCATGAGACATCGAAAATTATCGGTACCATTTTGTCTTCTGGAGTAACAGCATTTTGGGGAAGGCACACAACTTCTGGTTTGGGTTGTACTTCATTCGAAACCATTTTCACGTTGCTAAGCTCTTCGTACTCCTTGATGTTATTCATGTACCTCTCCTTCAACTGTGGTTCTTGCTCGATTTTTCTGTCGAGTGAATTGGATCGTTTAACTGCTGCGAGATAATGTTTCCCTTCAGTGCACCTGCAGTGCCGTGTATTTTCTTCGCAGAAGGGTAACTTGAATGAATACCTACCACTACAATCCCGGTTAGTAGTGGTAGCAAAAGATTCTTCTTGCTTCTCTTCTTCCTTAGTGTGTTTGTGCTTGGGATCTGGCGCAATAGGATCAGCCTCAAGCTCTGAAAACTTCTTCAGAAGCTCGTTGTCATTGACATGAATATAGTTATTTCTGATCTTATTGTGTAACTCCGACTCACCTGAGCGAACCGGCCCGGAAATGATCCAACCTAAGGAAGTTTGCTGAGCGATGGGTCCTCCCTGTGGAGTTTTGAGAACACCGCCCATGAGTATTTGACTATAAACTTCTCCACCAAGTAGCAAGTCGATTTGTCCCGGTTCATTGAATGTTGCATCCGCTAAATTTACACTAGACAGCTCGGACCAAGACTCAACATTGACTCGTTTCTCTGGAAGATTCAATGTGAGTTTGCTTAACACAAAAGCATTTACGTTTACATTAAAATCAGAGTCTACGCGAGATGTGATTGTTATATTCACCGACGAGTTAGAGCTCAGGGAACTCTCCTCTTCATCTTCGCATAGTCTCGTGATTGTGCTTTTGTGGGGAATCCTGGAAAGTCCGAGCAGATGAACCACAGATTCTTTAATAAACGACTCTTCTGATCCTTGGTCGATAAAGCACCTGAGTGTTATGAGCTGACCAGATTTCGACATGGCATTAACCAATGCTGTTGGTAATAAAACCAACCTATGAGCTGTCGAAAAGTGGTTTTTAATGTTGGTAGTGGTGCGCTCATCATCAGATGACGAGTGAGATGCAGTTGCAGGTGCAACCACGTTTGGTACAACTGAGTGATTTGTTTCTTCAGACTCCTGAGACTCAGTTGCTGGTGTGTTATTCTTGGAATGCAATAAAGAATGATGTTTTCTTTGGCAAATTCGGCATCTAGAGGATTGACGGCATGCATAAACTGAATGGTGAGGTCCTAGACAATTAAAACAAAGACTATGTGACTGGACAAAACCACGACGAGCATCAGTATCAAGTTTGGAAAACTCCTTACAATTACTAATCTTATGGGCTTCAGAACAGAATGTACAGGTTGGGGTTGTCACAACTGACACATGATGGACCTTAACAGATGTATTGGAGCTCTGGTGAGCGTTGGTGCTGGGTCTAGAAAGCTTTGGGTCAATGAACTCCAATGCGCGAAACCGTGTCTCTAAAAATATTTGAAGTTGTTCATAAGTTGGCAATTCATTGTTGTGTTCAATTGACTTCAGTTCCCATTGCTTTCGCGACTCAGCATCTAACTTTAAACACATTAGATGCACAATAATAACGTCCCAACTCTTAACATCTATGCCTAAGTTCTTCAGCGCTTGTAGACACTCGTTGGTTGTATCTAATAACTCCTTGAGGGCACTTGCAGATTCAGTAGCCACGTTACGCTGACTCAATAATCGTTTCAGGATGCAGTTTGATAAATATTTTTTATTGTTATACCTCTTCTCGAGTTGCTCCCAACTGGTACTGTAGTTGTCTTTGGTGATTGGAATGTGTCTCAACAACTGTTCAGCTTCACCAGTTAAATGCCCCTTTAAATAATGCAGCTTCTGGACATCATCTAGATCCTTATTGCTGTGTATTAACGAAACAAACATGTCACGGAAACTCACCCATTCAGCATACTGACCGGAGAACGTTGGTATTGAAATCTTGGGCAGTTTGACGCGTTCCTCAGCCTTGTTGGTTGACTTACTGGGCTCGGTGACATTCATGCTTGACGTCGCAGATGTAGAAGCTGGCTGGAGACTGCTAAGCATAGATTTAACAAGGCATTTATAAGTTATGTATGCTTCTTCAGTGTCATCATACACATTGTTTACGACATATGTGCTTTGAGTCAAGGCTTCTGACTCGCTGTTCTGAATAATATGCGTATGCGTGCGTGAAAATTGAGTCCATAACTCCTCCAACAATTCCAATCTAGTGTTGAGATAATCAATAGAATTACGGCGTTCTTTGGGAGACTTTTTGAAGTTTTCGAAACCGCGAACAATTCTAGACTGCAAGTCATCCTGTATATTCAGAAGTTTCTCCATCGTGATTTATTTCTAAGTGTTTGACAGCTAACTTAATTCGGGCATAGGTTCCCCGTGAAAATATTCTAAGTCCTGGCTACTGATCTGAATTTTCTAAGTCCCAACTCAATCGGATTGAAAATTTTCTAAGTCCCAGATTATCCGATTGAATTTTTCTAAGTCCAGATACACGTGAAATTTTCTAAGTGCTCACTCAGTAATGAATAATAAAGTACTCACAATTCACCACCGGCACTCACACTTGATCACAACTGACGTCACACTGCACTCGCCGCTGATGACGTCACCCGATGTCGCCGCTGCCGTGACGTCACGCGATGACGCTGCTACCGATGACGTCAGGCCGTGGTTGACGTCGGCACTGCACTCGGCAGCACCCGCACTGTGCCGGACGGCGCCCTCTGCCGTCGAATCCTGGAACCGAATAGCCAACTATCCGGCTCGAAGGACCATGTACGAGGTCCAAAAATAACACCACACTGTATAAACCACCACTTTATTTACAACTTACTACTACTACACACTGTATATAACACTCACTGCTTGATTTGAATTTTGAATTGACGACCTATTGTTCTTCGAAGCTTATATATGAATCCCGGAAAAATCTTAATACCGCGTTGTAGGATGGACACGTTGGGAACAAAGTGCCATCTTTTGATTTATTTGGTAATTAATTTCCTATAATAACAAATTGCTAAAATGTGAATTTTAATGCAAAATATTACAAACATGTTATTCCAAATAATTTTACAAATATTTTAGAATGAATTGCCAACAAAAATAACCATAATAAATTTCCAAAATCGCTACTACTAACGCCATCTATGAATGCATTATGTGAAACTGTGAAGTATTAAAGAAATTCATACATATTAAAATATACGGCTTCAACACAGCCCTCCGCGCCTCATTTTCGAGAAACGCGCGCGGCGTGAGAAAACGATTACGTAACAAACATTAAATATCATTTTAAAGGTATTAATTATTCATTGAAAAAAAAGGTGTTTTTAAAACATATCAACACATGTAATACTCGAAAGTTATTTGTTCAACAAGTTAGGCAATTGTTAATTAGCATAATTTTCTCAAACTTCCTTCTTTATTGAAAACGACAAATAATGTATCAATAACTATCGTAAAATTATGTCGCTTTCTAGAGCATTTTTCGTAATTGTACATGTTCAATAAGATCGCGTTATAAAAGTTTTGAAAAAAATAATAGTTTAGTTATAATATTGTTTTATATTTTACAATTTTACCTTGATTTTTCGTTTTTCGACAATTTTCTATGTTATTCTAAAACTTATTTTAAGCAAAGTATTAGCTTTATGAAAACATTTATAATGTGATCTTATTAAGCATGTATATCAGAAGGGTTTTAGAGAGTGAGAAAATTTTACAATAGTTATTTATACATTTTTTTTCGTTTTCAATAAGAAGGAAAATCGAGAATATTTTGTTCATTAACAATTGCCTAACTTGTTGAAAAAATAACTTTAAGATAAATCTACAAGTATTACATGTGTTGACATGTTTTAAATGCACCATAATTTTTTTTAATTTTTCAATGAATATTTAATACCTTTAAAATTATATTTATTGTTACGTAATCGTTTTTTCACGCCGCGCGCGTTTCTCGAAAATGAGGCGCGGAGGGCTGTGTTCAGCGTAGGATAAAAAGTATAAATAATGGAGATACAGTTCTGCAAATATGGAATGTTTTATTTGAAATATCCTCCTCTTTTATAATATTAATTTTGGTTTCTTAAATATTAATACTTTTTGAGATATTGGGGAAATAAAAAATAACTACTTTATCCTCCCTTTTTTTGTTTATAACTTTAGATATTTTTTGTGTGCTAATACACGCTTCGAATACATTTTTCTAGACATCATGACGAATTTAATGAGGTATCACACGTATTTTTAGGAGTAGTATCTTTATTTTTCACCGTTTTCAGGGTCTCGAACAGACTATATACAGGGCGTCCCACGGCTATGCCACATGGAGGGAAAGTACCCTAAATATTGTAGATGGAACATTTTACTGAAAGAAGACATTATTTTAATTTAAAAAACAATTTAAACTGCATTCATAGATTTTTAATTAATTACATGGTTGAACCGGGAATCGAACCCGCCGCACGAGAAAAAAAATCACCCTGTAGCTTTATCATACCGATCGAAAGGCTTGATCATAAGGATTATTTTTTGCTAAAGAACATAGTGTCAGAAACAAAAGGAAGACCATGAATTTTAACATTTGATGTGAAATTTAGCGATATAATCAAAAGAGTGCGGCTTTGTATTCAACAGAATGAGACTACATTTTGAGCATTTGATAAATTAAATTGATTAATTTTGAATTAAAAATGTTAAAATTCATGGGCTTCCTTTTAATTCCGACACTATGTTATTTAGCAAAAAATAATCCTTATGATCAAGCCTTTCGATCGGTATGATAAAGCTACAGGGTGATTTTATTTCTCGTGCGGCGGGTTCGATTCCCGGTTCAACCATGTAATTATTTAAAAATCTATGAATGCAGTTTAAATTGTTTTTTAAATTAAAATAATGTCTTCTTTCAGTAAAATGTTCCATCTACAATATTTAGGGTACTTTCCCTCCATGTGGCATAGCCGTGGGACGCCCTGTATATAATCCAAAAAATACTGATTTTGTTTGGAAGACTGGTAAATACAGTTTAAGTAGATACCTATGACTCATAAATTCAATTTTATTTTTCTTTCTGCAGTTATTATGTATGTTAAGTTGTTAACATTATCTCATTAATGAACCTCCAGGTCTATTTCTTAAGTATGTTAAGTACACTACATTGTACTAAAAATCCATTTGTATTACTCGTATGTGACTGTTAGTGTTCTAAATAAATCAAAAAAAAATCTTGAAAAGTAAGGGACCCTTTACCTTAAGCCTGTAAAACTGTAGGTACAAGTGTCTGCCAAAGTAAGGAGCTCACAACTCAAGTGTGATACAGAATTTGTCGGTCGCGAACAGACAATAGAATCAAACATAACTACAGCCTTGGCATTATGGCGACAAGGAGGTCCTTTTGTATTCGACTTATAAAGACTGAATCGTTAAGTATAGGGACAGATTAAACCTGGTCTAACTGTTGGTATGTGTAATATTTTGTATTACTATGTTCTAAGGGTTTGATCTGGGGGTATTTTTAAGCTATATCTGATTAAAGAAGGTTTGACATTTTTTTTTATTTTAGGGACTTTATGATGCTTATTAATACTGTACAGCAAATACAGTCCGGACAAGCCTATCGAGCTGAATATAAGACTATTTCACCGACTCGTTGGTACTACCACCATTTAAAGTAACAACAGGTTAATACTGTTAATAGGCTGCCAAAACATGTTATCTAAGTGTCCTCTTCATGACTGTTCAATTGAGAAGCTGCGAAATAAATGTGGTGAATTTTTATTTTTACGTAAAAACGATTTTTCACCCTACGTTTTGGAATCCCTTCAATTTCCGATGCAAGCGTAATGACGGAGACCGCTAGAAGAATAAGATTAAAACCAAAGCCTAACGGACATTCATGGCGTTGATCCATCGCTAGAGCGGGTCGATAGAAAAGCTCCATGATAGTTATATTAGATGTCAAAGTCATAGCTGTCGTAAGTAGCATGCCATATTCTCTAAAAGGCCACCATGCACAGATCCTAAGCTTTTTTTTTAACGAAAAGAAATGCTTAGACCAGCCATTCTCAAAGTGTGTTCCGCGGAACCCTAGGGTTCCGCAAAGCCTCTGTTGGGGTTCCGCGAAAATACTTGTAATAATAAGAAAAAAACAATAGGTATATCTGGTCAACAGTGACAAAGGAAAATAATTAGTTTGGGGTTCCGTCAAATATTTCGTTTTCCAAAAGGGTTCCGTCACCAAAAAAGTTTGAGAACCGCTGGCTTAAACTATGTCCAGATGTTTCGCTATACGAATCATGTGTAATTGTTGTTTATATAGTACGACTTTTTTGTGTGATATGTTCTTGTTCGCATACTTACCGCAAATTTTCTTCTAGTATTTGTCCGCACTCGTTATTTTTACTCGAGAGGATTGGGTAAATTTCGTCCAAACCATAATGCTTTACGTCGAGCTCCCAGGACGAAATGTGTACCTTATTAAAGCACTAATTAAACACATCTGTAGTTTTGAAATAAAAATATAATACCTAAAATAAAACGGCTAAGTAAAGTTGTCCCTATAATGAACGATACAGTCTTTATTTAATTTAGGTTTAATTGTGTCCTCCTTTTCATATTCAGTTAATCCGGTCCGGTCCGATCACACCGCTGCTTACAAAACGGTGATGGTACGGAATCGCAGTGAAGTGATAAAATAGTAAACGTACCGTCAAATGGGGTGAGTAGGGTCAAAACTGAAATTCAAACCTCGATAACATTTTATTTTTACATATGAAAACTGAATGGTGTATATAATAAGTGTTCCGGACGTTTGTATTTTGGTTTTTATTTTATTTTGGGTAGTTTCATTTCATAACTTTGACGATAATGAGGAAAACCCAGCTCACCCCGTAGTGCCTCGTATTTGGGGTGAGAGGGGTTTTCATTCAAAGGTGATTTTGGAAGATTGTTGCATCGATTTTTTTTATTATGCGTATTACTATAGCTCCATTTTAAATTGGAATACATTGTATTTGTAGCAGTAGCCTTGAAATCCCTTCTCACCCCCCTCTCAAACCTTCTCTCCCCATTCATAACCCACCTCTCCCCGCGAAACCTACTCACCCCGTTTTACGGTACCGTTTTTTTGCGTGCCATCCACACCGGCACCATGACGTCACAATCAAATTACCTACTCTTTAAAGTTTTATACGGGTTTTAAAATAGAAATTATGTCTAAAAATTACTGCTGTCTACGTTTCTCGTTTATGCTTTATTTCATGCATGGTGTGAAATCATTTATTTTTCACCACACCAGCTCGGAAAGGCTTACTTTGCACTTCAAACACTGATAGCAAGGTTGCATTTTATTCACATGTGAGGCAAAGTAATCAAATGCAAATTTTGAGTGGTTTTCTTATGTTTGCTGGCAGAATTGACTTTTAAATGATGATTTTGGATGATAAATATTTAAAAACATTCATTTGGATTTGATTTGGTTTGATATTGTTTCATATTTTACATTTAATATTTGCTTCGGGTTGGTGTGGTGAAAATTTTTGTTTCACTCGGGGGCAAATTTTGTTTAACCCTCGTGCTTTGAAACCCTCGCAACGCTCAAGATTCCATTTTTGGAACCACTCGCTACGCTCGTGGTTCAATTTTGGAATCTTTCGCTGGCTCGGGTATCAATATTAGCACGAGCGGTTAAACAACAACTTTGCCCCCTTGTAAAACAAATAACTATTGAATACAATCAAATACCCAATAGCGAAAGAAAGAAATTAGGTCCAAATTCAAATATAGAACGTCAACTTGTTGAATAAATGACTTTCAACCTTTTGAGCAAGATACAAGATTTACCATAATTAAATTAATAATTTCGACAACTTTCACTAAAAGGCTTATTCAAAACTGACCAAATTGCGACAGTTACAATGGAACACGAATTTAATTTCTATTCAACACTTTGACGGCCATTGACGTCCGCGGCTACAATTTAAGGTGACAGTCTATTTCCAACGACAGCTGCATTACTGTTCATTTTACTATATGGAAATTGACAATAACAGCGACGCGTTCAGTACTAGGAGTGCAGCTGCGGTTAGAAATGGAATGTTACCATTAAATATATCGGAGACCGAGATTTGCTCAAAAAGTTTAAAAACTCAAAAATGCGCGTTCTCCCAGAGATAATGATAAACTAATATCGGGTAGTTTATTGTCGTTTATCAATATCTCCATTGACATTTTGCTAACAGGACGTCAGTCTTCCGTGACTACATCGATGTAGTCCAACCGTGACTACATCTATGTAGTCCAACCGTGACTACATCGATGTAGTCCAACCGTGACTACATCTATGTAGTCCAACCGTGACTACATCGATGTAGTCCAACCGTGACTACATCTATGTAGTCCAACCGTGACTACATCTATGTAGTCCAACCGTGACTACATCGATGTAGTCCAACCGTGACTACATCTATGTAGTCCAACCGTGACTACATCTATGTAGTCCAACCGTGACTACATCGATGTAGTCCAACCGTGACTACATCGATGTAGTCCAACCGTGACTACATCTATGTAGTCCAACCGTGACTACATCGATGTAGTCCAACCGTGACTACATCTATGTAGTCCAACCGTGACTACATCGATGTAGTCCAACCGTGACTACATCGATGTAGTCCAACCGTGACTACATCTATGTAGTCCAACCGTGACTACATCGATGTAGTCCAACCGTGACTACATCTATGTAGTCCAACCGTGACTACATCGATGTAGTCCAACCGTGACTACATCTATGTAGTCCAACCGTGACTACATCGATGTAGTCCAACCGTGACTACATCTATGTAGTCCAACCGTGACTACATCTATGTAGTCCAACCGTGACTACATCGATGTAGTCCAACCGTGACTACATCTATGTAGTCCAACCGTGACTACATCTATGTAGTCCAACCGTGACTACATCTATGTAGTCCAACCGTGACTACATCGATGTAGTCCAACCGTGACTACATCTATGTAGTCCAACCGTGACTACATCGATGTAGTCCAACCGTGACTACATCGATGTAGTCCAACCGTGACTACATCTATGTAGTCCAACCGTGACTACATCGATGTAGTCCAACCGTGACTACATCTATGTAGTCCAACCGTGACTACATCGATGTAGTCCAACCGTGACTACATCGATGTAGTCCAACCGTGACTACATCTATGTAGTCCAACCGTGACTACATCGATGTAGTCCAACCGTGACTACATCTATGTAGTCCAACCGTGACTACATCGATGTAGTCCAACCGTGACTACATCTATGTAGTCCAACCGTGACTACATCGATGTAGTCCAACCGTGACTACATCTATGTAGTCCAACCGTGACTACATCTATGTAGTCCAACCGTGACTACATCGATGTAGTCCAACCGTGACTACATCTATGTAGTCCAACCGTGACTACATCTATGTAGTCCAACCGTGACTACATCGATGTAGTCCAACCGTGGGGTGCGCCAAAGTTCATATAAAATTGCAAATTCGATTATTGAAACTCCGAAAATGTATCTTATATAATTTTACATCCTAATGATCATTGTACATTTTCATTTTAAACAATACTCATTGGAACTTCGAATTTATTATATTCATAATGTCATTCTACATAAATATCTCTATTACTAAAATGTATGCATATATTATTACTCGACATATCGATTTCGACATATTTGATTTTATTTATAACAGCATGCACCTGTAGGTCAAGTCAGGTTAAAATCCTGCCAGAAAGGTGGGTTAGGTTAGAACTGCGACCCTCACAGAACCGAAATGCTCCCAGAAAGGTGGGTTAGGTTAGGTTAGAACTGCGACCCTCACAGAATCGAAATGCTGCCAGAAAGGTGGGTTAGGTTAGGTTAGAACTGCGACCCTCACAGAACCGAAATGCTGCCAGAAAGGTGGGTTAGGTTAGGTTAGAACTGCGGCCCTCACAGAATCGAAATGCTGCCAGAAAGGTGGGTTAGGTTAGAACTGCGACCCTCACAGAACCGAAATGCTCCCAGAAAGGTGGGTTAGGTTAGGTTAGAACTGCGACCCTCACAGAATCGAAATGCTGCCAGAAAGGTGCGTTAGGTTAGGTTAGAACTGCGACCCTCACAGAATCGAAATGCTGCCAGAAAGGTGGGTTAGGTTAGGTTAGAACTGCGACCCTCACAGAACCGAAATGCTGCCAGAAAGGTGGGTTAGGTTAGGTTAGAACTGTAACCCTCACAGAACCGAAATGCTGCCAGACAGGTGGGTTAGGTTAGGTTAGAACTGCGACCTTCACAGAACCGAAATGCTGCCAGAAAGGTGAGTTAGGTTAGGTTAGAACTGTGACCCTCACAGAACCGAAATGCTGCCACACAGGTGGGTTAGGTTAGAACTGCGACTCTCACAGAACCGAAATGCTGCCAGAATGGTGGGTTAGGTTAGGTTAGAACTGCGACCCTCACAGAACCGAAATGCTGCCAGAAAGGTGGGTTAGGTTAGGTTAGAACTGCGACTCTCACAGAACCGAAACGCTACCAGAATGGTGGGTTAGGTTAGGTTAGAACTGCGACCCTCACAGAACCGAAATGCTGCCAGAAAGGTGGGTTAGGTTAGGTTAGAACTGCGACCCTCACAGAACCTAAATGCTGCCAGAATGGTGGGTTAGGTTAGGTTAGAACTGCGAACCTCACAGAACCGAAATCCTGTGACCCTCACAGTGAGCGAGCGTAGCGAGAGCAAATGCTTCCGCCTTAGTCTTCGAGAAATTCTTACAAATAACATTATGGGCACAGATACATTCTCAGTGACAATATTATGAGTAAAAAAAAACGGAATATGTACCGTTATGAATAATGTAGGTAGTAGCACAAAAAACTATAAAAAAAATATATGAGTAACAATTTTCGGAGAAACGATGATTATGACTACAAAGCGGTATTATTAGAAATATTCGAATAATAAATTGTATATCAGCCAATATGGACCCCCAACCGTGACTACATCTATGTAGTCCAACCGTGACTACATCGATGTAGTCCAACCGTGACTACATCGATGTAGTCCAACCGTGACTACATCGATGTAGTCCAACCGTGACTACATCGATGTAGTCCAACCGTGACTACATCGATGTAGTCCAACCGTGACTACATCGATGTAGTCCAACCGTGACTACATCTATGTAGTCCAACCGTGACTACATCGATGTAGTCCAACCGTGACTACATCTATGTAGTCCAACCGTGACTACATCGATGTAGTTCAACCGTGACTACATCGATGTATTCCAACCGTGACTACATCTATGTAGTCCAACCGTGACTACATCTATGTAGTCCAACCGTGACTACATCGATGTAGTCCAACCGTGACTACATCTATGTAGTCCAACCGTGACTACATCGATGTAGTCCAACCGTGACTACATCGATGTAGTCCAACCGTGACTACATCGATGTAGTTCAACCGTGACTACATCGATGTAGTCCAACCGTGACTACATCGATGTAGTCCAACCAAATAATGAAATTTAATCGCGTTAGACCCGTTAATAATTATGTGTGCCATATTCACCTTGCATTTGTCTAAGGTTTAAAAAAAGGGCCCGTAAAATTGTCGTAGCATTCACAGGGTTGAATCCATTTAATAGCTCAACTCTATAACAAAGACTGAGTCTTACAAAGCTTTGCAAAGCTTTTAGAAATCAAATTTCGTGCAAAACTCCTCTAATTGCGAAATGTCTGAAATTACAGGTCTTTTAGAATACAAAGGTCGAATTTCTTAGTTGGCATATTGCGGTATTTATGTCAGTTCAAATTACAGTACCGTATATTCGGGTTATTTTGACCCAAAGGAGGGTTACTTTGACCCATATTAATTAAAACCTCATTTAAAAAATATAAAAACGTCAAAAGTTAGCTAAAACCAACCTCAAGGATATATTTTCATAATTATAGTGCAATAATATAACCTGGACCGAGTAAATCTCAATGGCCAAAGTTACCCTCCAGTAGGGTTACCATCAGTTTGTCACTGACATAAACGCCGTCGAGAAAGTAATTTACTTTCTATACATCTCGCTCGCACTCGCATATTAGTGCAAACGGGACGTATCGAAAGTAAATTACGTTCTCGACGGCGTTTATGTCAGTGACAAACTGATGGTAACCGTACAGGGCTAAAGTAACCCGACTTTACGATACGTAAATAGATACTTATGTACTTAAGTTAAAACTACAGTAAGTATTTTTTTTTTTCAAGAAAGAACGCCATTTGACTTTGATCCTTATTTCTTCTATTCACCGATATGTGTTAATTTGTTACAATATTGAAATTAACGCCATCTATTCGACAGTAGGCCCAAGTTATGGTGCAATCTTTTCGAGCGATGGCGCCATAACCTTTGGCCTTCTGTCGAGTAGATGGCGTTAATTTAATTTTTAACAAATTAACACATACCAGTGAAAGAATAAGGATCAAAGTCAAATGGCGTTCTAACAGTTTTAATCTTCTGTCGAAAGATGGCAGAAAATGTACTGTGGCTACATAATTTACTATGACAGTAACTCTCTATACACTCTATTCTCTTTGTTTTGTCGCTACGTAAATTGTATGAAACTATAATATATCCCACTAACCCGGGATTGAGCGGATAAACCGTTAACCCAGTGTCATATTGTACTAGTAACCATGGTGACTCCAGGTTAACCGGTGAACCGCGGGTTAGTGGGATGGTGCAAGTGACCCTAAGCCCTTTATCTATGATCCAAAACCTAAGACCCTACTTAAGCACATCCTGAATAGTCTGCCGCCTTAGGCCCACTTGCACCATTCCACTAACCCGGGATTAAGCGGTTAAACTGTTAACCTAGTGTCACATTGTACTGGTAACCATGGCAACGCCAAGTTTAACCGGTTAACCCCGGGTTAGTGGAATGATGCAAGAGAACATTAGTAACGAGATGTCATCGCTGTCATTTTCTTTACGAAACAGTCTGCCGATTTTTGCGGGGGAGGGGACGTCAAATGTATTGCTATTTCTACATGATTTGTATGCAACGTACAATCTGGTATTAATAGCCATCTCAGTCCATAAAAAAGTTTGCACAATTGTGCAAGTTTTTCGGCAGTTGGGTAAGCTCTTAAAGGCGACTCCAGTTATTAAATGCTCTAAGGGCCAAAGATATGGTGCAAAAAGCCCTTCCTGTATAGTCTGCCGCATCCTTTATGACCCTTAGTTCGGTTACCTTTATGGGGCATATACAGGATGTGTATAATGTTGGAAGCTTATCATGGCGCTAGGTGCCATTGTGACCTAGAAAACACGGCTAAAGCCACAGAAGGGTTTGAAGCAGTGGAGTCACTAGCTCATAAAACGCTACTCATAAAATATTTGATGAAGATGTGAAGTTTTGCAGATGATTAAAAACAGAAATATAGTCCGTTTTTTTTAGCATTAGAAAGAACTTCGCAGAAGTTCGCTTGTGGTTCTAAATCTGGCACTTTTAGCGGTAACAGTTTGAAGTAAATTATACGTATTGATCATGCTACATTAGATAATTCAATAATTATTAACAATGAACGAGCCTGATAAAAACTGCACGCTTGCTTCTGCGAAGTTCTTTCTAATGCTAAAAAAAACGAACTATAGGTACATTAAAAAAGCCGCTAAAAGCTTGTTAAAGCCGCCGGAAGACGCTGGATGCGGGTGGCTTCCAACCGGTACGAATGGAGGTCCAAGGGGGAGGCCTATGTTCAGCAGTGGACGTCTTATGGCTGAGATGATGATGATGATGATAGGTACATTAAAGATAAAGATAGTTTAGGCATATTACAATGCGCTTAAAGAATGTCAAATAAAGCTACACCGACTCCAATCCTACACCTCTGCCTTGAGAAGATTTAAGTCCCCCCTCAATTGGAGGAGGGTATCCCAATATGGGCCGGTATTCGTGTATAATTACTGAAGAAATTAATTTCCGACCCATTTCGTACCTTGTCACAGTGAGAATCAATATGAAAGTCGCTAGAGACCTCATACTATTGTCACTGTGACAAACAAGGTACAAAATGGGTCGCAAACAGTGGGGAGACACTCCTGACTTCGGTCGAACTCGGCACCGCTCGGCTCAGCATAGCTCCGAGTAATTATTAGGGTTGGCATCACCTGACTTCCTTTTGCATGCACGACCACAGATAAGATAATCACTTGATTTTTGACAACCCTAAATAGCCGAAAGGGATAGTGCCATATATTAGAAAGGGATAGCATGATTCGACCCTGAACCGCTGTCAAACTTCGGGTTTGTAGGAAGTGTCCTTTCTGTAGGGTAGTACCTACTATTATTTCTTCTGTGTCGGAAATTAAATTCTTTGACTGTATTCGAAGTCAGCAAAAATATATGTGACACGCTCTAATGGCTCTACAAATAAGATCGTGTCAGATGTTTTTGCGGCCTCAGTTGTGCAACATATTATTGCAGGTGAATGTACGTAGTATACATATATATTGTGAAATTTTGTTTTCATACCACTGAAATAAATCTATTTCTTTTAAATTTTAGCATACTTTTAATTTAGATACCTATTTATGAGTTACATTACATAATAACAACAAATGCATTTCCACTCAAAATCGATTTCATCAAAAATGGAAATGCGAGAAGCTAAATACATTATACACTTATTCTTTGGGTATTTTGAAAGCATCTTAGAGAGTTAATAATATGTGTGTATATAAAACAGTGTATAATTATGCATTAAAAACTCGTGTGGTACAAACCCACACTCGTAATTTAATGCCTTTCATTATGTAAGAGTCACATAAAGTACTATTAATCGATCAAAAACTATTATCATAATAGCGTGCAGCGTATTCATACTAAAATGACTTCTTTGTTGTATTCTGTAGCCTCATTGAATACATAATCACCCAGGGGTAAGCAACGGCCGGTACATAAATTAAGGCATGAATGGACTGAACCTAGATAGATGGGTTGCCGACTCATGACATTTAGTCGTGAGATATGGTTGTAGGTGTTATCTTGACAATCTGGGGGTCCAGCCAAATCAAATCGACAGGGTCAGATATGTGAACTTAATATATTAGGTATTTTTATGAATGATGTATGACCGTGTCATACAAACCTAACACCTTCCATACTATTGAAGTTAAGCTCTAATTTTAAAACTACATTCTGAAATTACATACAAAATTTACACGAATATTTATCGGCCAAAGGTATGGCGCCAGCGCTCGAAAAGATTGCACCATACTTTTGAGTAGATGGCGTTACTTTTTGAAATTTAACAAATTAACACATGCCATTGAAAGAATAAGGATCAAAGTCAAATGGCGTTCTAAAAGTTTAAATGTTCTGCCGAAAGATGGCAGTAAATTTACTGTGACTACAAAATTTACTTTGACAATACGCCTCTATCCTCCTGAGTCCCTGAGGCCTTTATAACGGATTAAATCTAAATGGAATTTTGAATTAAAATAGAATATAAGAAGGTTGCAAATTCAAAACTGCAATAATGACAAGGGGGACTCAGGAGGCTATCTTATCTTATCTTATTGTTTTCGGGGGCCCTTGCGGATACACTTCGACCCATAGGGATCTTTTGTGCAATTACCCCCTAGAAAAGATCTATCAACTACTCAAGAGCTTTTCCCACCATATCCATTTGTCGGATGATGGAGCTCATGGGTAGCGTTTATAGTCCTTTGGTTCCAGGTATCCTGCTCCGAAATCCTTCATTCTTTGTCTGGCGAGGGCGTGTTTCAGTCTCTTCCTCTTCGCCACTCCAGAGATATATATATATAACTCCGTATAAGATAAATAAAGTCTAAGAAAAAAACGTGCCTCGGAAATCAAGAAAAGTCCATTACCTTTGGCCTATTCTCGGCTAGATGGCGTTGACGACACTGTTTGATATTTAACAATTTTAACACATATCAGTGTAAGAACATGGGTTAGTATTTAACAATAAAAATTAAAAATAATTTATCCGTAAACATGTTTTGATTAATTTATACATTTTCAATTTTATTTTATGTTTCAATCGTGTGTCGATAGATGGCAGTAACAGTACCGTGACTACAAAATTTACTTTGTCAATAGCCCTCTATACTATCTATTCTCTTTGGCCACACATACGGCAATCGGTGTTGTCAGAGTGTCCCAGGAGGCAATACTAAATTCTCTTTTCTGTTACATAATGATAATGTTATGACTCGACGATCATTGTTCCGATAGTCGTGTCAGCGAACGGTCTCATAGCGAAGAGTCTCGACCAACACCTAGAGAGACTCTCGCTGGGTGGTTGGATCAAGGGTCAGATGCAGAAGGAGGTAATTTTGGACACGGCGCGTATAGTACGTCGATTCCTCACTCTGCGGCCCTGACCACCGGCAGCTTGGGCCCTGCCCCGCTGCCGGCGGCACCCTAGGTTAGGTTTTTTATAATGTGTTTATATCTAATTTTTATTGTTTTTAAGTGTTTATATTTTACTTTTATATTCATATTATAAATGACCTAGCCTAAGAAGAAAGATAAATAAAGATGTTACAGAAACATAACTCTAAAATAGGTCGGGCCGGTATCGAATCTGGAGCAATCTTTGGCAGGCGCCCGCGATATAATATTGTCCCGAAGGGATGCCTTAAGAGGTTTTAAACGGTTAAGGCAGAAGCGAAAAGCGTTTATACGAAAAAATATGTAAAGTCTTTTTACGGATGATAATTTTGCGAGATAACGTCATAAGAAAACATTACCATTACGTTACGTGATGTTACCATTAGCTCAATAGTGGGACCGGATTTTTGCACTAAAAGTTTTGATAATTCTAAAGTTGAAAAAGTGATACTTATCTGATATAGGACATATTTTTAAGCATATATGCTATATATGATGAAAAGTTAGAACGAGCGTTAGATATAAATTAGGTATTTATATATTTATAGTAATGATTTTTTAATATTGAATTAAAGTGCAATGTTTAAGTTCCATTGTTTATAATATGTATGACGCTTTATAATGTAAAATTATTAGAAATTTTTTTAACGTGCTTCTTTGTCAAACTACAATTAGCTTATTATTTTGTCGATATTGAATTAAAGTTTAATAAATCCACAACAACATATCTAAATTTATAAGTTAATAGGCAAGCTAAAAAGCTAGAAGAATAAGATATATGCTTTAGAATTAATATGCGTTTTTTGTCCTATAAGATCTAATATTGAATTAGAGTCTGTAAAAATAAGTCTATTACTATAAAATAATATACGCAGCCATATTATGGAAAGTAAGAAATTTCTGTGTGTAGCTTGCATTGTAATAGTAAAATCTAGTTAAAAAGGCGCGAAATTCATACATACGCCGCGCTGGTCCGTCAGTCGCCGGCGCGGCGCTCGAGAGCCTATCATAGCCTACCTATACCTCGCCCCTCGGCCCACCTCCCGCTCAGTAACACTGTCTGTCTTTTCTTATCATTCATTTGTTTGTTTATCGTGCACATATATAAATTAGATGCGGACATTACGTGAAATTAAAATATCTTATTAAGTAAAAATACCTACAGCTGGTCAATCAGATCTTGTCAGTAGAAAGAGGCGGCAAATTTGAAAAATGTAGGCGCGAAGGGATATCGTTCCATAGAAAATTTGAATTTCGCGCCTTGTTTAGTGACAAGATTTGCTTGACCAGCTATATTTCATTATCTTGACTAATATTTTAATAAAAATGTACAAGATATTCACAACTATTTTTTACTATACATAGTTTGTCAGAGGACTGTTTCATTTCAAACATAGACAGGGAGAATCATCATACTATCTTTGACTTACACTAGTACTAGCACCCAAAAGAAAAGGATGAATGTAGTTTTTTGTTTTTATTTACTGACAAATTGGTTTGACCAACTATACCTATTTCTGGTTCCTATTGTCATGTCCTGTCCTAATCAACGTCAATATCATAATATGTATATTATAAACCAACTGCTCAATATTACACGGTATACATCCTGAATATACAATAAGGTAAGTGGCCTCACTTACCTTATTGTATATTCCGTGTGGGCCGTATATGCCTATATACAGCCCACCTTAAATTAAAATGGTTTTTTTTTAATAAACAGGATATGAAGTATGAAAAACTCACTCAAATATGTTTCTCATTTATTTTAGTTTCTTCATTCATTCAGGTATAAACCAAAATAGTTATAAAAATATTACGATACTCTTGGAAAATATACCTTTTATAAAAGTCCTATTATGGGCCTTATTGAACACTACCAGTGTATTACTTAATCCCGCAAAAAATAATCATTTTGACAGTAGGTAATAACAGATTTTATTGTTTTTAACTTAAGAGTTATATATACAAATAACAATATTTGATACTTCATAACAGGAGGATTTATTTATAATAAGTGAAAATAATTATTTTGGGTCTTAATAACTAAAGATATAAAAATTGTCTAGTTTACGCGAAAATAGTAGGTAACTAAACATAAATCTTTATTAGTTACAGTAGTCTCATCTTTTAACATCTGGGGGCACGGCAGTGCCCCCGCCAAGACGAGAAAAGCGCAAGGGCACTATCTACCTTTTCTCGAAGCGCTTCGTCGTTTTTTGGAACCCTCCTAACTTGGGGTTGGATTATACCAGATAAACAAAGTTCTCGGAATTATTAAGCATATCAATTGCATAGCTCTTATACTTTAGATTTTATTCATATCTAAAAACTTCGATTTCGTCACTGACTCACTCACTTGATGATCATCAATACCGGGTACTTCCTGAAGTCCTCTAAGAAGCTGAAATTTGGTATGTAAGATAGTTTTAGTACACAAACAACAAATAAATTCAAAAAAATTTTATCCCTAAGGGGATGAAGATGGGGTTTAATTTTGTATGGGAAATCAATAATCGCTGAACCGATTTAGTTGAAATTTGGTATGTAGATAGGTATTGTTATGGGGAAGGATATAGAATAGATTTCAACCTCAAAGTTTACCCTTACGGGGTGAAGGCAGATTTCAACCCCAAAGTTTACCCTTACGGGGTGAAGGGTTTATATGGGGAATCAGTACATTGTGTAACAGATGCCCCCAGATACTTATTTCAGGATTTTTAATAGTAAATCACCCCCAACCCTTTAAATTAGGGGATGGAAGATTGTCATAAACAACTTACAAAAAGAAGTGAAATCCCATCAAAAACATTTTGATGTAAAATGTTGCCCAAACGAAACCATAAGGCTCGCACTGTCAAAAAGTTATCAGATCTCTTGCCAAGCTTCTAACTCTACAAGCCCTCTAACTTTACTAGCTGTACACCAAAATTGTGTGGCTTGGCCGTTTCGTTTCTACAAGAACTATTGTATGTAAGTATAATACAAAAACCGCCCAAATGCGAGTCGCACTCGCGTTCCAAGGGTTCTGTACATTACACAATTTTGAACAATATATTTTTTTTAGAGAAAAGTGAGTAAAATGTCTTAAAAAAACCCGTAGGGATCGGAAAACTAGGTACTTAAGTCCGACTCACGCTTGACTGCACATTTCTAATAGGTTTTCCTGTCATCTATAGGAAAAGAGCTAATATGTGTATTTTTTTCATAATTTTAGACCCAGTAGTTTCGGAGATGAGGCCCAATCACTTGACTGCATGTTTTCGACGTGGTGATGAAACGTAGTAACTGCCTTATCCGGGGTCTTAAATGTCAAACCCCAAATTAAATCCTTAATTTTGGGAAATAGATAGAAGTCACAGGGTGCAATGTCTGGATTATAATCCGTATAAGAGACATTTTCCACGTTTTCGTAATTAAAAAATGTTTTTGCCTTTATTGCGGTATCGGTGGACGCATTATTATGACGCAGGAGGATGCGGCTTCTCGGTCGTCTCTCGCGGTCTTTTTCAATGACTGCGGGCACACAAATGGTAGTGTACTACTCAGTATTTAACGTTCTTTTATTATTTAAAAGTACGGTACAAAAATGTCGCGTTTAAAAAAAAAACAGACGATCAAAATGTATGGCAACGCTTTCGGCTTGTTGAACTTCTATGGGCCTCCTGTCATCTTCGAAAGACTCATTGACTGGACTAATGCCTTTTTTCCGGATCGTAGCAGTAAATCCAGGTTTCATCTCCTCTAACGATGTTATATACAGCATTTGACCTTCCTTGCTTATACTTACGCAGCATTTCTCGGCACCAGTCAAAAAGTACCTGTTTTTGGACTGAAGTTAATTCGTGAGGAATCCAAAGCCAACAAGGCTTCCCGACTTTTAAATATTCTTGTAAAATCTTTTGTATTTGTCTCATACCTATCCCTAATTGTCCTCAAATTTCGTCATAGGTGATTCGTGGGTTTTCTTCAATGAGTCGTCTCACAGTAGCCACGTTTCCTTGAATGATCGCCGTGGACGGTCGACCTTCACGAAAATCATTATCTAGAATAATACTGTCTCTACTAAATTCACCATACCAACGCCTCACGATGCTCAGATGTGGTGCTTCAATCCCAAAAGCATTTTGAAGGCAAGCACTACACTCTTGCGGAGTAAGCGAACTTTTAAAATCATAACAAAATCATAGCTCTAAAAATATTTTCGCGTTAAAGCCACGTTCAACGCACTGACTTACTTTGACAAGCCATTAAAAACAAAAGACGATCGATTTGTCGCCAACATTTGTCACATTCCATAATCAAAAGCCTGTATTTTTTTTAAATATACAATTCATAATTTAAATGTTTACCAGTGGCCAGTAGTGTAAAACATTCAGTGTGGCCTATGTAGTAGGAGAGAGGAGGAGTTTGTTAAGAACTATAGACAATAGAAGAGGAAGGATGCTTGGGCACCTGATACGACACGACGAATTTATCAAAAATATCATAGAAGGGAAAGTTGAAGCAAACAGGAAGAGGGGAAGACCAAGGAGAGCGTACATGGATCAAATAAAGGAAAAGATCAACGTCGTGTCGTATCGGGCTGTCAAAGAGAAGGCGGAGGACCGCCAAACATGGAAATTGCTCCACCGACAAGAGTCATACTCTTAAATATATGATGATGATCGTAAATACCTACCTATGTATTAACAAAAAAAAGTCACTTGTAATTAGTTACTGCCTTTAAAAAGTATAAGTGCCTCAATGTTATTAGACTTTTTGATTCTTTAGGTCAATAAAGCAAGTGAAAAATTATTAGACCAAGAAAAGTCTGCAGCAATTTTCACAGCCCACGCAGTGCAAGTGTTATTTATAGTCATAATTTCATAGAAGTTTCTTCAAATTGACCTTATTAATAAGAGATTAAAAATATTGAAAATTATCTTAAAATATTTTAATCTAATATTTCATCTCATACGTTCAATAAGGCCCGGGACTAGACCTTTTTACCTGCACTGACAGTGGGCCTTCTTAGCAACAAGTACAAATTCAGAATAATTGGGAATAATAGGGAGCAACTGCTATGCTGGGCCTTGTTACCCGCCGGGCCTCATATGCCTGCACCTCACCTACCATATTTATTTGTTTTACAAGGGGAAAAGTTGTTGATTAACCGCTCGTGCTAATATTGATACCCAAACAAGCGAAACATTTTATTTATTAAATAGGAAGCAGACGAGCAGACGGATCACCTGGTGGTTAGCGATTACCGCCGCCCATGGACACCCGCAACACCAGAAGGGTTGCAAGCGCGTTGCCGACCTTTAAGATGGGGGTCTTTGAAGGTTTGAAGGTCGTATCGGACAGTTCATTCCACAGTTTGGCTGTGCGAGGCAGGAAGCACATTCACAAATTCAAACATTCTAAAATTGAACCACGAGCGTAGCGAGTGGTTCGTAAAGTTGAACCTTGAGCGTAGTGAATGAAAAAAGGTTAAATAAAATTTTCACCACATCAGCTCGTAAAGGCCCTCTTGATTGTTCGAAACGGATAAGAAAAGTGGCATTTAATTTGATGCAAATTTTGAGTTGTTACCGTAGGTAAATTGGATCAGTTGGTTGGTAATATTGACTTTAAAATGATAAATATTGAATAACGTTAGTTTGAAATTGATTTTATGATAAAGTAAATATTATCGGAGATGATCGCTCTTAAAAAATATATGTCGCTAGTCATTTATAACCTAAAAGCGCCAAATTACGCAAAATTATATTGAAATGACACCTGTGTATTGAATTTGAAGAATACTTTAACAATGGTGGTTATCTGTATGACAATGCACCTAAAATAATTTTCAAATGTATCTATTATTTCTATACTTATATAACACGATAACAAATTCTACGTAAACGAAACCGCGGGCAATCCCTAGTACATATAGAAATAAATAAGTGTAGGTAAGTTTCCATTAGTGTACCCACTATTAACAATATAACTATTTACCATTGATAATAATTTTATAAACGCTTTGCGTATTTTTAAGGGCACCGCGCTAATCGCTAGCCCGCCACCGTCGATCGCTGCCTCCTGCCACGGCGAACACAGCGGCGCGCGAAATCACCGCGCGTTTGAAATGTAACTCAATATAAGCGCGGAATGCATATTTACGTATCAGTATTTAGTGTCGCCGTGATTTTATATTTCTAATCTTTTGTGTGAGAAGTAAGATCTTTATTATGACCGTGTAATATTAACTCTACAAACTTTAATTCAATATTGGCTATACTGCTTAACGAGAAATCAATATCTAGACAAGCACATTGTCTACATTTCTAACTTTTTACATGTATACTAAGTTGATAGATAATATCGTAATTTTGCAATATCAGCTACTCTAATTCTGTATTTACATAATAATTCCTGTTTTTACGTTCACCAGTAAGCAGCTGTTCCAGATTTCTAAAAACCGAATATTGTGAATAAATTAAAGTGTTATTGAATATGTTAAAGTTTTTTGTAACTTTAATTTTATATTCACATAGTTATTTAGCAAAAATTGAAAATTTAAATATGGCCGAACGCTCCACCTAAAATTTTCTAACTTTTTACATGAATGTTATTTAACATGCTTACAATAACATATCAAAAAAGAAAAAACTTTAATGTTATCAAAACCCATTTTTGTTCCACCGCTGGTCTACATGGAGATTTGTCTACAACGTTACCATGGAGATCCGTCCACAACGTGACACTTTTTCGTGCATGCTCGTTGTTCATCGACTTATAAGACGTTATTGCGTCAAAAATAATACTTAATTATAATTTTTTGTCACATAGGTATAGTATAAATAAATAAAATAAAAATCATTTATTTCAGAAAACAGGTTCCATAATATGGTTAATACCTAATTCTAACTAAGAGCTACGTTAGACTATTTTTACAAGGAAATCTATTCTACTAACAAGGTGCAGATTCAGGGTCAGATACACTGTAATTATAGTACCAAAGTTAACTAATAACAGTTGCGCATCTATAAAAAATATATCTAATACCTTCAAACGAGCAATTCATGTTTACTTAGCTATATATTTCGAGGATCTCGGAAACGGCTCTAACGGATTCAATGAAATTTGCTATATAGGGGTTTTCGGGATCGAAAAATCGATCTAGCTCGGTCTTCTCTGGTAAAACGCGAATTTTTGAGTTTTTATATTTTTTTCCGAGCAAAGCTCCGTCTCTCAGATATTAATATTGATTGGAAACCGCTTCCCGCTACCTCTTGTGCCTTACGACCTCAAAAGCCAGTTAATAAATGATCCAGTTTAAGCCAAGTTCTGCTCGCTTTCAGAGTCAGGTAGCGGGTCAATAACTAACTAATAACCAAACTGTTATTTACAATAGGTACTATCTACTATTATCTGAAAGCTAAATAACAGGCCAACAGCCATATTCGAACAAGTGTCAAAAATTGACGTTTCTTTAAACAAAAACGTCACTTTTGACACTTGTTTGACACTGACATCTCCAATCCACATCGTTTCAATATCTAGTATTTGACGTATCTCATTGTTCGAATACGGCTGTATGTTTTGTCAGGCGTGGCTTACTCCGCGATTGCGTCGATTTGCTACGGGTAGCTAAAAGTACATCCGTTCGACCCCAATTTTGGGGTTTGCCATAAGCCGCGCGTGGCGCTGTCGCCACCTAGCGGCCATATCTGTGCTGATCGTGACAGACGCGTTTTGTTAGAGAGTGAGTCTTCTGTACCTAGTACTATTATTTATTCTATGATCATAGTACAGTCACCTGCAATAATATGTTACACAACGAAGGCCGCAAAAATATCTGACACGGTCTTATTTGTAGAGCCATAAGAGCATGTCACATATTTTTGCGGCGTTCGAAGAGTAACATATTATTGCAGGTGACTGTACTACCTACTTTACCGCCCGGTGCGGTAATTGTACTATTGGCCATATGTAGGTACCTACTGCGTTGTACAATATAAGTACCTACACGTGCAAAAAGTAGGTAATTCGCAACTCGTGTCGATTTATAACACTCCCTTCGGTCTTGTTTCAATTTATGGCCACTCGTTGCGAATTTCCTACTTTTCGCATTTGTATCGTAATGTGCTATTTCCTACTTTTCCTTTTCGCAACTGTGTCATAATACCTATTCTATTACAAGTGTCAATTGATATACCCACTATCGTCTTCAGGACGTCATTACGCATCAGTCAATACTGAGGGCCTACCGCGAACTTCGTCCGACGTGTTGCCTCCCTATCACTCTTGTAAATTCGTACGTAAGTGTGACAGGGAGGCAACACGTCGAACGTGTTTCGCGGTAGGCCCTCTGATCAATGATCTAATGATGTATAGCCATTGTAATCGTCAGTTCACAGACGATAGCGTAACGTGTTCCGTTCCGGTAAAAGTGGTGAACGTAATCGTAAGGCTGTGGCCGAGCGGCAGCGGGGAGTGGAGCGGAAGCGAGGGCGTACTTTTGAACTTTAGTAGCAGGTAGAGTTAAACCACGAGAAATGTGCAGCTATTTTGATAGCCCACGCATTGCCAGTGTCATTTATACGTCATAATTTCATAGTTTGAAATAACACTTGCACTGCGTGGGCTTTCAAAATCACTGCACACTTTTCTTGGTCTAACTCTAATAACAAATTTCAAAGTATCAAAAAACATTTGCTGATGTCACCGTCGTCTATCATATCCTACTAATGATATGTTTTCATTAGCTATATAGTAGTGGTCCAGGCCTTATAATAATAATTGACCAAATGCTTAACTCACGTATAAAATTATTGGTGTCTAGAGCTCTACCCACAATATTTACAGAGTATTAAAAAAATTCAAGTTTTTATGTTAAACGATTTAGGTTGTGCTTTGTATTTCAGTACTTACGTAAAAGGACAGTTATAAATACAAAGAATAATAATAATAAATAACGCAAACTGCAATGAAGTAGACTTTAAACTTAGGTGTCAGGTACATCATAATCAATAGAGGTGTCATCCATTAGACATTAGCTATTGGGCTTTTTACCTTACATAGGGAATGTTTTACCAAGCTAAACGTTATGTGTATGTTGCTAACCATAGTTTGCTAAGTCTTGTAAATATGTGATTACTAACAATTTTATGGATAGGTATGTATGTCTGAATTAAATAAATAAATTGAAATTGAATTTACACTTCCGCTACCATCCGAACCTTTGGCCCCAGCCTTAGATAGCGTGCGGGCTCACGACATCCAAACAAAATGCTCGTGATTAATTGTTTGTACTGCGGTTAACCCTCTAGCGGCTAGTTCATTCCGAACTAGAGTATGCCACTTATGCTAGTAACGCTAGTACACACATGTATCTACAAGTTTAGGTTTTTTGGCAAAAAATCATTTTTGGTACAAGCTTTTATCGCAGACATGACTTTACTTTGTCCCTAATTTTCAATAAATAGGAATCAACCGATTTCTGAATTTCATTTATTCATCATCTCTCTACGCGACAGAGAACGCTAAACTGTGGGATGAACTGTCCACCGTAAATCTTAAATTTCGGCAACGCACTTGTGTTACAGTACAGGCTGTCTATGGGCGACGGTAATTGCTTACCAACATTGATATTTACCAGTTGCTTCTCGGTAAACATCGTGAGGAAACTGGACTAATCCCAATAAAGCCCAGTTTCCCCTCTATGTTGAAGGTCAGGTGGCAGTCGCTTTCGTAAAAATTTGGATTGTTCAATTCTTGGGATTAGTCGCCAAGCGGTCCCGAGGCTCCCATGAGCCGTGGCAAAATGCCGGGATAATGCGAGGAAGAAGGAAGTGATTGCTTACCAGCAGGCGATTTGTCTGCTCATACAAATCGCCTGTTGTACAGTAAAGGAATTTAAATTCCGACCCATTTCGTACTTTGTCACAGTGACAACCGTATGAGGTCTCTAGCGGCTTTCATATTGATTGTCACTGTGACAAAGTACGAAATGGGTCGGAAATTAAATTCTTTGACGTACAGTAGGCGTTTGCATATAAAAACCGGGCAAGTGCGAGTCGGTCGCGCACGAAGGGTTCCGTACCATAATGCAAAAAAGGCAGAAAAAAAACGGTCTCCCATCCAAGTACTGACCACGCCCGACGTTGCTTTGGTCAAAAATCACGTTTGTTGTATGGGAGCCCCACTGAAATCTTTATTTTATTCTGTTTTTAGTATTTGTTGTTATAGCGGCAACATAAATACATCATCTGTGAAAATTTCAACTATCTATCACGGTTCGTGAGATACAGCCTGGTGACTGACGGACGGACGGATAGGGTCCCGTTTTACCCTTTGGGTACGGAACCCTAAAAAACAATCATTCGTTCCACCTCATTCTAAACTGCTACAATTAGACGGTAAGTAAATACGCGTACATTTCCGTATCATACTTCCCCGCTCTAATTACCGATATATGAAACAATGCGTATGAAGTCATACACGACACGCACGTAATGTGACAACTCATATCCGTGATGGTATACTAGTTTTTACTACGACTTTGATCTTATTTAACAGTTTACGTAGTCATTCTCCTTCTTCTTCTTCTTCCTCGCGCTATCCCGGCATTCTGCGACGGCTCATGGGAGCCTGGGGTCCGCTTGACAACTAATCCCATGATTTGACGTAGGCACTAGTTTTACGAAAGCGACTGCCATCTGACCTTCCAACCCAGAGGGTAAACTAGGCCTTATTGGGATTAGTCCGGTTTCCTCACGATGTTTTCCTTCACCGAAAAGCGACTGGCAAATATCAAATGATATTTCGTACATAAGTTCCGAAAAACTCATTGGTACGAGCCGGGGTTTGAACCCGCGACCTCCAGATTGCAAGTTGCACGCTCTTACCGCTAGGCCACCAGCGCTTCGTACCACCAGTTTACGTAGTCATTATACACAGCATTAATGAGATAAGGTAGAAGTACTAGTGCTCGACGCTGTACTATACTTCGTTTTTTTTAGCATTAGAAATAAGGTAAACAATCTTGATGTGTCTTTTCATTGAAAAACACATTTTAAAAATAAGTTACGGCAAATATGTAACAATTATGAATCTAATACGATCATTTATATTCTTCTGCTTTCATAAGTAATAGTTATTGATTTTTAAAAAGCGTTTTTCAATTAAAAGACATGCCAAGATCGCTTACCTTCTTTCAAGTTCTTTCTAATGCTAATAAAAACGAACTATAGTATTCGACATGGACACTTTATATCAAAGTAATATAGGTTAAATTTTAACGGCGAAGATTTTTCTGTATTCAAATGTAATCCATGTCACTTTGACATAAAGTGCCCATGTCGAATACTAGTGCAGCGTCGAGCACTACGAGCCCCGATGCATATGTTTTCGTCTAGTGAGACCATTTTTTGAGGTTCTCGCGTTTGTTCAAAAATAAAGTTTTAGTTTAAAAATTACTAATATTTAATACTTATACTAATGTAATTTAATTTTATATGGTAATACTCTGCAATAACTAAATCCAAATACAAGAAATACCGTTAGTACTGAAAGAAAAAAAAAATACGTTTTTTTATTTTTTTATTGACGGGTAGGATTACAACATATGTGAAAAGGGCTATTACTAGAGAAAGCAACAGGGCTCTGCCAATGTACTGACAATTTTGTTTCGAGCCCATGCATGCAGCAGTGCTGTAGGAGAGGACAATATGATTTGGACAACGTTTTTGAAAAGTACGTTTTTTCAACAATAACAGTCTCATGCAATTTTATTATACGATCAAAATAAACTACATTAAACATTACTATTATGGTTCCCATTACTAGATCATTTTATGTTGATGTGTAAAATTTATTAAAATAAACAAAATTGTTGCGTAGAACTAGACGAAATAATTTGCATCAGGGCTCGTAGTATAATACTTCTAACTTAAGTAACCATCACTTCTTTCTCATCTAATACAATCTGTATATTCAAGAACCATTTACTCAAACATGTTAATAGTCATACTAAAAGCAACTTTTATTATTGAGCCAACCTCGAAATCGCGAAAAATAATTGACTCCCCCATAGAAAATCCCGTAAGTTTGTCTATCTGACCTGACTGGAGTTTTCCTCTCGTTTACTCGAAGGTTAACTGGAAGAGATCCCTTACTTCCATTGCTGTATTTTATTTTTGTAAACCTGTGTTGTGTACAATAAAGTGATTACTGGTACTACTAAAATTTTCACATCAGACCAGCCAGTTAATATGTATGAAACAGCCAAATTTTTTTTTTCGGGATTTCGGGGTAAATCCCAGTAAAAGTTGCTCTGTATGACCTAAATATTAACAGGTAAATGGTTTTCATTAATATAGCAGGGATGTTGTGAATATTTGCATCCGCATCCGCATCCGCGGAACATCCGCATTATTTACAACATCCGCATCTGCATCTGCATCCGCATAAAATCGATGCGGAACATCCGCATGATGCGGATGTCGACCAAGTCGGTAACAGGAACGTATTAGCGGCGGCGCCGCCGGCGTAAGTGCTAGGTAATTTCGTCATTATACCTATAACGAAATCGTACGATTTATCGTCTTTATCCCAAAGAGTCGGCCAAGTTACTGTTTATTAAATAAAACGCACCTATATTCTTGCTCAAATACTAAACGTTGTACCAAATCTTGTCATCTGCATCCGCATCCGCATCCGCGGATGTGAGGCTTTAAATATCCGCATCCGCATCCGCGGATGTCAAAAATCTGCGTTTGCAACATCCCTGTAATATAGGATATGTATGTTTCCGATATGTTACTGATATGTCAGTGTCAAAACACATTTCTTCAACATAAACATCACTTTTAGCCTTTTGGCACATATCAGTATCATACCGGAAAGAAATCGAACAACTAGAACTCGAATTGGCCTGTCAGAATGAATGTTCTGTTTCACAATTGTGCTGCTCCAGACAGATAGACAGACTGACATTTCTATCAGTATATAGTGTAACATTACACATTGCAAGCCAGTAATCATCCGGGTTCAACGCGCGAGTGATGCGTGTGAATGTGTGTGTTAGTGGGTTATAGGAAACTGATACTATTAGAAAACCGTCTCAACCATGGCTATTTTTAGGGTTCCGTACCCAAAGGGTAAAACGGGAGCCTATTACTAAGACTTCGCTGTCCGTCCGTCCGTCTGTCACCAGGCTGTATCTCACGAACCGTGTTAACTAGACAGTTGAAATTTTCACAGATGATGTATTTCTGTTGCCGCTATAACAACAAATACTAAAAACAAAATAAAATAAAGATTTAAATGGGGCTTCGATACAACAATCGTGATTTTTGCCCAAAGTTAAGCAACGTCGGGAGTGGTCAGTACTTGGATGGGTGACCGTTTTTTTTTTGTTTTTTTTTGCATTATGGTACGGAACCCTTCGTGCGCGAGTCCGACTCGCACTTGCCCGGTTTTTTTACGTTACGTATATATTTGACGTACCCCTCCCCCGCAAAACTGTTTTATACAGAAAATTACAAATAAGGCGTCTCCATGTTTATATCGTCCAAGTTCAATACCTTTGACACAGTTATGTTGTAAGTTATTTGAGATTTTCCAATAACTGTCAATGCTTGGCGAAACTTGACACACAGAGAGCCATTAGTTTCCCTCCTGTTTAATACTAACTCGACTGTACTTTCCTGCTAAACAATTAGCGTCAGAGAGACAGAAACTGGGGCAAATTTAACTTGCCAGGTTTCATTAACTACCTTTATACTACTACTACTATCATTAACTAACTAACAATGGAAATTAAATATCCCTTTGTTTGACGATAAAGTTTTAAGTCAAAATGTACCTATTTCTTTGTTGGTTTAATAATAAGTAGGTACCCTAAAACTCGAAGCCATTTATTCAAGAAGTCAAGGAAATTAACCTTAAATAAATAAAGGACTCGCCCACCGATGGTTCCGTACAAAGGGTAAAAACACTACCCTATTATAGTTCGTAGTTTCCTAATAGAGCTCGACGGCTAACCCTATTGTCTATTGTTAAGTAAAACCGCACGTGCTACTTGCCTGCAAAAAAGGGTCTTCATTATTCTGTTTGGCACCTGAGCGCGGGCTAGTCCAACACTCAAAAAACCAGTGTAAGTGCGCTCTCCGATAACGCGCCTTTGTTGCGCATCTCGATGACACATTTTAGACCGGTTCTGTAGCGTTCGACTCGCCGGCACTTATAGTATAGTTCGTAGATTCGTAACTGAGCCCGGCGGCTAATCCTATTGTCTATTCCTATTGACAATAGGATTAGCCGTCGGGCTCTATTAGGAAACTACGAACTTAGGCACTGGTCCCACCGCGAGCTAGTAAGCTATGAGCTATCGGCTATAAACACGAACAAAAGATAAGCACTCCCGTGTAAATAAAAGAGACACGGCGATATTTATAGTTACTCGCCCAGCGGTGAGCTATAAATATCGCCGTCTCTTTTATTTACACGGGAGTGCTTATCTTTTGTTCGTGTTTATAGCCGATAGCTCATAGCTTACTAGCTCGCGGTGGGACCAGTGCCTTATACTAACACTTCACTGTCCGTCTGTCTGTCTGTCACCAGGCTGTATCTCATGAACTGTGATAGTTAGGTCTGTTGAAATTTTCACAGATGGTGTATTTCTATTGCCGCTATAACAACATATACTAAAAAGTACGGAACCCTCGATAGGCGAGTCCGACTCGCACGTTTCCCGTTTTTGGTAAAAAGTAAAATAAACTAACTTATCTATAAAATAGAACTACGTTAATTTAGAAGTTTAATTTTTTAACACCTTCAAGAGGCTGTAGACCTGTGTATGTGGTTTTAATAATCAACTCGATACCTCCACGCGTTCCCGAGATAAGGAGTCTTGACAGACAGACGGACAGCCAAGAAAGTGATCCTATAAGGGTTCCGTTATTTTTTTTGAAATACGGAACCCTAAAAAACGCACATAAATCCCACTCCGACCTTTCTTCGTCAATAAGATAATAAATAACGCTATACAGGCCCACGTAAGCCAGATACTCGTGGGTACCTCTCTTTCCTGTCACTGTTGGGTAAAAAATGTCCACTTCTATTAGACGCATGACCTACTACGCAATTTACGGGGCCCGATTCGGATTTTGAAATAGACATCTATTAAATATCTTTTAGACATCACCAAGATACGATAACGATATGTTTAAGATCTAACCTATCAAATTTGACATTTGCGCGATTCTGGAGATACTCTTGAACGATTTCCTCAGAATATTACTTAGAGATCCAATTCACATCTAATAGATATCTTACGCTATCTAACGTAACAGTGACATTGGTTGCCCGAATTGCACTGCAAAAGAGAACTAGTTGATACCTAAACTATAACGTATCTGATCTAGAATGGATCTAGTATACGTGTCGTCTCTTGTGAATATCTTGAAGTTCGAATACGGCAGCCCGGCTCGTACCAATGAGTTTTTTGGAACTTATGTACGCGTTGTCCCGGCACTTTGCCACGGCTCATGGGAGCCCAGGGTCCGCTTGACAACCAATCCCAGGAATTAGCGTGGGCACTAGTGTTTACGAAAGCGACTGGCATCTGACCTTCCAACCCAGAGGGTAAACTAGGCCTTATTGGGATTAGTCCGGTTTCCTCACGTTGTTTTCCTTCACCGACTGGTAAATATCAAATGATATTTCTTACATAAGTTCCGAAAAACTCATTGGTACGAACGGGGGTTTAAAACTTTGAACCCGTGACCTCCGGTTTGCAAGTCGCACACTCTTACTGCTAGGTTACCAGCGCTCAGCGAGATGTCAACCGTTTATCAAGTGAAAATCACCCATAAGCCCATCATAATTAGTTAGTCCCTTTTCGGATTCTTTCTACAGTTTTACCCAAATACACCTCACCTATAATTTCAAAACCCGGGTCTCAGCGAAACATTATTCACAAACAAAAATCAACCATATATTGCAGAACATACGGTCTCTTTTACAGCCCATTAGCAAGTAATGTATCTCAAACGAACGATGCCAATATTAATATCAACCTTATTATACAAGCTTAAGGTTGATTTTCCATGTGAAGGTATTAGTAATACATCATTTGGAGCACGTAATTCTTTGCCTATAATTCGCGGAGCGCGCAGATAAGCGAAGAGATCATTTTTCATATAATATCGAATTATTTAATATCTATAAGTAATTTTTGGCTGAAATATTGGCTTCGGGAGTTATTGGGGTCGGAGGATATCATTTATCATTTGCTGGTTGATATTAAATTTGTGATAGTTTTATAGGTGTTTTTTGATCCCTCAGTCATAATTTGCGAAGTGAATATTTAGGTCATACTGAGCAACTTTTACAATGGGACCAACACCGAAATCTCTAATAAATAATTGGCTATCTCATACATTTTGTCTGATCATGTTTTCTATTAGAAAGCTAAAAAATATCCGTGATTTCGGGTCACGGGATTTCGGTGTTGGTCCCATAGTGAATGCTGCTTAGTATGACATATATATAAATACAGTCGACGTCAAAGATATGTTTACATTTTTCGCCTTATTACAAAGGAGTAAGGTGTAAAAGTGTAAACATATCTTTGACGTCGACTGTACCTGCAAGATATAGCTAAAGGTTGTTTAAAACCGAGTGGTAAATTCGTTTTTAAGGTTCCGTAGCCAAAGGGTAAAAACGGCACCCTATTACTAAGACTCCACTGTCCGTCTGTCCGTCTGTCGGTCACCAGGCTGTGAACCCAGAACCGTGATAGACGATAGATAGAAATTTTCACAGATTATAATATATTTGGTTGGTTATTAATGTTATAACCCGAAAATTTAAAAGTTGTTTGTTTACTTTTATTTTAATACCTAAAGATAGTTACTTAGTTGTCAAGCGGACCCCAGGCTCCTATGTGAGCCGTGGCAAAATGCCGGGATAACGCGAGGAAGAAGACCTAAAGATACAGAGTATAGGCAGGGGTGACCCTGCCTAGGACGGTAGTGATACCAACTAGGTCAGACCGTTCGTCATATTCATTAATTTAATCCTTCCATTGTGTTCCGATTACCAAGTTGAAACCAGTGTCCGAAACGGGGTATTATGGCCACCGCTATTGTCAAGTAAATATCAGATAAAGTATAAAACAAGCGGAGTGGCAATTAGTTAGAAAGTTGAGACAACCTGCGGTCAGAGAGCTATGGAGTCGCTGTTCGTTTAAAATTATTTGGCATGGACTAGTCAAAAGACTTCTGATGGAATCTGGCGGCCTAGCCAACGTGACAATCGCTTGCGCTTCGCCATCGAATCGCTTTGTGTCTATCACTCTTCCATATTAATGTGACAGTGACAGTTGCGTTTCGTTCGCTACGGAGCGGCGATTAGCATGTTGTCTACGGGGTCTAGGCTTAAATAACAAGTTGAATTAAGAAACACACAAATTACTGTTAAACCAAGCATGGTAATAGTTTTACTGATTAGTCCCGACATCAGAAATCAAAATATTCGTTATAGTCAGACCGTAAAAAGTCTGCAGCGATTTTCCCATACCATTTTTTGGGCGACTGCCCACGCAGTGCAAGTGTCATTTTAAACGTCATACTTCTATGAAATTATGGCGTATACATAACACTTACACTGCGTGGGTTATCAAATCTGATGCAGACTTTGTTTGGTGCGACTATATACGGTACAACTTACAGCAATAAAAATTACTTTTTAACACCCGGTGAATCGCGATTGGAATTTGTGTTTGTCATGTTATTCTGTTCAGTTCAGACAATAGTCGCACACTTTTTAGAAGAAATAATATTGTATGACATTCTTCTAATAGGTATAGTTTAGTAAATTTAGCTACCGGAAAAAAGGTGACTTAAAATTCCATAAAAATGATTATTAGAGTTGTTTTTCCCCTTGACAACTAACCGTTACTGTGGAGAAATTGGGGGGAGGCCTTTGCCCACCAATAATAATGGAACGATTACACAAAAAAGTCGATTCACCCGTCCAACCCTCTCTATTCCATCCTCAGTTCCTCAACCGCGATATTAAAATAATTTGCGGACAGACAATAGTTAGGAGAGTCCATAAAATCGTACAATTTACTCTCGGGAAGGGGTAGAATTAATTAAGCAATAATTTAGACGTTTCGTGTAATTCACTAACTTAATTAGTGAAGGCATTGTGCTAGTTATTCGTTATACGGGCCAGACTACAATGAATGTCATTACTTTAAAGAAAATATATGATAGTGTAGTAAATGTAATGAAGGAATGACGGCAAGTAATGAAGTTAATTTATATATCTTGCTTCAGGGTAACGATGTACAATTGAAAATAAATGAAAATTAGACATATATGTGTTCGTAATTTTTTTTACTGAACCACTTTAACCTTTTAGGGTTTTGGTTAGAGTCTGGCCTCGAAAATTTTGTCTAGTTTCTGTGTGTATTGATTAAAATGTGTAAAAATTCAATAGGTATAAAAACTACTATTTTCTGTAAGCTCTCTTTTAAATAATATGACCAATTATTAAATAAAATTTATAAAAATTAATTCATATATTTCAAGTATCTGTGACTCATAAGTATACCTACATAATTTAAATAATAGGTATAATAACATTAAACAAACACAAACATTAAACACAACATAACCGCCGTACGAATGATCCTACGCGAAGTGGGAATCACCCTGAGACTATCGACGATCTGTCTACGCAGAATCTTTGACTTCTTCGGTCACATAGCCAGAAGACACTACACTGGAGAAAATGCTGGTGACAGGAAAAAAAAAGGGATATCGAAGAGGAAGAAGTTCTATGCGATGGACTGATCAAATCAGTGACAACTCCGGCAAGAAAGTTCACGAGGCCGTTCACACTGCCGAAGACCGAAACACGTAGAAAGCAATCGTTCGAAAAGTAACTTATAGAGGTCACGACCCTCAGTTATGAGGAATACGATTCAAGGAGGAGGAAACACAACATTAATACCTATTCAAAACATTACCTACAGTAACCTGGTAAGCACATTGACAACCATCATCTATTTCTCAATGTGTTTCCACAGTGCTGCCGGGCGTATAAAGCATTTATTACTTAAAAAACTCTTTTTACCAGTTGGTTAAGAGAAAATTAAAAAAGGTCTTGGAATCGAAATATAAATTTTATTCACGAAAACGTTTAAATACTGAACCTAAATACAGTTACGGTAATTCATTAGAGTCATCGAGAAACTTGGTAACAAAATAGAAAAGTTACTTTCCTCAAACTTACTTCCCCCGGGATATCGCTGTAAGAGAAAATTCGATACGTTTTGTTCATACAAAAACTTTGCATTTGAGTTCCCCTTTTCAAATTTGTATTTTATGGACAAAACTGTACATTTTTTCACATTTATTATCGTTGTGGTAAGCTGAAAAGCTGATAGTTGTTTGGCCGAATACCGGATATTCGGCCTGACCATCGGCCGCATATCCGGTATCCGGCTCCGAATATTCGACCAACGGAACTATACATACCTACATTTCGGTTTTTCAGGTGCGCATTTTGCAGGTTTGACCTGTTTCCTAGTAAAAGTTAGCGCGGACACATTTCTAGGTTCGAAATGAGTGCGCGTGCAAATCAGTGGAACGATTAAATCGTTTTAAAATAATAAACAAGTACAATTATTTATGACCGTGTCTGTTTCTTAAATCCATGTTTACTCCGAAATCAAGCAATGTTACTTATCCGGTATCCAGCCGGATAGCAGGTCACTATCCGGTATCCGACCGGATAGTAAAATAATGGCCGGATAAGCCGGATACCGGATAGTAACCGGATATCCGGTGCAGCTCTACTCAGAAATCTAGAATATGTGGATCAGTTTGTTTACCTAGGCTCTCTCCTTAACAACGAGGGTGGGAGCGAAAAGGAGATCATCAGAAGAATCCAAATGTCCAAGTGGTGACTAAACTTACTAGGGTATGGAAAGACCGCAACATATCCCGTAACACCAAAGTTAGACTGGTGCGTGCGTTAATTTTCTCAATCTTCTTGGCGCTGAATCCTGGACAATAAGGCAGAAAGTAAGAGCGAAATTTGAGATGTGGTGTTGGAGACGCATGCTGAAAATGCCCTGGACTGCACGCCGGACTAACGCGTCCATACTCAATAGCTTGGAATAACCACAAGGCTGTCCACTATCAGAGAATCCTTATGTATTTCGGACACGTCGCTCGTAGAGACCCGGATAGCTTAGAAAAGCTGATGGTAGTTGGTAAGGTCGAAGGGGAATGAGGACGCGGTCGATCGTCAACCCGATGGTCAGACGATAAAAACCATCACCGGCTTTCCAACACCTGAAGCTATTAAAACCGTCGAGGACAGGAACACTTGGAAAAGCATGGTACATCGCACAGAAAACTCTTCAAACTAGACACGACCTTCAGCAATGAAGACGCCGCCTAAAAAGAAGAAGAGTATAAGAGTATTCTGTTGCCGCTATAACAACAAATACTAAAAAGTATGGAACCCTCGGTGGGCGAGTCCAACTCGCACTTGTCTGGTTTTTTATTTACTTATGTTATTGTTTTAGAAGTAAATCTGCTTTACACAAATGCGGGTATATAAACACATTGGAATCATCTAGCATTTTCCTTTTACATAAAACGTATTGTTAGAGCACGCGATTACTTCTTAGAGCGGAACGTGAAAAACCGCCGGATGCTAATCTAGATGGGAACTGTACTGTACAGTCGACAAGATACTTATGTATTTACGTTTTAAATTCTTTATCTTTTACAAGCTTAAATTATTTATTTTGCAATATGTGTATGTTTATACGGGGTAAATCTTGCGGTTTGCGATGAAATTTACTTACATATGATATGATAGTCGGTTGCCCGATAGGGGGGGGGGGGCTGGTGGCATAGGCTGCCGAAGCACTGAGCGCCTAGCCAAGACGCCTATCATTTGCGCCGTAGCGAACGAAACAGTAATCTCTCTCTATCACTCTTCCATATTAGTGCGACGAAAGACATTAGCGTTTCGATCACTACGGCGCAAACCATTGGCGCCTTGGCTAGGCCCCCTGGTATTAAGTTTTCCCTCCGAAAACCAAGCTAATACGGCCAATTCTAGGGACTCCAATGTGAAATAAAGACATGTTAATGCAGAGAACTGTACCAGCTTTATTATGTATGTCGTGGGAAGGAACGGGCGTTTGTCTCCGCTTTAGAATGCAGTTTGGAGCGTGGCGCAATTTTAACGCAGACAGACATACATACACTCTTCATGCTGGGTAAGGTCATAGGACAATAGGGGACTTGTAGCGTGCTTATACTTTCCAAAACAATAGTTATGTGTTTTAGAAGGGGACAAAGTAGTTTAACCCCTCGTGATATTGATACCAGAGCACGTGAAAGATTCCAAAATTCTTGATCGTTGCGACGAATTCAAGGCACGAGTGTTAGACAAACTTTGCTTCCGAGTGAAACAAAAAATTTTTCATCAATGCGAGAAAAATATTAATCGTAAGGCATTAGGAAGTCAAATCCAAATAGATACTATTAAATAATTGTCATTTGAAATCATTAAGTATTTAATAGTCAATTCTACCAGCCGACCTGAGGTAACTCAACATTTACATCACATCAACATTTATTACTCTTGTGTAAGAATGCTACTTTATCATCAGTTTTTGAAAGATAAAGACAGCCTTTACGAGCTGGTGTGGTGAAGAGATTTTTTTGAGTAAATTTAGTAAGACTCACAATTTTTATAATCTATAGAGGCTAGCTACATTATAAAGTCTAGGATAGATTTATGAAAATTCTTAGGTCAAAGTAATTCCAATAGTTGATTGTCCTATTGTCTGGAATTAATATTGAAGAAGGCAACTATTGGTACAGGCGTCGAGTCTTAGTATACATATTAACGTTATTCGGCCTCAAAGATTCTCATACCCTAAATGCATATACCGTCTCCGTACCGTCGGGGAAAAATGCCTATAGTCTTACCCTACATAAGTATTAGCCTACTTAAACCCTATAAAGCGTCTATTCAAATTGAGCAAGTCAGGACGAGTGTCCGTGTCCGTAAAGAAAGACTTTACAACTGGGGCCCAGATTTTGCCCTGGGCGATCCAGACGAGATGTTGACGGCGCGATACGCCAATACGCTACATGACACGTTTTTATTAATAGTATTCGAATCAGGATTGTTTTGAAGATATGAAGTAAGTACGGAAAAAAGAATATCGCGATTTTGACTGTGAAATATTACGTCATGGGTACCTGTAATTGTATTACAATCTATTTTATAATAAAATTTAAGGAAACATCTTTTTCCTTTAAAAAGTTAAAAATAAATCTTCAATTTTTAAACTTTTAGGTTACTTCGCACTGAAGCCTTTAATATTTACCAGTCGCTTTTCGATGAAGGAAAACGTCGTGAGGACACCGGACTAATCCCAATAAGGCCTAGTTTACCCCCTGGATTGGAAGGTCAGATGGCAGTCGCTTTCGTAAAAATTCGTGCATAAGCCAATTCATGGGATTAGTTGCCAAGCGGACCCCAGGCTCCCATGAGCCGTGGCAAAATGCCGGGACAACGCGAGGAAGATGGTGTTGATGATGACCGATGCCGAGCCAGCCGCGTGGCTCACTCCGCAATCCGTCCTGATCATAAAAGACGCGTTTTATTAGAGAGTGAGTCTTGTTTATTTTTGTTTATTATTTATTTTGTTTATTGTCATTTATTGCATTAATGTACATTGATGCATAGAAATACATGATGTTAAATACATGTGAGTCTTCTGTACCTGGTAGGTGCTATTGTTTATTCTGGAGCCGTGCCGTGGTCCCGTGGAGCCGTGCTAAACGGCGCGCCCATCGGGGCAGCGATTTGCCGCGGACCCTAATAAACCCTACGATAGGGGTTTACTGCCGCCATCCGGTTTTTACCGGCTCCTGCGCTAATAAGCTACACGATTTTCAACATTTTATGTATAAGTGTCCCGGAAAATTCTCTATTTTCATCAAGATTTTCGAATTGTAAAAATTTTGTTGTAAAAACACGTTTTCTTAAATAGATTTTAGCTTTTATCTGTATAGGTTTTGGACTATAGCTGGATGGCTTTACGGTACCCATTTAATATCTTGTCTGTACAGTCAAGTATAAAAATATGGGCGCACTCATCATACTCAAAAATGAGTCCCATAGCTCTTATGTCAGTGAATTAAGAACTATGGGACATATTTTTGAGTAAGTTGTCTACGCCCATATTTTTACACTTGACTCTACAACCATATAATAAGCCACCATAGCAATGCACGAACGAGAACTTTTCAAAGTTGCGAAACTTTCCACATGAGAATTTTCTCGGTAACTTCTGAGAATGTTCTCGAAAACGAGAATTTATTTATTTATCGTTATACCTTGAATATTCACGATAGTTTAGGTGTAGTATCCTTACCCCCAGAAAATTCCAACTTTTGGTATACCGCTTCCGGTCAGAAAAATGTATGACGGCCCGGCCAAACGGTCAGACCCAGGTGGGGGGTGCTCGACCAAATGTCATAGAGGGACCCTGGCAGTTTTTGACGCGGCCATGTTTTTTTCAATATGGCCGACTATTTTTTAATTTTTTCAAGTTTGTCCTAGCGCGCTGAAATTTTGGTCACGGAATCTCGGGGTCCCCTAGATACCTATGAAATTTTTTTTGAAAAAATGCTACAATGCGGGAAAACTGGCCACTTTTATTTTGTATGGCAACTTTTAAACTGTGCGTGATAGGTGGGGGGTGCTCGACCAAATGTCATAGAGGGCCCCGAGACAAAACAAACTGCAGTAAAAAAAAGGCCGTTTCTTTTTTATTTTTTCAAGTTGGCCCGAGCGCGCTGAGATTTGGCATGGCGCCCCGGCCTCTAGATTCCTCTTATGACAAAAAATTTTTTTTGGAAAATTCCAAGATGGCGGAACAATAAATTTCCATGTTGCAGAATGTTCTGAGAACATTCTCGAGAACGTTTCCGCTTTTTGGGAATGTTCTGCAATTTGTACATTGCTAAGCCACCATACCATAGTGAAAATAGTCGGTACGTTTTCTATGTAAGCCCGTGTCAAATATAACCCGCTATACAAACCGCTGAGAACGCGGCTAGCATAAGTTATGTATGTATGTATGTATGTATGTATGTCACTTTATTGCACATAAACAGTTATATTATGTTTGTTTGGAATTTGTCAGCGCGAACCACTTTTTTGGCGCAAACAAAATTCCATGTTGCTGTGTTTAAATAACTTATGTACAAAATAAAACGTAAGTAGCTGTTCATTTTATTATGGAAATTGACAATAATTCCGACGCGTTCAGTACCAGTCGTGCAGCTACGGTCAGAAATTTAATGGAATGTTACCATAAGACGATACATGCCGAATTTCATAGTTCTAGGTCAACGGGAGGTACCCTGTAAATTTTGATTCCCTTGAGAGTGTCGAAATATAGGTTTTTTTGCGACATAGACTACTTACTTACTTGCTACTTACTTATTTGGTTGGCGCGATGACCCAAAATGAGTCTTGGCCTCCAACACAAGAGCACGCCACTTTGATCGGTCAGGAGCGGTATCCCGCCAGCTTTCGCCGACTCCGAGCTCACGGAGATCTGCCTCCACTCTATCTGCCCAACGGTATTTAGGACGACCAACAGGACGGCGTCCATTTGGTTGGTGACATAAACGGCCGTATCTTTTTTACAAGATTTTATTTACTTTCACCTGACCGTTGTCTGTCGGTCTGTAATCAAATCTTGCAAGTTAAATTTTATCCACTTCCCGGTTTCCGATTGAGCTGAAATTTTGCATGCATGTATAAATCGGATGACAATGCAATATTTTGGTACCATCGAGCTGATTTGACGATGGAGACAGGAGGTGGCCATAGGAACTCTGTGATGAAACAAACGCAACCTAATTGTGTTTGAGGTTTTTAGAATTGTCTCGGTGAGTATAATTAGTTGTCTGTCTTAAGAAAAGTACAGTCGGCAATAAAAGCTTGTACCAAAAATGAAATTTTTGCCAAAAACTTATTTTACGTTAATTTACAATTTATTTGACGACCTGTCTGGCCTAGCGGGTAGTGACACTACCTGCGAAGCCGATGGTCCTGGGTTCTAAACCCGGTAAGGGCATTTATTTGTGTAATGGGCTCAGATATCTGTTCCTGAGTATGTATTTAAGTATATTTATATCAATTATTATATATACTTATTATCGTTGTCTGAGTACCCACAATACAAACCTTCTTGAGATGTGGGACTTAGTCAATTTGTGTAAGAACGTCCCTATAATATTTATTATTTAGAAGTTTGATTTTTCACAACTTCAAGTGACCGTAACTTGACAAGTATATGGTATAAATTTCAAGTCGATAGCTCCACGCGTTCCACCACACCAGACAGACAGACGGACGGACAATAAAGTGATTCTATAACGACAACAAAATAAAAATCAGCCATATTCGAAGATGCAATACTTTAAGCATTTAAAAATGTAAATTAAGTTACGTTAAGTTTTATTTATTTCGTCACTAACTCCGATTATTGGTTTGTCGCTGTCGCTTATCTATCGCATTAAGGTAAAACCTGTAATGATAGATTTAAGTTTTAATTACTAAATAAAAAAATATAAAAAAGCCATCAAACTAGGCCGACCAATGAAAACGCTGAAAAGTCGACGGGGAAAAATGGAAATTGTTCACGATGTAACGGCGCGTGGACACTGGCTTGCTCCACTTGTCACCCAAATATACAGTAGCGGCAAATAATACATCATATTTTTATTATATCGTTTTATTGTGGAAACTATATATTTATTTATAAGGTAGATAAAAACATAAGAATAAACTAACTTATCTATAAAATAAAACTAAAAACTAATACTAAATATAATAAAATTAATTTAAAATTAAGATATGTCTAACGCAGCGTCTTACGTAGGCGACGAACGCGCGAACGCGGCGCGGCGCGGCGCGGCGCGGCGCGGCGCGGCTAAATCAATCCTTTGATGCACATAGAAGTGTCCTACGTAAGCGATCTCGTTGCGAACGCGGCGCGGCGCGATTTGCACGCGAATGTCGGGAGGCGCGGCGCGGCGCGGCGCGGCGCGGCGCGGCGGCGGCGCGGCGAGAGGCGGCACGAAAAAAACAAACCGTTGTTGCATATGGAAGTGTCCTAGGTGAGCGATTTTGACGCGATGGCGGCGCGGCGCGGCGGCGGCGCGGCGCGGCGCGGATCTGGCGCGATCAATCTATTTGATTTTTAGACGCGAATATGACGCGGCTAGAGGCGTGGCGTATATAGAATTACCGGCTTTGATTTGATTAGTCGACTCCCGTTTGATTTCTTTATAGGTTTTCCTGTAATCAATAGGCACAAAACTAAAAAATATTCAAATTCGCGGAAATTGGTATAAAAGACGTAACTCCAGTAGCGTCTATGGCACTTACGATCCTATCCCGTCGTAAAGCCAATTTTTGCCAAAACGGAATTAATACCTAATAATAAGCAAATTAATTAAATAACCACCCGGGTAATTGTGTACTTAGTTTTTGAAGGCGGTGCCAAATCAAAATGCCAGTAAACCAAAATTTCAGACAACGAAGAACGCTGCACGTACTTGCATAAAAAGACATAGTTTACTCATAATTTAAATACGAATTTTCTAATACACCGTGTCTGCGTGCGGCCAAGGCGGTCGGACTCGGGAGTGTCTCCCTAGTCGGACAAGGCCGCCGCGCCGCGCCGCTTCGCTGTGGGAGTAGGACAAACCTATACGTATCAACGTTTTGTTTCTTCCTCACCGCGCCGCGCCTCGCCGCGTGTTCGCCGCGCGTTCGCCGCACCGCGCCGCGCCGCGCCGCTTCGCGAAGTGTGAGTAGGACACACCTATACGTATCAACGTTTTGTTTCTTCCTCGCCGCGCCGCGTCGCGCCGCCGCCGCGCCGCGCCGCCGCCGCGCGTTCGTCGCCTACGTAAGACGCTGCGTAAGAAATTGGGCCCCTTTGGCATGGTGCCGAGGACGCTGGCAGTATTTCCCCGATGTATTGCTAAGCTAATACGTTGAGCGAGAAAGCTGCCACCTCCTCGGTCACCAGTGAAGTCGATAAGCCTTTTTGTAAGCTCTATATTTTTATATTTTTTCAGGTAAGTATAGGTACATTTACATTAAGAATAACTCACGTTAGACCGGGCCGGAGCTTCCGGCGCTTACTTCTCTACGAGTAAGACATGACAGGCGATCACGTGATGCTTATCATAGAGAACGATGCTCCGGCCCGGACACGGCCCGGTCTAACGTGAGTCATCCTTTAGAGTTCCGTACCCAAAGGGTAATAAAGTTGCCCTATTACTAAGACCACTGTTCGTCTATCTGTCTGTCACAAGGCTGTAACGCATGAACCGTGATAGACAGTTAAAATTTTCACAGATGATATATTTCTGTTGCCACTATAACAACAAAAACGAAATATTTACGTGCGGCTCCCATACAACAAACATGATTATTTTGTCAGTTTTTGCGTAATGGATGGTAATGGTACGGAACCCTTCGTGCGCGAGTCCGACTCGCACTTGCCCAGTTTTTAAAATATCTTTTAATGTATATACATACTCATCAATGTATGTGTAAGTTCCTTAGAACATTCAGTCGTTAAATACTATTACTCATTCTGCGACACGGTATCACAATTAACTCCATTCAATATACCGGGTGGTAGTTATATGAGCAAAAAATTTAACAGTAGGCTGTACTCCTCATACTGACCAACATTTGTTAAGCGACTTTTAAAAATAACTTGTGGTTTGATTTTTTAATACACTTTAAAGTTTATTCTAAGACGCAATGTATTGCGAATTTTGTTATGTTTAAGGCGTAACAAGTAACGTCAATCACAATAATAATGGCGTGGCGATGGCGTCCATTGAAGTTAATATTTATTTTGTATGAAAAATAGGGAATCTAAATACTTCATAATTTTTAAAAGTTGTTGAACAAAAGTGTCACCGTTTGAGGAGTACAATCTATGTTTTAATTATTTGCTCGTATTACAGGCCACACCCGGTATAATTACTCGGTAACATTTAATACACCGAAACTTGTATCTCCACTCCACAAATTACCAACATTTGTATCGAAATGCTCCCGACGTTAGAATTAATAGCGGCAAGCACCGCCTGATCTAATTCCATTTGAAACACATAAATTAGGTCCAACCATTCCCTCGATACCTACACAATTCTAAAGGCTCCTCTACGCGATGGGCCAACGCCGGCCACTCCAAGGGACGCATTTATGCATTAGAGGGAGCAAGTGATATTGCTATATCTCATTCTACCGCATGGCTGCGTCCCTTGGACGGGCCGCCGCTGGCCCATCGTGTAGAGGAGCCAAGGCTAACTAAAATGTACCATCACGCTACGCAATAGGGTTGTTGACACATGTTGAATTTTATAACTAAATCTAGTTAAATAAATAGGAATTGTGTAGTTTATCACGATAAATTGGAAACTTAAAAATTATATGGGAATAAAAAATAAGTTTTTTGGCAAAAATTTCATTTTTGGTACAAGCTTTAATCGCTGACTGTACTTTTCTTTCCACAGGCAACTAATACTCATCGAGACAATTCTAAAATCCCCAAACACAATTAGGTTGCGTTGTTTTATCACATAGTTCATAAGGCCACCTCCGCCGGTCTCCATCATCAGATCAGCTCGATGACACCATAATATTGCATTGTCAGCCGACTTACGTACGTATGCAAAATTTCAGCTCAATCGGAAACCGGGAAGTGGATCAAATTTAACTTGCAAGATTTGATTATACACGGACAGACATACAACGGTCAGGTGAAAGTAAATAAAAACTTGTAAAATACAAGACCTCAAAGTTACAATAAATTTTTTTTTTTCAACTTTCAAAATAGGAAAGAAATATTGGTACCATTCGATTCCTTACATTTAAAAAAATATTGTATAACAACAATATACATAGGTAAACGCAATATTTTCACCGACAAAATGCTCTTACCGCTAGGCCACTAGCACTCAGTTTAATATACTCGTTAATGTATATATTTCATTATTTTAAGTTTAGTCTTATACCTAATCTTAATCCTTACATTTTTATCCTGCCATTAAAATTATAGAAAACAACCATAACAAAATCCAAATCAAAATGTAATTTAATGTAAGTCTGTTTGCCAAATAAAGCCACATTTTAAAATAACACACTGAAACTATGAACCCAGGTATTCAGCTTTTGGCTCCAATCCAAAAACAAATGCTGAAAAATTACACTAGCGAGGCGCATTTTACATAAAATAATGTGAAAATACTGAAAATACATGAAGCTCAATTCAGATTTTATAAACTTGTTACGGTTCTGAACTGGTTTTGATAATTGAATTTTAAACTGTTGTGGGACATACTAACATTGAATAATTTTACGGTTTAGACTCACTTGTTTTTAGTCACTCGCGCGACATGTTTCGGAGAGCCCAGTACGGCTACCACCAGTTTTAACATTGACAGATACGCCCGCGCGCTCGCGTCTACGTAAATTACTTTTCTCAAACATGCAATGAAATATTGATGTTATGTTCCTTATAATAGGCTGCGAAGTATGACGTTTCAGGTTCGGCTAGGACAAGAGGTATTTAATGGAATTTCATACAAAACTTGCAGGCCTAGGCCGGCAAAGTCCTCTTTTTTAATTTCCATTTCACAGATATTTGTGACACAGCATCGTGGCATTCAGCCATTAAAAAAATCTAGAGGCAGTATTTGCTTTATGGTTCGTAATGACACTCTGCCACTACGCCTATAAAAAAAAAAACAAAAAACAATGTTTGCTACAATTTGCAGTTTTATTTGTATAAAATCAACATGAACTTAATAAATAATACATTATTAACCAAATTCTGTAATTTTAAATTATAAATTTAACTACACAAATAAATACATTTAAAATATTTCATCTAAACGTTAGCGGTAAAAGGGTCTACTCAAACACGCGTAGTTATTTTTTTAAATTGTTATGGAGGCAAAGTTGAAAAATTTTCATTCTGTATTTCTGTTTTATTGGATTTATGGTGCGTTGTTGATTTTTTTACTTTAATATGAGTCCCGACAAAATAATGAAATTAATTTTAATTGTAATCGTATGAGTTGGAATTGGCAGCGTAACCAGAATTGATTTTACAGCTTGGCAAAAAAGAGTAGAAATTAAAAAGTGGCAACATTGTAGTGTCGTCCCTTTCAAACCAATTTATATAAGAAAACGGGACGACACTACAGTGTTGCCACTTTTTAATTTCTACTCTTTTTTGCCAAGCTGTAAATAACTTGCTGCGTCTGCCGCCAAGTCAAAGACGAAGTATCTATATGGTTGCTTATGGCAATTTTATTATTTTAGAATCTAAGAAAAATGGCTTACAGTTTATTAGAAACAGTTTTGTGGCATATTTTAAAGAAATGAAAGTAACTACAAAATCGTGAACACTGTGGAAATTATACTTATTTTCTCCATGCATAAAGCAACGATGTATGTGAAACATGATATCAACATGAAAGACTATGTAAACTTATGTGACGAAAACGACAGTCAGACGGATACAAGGCGAAAAAATCAAAGATACATGAAAATATACGGGTAGTAAAAATACACGACTCGTGTAAAACATATGCGTGATAAAGATATAGGTACGTGTTTAGTTATATTTTGGGTGTAGTTTACTTTTAGTTTTTTCTATAAATAAAACTTGGGTTTCGTGGATTTTTTATTTTATTTATTTCATTGCATGTTTGAGAAAAGCACTATACATACCTCGGCGGGAAATGGGGTTGCCCGCGCTCAGACCTATCCGGCCTCGCTTCGCTCGGCCGTCTATATGTCTTCGGCCGGCAACCCCTTTTGTCCCGGCCTCTGTAGTAATGTACTATTCTATACATCTCGCTTGCACTAATATGCGAGTACGAGCGAGATGCATAGAAAGTAAGTTACTTAGACGCGAGCGTATCCTGTCAATGTCAAAACTGGTGGTAGTGGTTCAGGTCTCCTTTCTCAAACACTAACAGTGCGAGCAGTTGAGTTTCGCACGCTACGGAGCGTTAACGATTGCACGTTAGCTACGCACCCATTGACATATCTCAGGACTGGCCTTACGGGCAATAATAACGGGGCATGAATGGGGCCAGTACAGCGGTGTGACACCTCTACAACGCGATTGGTCGATGAGTTCGCATCACGCGTTGCGGGACTGCACGATTGGCTCGAATTCGTGAGTGACACCGCTGAACTAGTGCCATTTTTACATCCCGTAAGGCCAGTCCTGAGATATGTTACGTCATTGTATGCACCCTGGCTAGAATAAGAACACAACAGTAACAAGTTGTACAATTTGAATAGTTCCCGCGAGGCGCAGGCGGAGCAAACCTTTTTAGAGGCATTTCAATATTTCACAAGTTGCCTCGCAAAATGCTAATGCCATTTACTGTGTATTTTGTTATTTTTCACGCGAAAAAGCTTATTCGGTCAAAATGAATAAAGATTTTAGAATAATGGAACAATAAGGGTAGGCAAAGTGAGAGTTTTTTCACGATGTAAATCTGGCTTAGGAGGAAAGGGGACGGCCCCTCCATACAAACGAAGTCTCCATTTTCCTCTCTGGATACTGACGTTATGGAAAATATTTTTACATATTTTACGTATTAACAAATGATAATAAAAAATCGTGATTTCGGCATTGGGCCCATTATAAAAGTTGTTCAGTATGACCTATAAAGTTAGTAGGGTCATTGCGTCAGTTTCCCGTCCAGTACCTGTTTCCGTCCACTTGGCGTAATTGGACCACAGGACGGTAAACTGACGTAATGACCCTACACAGAATATAAACGGTGGTTAAAACTTCAACCTGTATTACATTACCGGATTTAATGACCAAAACAGTCAAAACACGGGCATAAATAAATAAATCCCCATTTCCAGCCGTATTTTTCATTTGTACAACATAAATTCTCGCCCAAAAACGACGGAACACCAAAAAATTTACATCCCATTCAAACAACGAAAAAAAACAGTCACATTCAAATTCAAATTTAGAACCGAATTCCGCTATTAGGCCTTTGCAAACTTATGAAACATCCGAAACATGCAAAATTCAACTCTAAACCGACATGCTTAAGTCTTTATCATATTGTTCAATAATTTGGTATTATTGACAAACCTATTTGCACTAATACAAGCTATATTAAACCCTATAGCTTTGTGTTAAGGTTAGAAATGAATTTGCATGCAGAACAAGGGTTCCAAATTTGAACAGCGTTCGGGAATCGGCTGTTTGAAATGCTTTTCTACAGGAAATTATTTATACGAATGCAAAAGGAAGCTTATGATGTGCACTGTAAGGTCGATATTTCAATAATAGGTAAAACAGCTGAGAAATGTCGTTAGTATAGATGCTCATTTGAATGTTACCTGAATTAAGAGAATAACGGCCCGATTCGGGAAATGAATTAGAGATTCACTAGATATGAAATAGTATAGATATGTGACGTTCTACGGCAAAAGGTACCTTATGGCGCCGCAATTTACTTATTTATCTAATCATAATCGAGTTAATCTCTAATTCATTTCCCGAATCGCACCTTAAGAGTGGAATAGAGATAGAGTAAAGATGTACTCGTAGTGCATAATTATTTTCCATCGCATTTTCGCGGAAACGTACGAACTTGTCTTGCTATTTCAGTCAGTCTCGGTACAAAAAGTACTGAGGTTGACTGAAGTAGCATGACAAATACGAACGTTTCCGAGAAAATACGATGGAAAACAATTATGCACTACTTCTTCTTCCTCCCGTTATCCCGGCATTTCGCTACGGCTCATGAGAGCCTGGGGTCCGCTTGACAACTAATCCCATGATTTGGCGTAGGCACTAGTTTTTACGAAAGCGACTGCCATCTGACCTTCCAACCCAGAGGGTAAATTAGGCCTTATTGGGATTAGTCCGGTTTCCTCACGATGTTTTCCTTCACCGAAAAGCGACTGGTAAATATCAAATGATATTTCGTACATAAGTTCCGAAAAACTCATTGGTACGAGCCGGGGTTTGAACCCGCGACCTCTAGATTGCAAGTCGCACGCTCTCACCGCTAGGCCACCAGCGCTTACCACTATGCACTACATTTGTACGAATTTTGTTCTTGTTGCTGTACAAAATACAAAATCAATATCAGAATAAATGTATGAATATTTTAAAACTATTATTTACCATACCCGCTTGTAACATATCGCCTTTCCAATATTTATGTGCGTAGTTGTTGCACTTACCTGAAAAATATAAAACATAATATTAATACTTTTATATTCCCATTATGTACAGTCGCCATCAGATATATCGGAGCGGCCAAGGTGGTCACAAATATCTGAACACGCCTCTATTGTCAAGGCGTTAGAGCGCGTGTTCAGATATTGTGAACACCTTGGCCGCTGCGATATATCTGATAGCGACTGCACAAAGAGCAACACTCCTTCGACTAACTAATTTCGACGTTGCACGCTAACACCGGTGACGGTGTGCGAGCAAGACATCGCTATACACGTATATAGCGATGTCCCGCTCACACACCGGAGCGGCGTGCCGCTCGGGTGAATGCATTTTGTGCTAAGAATCTTGTTTATCGTTGTGAAGTAAACATTAACAAGCTTTAACGCTTTGTAGACTTTTCATTTAGTTGGTAAACATTTTTAGTAGATTTTCGTTCTACTACTAGAGTTATACTAAGAAAAGTCTGCAGCTATTTTGATAGCCCACGAAGTGCAAGTGTCATTTTAAAAGTCAAACTTCTATGAAATTATTACGTTTTAATAACACTTGACGACCGGTCTGGCCTAGTGGGTAGTGACCCTGCCTGCGAAGCCGATGGTCCTGGGTTCGAATCCCAGTAAGGGCATTTATTTGTGTGACGAACACTAATATTTGTTCCTGAGTCATGGGTGTTTTCTATGTATTTAAGTATGTATTTATCTATATAAGTATGTATATCGTCACCTAGCACCCATAGTACAAGCTTTGCTTAGTTTGGGACTAGGTTGATCTGTGTAAGATGTCCACCAATATTTATTTACTTGCACTGCGTGGGCTATCAAAATCGCTGCAGACTTTTCATGATCTAAATCTAGCGACCTGATTCGAACTTTAAGATACCTACGTCAATTTGCTTCTGTCAAAAGTGACTTTTCTTCAAACAAAAACATCACTTTTGACACTGACATCTAATCCATATCGCTTCTAGATCTATTAATTGACATATCTTAACGTTCGAATCGAGCCGTTAAGCGAACGGCCTCCTAGCCTAGTCGGTAGTGACCCTGCCTACGAAGCCGGAGGTCGCGGGTTCGAATCCTGGTAAGGACATTTATTTATTCTGAGTTATGGATGTTTTCTGTATACCTATGTATGTATAAGTATTTATATACAAGGTGAAAGTTAGTCGTGATAGTACTTAATATATTTTTCACCACACCAGCTCGGAAAGGCTTACTTTGCACTTCAAAAACTGATAGCAAAGTAGCATTTTATTCACATGTGAGACAAAGTAATCAAATGCAAATTTGAGTTGGTTTCTTATGTTTTCTGTTAGAAATTACTTTTAAATGATGATTTTGGATGATAAATATTTAATAACATTCATTTGGATTTGATTTGGTTTGTTTTTGTTTGATATTTTACATTTAATATTTGCTTCAGGTTGGTGTGGTGAAACTTTTTTTGTGTTTCACTCGGGGGCAAATTTAGTTTAACCCTCGTGCTTTGAAACCCTCGCAACGCTCAAGATTCCATTTTTCGAACCACTCGCTCGTGGTTCAATTTTGGAATCTTTCGCTTGCTCGGGTATCAATATTACCACGAGCAGTTAAACAACAACTTTGCCCCCTTGTAAAACAAATAACTATTTCTAACTCCACAAACAACGAACAATTTAATGCCCCTATATACTCTTACTAAAATCAGACAAGATTTTTTTTATTTTTTTGTTTACTTTTTGTTATTTATTTTCCTTTTATAAGTGGATTTAGGATATTACAACGACTGATTAAGATATTTAAATTAGTAAATTGAATCGCCTCTTCGAATCGGAACTGTCATTGACATCAATTTTGTCATACAGGGTGTCCCAGAATTCGACGTCAAGCCGTAAACGGATGATAGACCAAGTCATAACAGTTATCATAAAATCACAAAAAAAAATCCAACTCATGTTCTTTAAAAATTATGGTCACTTTAAAAATTCACTAAAAAATCCACACCCTGTAATTATTCAAGATTACACAATAATAAAAAAATTAGAATAAATTATTGAATTTGTAGTAACAAGAGTTAAAGAACCATTACAGGGTGTGGATTTTTTAGTGAATTTTTAAAGTGACCATAATTTTTAAAGAACATAAGTTGGATTTTTTTTTGTATTTTTATGATAACTGTTATGACTTGGTCTATCATCCGTTTACGGCTTGAAGTCGAATTCTGGGACACCCTGTATGTGTATATTGTATATATCGTCGTCTAGTACCCACAACATAAGCCTTATTGAGCTTACTATGGGACTAGGTCGATCTGTGTAAAATTGTCCTATAATATTTATTTATTAATTTTATTATTAATTTAAAGTGCGAATCAGGTCCTAGCGTAGGACAGTATATTGCTACGGTTTACGGCGTAGCACTTGTCGCTACATGGCTGTGCTACGTAATTACGTCATATATTTGGAATTTTTGGGGGGTGTATTGTAAACCCCCTTATTTAAAACTTTACAGGCCTAATTTAGTTGAAGTTATTTTTAAAATTTTGTCATTTTTATTATGTAAATGTTGCATAATTTTTTTCCTGGCCCCCATTTAAATATAATCTGTTAAACCCTCTACTTTTAGGATTCCGTACCCAAAGGGTAGAAACGGGACCCTATTACGGGAGCCTGGTGACAGACAGACGGACAGCTGAGTCATAGTAATCTAAGATTCCGCTGTCCGTCTGTCTGTCACCAGGCTGTATCTCATGAACCGTGTTGAAATTTTCACATGTGTATTTCAGTTGCCGCTATAGCAACAAATACTAAAAAGTACGGAACCCTCGGTGGGCGAGCCCGATTCGCACTTGTCCGGTTCTTAAACTTGCCACGATGGTTTGAATAAAGTTTTCGCTTTAAACCGTTTAGTACAAATTTAGTTCGCGAACAAGTTGTGGCGGCGCAAATGATGTCCATGCAACTTTCTAGGGTATGAACACACTGACGGACTATATTGTCCAGAGGAGATTTTCTCAATTTTTTTATATAATTCTTTGTTTCCAAAATATCGAGTGCCATATTCAAAAACTCGGAAAAAATTTAATTTTGTTTTCACTATTTCGGCCACAACTTTTTTTTTTAACTTTTATATTATATCTTTTTGCACCTTACAGCTCTCGTAAATACGCATCTTTTTAGCCTTTTTTGTTAAATATCATATCTTCACAACTCTCCGAGATATAAGGGGATCGCACTTTTTCGTGAAATCGGAGCCTATACTGGAGCGAACGAAAAGACTTGCAATCTGGAGGTTGCGGGTTTAAAGTTGCACCAGCTGTGGTCACGGAAAGACTGATCCCAGCAGCAAAATCTCCGTTGACATTTGCTGAGACCTCATGGCTCCTCTACACGATGGGCCAACGCCGGCCACTCCAAGGGACGCATTTATGCGTTAGAGGGAGCAAGTGATATGGCTATATCATTCTACCGCATGGCTTGGAGAGGCCGGCGCTGGCCCATCGTGTAGAGGAGCCATTAGTCTTTCCGTGACCACAGCTGGTGCAACTCAGCTGAAACGTCGGAATTTAAAACAAAATTAATGAAATTATATCGCGGTAGACCCGTTTGTGTAATTAAATATGTGTACAAAACGCGAGAGTTTACAGTGCTATAGATTCTGATGATGAATTGTGTATTTAAATTTGAAAATAAACTAGAATAGTGTAAACCGTTTCTGTAGAGCGCGGCCGAGCGAGCTGAATAAGTTGGTGCAGACTGCGGCGCAAATGATGGCCGATGCTGGTTGCTAGGGTCAGGACACATTACCGCCTTGAGACTCTAAGGCTGGTTTTAGTGTCATGCGGACCGTCCGTGCAGATCGCTTCGCACCGAACCAATATGTGACGTTCCACAGAAAAAGGTACCTTATGGCGGCCGGCGCTTACGTCGCATAGCGCCGCAATAATATTGGAGCGGCGTTAATGATAGCGTAAGCGCCAACCGCCATAAGGTACCCGTGGGACGTCACATATGTATTAAGTTCAGGGAGAGTTGTAGAGTAAAGCTGACGGGACAGCTTTCTTATATAATTTGACACCCTCGGAGCAATCCGCACGGACGGTCCATAAGCGGAGCGGAAGCGATCCAGCAATCTACCCCGACCCTCAACCCTAGTTATTCGAGGTAGAATCGTGCCAACGATTGAAGCAGCAATTTGCGGTCACCGGAAGGAAAATGACCTAAAAACCGAACTAAAACGACTTAACCCCAACCAAAGTACTAAGCACTTAAGCCCTTTTGGTGGTAACAAAACTATGTCTGTGAAAACCAGCATAGTTTGAAATGACTTAAGCGCCAACAAATGTTGATAATTTTAAGACTTTTTACTGTTAAGGGAGAAAGTATATGGCTATGAAAAAGAGCTAACATCGCGTTTAAAACTTCGGTGGTTAATGCTTTATTGAGAAAATGCAGTTTTTGTGCAATGTCTGAACAGATTTGAAGGAAGATTTATGAAAAATAAAGTAACAGCACAGAATAAATAATAGTACTAGGTACAGAAGACTCACTCTCTAACAAAACGCGTCTGTCACGATCAGCACAGATATGGCCGCTAGGTAGTAGTAGTAGTAGTAGTAGTAGTAAACTCTTTATTGTACAAAAAGACATTCTCTTTATTGTAAAAATAACATACATTTATTAAGAAGTACAAAGGCGAACTTATCCCTTTGAGGGATCTCTTCCAGTTAACCAGTTTCCAGTTAAGTTCACAGTTTCCGCATTTTGAACCTTAGGTCGCGTTAGGCTGTGTTTCCACCAGAGATAAGCTAGGATGCGTAGCGAGGGATGTGTTGGTTAAGAACCAATAGACTCACTACACGCTAAGCGTAGAAAACAAATGAAGTTGATTCTATTGGTGTTTCAAAAACACATCCCTCGCTACGCATCCTCGCATAGCTCTGGTGGAAACGAAGCCTTAAAAGTGAGTATGTATAATGTTAATTGTAATTGAATTGTTTCGGTTTTTATAGGACTATTTTGACAAAGACGAACGCTAAAGGTAACACTCCATTTCTGACCGCAGCTGCACTACTGCTCCGACACGTTGATGTTATTGTCAATTTACCATAGTAATAAGCTTTTGGCAAAAATTTCATTTTTGGTACAAGCTTTTATCGCTGACTGTACTTTTCTTTCCACAGGCAATTAATTAATAAGTACTCATCGAGACAATTCTAAAACCCCCAAAGGTTGCGTTGTTTTATCACAGAGTTCCTATGGCCACCACCTGTCTCCATCATCAGATCAGCTCGATGGTACCATATTATTGCGTTGTCATCCGGTTTATACATGCATGCAAAATTTCAGCTCAATCGGAAACCGGGAAGTGGATCAAATTTAACTTGCAAGATTTGATTACACACAGACAGACAACGGTCAGGTGAAACTAAATAAAAGCTTGTAATGAATGACAAGCCAATGAATGATAGTAACGTCGCAACAGTTGCAGCTGTCGTTGGAAATGGAGGGGCCGACTGATTAACAGTCCGCCGGACGATATCGGCCTGTCAGTTAGAACAAAATTTTGACAGTTCCGAACAACTGACAGGCCGATACCGTCCGGCGGACTGTTAATCAGTGGGCCCCTTAAAGTCGTTCGTAAATTCCTGTTTACCTCCCTTAATACACAATACACTGCTGTCAACTTCCTTGTCTATAAATTAGATACGGTTAAATACGCTCGGATTAATTATGAAGTTCAGTGACGCAGACATAAGCTGGGTATGTCCGGGTATATCCGGGTATAACCGGTTATGACCGGGCCGTGGAGCCAAGCACACCATTGGCGAGCATATTGGGTTCACTGTATTTTATTAGATAAATATAATAAATAATGAAGGGTGCCACCTTAGCCTTCTAGCGCACCATTGGCGTACCTATCTAATCCATACTATATATTATTATTAATATTATAAAGGCGAAAGTGTGTCTGTCTGTCCGTCTGTCTGCCTGTCTGTCTGTCTGTCTGTTACCTCTTCACTCTTAAACCACTGAACTGATTTGGTTGAAATTTGGTATAGAGATAGTTTGAGTCCCGGGGAAGGACATAGGATAGTTTTTTATGTCGGAAATCATCCCTGAAGAGAGTGCAAAGGGGGGTGGAATTGAAAGAAATATGAATTGCCTAATAATTGAAGTAAGCAATACGCGAATTGAATGATTGCTATTAGCATTATCCAATCGCTATACTTACTTTAGCTGCTGTCACTAATTCCACGCAGACCAAATGAGTTTTGCTAGCAGATTAATTACAATGAGTATTTTACATAAACACGCATATAACCGGGTATAGCTATATACGACTGTACTGCGCACCTATGTGCTCCATTGTTATTGAATCTGTTTCAATACCTAGCATATTAATTACGATAACACAGTGACGTAGGCATAAATCCGGTGTTAACCGGGTATAAATGACCGGGTCGTGCATCCAAGCGGATATTGACGGAAACTGCTGGCAGATTCATTACGAGATAGTGATGTTGCGTACAGACGGCCTACCGCGAACGACGTTCGTCGTGTTGCCTCTTTGCCGCACCTGTAAATTCGTACGTAAGTGTGACAGGGAGGCAACACATCGAACGTGGGTCGCGGTAGGCCCTCTGGCCTGATTGAAGCATTACCTACATAGCATATAACTAGTAACGGCCTCCTATACCACGACGACCAGCTTGGTCTAGTGGGTAGTGACCCTGCCTGTGAAGCCGATGGTCCCGGGTTCGAATCCCAGTAAGGGCATTTATTTGTGTGATGACACAGATATTTGTTCCTGAGTCATGGCTGTTGTCTATGTATTTAAGTACATATTTATATATTATATTATATCGTTGTCTGAGTACCCACAACACAAGCCTTCTTGAGCTTACTGTGGGACTTAGTCAATCTGTGTAAGAATGTCCTATAATATTCATTAATTTATTATTATTTTATTTATACCCATACCGTGAGTCACTGATAGTGTCAAAATTGATATACCTACATCTAGCTCGCACTAATTTATATGCGAATACGAGCGAGATGTATTGAAAGTAAGTTACGTTTTCGATAGTGTTATTATGTCAGTGTCAAACTGGTGGTAGCCATACTAGCCTTGAGCCTATTCCCTTTTAATGAAGATCGTTGGTAAATCAGTCAAAAGACATACACGGGTATATCCGGTTCAACAACGGCTACCCGGATATCCGGCTGCCTTTTAGGCTTGTACTTTGAATTCAATGTACTTACAATTTACATGTACATGTGTATAAAACCGCCTTCGCAAAATGCCAAAAACTAGCCAAGTAATAATGTACAACCGATATCAATAAACCCCTTTTAATGAAGATCCTTGGTCAATCAGTCAAACGGCACACACGGTATATCCGGGTCAACATAGGCCACCCGGATATCCGACTGCCTTTGAGGCTTGTGGGCACATCGCAAACAGTCAGGCAGATTGGCCTAATCGAATTTTAATCTACTTTGAGTTCAATATACTTACAATTTACATGTACCTACATGTATATAAAACCGCCTTCACAAAATGCCAAAAACTAGCCAAGTAATAATGTGCAACCGATTTCGATACATCCCTTTTAATGAAGATCCTTGGTCAATCAGTCAAACGGCACACACGGTATATCCGGGTCAACATAGGCCACCCGGATATCCGGCTGCCTTTGAGGCTTGTGGGCACATCGCAAACAGTCAGGCAGATTGGCCCAATCGAATTTTAATCTACTTTGAGCATTGCGGTGGACAGAGAAAAGTGGTTAAAGCTGTATACATTGCATTTCGCTTGTGTTTTATCGCTTTATTGAATATGTGGGAACACTCGACTGACATCATGTGTTTTGGCAAAAACACGGAATTGTTCTGAAAAGAACAGTTTGCGATCGACTGACACTCTGCGATTAAACAGAGAAACATGACGTGCCCTGACAAGGGCAGTTTTATGTTGCTCTGAGAAGAGCACTTTACGTTGCCCTGATAAGGGCAGTTTGCGTGCTCAGAAAAGAACACATTTATATTGTCCTGAGAAGGACAGTGTAATATCCGGAGCCCGCAGCATCCTCGTCGATCTCGTCGTGTCTTCAACCAGCGAGCACGTAGCAGCGGAGCGAGGCACGGCGATCCGACGACACGATGTTGACTCCACGGCGGCCGGCGAGCGAAAGGACACGCGCCGCCGGCGAACTCAGTTTTATTACAGCGCGGCACGCGCCGCGCCTGCGCAGTGGCACGCGCGCGCCCTCTCGCTTGCGCCCGCGCCCGCGCACCGACTATTCTCCATCTCACTCTATTATAAATATTTCTCTTTCTTGCTTTTCTTCTAATTGTATATATACCGTGACTTTTGTAAATAAATTATTCCATTCTTGTACATAGCAACGAGCGTTTCTCTTCTACCTAAAACCTTCTGATCCACTCATAGCCCTACCTTGCTAAAGTGGTGACCACCGACTCTGGACAAGAAGAATCACAATCAAGAAGATGCTTCCTGAAGATGAGAAGAAAAACGATGCCCCGGAAGAAACCAGTAGCGTCACCAGCCCATCTCCGGCAGCAGCACTCCTATCTCACGACGTGGCGGCGATATCACTCTCACTGCGCGTTCCACCGTTCTGGCGAGACCAGCCAATACTCTGGTTCTGCAGTTTCGAGGCGGCCACGGCAGAGCTGAAGAGAAGCCAGGCGCAGCTCGCCCAGATGGTTATCGCGCAGCTAGAGAAACAGGACATTCAAAATATCAGCGACCTAATCTACTCCCCGCCTGAAGATAATTACTACACCGCCATCAAAAACAGACTCATCTCGGTGTACGAGGAGAGCAACAGCGCGCAGACCAAGAAGCTGTTGTCCCAAGTCGAGCTCGGGGAGCAGAAACCAAGTCAGCTATTACGACGGATGAAGACGCTGAACAAGGAGAAGTTTCCTGAGTCAACGATACAGATGATGTGGCTTGATCATCTCCCGCCACACGTACGCTCCGTGCTCACCGTCAGCGAAGCGTTTAAAATTAAAACGACGCTAGAGGACCTCGCGCTGCTCGCCGACAAAATGTTGGAGCACACGCCAACATCAGCGTCGCACCAAATCGCCGCAGTTTCCACTCCCGCATCAGTCTTACCAGCTTCGCTTCCAACACCTCCACCGTCCACGTCAGCTCTCGACACCCAGTACCTCATCGGCGAAATTAGAAGATTATCACTCGAAGTCGCCGAGCTCCGTTCGAGACCACGCGAAAACTACAATCAGCGCTACAGCCGCTCTCACCGCCGTTTCCCATCGCGATCGCGAAACCATTCGCAATCGCAAGACCGAAGCCCACGCAGCCGCAGAAGCTCGCCGATGCCGTATTGCCATTACCACCGTCGATTCGGAATGGACGCTCAGAAATGTGCACAGCCGTGCAGTTTCAAACCAATACCGGCAACTCCATCACCAGCGGAAAACTAGACGTAACGCTGGCTGCGGCGGAAACCGGCGTTACAACAAGATCACACCGCCTCTTCGTACGTGACCGAACCAGCAAGCTCGTTTTCTTGGTTGACACGGGAGCCAACATCTCCGTCCTGCCAAGAACACCCGGCACGAAGGCGCAACCCCTACCCTTTCAACTGTACGCCGCCAACAATACCGTCATTCCCACCTACGGCGAGAAGACGCTGGAGCTCGATCTCAACCTACGCAGACCATTCCGATGGAAGTTCATCATCGCTGCAGTATCGAAGCCAATCATCGGTGCAGACTTCCTGGACTACCACCACATCGTAGTCGACATCACCAAAAGGCGACTGATCGACGGCAAAACCCTGCTGTACACGAACGCACAACTCTGTACCGCAAACATACCTACCGTGCGCAGTATAGACGTGCAACAGTCGTACCACAACATACTTGCCGACTACCCTGGTACAACTCGCCTCACCTCCATGAAGCTCAGCCCGAAACACAACGTCGAGCATTTCATCGAAACAACCGGACCACCACTTCACTGCAGACCACGTCCGATTGCACCGCACCGCTACGAACTCGTGAAGAAGGAATTCGCCAACATGATGGAACAGGGCCTATGCAGACCAAGCAAAAGCCCTTGGGCATCACCTCTTCACGTCGTACCGAAGAAAAATGGCGAATTACGTGTGTGTGGCGATTACCGACGGCTTAACGCAATCACTAAGCCCGACCGCTACCCAATCCCACGCATACGTGATTTCACCTACCAACTCGCCGGCAAGCAAATATTCTCCACCTTGGACCTCAACCGCGCCTACCAACAACTACCAATAGCAGAGCAAGACGTCGAGAAGAGCGCCATCATAACTCCATTTGGCCTATTCGAATTTCCGAGAATGTGCCCCGGCCTAAAAAACTGCGGGCAGACATTCCAACGCTTCATACACGAAGTACTGCGCGACCTCGACTTCGTGTTTCCATTCGTCGACGACCTACTTATCGCGTCAGCCGATAAAGCTACGCACGAAGAGCACCTACGCGCCGTGCTGAGCAGACTCGAAGACTACGGTATCACTATCAACCCGTCGAAATGCGTATTCGGACAGCCATCGGTCAAGTTCCTGGGCTACGAAGTCAGCAAAGACGGCATTCGACCACCTACCGAGAAAGTTCAAGCAATCATCGACTACCCTAAGCCGAAAAACATCGATGAACTACGAAGATTCCTCGGCATGCTGAATTTTTACCGCGAAAATATAAAAAACGCCGCACAAATTCAAGCACCACTCTGCAAATACCTACACAATGCGAAGAAGCGCGACAAAACCGAAATCAGCTGGGACGGCGAAGCTAACGAAGCGTTCATCGCGTGCAAAGCGAGCATCCAAAACGCCGCTTTGCTCGCGCACCCCTCCCACCACGCCCCGCTAGCAATATTTAGCGATGCGAGCGACAGAGCCGCGGGAGCATCACTAAACCAATTCGTGAACGAAGCTTGGCAACCACTTGGCTACTTTTCCAAGAAATTCTCCGACGCCCAGACCCGCTACAGTACCTTCGACCGTGAACTACTAGCGATATACCTGGCTACGAAGCACTTCCGGAAGATGTTCGAAGGACGCGAACTTATAATATTCACCGACCACAAGCCGCTCACCTACGCATTCACCAAAACAAGCAATAACAACGAATCACCGCGCCGCACCCGTCAGCTGTTGTATATCAGTGAATTCACTACTGATATACGACACATACCCGGAACGCAAAACGCCGCTGCAGACGCCCTATCTCGCATCGAAGCTATCGCATGTCCATCTCCTATCGACTACGAACAACTAGCAAGAGCGCAAGAGCGAGATAGCGACACCATCCAATCACTCGCACAGCAAGACAACCTATCGATGAAACAAGTCACAATTCCCGGAACTACAGTCAAACTCTACTGCGAAACATCGACGCCGCACTTACGACCTTACGTACCCGAAGAGCATCGCCGTGCCGCTTTCAACGCAGTACACAACATAAGTCATCCTGGAATCAGAACGTCACGCAAACTCGTCGCTCAGCGCTACTTTTGGCCCGGACTAAATGCCGATGTAGGCAAATGGGCAAAAGTTTGCGTTCACTGCCAACGTGCGAAAATCCAGCGACACACTGCAAGCCCTATTTCAAGTTTCCCGCCAACTACAAGATTCGAGCATATCCACATCGACCTTGTAGGACCGCTACCTACTGCCGCCAGCGGACACAGATACCTACTCACCATGATTGACCGCGCAACTAGATGGCCCGAAGCAATACCATTATGCGAGATCACCGCCGAAGACGTCGCTAAAGCTCTATACGAAGGCTGGATCTCCCGCTTCGGCTGCCCCGCTACCATCACGACCGACCAAGGACGGCAATTCGAGAGTCGAGTATTTGCGTCACTCACCCGCTTACTCGGCATCGAAAGAACCCGAACTACGCCGTATCATGCCCAAGCGAACGGTATGATTGAGAGGTTCCATAGAAGTCTCAAGACCGCACTCAAGGCCAGGCTGCAGAACGACAAGTCATGGATCGACACATTACCTAGCGTTCTACTTGGACTACGAGCCGCACTACGCACAGACACCGGTGTAAGCCCAGCCCTACTCACTTACGGCTGCAGTGTACGATTACCCGGCGAACTGTTACTACCTACGCGCGATGACGTCACCATGGACTCCGACTTCGTCGAAAAACTACGAGCGACCATACAAAGCCTAACACCGACAGCAATGATCCCGCATGGCAACAAGAAACCTATCTTCGTGCATCGTGACCTTCAAACCTGCGAACAAGTATTCGTACGAGTCGACGCCGTAAAGAAGCCGCTACAAGCACCTTACGACGGACCCTACCGAGTACTAAAACGCAACGATAAAATATTCACTCTGCAGCTACCTAATCGCCAGATGAATATTTCGATCGACCGCCTAAAACCCGCATTCATCATCGCCGACACCGAGCAAGATATACCTACAACTTCAACGACAGCAACAAATATACCTACAACTACAACGACTAGTACAACGATCGCAACGAAAATACCTACAGCTACAACTACGAGTCTACCTACAGCTACAACATCGAACAAAACTACGCAACCGACTGTACCCACATCACAACAAAACAACAACAACCAACAACAGAAAAAAGGCATCCTGAAACGAAGAAATGAACCAGACACAACCACAACCACGCAAGTTCCTACAAGCGCGAGCACGACACGCCGAGGCCGCCCTATTCGCCTGCCGGTACGCTTCGCTTGAGGGGGAACCCTGTGGGAACACTCGACTGACATCATGTGTTTTGGCAAAAACACGGAATTGTTCTGAAAAGAACAGTTTGCGATCGACTGACACTCTGCGATTAAACAGAGAAACATGACGTGCCCTGACAAGGGCAGTTTTATGTTGCTCTGAGAAGAGCACTTTACGTTGCCCTGATAAGGGCAGTTTGCGTGCTCAGAAAAGAACACATTTATATTGTCCTGAGAAGGACAGTGTAATATCCGGAGCCCGCAGCATCCTCGTCGATCTCGTCGTGTCTTCAACCAGCGAGCACGTAGCAGCGGAGCGAGGCACGGCGATCCGACGACACGATGTTGACTCCACGGCGGCCGGCGAGCGAAAGGACACGCGCCGCCGGCGAACTCAGTTTTATTACAGCGCGGCACGCGCCGCGCCTGCGCAGTGGCACGCGCGCGCCCTCTCGCTTGCGCCCGCGCCCGCGCACCGACTATTCTCCATCTCACTCTATTATAAATATTTCTCTTTCTTGCTTTTCTTCTAATTGTATATATACCGTGACTTTTGTAAATAAATTATTCCATTCTTGTACATAGCAACGAGCGTTTCTCTTCTACCTAAAACCTTCTGATCCACTCATAGCCCTACCTTGCTAAAAATACAAAGGTTTTCTGGAAAACTGTATAGGTTATTATATTTTCTTTATCGCGTGCACATTTGAGGAAAGTCTTTTCAAAAGGGCGTATTTCTCTATGGACACCATACAAAAATAAACCCTTTAAAACACACTTCTCATTTACTTCTTCTTCTTCTTCGTTACACTCTTGACAGAGTGGTCGTGGCCATTATGTAGACTTTTGAGCGACTTGTTTAACGACACGTCACCATTCCTCCCGTAGAGCTAGCTGCTTTCCGTGAGCGTGAGATTTCAAATAGGTAATAAGAACGCTTTAACTTAAATCTATATTGTATTTTAGGTACAGTGTACGTAGATATTTTATGAAAAAAAAAAATTTTACTCACACAGTTAGTAGATAAATAGAAGAGTATACCTAGTTAAGATAGAGGGCCCCAATCGGGCCGTAATTCTATTTACTGCCAACTTAAGTAACTTTAACTTTAAACTGGATCAAATCGACTAAAAGTTCTTCAGTTAATAGAAAAAGTATTGGTAATTGGAAAGAAAGCGAGTTAAGCGTTGGCGAACTTTAAAGTTTCAATTTCACGGAACACTGGCTCTTTAATGACTGTGAGAGCCGGATATAACCGGGTATAAAGTTTTATCCGGGTGCATGAAGTTCGATTGGCTTTGATAGTTGCGTGAGATAGTTTGATCAGTTGTGAGCCGGTTATGCAAACTATGAATACAACTATTTGTTTTGCAAAGCTAGTGTGGCCGGTTCGATTTTATTTTAACAAGCGTTTAGCCTGCCCTATAGCTTATAGACGCTAGTAAATTTATTTTGTGGGTTCCTTAAAGATACATTGTGTTCCCTCGGGACATTGAAAAAACGAATAAGAATAGAAAAAGAAGATAACAGAAAACTCGAGTAATATTTTCAAGAATCAAGAAATCTTTCCTCAGATAACGAACGTAAGATGAAAAAATAATATTTGCAAACAATCCACCCACTCTATCGAGCCTGCTATCTATAAGTACGTGATTTGTGTTTTCCATTCATGTTTAAGAAAAAAAGAAAGAAAGAAATTAAGAAATAAAGAAGAAAATACATGTATTTAACGCCACAACATATTACATATATTATGGAAAAAGAAGACATGCAAACATAAAAAACCGGACACGTGCGAGTCGGACTCGCCCACCGAGGGTTCCGTACTTTTTAGTATTTGTTGTTATAGCGGCAACAGAAATACAATCATCTGTGAAAATTTCAACTGCCTATGCCGATTTATGAGTTACGAGTACAGCCTGGTGACATACAGACGGATGGCCTGACAGACAGACGGACAGACGGACAGACGGACAGACGGACGGACGGACAGACAGACAGTAGAGTCTTAGTAATAGGGTCCCGTTTTTACCCTTTGAGTACGGAACCCTAAAAACGTATAAATATTGAAAATTTGATCGATTCCTTTACCCAGCTAAATACAAGAAACTTTGGGGAATACTACCTCCGCTTTAACGTATAGTTCGTTTTTTTTAGCATTAGAAAGAACTTGAAAGAAGGTAAGCGATCTTCACATGTCTTTTAATTGAAAAACCCTTTTTAAAAATCAGTAACTATTACTTATGAAAGCAGAAGAATATAAATGATCGTATTAGATTCTTAATTGTTACATATTTGCCGTGACTTATTTTTAAAACGAGTTTTTCAATTAAAAGACACGGCAAGATTGTTTACCTTATTTCTAATGCTAAAAAAAATACTATAGAGCTTTTTCTTTTTTCATAAAATATTGTGTTTATTCATTGACTAACCTTACTAACTAAATTCAGTATTTAGCCAATAAAAGTGGCTATAACCGGCTCGATGTGTTCATTATTGAGCCGATAGGTATCGGACTTGGCGCGCTGCCATATCCGGATAGTCCGGATATCCGGAACTGCATAAGGCTCTGATTGATGCAGGTTATAAAGCTTACATTGTTATAAAGCGATCGACCGTATCTGACGAGATACAAAATTACAGTAACGTATTTTAGTCCGTCATTCTTGTACAAAATTGGCAGTAAAACAAGATTTTTGGTTAGTATATCGATCAACCGATGTGTCATTTATTTCATTTTCATGTTTTTAATAAGAACGTACAGAATAAAAAATATAGGTACATTTAATAAAAGTAGTGATTGGTAGAATGATGCCATAACGTCCTTAGGGATTGTATAGCAATTAAACATTTAATTAGTTGAAAATGGGCGTCGGCGTGTATCCAGGCTCTACCCTCCCACGAGCTTCAACTTTTTGCTCGAAGCTTATCAAAGTTGCGTTGTCCAAGAGCGCGTTCGAATTAATTTTGATCTTGATTTGACATGTTACAGCTCGTACATCAACAAATGCCTACCGAAAATAAACAGACAGAGTCGCACCATAAGGGTCCTTTTGTACCTATTTAGTACGGAACCCTAAGGCCAAGCGCGCACTACGATTATTTGTCGCGCGATAATTTTATCGCAGAAATGCAACGTATGTGATTATATGTCGGTGCGCGCACATGGGACAAGAAAATATGTATTACAGCGCGATTTTAAAATCGTGTCGCAAAAATTGAAATCGCAGTGCGCGCAGGCTCTAAAAATGTATCGAGATGACCGATGCTTCGAAACTAATGTCACCTTTATATATACATACACTAGCTGTTGCCCGCGACTTCGTCCGCGTTAAGTACCTACTTTTCTTTTTTATCAATTTGTATGAAGTTTTAAGTCAAGTCGATTTTGATGTTGGTTGCTGAAATTACTTTTTTTGTATTCTCATAATAGGTACCTATGCCCTTATACAAAGATTCAAGTTCGGCACTCACAAAATATATGATCTCCATACAAACTTTCAACCCCTTTCTCACCACCTTGGGGGATGATTTTCAAAAATGCTTGAATTAGTTTTCATGTTTTTTTAATTTAATACTTTTTTTCTGCAAAAAGTTCAAGTTCCTAGCTTAAAATTAAATTTACACCCCAAGACGAACTTTCATCCCCTTTTTAACCCCCTTAGGGCTTGAATTTCCAAAAGCGTTGCAATTACTTTTTTTGTAATCGGCTAATATGTCTTTCTAAGAAGTTTCTAAGCATTTGTAATGGATTCAAACTTTGAACCCCATTTTAACCCTGCTAGGGGATGAATTTTACAAAACGCTGAAATTACTTTTCCTGTCTTCTAATAATATCCCTAAATACAAAGATTCAAGTCCCACACTCGAAAAAATGTTTGATATCCATACAAACTTTCAACGCCTTTTTCACCACCTTAGGGGTTGAATTTTCAAAAACGCTTAAATTAGTTTTCTTGTATTTTAATAATATATCTTTTAACGAAGTTTCAAATTCCTAACTCAAAAGAAAACTTTAACCCCATACAAACTTTCATCCCCTTTTTAACCCTGTTAGGGGATGAATTTTACAAAACGCTGAAATGACTTTTATTTTCTTCTAATAATATCCCTAAATACAAAGATTCAAGTCCCGCGCTCGAAAAAAATTTTGATATCCATACAAACTTTCAACCCCTTATTCACCACCTTGGGGGATGAATTTTCTAAAACGCTGAAATTAGTTTTCTTGTTTTTTAATTTGATACGTTTTAACAAAGTTTCAAGTTCCTAGCTTAAAATAAAATTTGCACCCGAAGACGAACTTTCATCCCCTTTTTAACCCCCTTAGGGGTTGAATTTCCAAAAACGTTGCAATCACTTTTTTTTCTTATCGGTTATTATGCCTTTCTAAGAAGTTTCAAAGCATTTGTAATGGATTAAAATTTTCAACCCCTTTTTAACCCTGTTAGGGGATGAATTTTACAAAACGCTGAAATTACTTTTCCTGTCTTCTAATAATATCCCTAAATACAAAGATTCAAGTCCCACACTCGAAAAAATGTTTGATATCCATACAAACTTTCAACGCCTTTTTCACCACCTTAGGGGTTGAATTTTCAAAAACGCTTAAATTAGTTTTCTTGTATTTTAATAATATATCTTTTAACGAAGTTTCAAATTCCTAACTCAAAAGAAAACTTTAACCCCATACAAACTTTCATCCCCTTTTTAACCCTGTTAGGGGATGAATTTTACAAAACGCTGAAATGACTTTTATTTTCTTCTAATAATATCCCTAAATACAAAGATTCAAGTCCCGCGCTCGAAAAAAATTTTGATATCCATACAAACTTTCAACCCCTTATTCACCACCTTGGGGGATGAATTTTCTAAAACGCTGAAATTAGTTTTCTTGTTTTTTAATTTGATACGTTTTAACAAAGTTTCAAGTTCCTAGCTTAAAATAAAATTTGCACCCGAAGACGAACTTTCATCCCCTTTTTAACCCCCTTAGGGGTTGAATTTCCAAAAACGTTGCAATCACTTTTTTTTCTTATCGGTTATTATGCCTTTCTAAGAAGTTTCAAAGCATTTGTAATGGATTAAAATTTTCAACCCCTTTTTAACCCTGTTAGGGGATGAATTTTACAAAACGCTGAAATTACTTTTCCTGTCTTCTAATAATATCCCTAAATACAAAGATTCAAGTCCACCACTTGAAATTTTTTTTGTTATCCATACAAACTTTCAACCCCTTTTTCACCACCTTAGGGGATGAATTTTCAAAAACGCTGAAATTAGTTTTCTTGTATTTTAATAATATATCTTTTTACGAAGTTTCAAATTCCTAGCTTAAAAGAAAACTTTAACCCCATACAAACTTTCATCCCCTTTTTAACCCCCTTAGGGGTTGAATTTCTCAAAATCGCTTCTTATCTCTTGTACACTTTATAAATGCAATCTGGTGTGCAAATTTCAACTTTCTGGCTTTTGTAGTTTCGGCTCTGCGTTGATGAATCAGTCAGTCAGTCAGTCAGTCAGTCAGTCAGTCAGGACACTTGCATTTATATATATATAGATAGATTATTCTTAATTTAGGTACTAATATAGTTATTTAAGTCTATTTTTAAGTTTGTTACTAACAACTATGGATTGAATCGTCCGAAATAAATGATTTTTTTTTTTATTATTTAAGTTTCGACGGCGTTATCCATCAATCTAAAATAAGCTTGATATTGGCAAAGCTGCAAAGAGAATAGAGTGCAAAGAGGATTGTCAAAGTAAATTACGTAGCCCCTGCAAATTTACTGCCATCTTTCGGCAGAAAATAAAACTGTTAGAACGCCAGTTGACTTTGGTCCTTATTCTTTCACTGATATGAGTGATATGTGTTAACTTATTAAATATTAATATTAACGCCATCTACTCGAGAGTAGGCTGAAGGTTATGGCGCCATCCCTCGAAAATATTGCACCATACCTTTGGCATAAAGATGGCAGTAAATTTATAGTGGCTACATAATGTCCGTTGACAATCCGCCTCTATACACTCAATTCTCTTTGGTTCAGGTTTTATACTGATTCGCCAGTGCTCGTAAAATGATATAACAGCGGAGTAACACAGATCGATGCACTTCCATCAGGCTAACCGTATAACCGGATAACACTAGAACCGGATTATACTCGAACCGGGTAAACTTATAACCGGGTTAACCGTGAAAGTTTGAGAGTTAGTTCAACGCGTTTATTGCAAAGTGGTAAACGTGACCACGTATTTTCATTCTCAAATAGGTAAGTTAATATTCTATTTAGTTAGATACTGTTTTTAGGGTTCCACCCAAATGGTAAAAACGGGACCCTATTACTCCTCTGTCCGTCTGTCCGTCCGTTCGTCTTTTGTCACCTGGTTGTATCTCATTAACCGTGATAGCTAGACAGTTGAAATTTTCACAGATGATGTATTTCTGTTGCCGCTATAACAACAAATACTAAAAACAGAATAAAACAATATTTAAATGGGGCTCCCATACAACAAACGCGATTTTTTGCCGTTTTCTGCGTAATGCTACGGAAAACTTAGTGCGCGAGTCCGACTCGCACTTGCCCGGTTTTTTAAGGTAGAGCAACTAGGGACAAATTTACAATAAGGTTTCAGTTCAAAACCATATCAAATTATTCAATTGGAATTGACCTCCTATTGTAAAAGAGAACATTAATTAAAAAAATTAATAAATCCATTTCCACTCCGACACGGAAAAACCGGATATCCTCCCGATGTAAAGCGAAATGAACCGATATTTTCAGGCCGAGGCACGGAGCAATGAATCGGTATTTTATACGGTGACCGATTCATTTGCTGCCTCACCGGTTCGTAGGCCGAGAGCTCGCTGCGGAAACGGGAGGTTGTTATAACGGTGGCTAAAAAATAACTGTATTCCTGTTGCCAGGGAGGTTTTGAGATTATACTGAGCAACTTTAAATCATTTATTTACATACATACCTACAATATATGTATATACAGTGGTAAGTACAACTAAATTTTAATTTTTTGAGTAACTTATTTTTATTATGGGACCAACCTCGAAATCACGAAAAAAAAATACCCTTCCATAAAAAATGGACCAGCCAAAATGTATGAAACAGCCAGATTTTTAGGGTTCCGTACCCAAAGGGTAAAACGGGACCCTATTACTAAGACTTCGCTGTCCGTCCGTCCGTCCGTCCGTCCGTCCGTCCGTCCGTCCGTCCGTCCGTCCGTCCGTCCGTCTGTCACCAGGCTGTATCTCACGAACCGTGATAGCTACAGCCTGGTTGAAATTTTCACAGATGATGTATTTCTGTTGCCGCTATAACAACAAATACTAAAAACAGAATAAAATAAAGATTTAAATGGGGCTCCCATACAACAAACGTTATTTTTGTCCAAAGTTAAGCAACGTCGGGAGGGGTCAGTACTTGGATGGGTGACCGTTTTCTTTTTGCTTTTTTTTTGTTTTTTTTGCATTATGGTACGGAACCCTTCGTGCGCGAGTCTGACTCGCACTTGCCCGGTTTTTTTTTCACGATTTCGGTTTTGGTGTCATAGTAAAAGTTGCTCAGTATAATCCCAAAACCTCCCTGGCAACGGCAATGCGGTTATTTTTTAGCCACGATGTAAATTAGCTAGGTACTTTATACATAAGTTACATTATCCAAATATCAATGCTTGCGACGACCGGTCTGGCCTAGTGGGTAGTGACACTGCCTATGAAGCCGATGGTCCCGGGTTCGAATCCTGGTAAGGGCATTTATTTGTATGATGATCATACATCGTTATCGCGGGAGCAAATATAAATTTATTAAAGAAGTGGTAAAACAGACTGCCCGTTTAGTAAAAACAGACCTTTCTGCCTACACATTATAAGCCTCCAAGAAGTTCATCATACATAGCACGAAGTTTTTGTTGCATAATGTTCATAAATCTTGCTTTACACTCTGTTAGTAAATAATGACCCGGAATCGACATATCAAATAAATATTCATGATTTATTTTGTACAACATTATTTAATTTTTGTTGATCTTAAGTGATTTTCGTAATATACGACATAAATTTTCTCTATGTTTTCTACTCTTAATCTGCGGCGTCGTGCAGTAAATATCCATTTTAATTGGCTAAATGATCTTTCGACTGCTACTGTTGTAATGGGTGCGTTTTTAAAACGACGGAAGTAATCAAATGTAGAACGATATATCGTTGAATCTAGTACTATCTCCTTCTCCGATATCAGTTCACACATTTTTTTCATAACTTCATATCCGGCATTTTTCTGCAAAACCACTTTGAACTTTTTTAAAATCTGTTTTCCATCTTTATTCAAAATTAATTTGGATATATGTTTGTATGTATTTTGTACTATGGTCAAACTTTCACTAAGAGATAGATTTTGGCACTGCAGTTTATTTATAGCATCTGTGGCCTATTTTATAAAGCTACAAGTTACAATTTACAAGCGGAAGTCTCTTTCTAACCCTATGTGTTAGAACGAGACTTCCGCTTGTAAATTGTAACTTGTAGCTTTATAAAATAGGGCACTGGTATTACTTGCAGATACTTTGCTATGAAATTTACATCTTTTCGAACTTTTGCACTGAGTAAAGATTTTTTTGCTTTGACGATGCACTGTGCGTCTGAATTACGAAATGTGTCTATAACGCTTTTTATTTCATCAAAATACTTGTTGTAGTAAGTGGTAGCCTCGATCCATGTTCCCCAGCGAATAATTGTTGGGTTTGGAGGCAAAGGAATTCCATTAAACATTTCTCTTAATGCTTTTACTCTTTTCGGAGATTTGCGAAATACTTTCTTTACATTTGAAATTAATAGGTTAACTTCTGGAAAAAGAACACGAACTTGATCGGCAACTCTGTTAAGAGCATGGGCTAAACATGTAACATGGACAATGTTCGGAAAAAGTGTTTTCAAATTTCTGCCAGCTTTCAACATATACCCCACACCATCAGTCAATAACAACAACACCTTGTCATGCTTATTGTGACCAGGGCCCCACAAATCATCCAGGGCATTTTTTACAGTATTAGTTATACTGATATTGTTCGTTTCATTTAAACATTTGCTTGACAGCACGTGTGGAGTTCCAACATCATCTTCAAGCATAGCACCTACTATAACGTTAGCGATTTGACGACCTATAGAATCTGTGGTTTCATCAACACTTACATATATATACGCGTCTTTTAATTCGTCTCTAATTATATCCATCTCTTTGTCGTATAATTCATTCACGCAAGTCTGCCTCAGCAAACATTCTGAAGGGACCTGAACAGTTTTTTCAAATTTTCCAGATACACAATCTTCAATGAAATTTTTAAATACAGGGTTCTCTATTTGAGACCACGGTATGTTACAGCTTACTAGAAATTTTGTCAGTTCCAACCTAAAATCTTTTTTGAGAGAAGTGTGTCTTTCAGAGTTAAAATGACGTTTCACGGAAGATTTAGTTTTACAAAAACTAATATTGCACTTCGAGCAAAATAGATTTGTATCGCGAGCCTCTAGCTCAGGATAATCCTGTATAAACAACCCCACAAATTCATCACATGTTATTTTCCTTCGAGGCATTTTAAAGGCAACTTCTATTTGATTATGTTGTTACAAATAAAGATCAGTCAAGATTGACAAATGTCTAAATTGACTGATAAGGTTGCGTACCTAATAGGTAATCTTTTTAAGTACCAATCAAGTCAAGTATGGAGGTAAGATAGCATTGATATTCAATAAAATAATTATACATTTTAAGGTCGTAGGTATAAACGTTTCTCTATACGAATGTCATTTCTGTTTTTGACTGTTTTTTATAATCTTTCAGTATTGTCAAATCGTATTTGCTCCCGCGATAACGATGCATGATGATGATACAGATATTTGTTCCTAGGTCATGGTTGTTTTCTATGTATTTAAATATATTATATATATCGTTGTCTGAGTACCCACAACACAAGCTTTCTTAAGCTTACCGTGGGGCTTAGTCAATTTGTGTAAAAATGTCGTATAATATTTATTTATTATTATTGTATGTCTTTCCCATCACGGAACAATGGTGTTCCGGACCTTTGGGAGGCGTGCGCGGAGCCGAAGCCAACACGTAGAGGCCCTTTTGACACTTTAATGAAATGTAAGGGGTACACCGAGCGGATGCTGCCCTTACCCGTGTCATGGGACGCACGCAATTATTTATTATTTATTATTTTCACATATTATACTAATAATAGCCCTCGGCTTTGTTTCTAAGTACGTATCGTCGGTAAATAAGAATAACTAAATAAAGTCGTGATAGACCGTTGCAAATGTGATTTAATATAAGTGCGTATATTTTGTAATTGTATTATTTTAGAGACAATGATAAGGTTTACTAAAAGCATATTTAAATGATAACTAGATTAAGTTTCAGTTTCAGTTTCAGTTTCATTTATTTTGTTAAACATAGGTTACATGAAAGATGGTAGGTACATAAATATACATTGGTCTCTATGCTTTAACCACTATGCAGGTGTACAAAATTGTCTCGTGCGGTTATCAAATAAACGCATGCTTATGTCTAAAAAATCTACCTATTATTTGAAAATACCAAATATATGAATATATATGAATACCAAATTCTAAGTAGCCCTTTAAATTAAAATATAGAAATAAAAGTGCTAATTCATTTATTATACTTAAATATATTTTTAGAAACAAAACTTGGCGCTATCGCATTCATATCGCATCAAGCGTCGATAATTGAGTTTATCGATGTAAGAACTGCCTACCTGTCATTAAATATTGCCCTCCAAATTCCTATGTCTGACTAATAACCACGGTTGGTTCAGTGGGATAATTAACAAGTATAAATCTAGAGTAAGTATTAAAAACATACGGATATAATATATTTATTATGATTACCTAGCGGAAATGAGCGTGCAAAGGCCAGTGTTATAATTATATTGTGAAATTAACCATAATCAAGTTTCTGGGTTTCTTTTTAGTTTATTGTAATAATAGTTTATATCATAGACAAAACAGACGGGGAAAGTATTAAAACTACGCCCATACGAAAACTAAATTAGTGGCAGCGTACCTACGTGTAAAGTTCCTGATTTTTATCTGTAAATATTTGATCACTAAAATTATATAACACTTTAATCTCTCGCGTTTTGTACACATATTTAATTACACAAACGGGTCTACCGCGATATAATTTCATTGTTTTTACCCACATACAAAACATCCACCAGACTTAGCATAGTCGCGCTACCCCCTCTACCACGCATACGGTAATTTTACTCCATGTTCGAGTCGAAAGTGTCTTTGAACGGACCAATCACGGCACAGGACTTCTCTCACCTCGTCCCGCGCACCCCCGCATTTTTGGCATCATGCATCGGTTTCAGCAAATAATTGCTCTAAACTCCGTGTAGAGGATTCCTAGTCTATGTTTTTACTTTAAATTCTGACGTTTCAGCTGACAACTCAACTCAGCAACTGCAACTCAGTGGTGCAACTCAGGCGAAACGTCGGAATTTAAGGTAAAAACAATGAAATTATATCGCGGTAGACCCGTTTGTGTAATTAAATATGTGCACTAAAATTATATTGCTGAAGTATGAAGGGTAACGTGATATTTTTTATCGAGCCAACTGTATCCTTAAAAAGTTTTGGTTAAAGTCTGCCCTTGCTACGACGTTGCTTAACTTTGGTCAAAAATCACGTTTGTTGTATGGGAGCCTCATTTAAATCTTTATTTTATTCTGTTTTTAGTATTTGTTGTTATAGCGGCAACAGAAATACATCATCTGTGAAAATTTCAACTGTCTATTACGGTTCGTGAGATACAGCCTGGTGACAGACGGACGGACGGACGGACGGACGGACGAAGTCTTAGTAATAGGGTCCCGTTTTACCCTTTGGGTACGGAACCCTAAAAATTAGAATACCGAAGAGGAGTAGAATCAGTCATGGTCAGACCAAGACAAGTCTGCAGCGACTTTGATAGCACACGCAGCGCAAGTGTTATTTTAACCCGTGGAGCGCCCCAGAATTACCTACCGTAGTATGGAACTCGTTACCAGCACACGTGTGACAGTAGGGCGCTCAACGGGTTAAGCGTCAAACTTCTATAAAACTATGACGTATAAATGACACACTTCGTATGCTATCAAAATCGTTGCAGACTTTTCTAAATTTTCGGTGAAATTGTAACGGTCTCTCAGACTATTCCGAAAGGCAATTTAATATAAAATATGTTTTAAAGCGAATTTAAAGTTTGATAAAATGGACTTAATGGCGAAGCACGTCTGTATCTGCCGTCGGGTCTGCACCGACCGACGTGGATTGATATTTGTACCCCTAGTATAAACATTCGTTACCTACCACGACGTGCGTACGCGTTTGCGTTAAGTGTCATTTTCTATGGGATATTGAGTTTCCAAAAAGTCCCGCTTGGTGCGCTATTCAAAACCTCATACAAAAATAGACATTACGCAAATGTGAACGCTCGTTATGCTACTGCTCGTTTACACTATAGTTCGTTTTTTTTAGCATTAGAAATAAGGTAAGGAATCTTGATGTGTCTTTTAATTGAAAAACATATTTTAAAAACTTTTTACAAAAAAAAGAAAACCGACTTCAAAAAGGATGAAATAAAATATTATCCTTTTTAAGTCCATGCGTTACCAACTGATATGTTTGAAGTCGGTGCCAAGCCAACTTTTGAAGCATACCATGATTTTGGTGCGATTCGATAAGGATGTACGTTGGATTGCTATACACGACGACAATGAACGTACTTTCTGTAGGTACAGTCGACGTTAAATATATGTTTACACTTTTCGTCTTATTACAAAGGAGTATATAAGGTGCAAAAGTGTAAACATATCTTTGACGTCGACTGTACCTAAGAACACACCTCAGAACACACGATCAAACCTTCTTGGCACAGTCCGTACCATGTTTGTCGGCACGCAAGCGTGGGATTGGGACTGAAGTTATTTCCCGACCCTTATTCAGAGGACTACATTCCAAAATATAAAACAATTCAAGGAATTTACGTTCTTGCCAAATTTCACCTAAAGCGGTTCAATTGTTTAGCCATGAAAAGGCGACAAAGAGGCAGACAGAATTACTTACACATTTATAATAGTTATTAGTACAGTTCTAATGGGATTTATAGTCGTAAAGCTGATTATTTTTGACGGGTATTGTTACTACTTGGCTTGGCACCGACTTCAAACATATCAGTTGGTAACGCATGGACTTAAAAAGGATAATATTTTATTTCATCCTTTTTGAAGTCGGTTTTCTTTTTTTTGTAAAAAGTTTTTATTTTTCCATTTTTAGTTTTAACGCATTGTTAAGAGCGCGACGCATGAATGAAAAACAACATCATGATTAACACTAAATTCGTGTATCTACTTTAATAAATATGTGATCAGGAATTTTCTCGAGTCCGTCTGGGAAATTATAATTCCTGTCACTATACTAAATCCATCCTCCGCCCCGCCACTGACCCAATCCCTCAACCCCCCCGATCACTCAACCTCACAGCGTACCAACCCCTGATCCATGTACCCCTCGGCCCTGAACCAGCACCCCTTCAACCACCAGTACCCCTTAACTCCTAACCCTAACCCCCCGATCAGTAGCCTTACCAGCTTACCAAGTGTTTGACATTGATTTATTCGCTAGCGTGTGTGTAACTTACTTTCTTTGCCAATCGCTCGTACTGGAATATTAGTGCGAGCGAGATGCATAAAAAGTAAGTTACGAAGACGTTAGCGTCGCTAACTTAGCGAATATGTCAATGTCAAACTCGTGGTAAGGCTACACTTGTACTACATCAAATTGGCGGTGTTCGGAAGCAAATGCTCGAGTTACTTTAGAAAACACCGAAATCACTTTACACGTGCCTTTAAAAACTGAGGAGTTCCCTCAGTTCCTCATGGATTCCATCATCAGACCAGAACCAAAAATAATACGGAAACACCTTGGAGGCAACTCCTTCCAAACAAAAAAAGAATTACTCAAATCGGATCACAGGTGCCGGAGTAATCGCTGAACATACTACATTTAAAAAATCATCATCATTATCATCAATACAATCATCATCATCAGGTCTACTTCATCAAAGTGGTGGTTTCCGGGAGAAAATGCTCGAGTTGCTTAAGAAAACACCCAAATCACCATGCATGTGCCTTTAAAAATTGAGGAGTTCCCTCAATTCCTCATGGATCCCATCATCAGAACAGAACCAAATTAAAATGGGGCCAACTCGGAGGTAGCTCCTTTCAAACAAAAAAATAATTACTCAAATCGGACTACGGATGTCGGAGTAATCGGTAAACGTACATAGAAAAAAAAAAAACCACAACCGAATACAGAACCTCCTCCTTCTATGAAATGGAAGTCGGCTAAAAATAAGTTACGGCAAATATGTAACAATTATGAATCTAATACGATCATTTATATTCTTCTGCTTTCATAAGTAATAGTTTTTGATTTTTAATAAACGTTTTTCAATTAAAAGACATGTCAAGATCGCTTACCTTCTTGCAAGTTCTTTCTAATGCTAAAAAAACCGGGCAAGTGCGAGTCGGACTCGCGCACGAAGGGTTCCGTACCATAATGCAAAAAAAAAAACAAAAAAAAGCAAAAAAAAAACGGTCACCCATCCAAGTACTGACCACTCCCGACGTTGCTTAACTTTGGTCAAAAATCACGTTTGTTGTATGGGAGCCCCATTTAAATCTTTATTTTATTCTGTTTTTAGTTGTTATAGCGGCAACAGAAATACATCATATGTGAAAATTTCAACTGTCTAGCTATCACGGTTCGTGAGATACAGCCTGGTGACAGACGGACGGACGGACGGACAGCGAAGTCTTAGTAATAGGGTCCCGTTTTACCCTTTGGGTACGGAACCCTAAAAACGAACTATAGGGGTTCAGAAATGCACTGGTTTTAGGTATAATTGCATACCTAGTCAAGGAAATTAGGGCCGATCGAGTTTGGCAGTTGAAGAAGATGGCGCTCTACGGTAACGTTTATGTTGGCACTTTCACACTTCGTCATAACACTCATAACTAAGTTCGTTTAAAGTTAGCTCGGTTTGACTAAGAAAAACTTAAAAAAACGCTGGATGTTACTAAAAATCGCATTAAGTGAAGACAGAACACTATAATGAGAGAGAGAGAAGGGAGTGATAGAGCGAGTAAGGGGGAAGGTAGAGGGAGAGAGAATGAGAGACAAAGAAGACTGACGAGTATGGTCGGTGTGAACCTTAGCTATAAATCTCATACCACGCTTAAAAACCAATTTCATCGTACGAAGTCCAACGGATTTCATCGCCGGACATTTTTTATCGATAAAAAAATAAATTGCTGTATTGAAATGTATTTTTCATTCGTCTCTATCACCATAGTTGTGTTCAGGCCGCGTAGCCAAGATGCCGATCGCTTACGCTCCGTAGCGATCGAAACGCAACTGTCACTGTCGCTCTAATATGGAAGTGTGATAGAGAGACATAAAGGTTTTCGTTGTCGAAGCGATAGCGATTGTAACCTCGGCTAGGCCGGCAGAACCACTACCACCAGTTTTGACATTGACAGATAAGCTCGCGTCTAAGTAACTTACTTTTCACCACACCAGCGCGGAAAGAATTACTTTGCACTTCAAAAACGAATAGCAAAGTTGCATTTTATCCACATGTGAGGCAAAGTAATCAAATGCAAATTTTGAGTTGTTTTCTTATGTTTGCTGGTAGAATTGACTTTTAAATGATGATTTTGGATGATAAATATTTAATAACATTCATTTGAATTTGATTTGGTTTGATTGTGTTTGATATTTTACATTTAATATTTGCTTCGGGTTGGTGTGGTGAAAAATGTTGTGTTTCACTCGGGGGCAAATTTTGTTTAACCCTCGTGCTTTGAAACCCTCGCAACGCTCAAGATTCCATTTTTCGAACCACTCGCTACGCTCGTGGTTCAATTTTGGAATCTTTCGCTTGCTCGGGTATCAATATTAGCACGAGCGGTTAAACAACAACTTTGCCCCCGAGTGAAACAAATAACTAGGTATTCTATGCATCTCGCTTGTACTCGCATGTTATAGCAAGCGAGATGTACCTATAGAAAGTAATTTACGTAGAAGCGAGCGTATCTGTCAATGTCAAAACTGGCGGTAGCCGTACAGTACACGTAGGGGTCATCCATTAATTACATCACACGTTTAGGGGGAGGGAGGGGGTCAAGAAAATGTGACATATTGTGACATGGGGGAGGGGGGAGACACAAACTTTGTGACGTCACTTTAACTTCATCAGTAACCGAAAATTTATTTAAATTATTTTATTCGCTGTACATTTAAATAACAAGTTTTTAAAACGATAATCGTTTTTATTCGTTTAATTTTCTTCCCTAAGCAGTTTTGAGTTATAAAATTACTAATATTTATATCGTCAAAAATGTTTTGATAAAATATTAATAATACTTAGGTACTTAATTCGATTTGGCGATTTCGTAGAAAAAATGTGACGTCACACTAGGGGGGAGGGGTTTGCCAAATGTGACCAAGTGTGACAAGGAGGGGGGGAGGGGTCAAAAAACCTAGAAATTCGTGTGACGTAATTAATGGATGACCCCGTACCATGAGTCACTGACAGAGACACTGACATACGCTAACGTCTACGTAATTTACTTTCTATAGGTACCTACATTTCACTCGCACTAATATGTCAGTATGAGCAAGATGCATAGAAACTAGAAAGTAAGTTACGTTCACGCTAACTTTTATGTCAGTGCTAAACTGTACCCCGTGTGTAAAGGGGCCCACTGATTAACAGTCCGCCGGACGGTATCGGCCTGTCAGTTAGAACAAAATTTTGACAGTTGCGAACAACTGACAGGCCGATACCGTCCGGCGGACTGTTAATCAGTGGGCCCTTTAAATTTCATTCGATAGCATGACGTGGCGTACGCGTTTGCGTTAAGTCTCATTTTGTACGGGATTTTGAGTTTACAAAACGGCCCGCTTGGCGCGCTGTTCAAAATAGACATGCAAACTCGAAACGCGGTATACAGGATTTGCCGACTGCCGTATTCGAACTTCAAGATATTCACAAGAGACGACACGTACTAGATTTATTCTAGATACGTAACGTATCATACGTTATAGTTTAGATATCAACTAGTTCTCTTTTGCATCGCAATTCGAGCAACCAATGTCACTTTTACGTTAGATAGAGTAAATCTATTAGATGTGAATTAGATCTCTAACTCATATCCTGTGGAAATCGTTCAAGAGTATCTCCAGAATCGCGCAAATGTCAAATTTGACAGGTTAGATCTTAAACATATCGTTATCGTATCTTGGTGATGTCGAAGATGTCTAATAGATGTCTATTTCAAAATCCCCGAAGGCCCCGAAGCTTTTATTCCGCCATTTTTCTCGCTCGACAAGCCAAAATCGAGTGCATTTTTGAAAACAAAGGAAAGGCTTTGTGGCGGTTCTGCTGTGTGCCCAATTTGGTCACACAACAGACACAACAGTCATGTCATCGCTACATACACGGAAAAAAATAAGCTCTAGCAAAGTACCGATTTGGCTTCGTTAAAAATTATTTAGTTGAATACAACCAAGACTTATTTGAAAAACAAGCAATTATTGCTAAAAACCTTCTTGGTTGTTTTAAACAAGTACTAATTTTTTTTTCAAATAAGTGTCTTATAGTACGCTAGTGTAATGGGGTGTGCGTGGGTAGTGTAATGGGTGTGTGTGTGTGTGTGTGTGTGTGTGTGTGTGTAGTGAGTAGTGTAGTTTGTGTGTTATATACGCGTGTTATTTACTTTTAATAAATTTAATTGCATAATTTTACCAACTTAAGTTAACCTAGTCGACTTCTTTGATTTTAACAACGAACTTTGCAGGCTCCCTCCGAGCGAAGTCACTCGGATGAAGACAGCAATAGTACATTATTGTCGAGGCTCGGAAGTAGCTACTTGCAGGCTGAGGATTCGTTTTAAACGGACGACCTTGGGAGTCCGTTTAATTGAATCCGAAGCCAGCAAGTAGCCTTCCAGCCGAGTCATATATAGTGCTTTTCTCAAAAATGGTGCAATAAATATAAATATCATAGAAATATTTTACAAAAGCAACGTTCTTACGTATACATTTTCACAGAAACAAGCCCTTGCCGCCTTTTTATTTTTTTAATAAAAAAATAGAAGTGTATTTTTCTGCCAAAAATACGCCAACCTATTTGAGACAGCTAAATAGTCGCAGTACTAATCATCTGTTTGGCTGTTTAATGGGCCTGTGCCTTCATTTGATATGGCTATTTCAAATTTTAAAAAGTTTGGAACTCGACAAATAATGGAATTTGTATGCAACATTGCAGTCCCAAAATCGAGACTGCAATGTTTTTAACTTTTTAATTTTTGACTGACCATAAACTACGCGCTTCGGGACCTATTTTTTAGACGGCAAAGTCAAGTTTGTCGTCCATTTTTGAGAAAAAACTTATTTATTTCTAGCCATTTCCTTTTCTCAGTGTAGGTATTGTGATTCACCTAACATTTATTAAAACGGATATTAAATAACAAAATAAATAAATCATAAATCTAGCCCTAAATTGCCTGAGGCATTGTTCCCAGGACGCTGGCCGCGTTCCCCCTCTGCACAACGGGGCTGAGTTTTTTCACCTAACATAATTACATATGTATGTTAGTATGTAAGGTATTTGTAATATGGGCCTTGTTGCCTGAATTAAATTTCTAATTAAATAAATAAAAATAAATAATTCTAACATACCGTATATACAGGGGGGGGGGGGGGGGCAAAAGTTGCTAAGCGGGCCAGGTGTTCAAAATGATCTTGACGCGACTTTATTCATAAAGTTAAGAGAATAAGAGTGTGTCAAGGTAATTTTGAACACCTCGCCCGCTTAGCAACTTCTGCCGCTGACTGTACAGGTATAAATCATCGCATTCACCTAGATTTTAATCCCGGTTTCCAGTAAAAAGCGGGTGGCCATTTTAAATTACTTCCCTGTATGCGTTTTCATTAAATTTATCTACGTGCAATATTTTAACGCGGTTTTATTAAAAGTCACGTATCCAGTATATTTACAAGCTTGAATTAATGTGCATGTTGGCAATGTTGTAAAGAGATGCACATTTATATTGCAAATTTAATACGTCAAAAGCACTGTCTAAAGGGTTATAGTCGCACCAAAGTCTGCAGCGGATTTGATAACCCACGCAGTGTAAGTGTTATATATACGTCATAATTTCATAGAAGTTTGACGTTTAAAATGACACTTGCACTGCGTGGGCTATCAAAATCGCTGCTGACTTTTTACGGTCTGACTATACTTATATGAGTTATATGTCGGAGAATGGCTGAATTGTGCCATCTATCGCCTTCAAGAGGCGTTTTATCACGCAAACCTTGACAAATAGAGCAAACTAGGGTGTTACAGTACACCTGAGTGGCGTTCGACGCAGTTCCGCCAAGGCGTCATAGAGTGCGCTGTCAAAACAAATGCAATCGATCTTCAGAAGGGAACGATGAGAACTAACGGGAGAAGATGACGTCTGTGGCATTTCCTGGGTCTAATCCACTGGTTTGCTTAAGATAAAAATTGTAACGTGCTATGATTTGTGATTTTGTATGATTTGTTTATTTGTTTTTGTTTGCTTTGATTTTGTATGTTTGTGTGTGTGTTCTGGAGTGGAGACCACGTCTGGGCAAACGTAGCGTGGGCGCCCTCTGGCCAGATGGCGGGATGACTTGCACAGGAGGACCGGCAGCGACTGGATGCATAAAGGATGACTCACGTTAGACTGAGCCGTGTCTGGGTCGGAGCTTCCGGCGCTTACTTTTTTATGACAGACGATCACCTGATGATTTCCATAGCAAACGATGCGCCGGAAGCTCCGGGCCGGACACGGCCCGGTCTAACGTGAGTCATCCTCAAAACGGCAGACCGGGCCACGTGGCGTACCTTGGGAGAGGCCTATATCCAGCAGTGGACTGAAACGGGCTGATGATGATGATGATGATGATTTGTAATCAGTCTTGTCCAGTAAAGGTCGTGAGTTGAATATCGCATTTCATTGAAAGCCCTCGTCATCCACGATTGAAGGTTCTGATATGCATCCGATAATATGATAAGCTTACGATTCCCTATATATATAAATATCTGCCTTGGATTTTTGTTTGCAATGCCTTATTGTCATTCCACCACAAGAGACCAAAAACTCAATAAAAGCAATATCGTTAAATATCCCTAACCTTTTTTTTTCGAAATTATCCCTAACCTCACCCAAGTCTGAATATTTCGGGAAATTCATGAGAATTTTTTGCATAATTCCTTGAGATTGGCCCAAGGCGAGTAGGCTAAAGGGTGGTTTTCCATCTGCTTAATATCTTGGCCCAATATCATCGCGTCTCACTCTCTCATTAAGCAAAATGTGAGACAAAATACACATTGGACAAAGAAATTGTACAGTTAGAATACCACCCTACACAAAAAATTTATTTTATCACGCCCATTATAATCAGAACTCTATACCAGTACTAACTATGAGTAACGGGGGGTCATGGTAAAACTGGGGGTTAAAAGAGGGGGTTTGGAATAATAGGCCTTATTAGCATTACAAGCTTGATATATAGCTAAGATTAAATGAGGTTTTAAGTACAGTAAAACAGTAAAAAGATTTTGAGGGGACCAAGTATAGCGCCGAATTTCTATGCCGGTATCTTCTTGGGGCTGTGGTGTAGGATTTTTAGGGTTTCGTACCCAATGGGTAAAAACGGGACCCTATTACTAAGACTCTGCTGTCCGTCCGTCTGTCACCAGGCTGTATCACATGAATCGTGATAGCTAGGCAGTTCAAATTTTCACAGATGATTTATTTATGTTGCCGCTATAACAACAAATACTAAAATACAGAATATAATAAATATTTATGTAGGGCTATATAGCAAACGGGATTTTTTTGCCGGTTTTTGCCTTCGTGCGCGAGTCCGACTCGCACTTGGCCGGTTTTTTTAAATTGTTTACACAGTATAACACACAATAACATACAATATTTTCTTTATAACTTCGCCAAACTGCATGAAAGGTGAGTTTGTAGGCGAAAAGAAACATTCTTTTTTTATTTTTACTATATTTTAGGGTCCCCTAGACCAGAGATATTTATAACTCCGTATAAGATAAATAAAATCTAAGAAAAAAACCTCGGATATCAAGCAAAAGTCATTCTCGAATAGATGGCGCCATATACCTTTGGCCTATTCTCGGTTAGATGGCGTTGGCGACACCGTTTGATATTTAACAATTTTAACACATATCAGTGAAAGAACATGGGTCAGTGTGGAACAATAAAAATTAATAATCATTTATCCGTAAACATATTTTGATTCATTTATACATTTTCAATTTTATTTTAAGTTTTAATCGTGTGTCGATAGATGGCAGTAAATGTACCGTGACTCAAAATTTACTTTGACAGGACCCCTCTATACTATCTATTCTTTTTGCCTAGACCCATAAACTAAAAACTTTATACCGCTTTAAAGTGCTATAATAAATAAGTCTAGCATAAAACACGGCATATGACGAGATAAGCTGACTAGCACAATACGTGTGCATAAAAATATTCACGCTGCACTTCTAGATAAGCTCTAGAACGCTTATATTTCTTTTTATGGTTTCGTGTTTAAATACTTCCGCATTCCGTTTATGTTATATTTTGTTTTACAGTACATCTGGTCCATTACGACACCCTGTGTCATATAATAATCGGACATATAATAAGCGCATTACGTAACAACGTAGAAAATTTAAATGGCCATATATGTAGATACCTACTGTAAAGCGTTGTACGATACACGTGCGAATAGGTAATTCACAACTCGTGTAGGCAAATTTAAGAAATATTATGAATAATATGAATTACCATCGCCACTATAAAGATTTTGTAATTAAAGTACCTGCATACATTGCAAGTTAAATCAATACTTGTAAAAAAGATTTGTTCCACTTCACCACCACCTGACTTCCACCCGGTTACATCCGGGTACTGACTTTTTTAAACTGACATATAAAGCCTCTTCGATACCTATATCTATATCCAATATGGTCCTCCGATCCTCATATAAAAAGGTTCGTCCCATTTAACATCCCAACATTCCGGTTAAATATACTCCGTTAGCAGCTTTTATTAAACTGACTTACAAAGCCGCTACTTCCGATACCTATTAAATCGAATATTATGGTCCTCCCAACCTCATATAAAAAAGATTTATTCCACTTAACGCCTCCGTCCCAACTAACTGCACCCGGTTATACCTGGGTTACTATAGGTACCCGGTTATAGCCGGGTACCGGCTTTTGTTAAACAGACTTATAAAGCTATTACCTACTCGTTATCCCGCAGGAATATCGCGGAATATCCCGAATATCCCACCCCGTCCGGTGAGATAAGGCATTCGTAAAGGATTACTGTATTTATCATAGTTGACATTTAAATACACACCACAAACCCGTATTATAAGGGCTTAAAGTGGACTTTTGCTTAAATTAAGTGCACGAATCGATTACTTAAAAGGGACATTTTAATGCAGCTTACATATCCTTATTATAAAGTTATAAGGTTCAGTTTTGCGTGAATGTGATGTATGTAAAGTAAAGTAAAAAGTTGGTGTGTTAAGCCAGGACTTAACCGTTAGTGGGAAAGGATTCTCGGTTCTCATTAATCTAACAGTGTGTTTGTTTTATAAAATGGATGTCACGTATCTGTATTACAATTCAGGACTATCTTTTGACCGTTTAGACTTATTTCCAACCCACTATGCAAACAAAGGGTTACATAAATTGAGTGTATGTTTTATTTAGCTTGGAAATTGGTTACCAGATTTTGGTGAGTTTTTTAATTTAAAATATGTATTTTTTTATGTGATAGTCAGCAAACGAGCAGACGAGCCGCCTGATGGGAAGCGGTCATCGTCGCCCATGGACATAAGCAACATCACGGTAGCCACTTAAGTGTTGCCGACCCTTGAGAACCCTAAATACCCATAAATAATTATGTATATCCAAAAAACCCCTTTCATCGAATTTTTTAAGTGCTTATGTGCGTAAAACACATATACGAGTATATACTACCTATCTATTAGGGTTAATTTAATTTAATTATTATTATTTTCCATTATATTGCCGTTGGATCTAAAGAGATCTTAAGAGAGCGAATTTTTATATGAATATATAGGTAATAGGAACATAGGAATATGTAGCGGTCGGAAGAAGCATGCCATACCTATGAATTCGCTAGTGTCCATATGCTACGATGTCGACTTACTATCAGGCGTTGTACGCTTGTTAGTCACCGTCGTTTGCATAAATTGTATTTAAAATAAAGTAAAGTACATTTATTAAAAACAAAAATCTGAAAAATAAAATAATCACGAGTAGAAGTCGGACCAAGAAACGTCTGCAGCGGATTTGATAGCAGTGTGTTATTTATACGTCATAATTTCATAGAAGTTTAAGGTTTAAAATAACACGTGCACCGCGTGGGCTGTTAAATCCGCTGCAGACTTTTCTTGGTCCGACTTCTACTCGTCTACCTAACATTCGTAAAACATTAAAAATGGAAGATGTTACAAAAACCGGGCAAGTGCGAGTCGGACTCGCGCACGAAGGGTTCCTTACCAAAACGCAAAAAAAAAAGCAAAAAAAAACGGTCACCCATCCAAGTACTGACCACTCCCGACGTTGCTTAACTTTGATCAAAAATCACGTTTGTTGTATGGGAGCCCCATTTAAATCTTTATTTTATTCTGTTTTTAGTATTTGTTGTTATAGCGGCAACAGAAATACCTACATCATCTGTGAAAATTTCAACTGTCTAGCTATCACGGTTCGTGAGATACAGCCTGGTGACAGACGGACGGACGGACAGCGAAGTCTTAGTAATAGGGTCCCGTTTTACCCTTTGGGTACGGAACCCTAAAAATGGAAGATAAAAACGAAACATTTTTTTTAATTCCGAATATCAATGTTTTGTTACAAAAAGCGCACAAACACAAACAGCGTCGAACACTAGAAGGCAATCAAACGCACGATCCGTCATCAGAGAAATAATTAACGAGCGCCGTGCTAGTCCCATCGTTTTACGAATTTTAGGCTCAGGATAACCAGTAACGCTGCGACTTACAGTTATGACTACGGTTATTATGACACAATTATAGCACGTTTAATATTCTTTCAAACGACACCTCACACGAACCGATCGGTCCCATAGAACTCAAGATGTGAACAAATATCAATGATGGTTGGCCGCTATCTTTGCCCCCCTTTTTTTCGACCCGTCCCCCCCTCCATAAACTAAAACCGGTCAATTCGTATTCTAGAGACTACGAGGAACACATCCATACCAGTTTTAGGTATTTAGAAGAGATGTCGACGACTTTTCTTAAAACAGGCCGGTTTCCTCCAGTCTATAGTAAGCGAACAACTTGCGAACGCGACGCGGCGCGGCGCGGCGGGCCCAAGGCGTTCGCGTTCGCAACGAGATCGCCCACGTAGGACACTATCGAATCGGATCGCGTTCGCGTGTTGTTCGCCTACGTAGGTAGTACGCTGCGTACCACTACACCAGTGTTGGCCGAAACGTTAATGCAATTAACCAATGTTGGCCATTAACCATTTTAAATTGAACGGATTATCCGTTGTTACATTATTTTTTTCGTTTTATCTCAACTTTATAGCGATGTCGACGGAGCCTAGCTTTCGCGGGGCTCCTATTCTGTGCTGTTTGGCCTTCGGCCATTTGAAGATACCTAACGAACCTATCCTACCTATATAATGGCTCCTCTACACGATGGGCCAGCGCCGGCCACTCCAAGGGACGCAGCCATGCGGTAGAATGAGATAGCAATATCACTTGCTCCCTCTAACGCATAAATGCGTCCCTTGGGGTGGCCGGCGTTGGCCCATCGTGTAGAGGAGCCATAAAATGTGGTGATATAAAAAGTGGGCATTTTGCGTTCTAGACCGTTTGCGATGTAGACTAATTGCGATTTAGGCAAAACAACACACTAATCATTTTGCGTTCTAAACCATCTGCGGATAACCCAGGACGTTATTTTGTAATATTCAACATTTCAACATTTTCTAATAAATACAACTAAACCGGTCTTCATTATAAATATCTTTTTCCTATTGTTACGTATATTAAGGTCTCACTAAACTGGTCCGATTGACTAGAATCTCTGACGAGAAATAGGAACACACGAACAACGAAAACGAGAAAATGGCGCAAAAACGGGGCAAATGGAAATGATTGTCCAATTTGTCAAGCCTAATGGGTTCCGCATTAATAAATATGGCGCGAGTAATCCGGGCATCGATCACCCGGTTGAAGTTACCCGGATCAAACTAGTTTACTTATTTATATACAGTTACTGGGAGTTATAGAGAGAACTATATGAGTATCAAACTGAGAGTTCAAACTGGTAAATATATGTTATTTTAATTTTAAACAGTTACTTTAACGACTCGCCCCGGCTTCGCACGGGTTAGCATATTGAACCTTCCTCAAGAATAACTATATCGATATGTGGAAACCGCAGGAAAATCCGTTTCGTAGTTTCTGAGTTTATCGCGAACATGCAAACACACAAACAGACAGATGCGGTGGGGGACTTTACACTCGTATGAGGTATAGTGATAGAAACGAATTTTGTCGAGGCGACTTAAAACTTCTAGAGTATTAGTTATTTAATAAAAATAAGAAACATATATGTCCACCAGCACTCAGAAAAAATAGGTGGTATTAATTACACTGTAATCCATGGAGGACTAGAAGGCTATATGGAGACATGTTTTGGTGTCACAGTTTCTGACTTTTAGTGGAATCTCTAGACTCTGACCCCCATTTCTTCCCGTAAATAGTCGTCGAAAAAAAGGTGCCTTACTGCTGTCACAAAATAAATAATAGTACTAGGTACCGTATAGAAAGGACACTTCCTACAAAAACCGAAGTTTGACAGCGATTCAGGGACGAATCATGCTGTCCCTTTCTAATGTATGGCACTATCCTTCTTGGCTATTTGGGGTTGTCAAAATTCAATCCATCCATTATTTTATCTACCCTAATAATTACTCGGAGCAATGCTGAGCCGAACGGGGCCGAGTTTGCCCGAAGCAGGCGTGTCTCACTCCGCGATTTCGTCGCTTTGCTACAGGCAGCTAAAAGAACATCCGTTCCGCCCCAATTTTGGGGTTTGCCATAAGCCGCGCGTGGCGCTGTCGCCACCTAGCGGCCATATCTGTGCTGGTCGTAACAGACGCGTTTTGTTAGAGAGTGAGTCTTCTGCACTGTACCTGAACTATTATTTATTCTGTGCCCTAAGTCAGGATCGTCTCCCCACTGCTGCTGCTAAATGCTAAACTAGTTAATAAATATAGGTTCCGCGTTAATAAATATGGCGCTAGTAATCCGGGCATCGATCACCCGGTTGAAGCGATCCGGTTGAAACTTCCCCTTCTAACTTTTAGTGCGAGTAGTCCACTACTAGAACTATGGTCCACAACTTGAAGACGTAATTAAGATTACAGTATACAGGGTGTTTGGTGCGCGCTGGTGGCCTAGCGGTAAGAGCGTGCGGGTTCAAACCCCGGCTCGTACCAATGAGTTTTTCGGTACTTATGTACGAAATATCATTTGATATTTGCCAGTCGCTTTTCGGTGAACGAAAACATCGTGAGGAAACCGGATTAATCCCAATAATGCCTAGTTTCCCCTCTGGGTTGGAAGGTCAGATGACAGTCGCTTTCGTAAAAACTAGTGCCTACGTCAAATCATGGGATTAGTTGTCAAGCGGACCCCAGGCTCTCATGAGCCGTGGCGAAATGCCGGGATAACGCGAGGAAGAAGAAGAAGAAGACACAGGGTGTTTGGTACATCGTTTGCCAAATTAAAACGGCAGATAGGTTGACTCATTTGCTCTCTTCCCAGGCCTAGAAATTTTTAATTTTGCGCACTTTTTTTTTTCAGCTCTATGCCTATTTTTCGTAAATTTCAAATTTTCACACTAAATTTCAAATCCAATATACTTTCCTCGAGAATCAGCTATTGATAGGTGAAAACCGAAAACTGTCACAAAACGGACACTGAAAATTTGTATGAAAAACTGAAGACACTTTTTTTCTTTGTCTCATTCAATAGTACCTATTATGTCTATATGATTTTTCGAAAAAAAAGTAAATTGTACCATTTTTCCTGGAAACCCCCCTTCTACGTTTCTGAAGCACCCCCACCCCCACCCCTCCCAGTTATCGACTCGCCCGTCGTTGTTTATCGCCGTCGATAAGACATCCGTCTCGCTGACAGGTATCTAATGTCAATTTGGTTTCGTTGACAGCCCTGATTGATTCATGAGCGAATGTCAATATTGGCGGATACAGGTGCACAGATGCAACGATTTTGATAGCACTCGCAGTGCAAGTGTTATTTATACGTTAAAATAACACATAAACTAAACATATGTATAAAACTAATTTACACGTTATCAATATCATTTCAAAGATGTTTGACTTGCACTGCGTGTGATATCAAAATCGCTGAACAGACTTATCTTGGTCTTAGACTGGACTTGGTCTATGATAGGGTTCTTTCCTATATTATCTGATGATCATCAAACCCTTTATAGTCAGACCGTAAAAAGTCTGCAGCGATTTTGATAGCCCACGCAGTGCAAGTGTCATTTTAAACGTCAAACTTCTATGAAATTATGACGTATAAATAACACACTGCGTGGGCTATCAAATCCGCTGCAGACTTTTATTGTTGCGACTATAGGGTACTTTCTGAAGTCCTAAGAAGCTGAAATTTGGCGACATATAAACCCTTTATATTTCGTCAATCTTACCCATTGTTATACCAAACTAGAATTTGTTATGATATGATATGATATAAGTCTAGACAACGTAAATTTTATAGCATTTTCGGTGCAGCTGAGTGGTGTTAACGGAATTGGTATAAACAATTTCAACCCTAGCATTAATTACGTTAATATTAACCTTAATTTACCATGTCAGTTGGAATTATCTATACCAATTCCGTTAACACCACTCCGTTGCACCTAAAATGCTATAAAATTTTCGATGTCTTGGATATAACCTACAAACTTAACTGTTTTTATATCTACAATCCCAAATTGTACCTGACAATACTTATCAAGTTTTTAAATAAAAAAAAAAAATCATTTTTTCAGATTAAAGGTCCATACATTGTTAGTGAACATTAAAACCTTATTACTAGTGTTAGTATAACATAAAAATAGACTAAAGTAAAAACAAATGTAAAGTAAAAGTAAAAGTAAATGTGTTAAAGTAAATGCATGTTAGAAACAAAGAAATAAATTAACAAACATAATAAAACGTACAAAAACTATAGGTAAAAAATTTGCCCCAGATGTTTTATTACTTAAATATGTCCTAAAAACATTTTTGAGGTGTGGTACCTCAAATTTAATATATAGGTAGGTACTTAAACGATCGACAACACTATCATAAAAATACTACAAACTTAAATATATATCAAAAATCCTTTTATGTTATATTTTGTAATATTAAAAATATGCTCATATTAATATTGGTCATAATATTAAAACCTCTGAAATAAAAAGGTACTTACAAAAAAAATATTAAGTATAGGTACCTATGTGGACATTTTCACTTAAAAGTATACTACATTTACTTTTTTTCAAAAATCTATCAACTTTTGGGTTATTTCTACTCAGAATCACGAGGACTTAAAAAGAAAAAAATGTGTCCCAAAAATGTCAGTTTTGTAACATATTTTGTATGAAAAACTGGGGACACTTTTTTCTTTGTCTCATTTAATAGTACTCGTGATTTTGAGTATAAACAACCCAAAATTTTATAATTTTAAAAAAGAAAAAGTAATGATACCATTTTTTCTGAAAGCCCCCAAGTAAATCTGGACTTATCATTATCATTATCTGTTATAATATTAGGTGTCTAAAATATTTGGTCTAGGAATTGAATCCACATCTTTAAAAAAAAGTAATAAGTTAACGTCCATTTTCCACTTACCATAATAAAACAATAATACAGTTAATATCATAATAAAAGTACCTTTTACAGAAACAGGTAATCTACGAAATATATTACCATAATATTACAGTACCATATCAAAAAGACAGCTATGCTCCTAATCATTTCGAGATTCTGACACCTAATTAATTGATATTTCAAAAAAAAACTATCCACAGTGTTTTCACTTAAGTAGAATAATAAAAGCACTTACCAACGACGACCATGGCTAGCAGGATAAGTAATATTTTCGGCATGACAGCAGTAACAGCACTTGGGGCACTAAAACATGGCGGCCGTCCGGGGCGCGCGCTCAACGCGATCTGAGGCCGCCCCCGCGCGAGGAGGGATGAACGCACATTCACAAACGTAACACGAAACCAACGTAATCTGAATCCCGTATATAGAAATTCAAATTCAAATTTAAATTATTATTAATTTGGCAGGCAAGAAAGCAAAAAAACAATACAAAACAGATAATAAAAGGTATAAAAGTAAATATAAAATACAGTAAAAAATAGTAAAACTTACAACCTAAAACAATGAAATAAAACATTCACAAACTTTTGCACTAAAGATGGCCGTTCTCAGATCGGTGCAGTTTTCGCTAATGTTTGTTAAATTCGTCACTGTAGTCTTTAGCCACCAGTGACAGAATTTCATTGTTCCGGAAGGCAGCCGACCTGGCTCTCAGAATGGCGAAGAAGTCAGGGACGCTCGCGTCCGCAAACATACCCTTCGCACTGCAGAAACGCGGTAATTTCAACAAAATACGAAAGACATTGTTGTGGGACGTGGGACAGATGACTGTGTTATATCTTTCCTGTAGACATACACAAGAGTTAAGGGCTATAAAGGCCCACAGAAGAGAAAAATGTACAGTTCGCGCGAACACACTAGTTTTCTCTTCTGTGGGCAATAGTTAACAGCTTGTGGGCATGTAAGTAATGATTCTCTAAATAAAAGGAGGACCTTTTCACGTGGATAAAGTTTAATAAGAAAATTAACCTTTATAGCCCTTAACTCCTGTGTATGTCTACAGGAAAGACATAACACAGTGATCTGTTTGACCCTTGTACTGTACCCTAAGCGCGTTGAAGGAGTGCCTGGTGTGGTGTACCTATTCCAAAGCTGACAGGTATAAAAACATTGGCAAAAGGCTTTGAACAGGGACACCTTTACCTCACTCGAGCAACGCGCAAAGCGTCGAGCTAACATGTTGCACCGAACCGCGAGAGCCCTGAAATGAAAAGAGGAAATAGAAATAGAAAAAGTTTATTTGGTGTCATAATAAAACTTAACCTGAAAAAAAACTACGGGTTGCACTCCGGGAGTGCCGACAGAAGTGAAAACTCAAGGACTAGTCCAAAATGTCTGCAGCACTATGTATAATAGACTCATCCTCATTTCTATTGAAAAACTTTAGTTCCGAAATTGGTGGTCAGTGAGCTTGTTTAAAATTCAAAATTCAAATTTGTAGCGTTAATTGTTTAAAATTCGAATAGAAATTGTAAAATTACCTTGCATGCAAAAGGTTCTAACCTTTTGCATGTAATGTCATTGAGTTTTTCTTTATTGATTTAAATGCCATCTAAATGAGTGGCAAACTAAACCTTACGGTCACGTGATCGCCTTACGCTGTCTCGAGTTTATAATTTTTTGCCCACCTCAAAAAGTGCCCAGCGCCGCTAAAGAAGTTTTCACTTCAAAATAAATCTTACTCTAATACACTCTAATACATAATAATAGGCCTATATTCATCTATGATACATACTAATACCAAAATCGACGCCACTCAGCAACAGTATTTGCCGGTGGCTAAGATACTTAGCCATGGTGCTGGTTTTCAGGGCAACCGGAGAGAAAAACATAATTAAATTAAATTAAATAACAAGACTAAGCTAACACGTGGGAGAAAGTGAGTTTAAACTATAGCCAGACAAAAAAAACAGTAAATACGTACATAGTAATATGTGCTTTGAACAATTATAGTATTTCTTCTTCCTCGCGTTATCCCGGCATTTTGCCACAGCTCATGGGAGCCTGGGGTCCGCTTGGCAACTAATCCCGAAAGTTGACATAGGCACTAGTTTTTACGAAAGCGACTGTCACCTGACCTTCCAACCCAGAGGGGAAACTAGACCTTATTGGGATTAGCCCAGTTTCCTCACGACGATGTTTTCCTTCACCGAAAAGCGACTTCGCACATAAATTCCGAAAAACTCATTGGTATGAGCCGGGGTTTGAACCGGCGACCTCCGGATTGAAAGTCGCACGCTCTTACCGCTAGGAAACCAGCGCTTTTTTCAAACACAATATTCTTACCCGTAAATTACTCTCAAAATGTTTCATCACACCTTCTAAGAAAATATAAATTTTAAGCGAAATCACGGTGTTTTCAAACCAAACTAAACGTATACCTACCTAGGAGAGGTATAATCAGGTCTTACCATAAAATTCCACCTCCCATCAGGAAGTAAGCCGTACAACCAACCCTTTGTTTCCCATAAAGTTTTAATTCATAATGTACCTATTGTTTGTCATAATTATCATTAGTCCTAAAACTGAAACGGTTAAGACGAAACAGGAGCTGAGTTTTAAATATTTTAGGTAAATATACTCGCCTCGCTAACGGAAGCGGCTCCTAAAACTAGTGCGATAAGGACAAGGCGAAAAATCCTGCGTAAAAATCTCAAAAATGGAGGTTTCGTACTCGACTGTTTCCTCCTCTGAAATTTAACCAATCGTAATCAAATTAAGAAATCTACATGATTATCAAATTATCTGTGTCGGACCGTTTTGCTTTTTTGGCTAATTGATATCAGTTTTGAATACTACGCCTCTCGTTGCGGCATAGTCAATGAGGCTATTTTGGCCATTTTTGAAGGGCTCTAACGCCATAAAAAACAAAAATATCAAAAAAAGCAAAACGGTCCAACACAGATATTGACAATATTAATCTGTGTTGAAAAAATCATTGCACTAGCATCAAAACCCGCGGAGGAAATCGAGTACGTTTGTATGGAGAAATAACCTCTCCTGTTGGCTCTTAAGCATTTAGGATTTTCGTAAGGTTATCCTATATACCTATAGATAGGTTAGGTTAGGTTTGTTTTATGGCAATCTGAACTAAATAAACTGTCGAAGTTGCAGGCAAACAATACATTATGACTTAAAACTTTTTGAGAAACAATAGAGACCCCAACCAACCATCTATGCTAACTTTTCACAAACTTTTTAGAGTAATAAAGTGAGGTTGTACCACAATAAAACATAATTATGACAGGACTTTGACGTATATAGTGGCACATCCACACTCTGTCACTGTAAATATGCGAACAGTTAGTTCCTCAGACTGTATAAAAACAAAAACAAAACAGATAAATGCAAGTCGGACTTTCGCAGATTCCGTACTTTTTAGTATTTGTTGTTATAGCGGCAACAGAAAGACACCATCTGTGAAAATTTCAACTGTCTAGCTATCACTTGGGTCATGAGATACAGCCTGATGACAGACAGACGGACGGACAATGGAGTCTTAGTAATAGGGTCCCGTTTTTACTCTTTGGGTACGGAACCCTAAAAATTAAAACAAGTTACTTCCGTATGGAATTACTTACGAGTACATACACTTTTAAGTTCCGCCCTCTGTAACAAGCGCTTTACGTAACACAGCATTTCACTAGTAAAAGTGAATGAGAAAATGAAATTATTGTTCGCTGGTTATCTAAGTAGTTTCGGAAAACTTCGATAGATAGCGTTTAGGCCCTATTCGCACGACAGCTTTTTCAACGCGCGTTAATAAAGCGTTTGAATGACACAAATGGATAACCATGCATGTTGGATTTTCGACTCGAAGCCTTGGTCATTAAATCGAATTTAGAGTGCGGACAGATTCAATCGCTTTTTTTTTTAACGCGCGTTGAACAAGCTGTCGTGCGAATGGGGGCTTATAGTCAGAACGTTAAGAAACTCTTTATTTAGTTCCGGAAAATTGTCATAGATGGCGCTGATATGAAACAACTGTATTTATCTAGGTGTTCGGTCGAGACTCTTCGCTATGAGACCGTTCACTGACACGACTATCAATGATCGTCGATTCAACATCCCATAATTATTTATTATTATAACCCCAAATAGAGGTAAGTATGAGTTTATTGTCCTACTGTTACTGACTGGTTGCCAGACCAGGCGTGTCTCACTCCGCGATTTCGTCGCTTTGCTACAGGTAGCTAAAAGTACATCCGTTCGACCCCAATTTTGGGGTTTGCCATAAGCCGCGCGTGGCGCTGTCGTCACCTAGCGGCCATGTCTGTCCTGATCGTAACAACGTTTTGTTAGAGAGTGAGTCTTCTGTACCTAGTACTATTATTTATTCTGTGGCCAGACTAATATACACGTGTTAAGTTGTTAACTAGCCACATTGAATACACAATCTAATAAAATAAAATAAAAACTACACGTGGAATGTATTTATTACCTAAATAATATGAACATACACAATTTTAATGAGTTAGTTTTACTTAAAAAATTTGAAAATATTAAACATATACATTTCCCACAGCAGTGTTTCGGAATCCTCAATCTTATCCGAAAACCTCTTTACAACAAAATAATATACGCTTCAAACATACTTAACTATCATCTTATTACTAGGTAACTATACTTATTTATAAAAGACAATGTTAGACTTAGATTCAGGGAGAGGACCTCTGACGCTCGCGCGGGTTCGTACCTGGTGCAAAGGCTGGCCATCGCTATCCAACGTGGTAACGCGGCAAGTATAATGGGCACCTTTGCACCCGGTACAGCCCGCGGAGGCCTTTTAGATTAAAATATTTTAATATTTAGATATATTTAAGTTACTTTTGTATGTTATAAAATAAGTCATATATACTAGACCCCTAAGTTTAAACCAATTTAATATTTAATATATGTTAGACTTATTATTATATATTAATAATTAGAATACTATTGGGTAGGGTTGCACTATAGGGTAAACCGGTCTAGATAGAACGAAGCAGTTATTATCCTTCGCCGAGATGAGAATATATCCCGCCTGGCCTCAAGTGGCGCTGTGTCATTTCTTTATGATCCAGTAGTCGGTGCCATCGGTCGATAGGGTAGGGTAAGGTAGAGGGGTTAGGGTAGGGTTTCACTTTAGGATAAACCGGTCTAGATAAAAGGTCTAGTCTAGATAAAGGTCTAGGTAGGGTAAGGTAGGGAGGGAGGGTAGGGTAGGATTACACTATAGGGTAAACCGGTCTAGATAAAACGAAGCAGTTATTATCCTTCGCCGAGATGAGTATGTACCCCGCCTGTCCCCAAGTAGCGCTGTGTCAGTTCTTTATGATCCAGTAGTCGGTGCCATCGGTCGATAGGGTAGGGTAGGGTAGAGGAGATAGGGTAGGGTTACACAATAGGGTAAACCGGTCTAGATAGAACGAAGCAGTTATTATCCTTCGCCGAGATGAGTATGTACCCCGGCTGTCCCCAAGTAGAGCTGTGTCAGTTCTTTATGATCCAGTAGTCGGTGCCATCGGTCGATAGGGTAGGGTAGGGTAGAGGAGATAGGGTAGGGTTACACAATAGGGTAAATCGGTCTAGATAGAACGAAGCAGTTATTATCCTTCGCCGAGATGAGTATGTACCCCGCCTGTCCCCAAGTAGAGCTGTGTCAGTTCTTTATGATCCAGTAGTCGGTGCCATCGGTCGATAGGGTAGGGTAGGGTAGAGGAGATAGGGTAGGGTTACACAATAGGGTAAATCGGTCTAGATAGAACGAAGCAGTTATTATCCTTCGCCGAGATGAGTATGTACCCCGCCTGTCCCCAAGTAGCGCTGTGTCAGTTCTTTATGATCCAGTAGTCGGTGCCATCGGTCGATAGGGTAGGGTAGGGTAGAGGAGATAGGGTAGGGTTACACAATAGGGTAAACCGGTCTAGATAGAACGAAGCAGTTATTGTCCTTCGCCGAGATGAGTATGTACCCCGCCTGTCCCCAAGTGGCGCCGTGGGAGTTCTTTATAATCCAGTAGTCGGTGCCGTCGCGAACTCCGTAGCCGACTACCACGACGCCGTGGTTCGTGTGCCCTTTGTTACTGGGAATAAACATTAAACAATTAATTTTAATTTATCTTTTGTGTCCGCTATTTGCACATTTATCTTTGTTGTGCTATGCAATTAAGTTTAAATAAATTAAATCGACTGAGAAAGCAGTTTGTTGACCACGGGGTGAAATTTTTGCTTTATACTTTTCATTTGGAAAACGAGGAAGGTAATATATGTACATGTATATTATAGTATCTTATGCCCGCAACTTCGTCTGCAATGATAATGATGATAATGGTCGATAAAAACTATCATAATATGCCCTTTCTCAGGCCTTGAACTATCTCCTTACCAAATTTTATCTCAATCGGTTCAGCGATTTCAGCGTGAAGTTCAGTGCGTTTGTTTGTCTGTTTGTCTGTCTGTCTGTCTGTCTGTCTGTATATTTTGTCTGTTTGTATGTCTGTCTGATGCGTAACATACCAGTCAGGGTCGTAGAAGATGCCGCTGTCATAATACCGCATCTTCTTGTTGAAGTTGATGGAGACAGCCACTGGTCCATACTTGTAGAGGGCCACCTTCATGGCCTGGGGGTTGTGGGGGGTCGGCTTCGAGTAGCCTTTGATGGTGTATGTGGTTGTCATGTTGTCCTTGTGGCATAAGCCATCCTGTATAATAAAAAAAGTTAACCAAAATGATCTATATAGACGGCCGACCGTGCTTTAGGTTACTTTTCGTTCATGTCGTCTCAGATATGGGTGAATATACAGTTTGTGTCTGACCATGGGGCTTTAAATCCAGGGCTTGATTTTACTCGCTAAACTGAGCTACTATGGGACCAACCCTAAAATCGGGGGAAAATATTTGGCTTTTCCATAGAAAACGTCGACATCTCATCAGCCAAAATGTATGAAACGGTGCAAAAAATTTTCGGGATTTTGGGATTGGTGCTATAATAAAAGTAGCTCAGTTTAGCGAGTATAATCGAGCCCCGGATTTAAAGCCCTATGGTCAGACACACCCTGTATATGGTATCGACGCATTCAGTGTAATGCCCTGAACACAAATATATGAGATGACAAGCGCGAAATTGGTGGGGGTACTTAGTTGCTGTGACGCGCTAAGTAAAAACTTAACAATAGACAAAGGATTAGCCGGTCGGGGCCAGCTACAAATCGAACAACTATATGTACCGTAAAATGGGGTGAGTAGGGTCAAAACTGAAATTCAAACCTCGAAAACATTTTATTTTTACATATGTAAACTGAATGGTGTATACAGGACAGGGTGCTTCCTGTAACAGGAGCAATAAATTAAACTAAAGGCTGTACTCCTCAAACTGACCAACATTTGTTCAGCAACTTTTAAAAATACTGAATCCTTTAGACTTCCTCTTTTTCATACAAAATAAATATTGCCTTCAATGTACGCTGACATCTGTGTGTTTGACGTTTCTTGTCACGCTTTTAATATAACAAAATTTGCAATACATTGCGTCTTAGAATAAACTTTAAAGTGTAATAAAAATCAAAACATGAGTTATTTTCAAAAGTTGCTGAACAAATGTTGGTCAGTTTGAGGAGTAAGGCATACAGTTTAATTTATTGCTCCTGGTACAGAAAACACACTGTATATTTATTTATTTATTTATTTAAACTTTATTGCACAAAGTATATACAAAAATGTACAAATGGCGGACTTAATGCCAAATGTATAATATGTATAATAAGTGTTCCGGACGTTTGTATTTTAGTTTTTATTTTATTGTGGGTAGCTCCATTTCATAACTTTGACGATAAAGAGGAAAACCCACCTCACCCCGTAGTGCCTCGTATTTGGGGTGAGAGGGGTTTTCATACAAAGATGATTTTGGAAGATTGTTGGATCGATTTTTTTTTGTTATGCGTATTACTATAACTCCTTTTTAAATTGGAATACATTGTTTTTGTAGCAGTAGCCTTAAAATCCCTTCTCACCCCCCTCTCAAACCTTCTCTCCCCATTCATACCCCCACCTCTCCCCGCGAAACCTACTCACCCTGTTTTACGGTACCTACATAAATGTGACGTCTCACAGGTAAAGGTACCTTATTGCGGTTGGCGCTTACGCTATTATTAACGTCGCTCCAATATTATTGCGGCGCTATGCGACGTAAGCGCCAGCCGCCATAAAGGTACCTATTGCCGTGGAACGTCACAAATATAGTTTAGTAGAGGAACCCACCTGTTCAAGATAAGAGCCGTACTCCTTCTCCACAGGGAGGCCATGTTTGACGATGTATTGGAAGGCGCTCTCCATCCAGCCGCCGTCGCAACCCATGCAGCCCAATCTAAACAACACATCAATATACACTGTACAATAAGAGCGTGACCGGTAAAATACCGGTGTATTGCCATATTTTAAACCATTTTCTTTCACGCCTTCTGATTGTACATAGATTCTAGATATATCTTCAAACCTTTTTCTTTAGTTTGACTTGCCCAGAACGCAATGATAGAAGTGGATTTTTTTGAAAACATATGCAAGACCCGTTTTAATTCCTATGTGGAGGAGGTATTTTTTAATTTTTCTTGCGTTCTGGTAAGTAGTAAACATTTTTATACTCCATATTAATGCTTCATTTACTTAATTACAAACGCCTTCGATTTATTTATATGCAATAGGCCCCTGTTTCACCAACGTGACAGGTGCGACGAATTGTAAAATCACTGTTGCTGACGTCACAGGCATCCATGGGCTACGGTTACCGCTTACCATCGGGCGGGCCGTATTCCTGTTTGCCACCATCATTGTATTATTAAAAAAAACTTTATGATATCGGAAAAAACAGATATTTCTCTTGCTAAGTTTATGACAATTGTCACAAGGAAACACTACAATTGTCACGAAATTCCGACATATAACTCATTACCTGTCAAGAATTACCTACAATTCTTCTAAATCTTTGACAAATGTCAGAAACTTCGCAGGAGAAATATCTGTTTTTTTCCGATTTAATAAAGTTTTTTTAAATAATACAATGATGGTGGCAAACAGGAATACGGCCCGCCCGATGGTAAGTGGTAATCGTTGCCCATGGATGCCTGTGACGTCATCAACAGTGATTTTACAATTCGTCGCACCTGTCACCAATGTGAAATTGGGGCCTGTGGTTTCATGACTTTTTGGGCCTTTTCGGGTACGTACAGAAGAACGTACTGCCTCATTAACGTGAATCAAAAGCGACATTCTTTTTTTATTGAAGTTTAGGTGGGATACTGTCAGATGTTTTTTATTATTTTTTACGAAGCATTGTAGGCAAAAGAACATTCTATTCAGCCAGTACTTTTTTTCTATGTCACATCCTTAAAATATATGTACAGTCACCTGCAATAATATGTTACTCTTCGAAGGCCGCAAAAATATGTGACACGCTCTTATGGCTCTATAAATAAGATCGTGTCAGATATTTTTGCCGCCTTCGTTGTGTAACATACTATTGCAGGTGACTGTACATGTACACCGGTCAAGCTCTTGTCAAACACACTGTACATAAAGGATGACTCACGCTAGACCGGCCCGGGGCCGGGCCGGAGCTTCGGGTGCATCGTTTTCTGTGAAAAATATCACGTGCTCGCCTGTCATGTCATAGAAAAGTAAGCGCCGGAAGCTCCGGCCCGGACTCGGCCCGGTCTAACGTGAGTCGTCCTTAAAGGGCCCGTGTCTGCCTGTCAAAATTTCGGCTTTCTAAGAGCTTTCATATTGTCCGATCCGATATCAGATGTCGGATAAAATAAAATATGAGACATGTGTTTTTCTGTATTTATTTATTGATTTAATAAAAAACTATTATTAAAAAACGATAAATAACAAAAAAAACCGAACTTGATGCCATATGGCACTCTCCTGCAGATGTTTTTCTCATAGGCGCCTTCCCACATTCGATATATCGGAAAGGCGCTCCCGATAAATTCAGCCGTCAGCTGTAGAACGGTAATATTTGTTTGTGTGGGTATGTGTCGGCAAAATGTTTATCGTAGTGTGCGTGACCTCTAAAGACGGAAAGACGTAGGATCCTACATCCGATATCGGATCGGACAATGTGAAAACGCTCTAAAACTTCAGGAAATAGCTAAGTTGTCTATTTTCTATGACTTCGAATGAAAAAATTCAGCTCTTTAGCGTTTTCCAAAACTGTTTAGTACGAAAATACGAAGAAATGTGCCGAGAAAGCCGTGCTTTTGGTCTCTTGGCGGGAGCACGGTTAACCCCAGATCAAGGATGACTCACATTAGACGGGCCGTGTCCGGGCCTGAGCTTCCGGAGGTTACTTCTCTCAGACAGGCGATCACGTGATGCTTTCCATAGAAAACTATGCACCGGAAACTCTGGCCCGGACACGACCCGGTCTAACGTGAGTCATCCTTTATTAGGTATCACTGAAAATCCGTGACATGGCAAAGGTCAAATATAATCTTGTCAAAGTGTACTATTTCCCATTAAATGTGAAACTTACCCCCAAGCACAGTCGACCAACGACTGTTCACTGAGATCGACGATCCGACCGCCATTGCTGCGCGCTAGCGCCCTCTACCGCCGTCGCCAAACATAACCAGACAAGTGTCAACATAGTATCCTCACCCCCAAGCACAGTCGACCAGAGACTGCTCACTAAGGTCGACGATCCGACCGCCATTGCTGCGCGCTAGCGCCCTCTACCGCCGTCGCCAAACATAACCAGACAAGTGTCAACATAGTATCCTCACCCCCAAGCACAGTCGACCAGAGACTGCTCACTAAGGTCGACGATCCGACCGCCATTGCTGCATGCTAGCGCCCTCTACCGCCGTCGCCAAACATAACCAGACGAGTGTCAACATAGTATCCTCACCCCCAAGCACAGTCGACCAGAGACTGCTCACTAAGGTCGACGATCCGACCGCCATTGCTGCATGCTAGCGCCCTCTACCACCGTCGCCAAACATAACCAGACGAGTGTCAACATAGTATCCTCACCCCCAAGCACAGTCGACCAGAGACTGCTCATTCAGGTCGACGATCCGACCGCCATTGCTGCGCGCTAGCGCCCTCTACCGCCGTCGCCAAACATAACAAGACGAGTGTCAACATAGTATCCTCACCCCCAAGCACAGTCGACCAGAGACTGCTCACTAAGGTCGACGATCCGACCGCCATTGCTGCATGCTAGCGCCCTCTACCACCGTCGCCAAACATAACCAGACGAGTGTCAACATAGTATCCTCACCCCCAAGCACAGTCGACCAGAGACTGCTCATTCAGGTCGACGATCCGACCGCCATTGCTGCGCGCTAGCGCCCTCTACCGCCGTCGCCAAACATAACAAGACGAGTGTCAACATAGTATCCTCACCCCCAAGCACAGTCGACCAGAGACTGCTCACTCAGGTCGACGATCCGACCGCCATTGCTGCATGCTAGCGCCCTCTACCGCCGTCGCCAAACATAACCAGACAAGTGTCAACATAGTATCCTCACCCCCAAGCACAGTCGACCAGAGACTGCTCACTCAGGTCGACGATCCGACCGCCATTGCTGCGCGCTACAGCGCCCTCTACCGCCGCCGTCGACGCAAACGCCCAGCACGAGCCGCAATGCGCCTGATCTGTATAAAAAAATGTTAATTAATTTATCGCTGTTCACTTCAGTACTTCACTATTTAATTGCACAGACGTCGAACGTCTGCTATGCTATTGCAAACTTACTTTTAACTGGTGAAATAACTCCCTCCATTCCCCCCCCCTGACTTCTTCATCAGAGTGGAAGAGATATGTCGCCTCCAATTCAAGAGAGTTAGGTATTGCCCGTAAACATTAATTAGTTTTCCAACTTACTTTTCACTGGCGATATAACCCTCTCCATCCTCAAATCAAAGTTCTCCGGCAACTCTTGAGCAAGACTCCTGACTTCTTCATCAGAGTGGAAGGGATGTGTGGCCTCCAGCTCTGGGGGGTTTGGGAGGAGGCCTGTGAGCATCTCCACCTCGTCCGAGGTGCGGTCCGCGAATTGGTTCAGGGATAACTTATACCCGAGGTTCTGACGGTTCTGGTGTTCTATCATTCTGAAAAAGCATACGAATTAAGATTTCGATGGATCTCGCCTAGTGGGTAGTGATAGTGGGCCTGCCATGAAGCCGATGGTCCTGGATTCGAATCCCGGTAAAGGCATTTATTTGTGTAATGAGCACAGATATTTGTTCCTGAGTCATAAGAGTTTTCTAAGTATTTAGCCGGCTTCGCACGGGTTAACAAATTATACACCTAAGGCTTCCTCAAGAATCACTCTATTGATAGGTGAAAATTGCATGAAAATCCGTTCAGTAGTTTTTGAGTTTATCGAGAACATACAAACAAACAGACAAACGTGGCGGGGGACTTTGTTTTATAAGGTGTAGTGAGTGCCTTCTAATAAACTCTTTCCTTACTTAAATATTTCTCTATCGACTAAATGGAGACTCTTTTATTTTATTTATTTACACCATCCGGCTTCTTTCAACCCGGAACTTTCAATCCGGAGGTCGCGGGTTCAAATCCTGGCTCGTACCAATGAGTTTTTCGGAACTTATGTACGAAACATCATTTGATATTTACCACTAGCTTTTCGGTGAAGGCAAACATCGTGAGGAAACCTACATACATCTGCGAAGAAATTCAAAGGTGTATGTGAAGTCCTCAATCCGCATTGGGCTAGCGTGGAGACTATAGCCCAAATCCTCTCGTGCTTAAGTGGAGGCCTGTGCCCAGCAGTGGGACGTATATAGGCTAAATTATTATATATATTTACGCCATTCATATATTAGTACAGCTGATAGTATGAGTTAATCATGTTTCAACAGGTGGGTACTAAATATAAGCAGTTTTTTGTTTATTTAAATGAGTAACAATGTAAGATTTTATTGCTAATTGTCGCCGTCACATATAAGAGCGCCCAAGGTGCTCACAAATATCTGAATAAAGCTTCTTTTTGGTACCTTCCAAGACGTTAAAGGTCTCTGCCAACAACACCGTATCATACCATGACCGTGCTATGAACGTGTCAGACAAAAAAATATTCTTTGTACGTATTAAAAAGTATGACACTGTGCCCACTAGCCCGTTCCGTCACCGACCATACCCGTGATAACAATTCGCTCGCTGTTTCTGACGAGTCATGCTCTCGCGGATAAAACGCGGGTACTAAGGGGATGAAACGCGGATGCTACGGGGATTATAGGCGGATGCTATGGGGATGATGCGCGGTTACTACGGGCACTAAACCCGTTATGTACGGATATAAAACAATGTGGACACGGTGTAGTAGGCATAGTAGTCCGTATCTCGTTACATTCCGTGCCTGATACGTTCACAGCACGGTCATGGTATGATACGGTGTAGTGGGCAGAGTGCATGCATGTTTAGATATTTTTTAACACATTGGCCGCTCCGATATATTTGATGCGACTGTACCAGAAGCTTGGGAATCTTTCCATTCCTTCCTTTTGTTTATATATTATTAGTCACTCTGATTAATCATTGCTTCCACGAAATTGTCTAGGTCAATTAGGATAAACCGTCAAAACAAGAATTAATTTACTCAAGTGCATAACAGTGATGGAATCACGGGTGATTTGAATTAGCAAAACGCTAAACGTTGACTTGGTTTTATTGTAGTGTTTGTATTAATAGATCACGTAGAACAGCGGTCGGCAACCTTTAAGCAGCCAAGGGCCACATAGCAGTTCACGAAGTGGACGCGGGCCGCACTTTGTTAATATTTATGACTTTATCAGACATTTTCATTTGTCAATATAAGATACAAAGTAGCCAGGGAGGCTCGCGGGCCGTAAGTGAGGGGTTCGCGTCCGCTGGTTGCTGACAGCTGACGTAGAACAACAAAAATTAACCGTCTAAGAGTATACGTTATAGTTACGCCGTGCTAAGTGGACGTGATAATAAATATTGACGTCCACGACTATATCCCACTGAAGCAAACAAACGTTTTATAGTGATTAAAAAAAAACAAAAAGACCCTATATTTTCATTACATATATAGGATTCCTCAGCAACTCTTATTCTTTGTCAAATACATCAATCCGAGATACCTAAAGGAGTTTCGGTACCTTCATAAGGTTCCGATTCCGTCTGGAAGCCTTATCTACATTTGAGAGATTTACTGTCTATACTATTATACTATTTCTGTCTGTCTGTTTGTTACCTCTTCAGGCTTAAACCGCTAAACCCGAACGCTGAAATTTGGTATGGAGATAGTTTTGACATTATTTATTTATTAATCATTTTTATATTAAACCCATACATGACGACTTCTTCAAGGCGACATATTTTATCAATCATTATCAGCCCACGCAGACGAAGTCGCGGGCAAAAGCTCGTACTGTAATGTACATATGGGACAGTCAACTATATTGTAAGAGACATAATGGTTAGCAATTTGCTTATTTTAAATACCCCTCTCTCCAGTACTATAAGTACGTCACAAGCTACGCCGTATAAAAGTATAAAAGACAGACCGAAATGGCGACAATACCTAATATTACAAGACATAGTAGATATTAATTTCGACAATTACTTATTACAAGTTTGATAAAATGAGATTTGTAATTCTGATTGTCGTCTTCCTTTTAATTGTAAGTATTTTCCTATAGTACATTATTGTCGAGGCTCGGAAGTAGCTACTTGCAGGCTGAGGATTCGTTTTAAACGGACAACCTTGGGAGTCCGTTTAATTGAATCCGAAGCCAGCAAGTAGCCTTCCAGCCGAGTCAGATATAGTGCTTTTCTCAAAAATGGTGCAAGAAATATAAATATCATTGAAATATTTTACAAAGCAACGTTCTTACGTATATATTTTCACAGAAAAAGCCCTTGCCGCCTTTTTATTTTTTTAATAAAAAAAATAGAAGTGTATTTTTCTGCCGAAAATACGCCAACCTATTTGAGACAGCTAAATAGTTGCGGTACTAATCATCTGTTTGGCTGCTTAATGGGCCTGTGCTTTCATTTGATATGGCCATTTCAACTTTTAAAAAGTTTGGAACTCGACAAATAATGGAATTTGTATGCAGCATTGCAGTCCCAAAATCGAGACTGCAATGTTTTCAACTTTTTAATTTTTGACTAACCATAAACTACGCGCTTCGCGACCTATTTTTTAGACGGCAAAGTCGACTTTGCCGTCCATTTTTGAGAAAAACTTATTTAAAGTTCTAAGTTAAGGATGACACACGTTAGACGCCATACATCCGTTTTTTTACCAAAACGCGAATTATTTCGTATTCGACATCTAGCGTCAAGTAGTGCAATTTATCAGTACTGCTAGTTGACAATAGATGTCGCACCGAACAAAAACTCTAATGCGCAACAATTTTCATCTAATATTATAACCGGATTAACTGGAACCCTACTTTCAACTCCTGCTTATGATATTATTTGTACAGTACATTTTTCGCCAGTAGCGACACTGGTGACATCTGGTATCAAGTAGCGGTACTGTTAATTCCACTACTTGACGTTAGATGTCGACTACGTAATAAATCGCGTTTTTAATAAGAAAACCGATGTATGGAATTACCACTCCTTCTTTACTTATATGTATTTCTCTATCGTATATGATAGAGTCTGTGCGGAAAGAGAAGAGTTGTGGAATGTAATGGCCCCATACATTCCACAACTCTTCTCTTTCCGGAAAGACTCTATTTCAGTGTCTTTGTTTTTGTTTTCAGGCTGCCCTTACAGCTGCTGTTCCTATACCAGGTACGCAGGGCCGTCTTAAATTATGCTGGGGCCCCTGGGCACATTAGAATTTCGGGCTCTTTTGGAAAGTCAAGAAAGCTAATTAAACTTACATTCTTTGTGACTTCTACTACCTATGATCTTCTATTTATTATGGGTAGTCAAATATACTGTTACTGTCTGTCCTTCGGGGCCCCCTGAGGATGGGGGCCCTGGGCACGGGCCTATGTGCCCTTATGGTAAAGACGGTACTGCAGGTACGACTTGCGATGCCAAATTGCGATGCCAGTTTTGCAGGGACCTGTTCAATACAGTTTTGCAGGGACCTGTTCAATTATATGTTCTGTACTGTGTGTTAATAATAATAAATAAAAATAAAATAAATAAACTATGGTACTTAAAGTTAACGAAATAAAAGTGCAATCTCGGCTCGGCAATCCGTGCGTTGCTCTTAACCAATCGGAAGCGTTTTCCATTCCATTTTTTTCCTTTAATATACGATTTGGAATATCGCTCGCAGATGTAGGTATCCGCTTGTTTAAAAATTGGTTCAGTCCTGAGATATACGTCAATGATTAACTTCACTTGTTTTTTCACTTTCATTTTCTAAGCTTATCGTGAGGTCTGCCGACAGCTCACAGAGCCACTTTTAATTATTATTTTAACTGACAATGAGCCAGACTCTCTTATTGCGTATTATAAATTTGTTTCAGTATCATCTCCGCCAGGACCGATTGGGCCTTTTGGCCCCGTGTACCCGCGGTGTGGAGGATAATTACCTATCAGCAAAATTAAAATTGACTAGAATAAAGTTTACTTCGTCTTTGTATTATTTTTCATTCAGCGGTTTAGGCGTGACGTGAAGAGGGAACAGAGAGACACACTTTCGCATTTATAACCTTATAGTTCGTTTTTTTTGCATTAGAAAGAACTCCACAGAAGCAAGCGTGCAGTTTTTATCAAGCTCTTTAATTGTTAATAATTATTGAATTATGTAATGTAGCATGGTCAATACATACATGGTGTGTCTGACCATGGGTCTTTAAATCCAGGGCTTGATTTTACTCGCTAAACTGAGCTACTTTTACTATGGGACCAACCCTAAAATCGGGGAATTTTTTTGGCTTTTCTATAGAAAACGTCGACATCTGATCAGCCAAAATGTATGAAAAAGTAAAAAAAAAATTCGGGGTTGTGCCGTAGTAAAAGTAGCTCAGTTTAGCGAGTAGAATCGAGCCCTGGATTTAAAGCCCCATGTTCAGACACCCACTGTATAACTTACTTCAAATTATTACCGCTAAAAATGCCGGATTTGGAACCATAAGCTTACTTCTGCGAAGTTCTTTCTAATGCTAAAAAAACGGAAGACTGTAGTATGGGTTTGTTAAAACATATATGTATGTCCAATCCCGTTAAAATAATGATAATCCAGTTTACAACTACCTGTTTCTCACATTCCATTAAAATAGATGATTTAATAAACAGCTTTAATACTTACTTTTTACATTTTATTTTATATACCTATACAAAACTAAATTTAAGAAAAAATCCTAAGTATATAGAGGGTGACAATAGTTATTTGTTTTACAAGGGGGCAAAATTGTTGTTTAACCGCTCGTGCTAATATTGATACCCGAGCAAGCGAAAGATTCCAAAAAGCGTAGCGAGTGGTTCGAAAAATGGAATCTTGAGCGTTGCGAGGGTTTCAAAGCACGAAGATTAAACAAAATTTGTCCCCGAGTGAAACAAAATTTTTCACCACACCAACCCGAAGCAAATATTAAATGTAAAATATCAAACAAAATCAAACCAAATCAAATCCAAATGAATGTTATTACATATTTATCATCCAAAATCATCATTTAAAAATCAATTCTACCAGCAAACATTAAGAAAACAACTCATAATTTGCATTTGATTACTTTGCCTCACATGTGAATAAAATGTAATTTTGCTATCAGTTTTTGAAGTGCAAAGTAAGCCTTTCCGAGCTGGTGTGGTGAAAAAAAATTACTGCATTCCTGTTGCCAGGGACTATGACGGACCTGCCACTATGGAACCAACCCCGAAAACGCGATAATAAAACGCTCCCATAGAAAATGGACCAGCCAAAATGTAGGTATATTTAGAACAGCCATTTTTGCACGAATTCAAAGTTGGTCCCATAGGAAAAGTTGCTCAGTATCAGTGGCGTAGCTAGGGGGGGGCGGCTGGGGCGGTCCGCCGCAGCAAAGGAGCTTGCGTTTACGGTGACGGACCGGCGCAGACTGGAGTCAGTCTGCGCCGGTCCGTCACCGTAAACGCAAGCTCCTGATGACACTCCTCGGTACGGAGTGAAACATGTCGAGCGTTTTTCGACTTAAAATACGTGAGTGACCCGTTCTTAATATATTTAATATGTCTGTGTCTCACGGAAGTTTTGTTATTAAAAAGTTACTTACTCCCAATTTTCATGGAAAATAGCTTTCCTCATTTCGTGCTCGGTCTCGCTGTCGTATCTTTTCCCGTGATGTTTTTTGTAACTGAAAACAAACAATCGGATTTAAACTATTGTGAACCATAAATACAGTCAGCAGCAAAAATTGCTAAGCGGGTGACGTGTTCAAAATTACCGTGGGTCATCCTTAACTCCTTTCGTCCTGGTGGTCATCTATACCAACCAACTATTTACATACATCCCCTTTAAAATTGACTAAAATTTTTCCCTTTTTTATTCCTTTATTTTAGTCATCATAAGCCATACACTACTGCACGCTTTTATTACTAAAAATTGTATAATTAATAAAAATTTGTGACACAAAGTGTTAAAGGTCCTAATACCTTGACACTGGCGAAATAGTCCCACTGGACTGAAGCTATCTAATTTGAAAAGAATGAATGAATAAACCCACCTATGAAAAGCAACATCCAAATCAGTCTCCTTAGCTGGATGAAGGTGCTTAATATCTTTGTTAAAATCTTCACCCAGCCTCCCCATATATTCGCAGTCATCTGTGAAATCAAGAAAACTTTCTTATACTAAAGGAAGAAGGGAAAGCTTCGGGCCTGCATGACTCGAACTTGCGATCTTTCGGAACACCATAATATTTTACATAGGTTGTGTTCTAGAATGGACAGACGATCTTGTTAAGGTCGCTAGAAGACGCTGGATGCGGGTCGCTTCCAACCGGCACGTATGGAGGTCCAAGGGGAAGGCCTATGTTCAGCTGTGGACGTCTTATGGCTGAGATGATGCGTTCTACATGATGTGTTGTAGAATAGAATAGGTTTTTTCAGAAATGTTAATAGTTTCAGCACAATAACAATTATGCAATGAGTTTTAATTAATATTACATTAGGACAATCAATTATGCGACCCAATATAGACCCGTTGTATGAACTTGATACCGGCTATAACCGCGAAAATCGGAGTTCGCAAATTGCGGGGATTTTTCTCTGTCACTCTAATTACGCCTTCGTTGGAGTAAAAGAGAAAGATCCCCGCAATTTGCGAATTTCAGTTTTCGCGGGGGTCCCTATCGATTTGACCTTATCGCTAAAAGATATTATAGCTCAAATGTCTGGATTGTGTTATGTCTTTGTGACTACATAGACATGAATGTTAAATGCCTCTTTAGCAAAACGTCTGGATCTTAGAACGTTACAATTTAGAATGACGTAGCAGCAAAACGTCATTATCTCCGATTGTCTTTAATACTTAAAAGACATAAACGCTAAATAGTCTGTATTGTGTAATGTCTTTTTCACTAAATGGAATAAACGCCAAACGACTCGTTAGCAAAACGTCTTGATTTTGATATGACACTTGAAATTAATACCTTCCCGCGCATACTTTGTATTGTAAACACGTTGACACATTACATTTCCAGACGTTTAGCTATTAACTCGTTCTGTGTTGACGTCAACCAAATAATTTTACTTCCGGCTTATTAGGTATTCTAATCATACGGACTATTTATATTTCCAGACGTTTAGCTACTTAGTTATTCTAATTCTTAGCCATCCAGCTAAATTGACTCTTTGCTGACTGAGTATTCTACTTTCATGTCGTCGCAGCTGAATTGACTATATGCTGACTGTGTATTTAAATTTTATGTCATCTAGCTGAAATGGTCGTTTAACGATAAGGTATATTTGATAGGTACCCTTTCGCGGTAGCCTCTGTGGGCCGCCCAGCAGCAAGACGTCCTATCGGACGCCCCAGGTATCGCTGGTGCGACATGGTGGAGGCGGATCTGCGAGAACTTCGAGTCAACAGTTGGCGAGACGCACAGGACCGAGAAAAGTGGCGCTGTCTTGTATCGGAGGCCAAGCAGTGGCGTAGCTACGCGTGGGCGAAGTCGGCCGTCGCCCGCGGCCTCGCGCCCTTAGGGGGCCCTCGCGCAAGGCCCTTTCGGGCACAGTGAAAGAAAAGGGCCTCGCAGATGCGACTTCGCGGCTAGAATAGTTCACGCTACGCCACTGAGGCCAAGTCTCATTTTGAGTCGCTGAGCTAACGGAGTAAGTACCTAATTGTATGAACTTGCCTGTGTCCCCTTCATCTAAGTCCTCATCCTCCACAATGGGCTCGTAGCTGTAGTAGTTGGTGATGATGTGAGCTGTCATCGCGCCGTTCCTCATTAAGTAGTTCTTGGCTACGAATCTGTGAAACAGTGACATCAGTTTAAATTTCAATGATTTAGTGCATAATTATTTTCACCACACCAGCTCGGAAAGAATTACTTTGCACTTCAAAAACGAATAGCAAAGTTGCATTCTATCCACATGTGAGGCAAAGTAATCAAATGCAAATTTTGAGTTGTTTTCTTATGTTTGCTGGTAGAATTGAGTTTTAAATGATGATTTTGGATGATAAATATTTAATAACATTCATTTGGAATCAAATCCAATGGTTTGATTTTGTTTGATATTTTACATTTAATATTTGCTTCGGGTTGGTGTGGTGAAAATTTTTGTGTTTCACTCGGGGGCAAATTTTGTTTAACCCTCGTGCTTTGAAACCCTCGCAAAGCTCAAGATTCCATTTTTCGAATTCGAATTTAAATTTTGGAATCTTTCGCTTGCTCGGGTATCAATATTAGCACGAGCGGTTAAAAAAGAACGGTTAAAGAAGAACGGGGGCAACCCCTTGTAAAACAAATAACTATTGCCTTTGTATTTTCACGGCCGGTCATCGAGAGGAGCGCGTAAGAGAGCAAACTTACAGCATATTTTTTCTAACAGAATTGGTAACGTCAAACATTCAAAATAAAGCATTGGTTCACTGTGTACTACTGGTTTATTCTTGGTTACCCTTCCCTACTTAATGATAGGGGTTTGAAGTGATCTTTTACCTGACAGGTATATCGTAGTCATCACTCTGGTACGTGTACAGAATTCTCTCCTGCCATCTTTTTTCCTGGAATACCCTTCCATACTTCCATACCGCCACTTTCTTCCCCTCCAATTCTTCATTACCTAAACAAATAAATAAATGGTGGCAAGCGTGATAGGCACCTTTGCGTCGGCGGCAGCCTGGGACGGACTTCAGTAGGTAATTTATTTTATAAATATTTAGTTTAAGTATATTGAAATTTAGTTTTTAATTCGTTTTATGCGTACGTTTGTTTTATTTTAATTATGAAATAAATTACTGAAATAAATAAATATTAGGGGGACATCTTACACAAATCAACCTAGCCCCAAACTAAGCAAAGCTTGTACTATGGGTGCTAGCCGACGATATGCATTCTTATATAGATAAATACATACTTATAAACATAGAAAACAACCATGACTCAGGATCAGGAACAAATATTTGTGTTCGTCACGCAAATAAATGCCTTTACCGGGATTCGAACCCAGGACCATCGGCTTCGCAGGCAGGGTGACCCACTAGGCCAGGCCGGTCGTCGAAGGTTAACGAAGGTTATATAAATAACTATTTTACCGCAGGAGCTCGAACAAGGGTTCTTTGCTGCTTAAAAACGGTAAGATAAATAACCTTCAACCTTTATATTCGAATGTCGAATGTGAAATGGATCTTGTTTACCGCCTTACACAACAAGGAATGAAGGAATGAAAGGTTTGTTTACAAGAATGAGTGTGAATTGAAGCCCGAAGCCGAAGACGAAACCTAATTAACTCGAGTAATTAATCAATTAATTGTAGATTTATAGCTTAGATGGACTCTATTTTTGTTATACCTTAATGATAAAATACTTGCCTATATGTTTATAATGTTCGATTTTAGGCAGACTTGATTCGATGTCTTCCTCATCTGTTATAACTTGCATGCCACACGTGATCTTATTCTGGTATTCTTCTGTAGATTGGGGCATTAGCTGTATACAAAATAAGTTTGTTATAATATAATATATTGTATTAATATTACACATTAAAAAAGCAAGTAAAATATAAACTTATATTACTTTACTTCAAAATATGCTCCCAAATTCAAACTTTTATTTAAATTCTAAAAATTAGGTAGGTACTTATTTATTTTATAACATCTTTACAACATAATGATATTTAACTAATTAAGTTATTTAGAAATGTTACATCGAGTATTAAATAACGGTAAAAGTAACGGTAAAAGCCAAGAGACACTTGAAGGAAATATCGTTAAAGACCATCCATCGACGCTAGAGTTATACATTAGTAGTGAATCATTAATTCATTATACAGACAGTATACAGTGCATAATTGTTTTCCATCGTATTTTCTCGGAAACGTTCGTATTTGTATGGAAAATAATTGTGCACTTTATCTGTACACAAATCGTGCTAGAGAATACCTAAAGTTCCCTTATAAGTGTAAGATTCCTTAAAGTTACTACCTTACTATTGGAAAATATTTAATGAAATGAAGAGTTGATTTAATTATTGTCATTGATACGGACAGAGGTGAAGTGTGGACAGTTCTGTGGTGGTCTATGAGAAGAAGAATAAGAAGATGTATATTGTGATCAATAAATATATTGTTGATACGTAAGAAGATATTATCTGATATAAGTACTAAACACGTACGCTGTAGACGTATCCATGTTCCTCATCTGTCTCCCAGTGGTAATACTTCTTGACCAGACCGCCGTAGAAGTCGATACGGGAGCGGTTGACAGCGGCGCTGGACCTGATAAAGAGTTAGAAATTAGAAGATAATTAGAAATTTTGCTTGTCAGATCCGTCACCACGGTGTAGCATGGAGTGACTCACACACACAGCTGACTACCCACCGCGAATCGATTTAATAAATTAATTGTTCATTTTCCAAATGTAATATGATACCATGTAATCCGATATTGCAAACATAAAAATAATGTTACATTTCCTCAACCTTGTACTTTAGACCTAGTGTAAAGAACAAAGGAAATGCTTTCCTATATAAACCGCACATTTAATTATAAAATACAATTGATATCCAACCGTTGCGTGTATCACTCATAAACCACCTTCTCCGAGCCGAAGGCTTACACTTCATGGCGACCCTGCCAGTCGGGCTGCTCGAGGCAGCCCCGGCTTAGACGCCGCCCACCGCCAGCCGGCCAGCCACCCAGACGCTCAGCCAACCAGCCCCGCCGCCACTACCAACACCGCTTGTGCCTAACAGCAAACACCAGATGACTACAGGCCAGGACGAGTGCGGCATGTGCGCGCCGCCCGACACCGGCGCCAGTGTGCTCCCCAAACCCCACCCGCACCCGCGCTACAACAACAAGGCCGCCCGGCTCCGAACCTTCGAAGATTGGCCCAAGAGCATGAAGCAGAAGCCCGAGGAGCTCGCCGAGGCCGGCTTCTACTACACCGGCCAGAGCGACAAGACCAAGTGCTTCTACTGCGACGGAGGACTCAAGGACTGGGAGGAGGACGACGTCCCATGGGAGCAGCACGCGCGTTGGTTCGACCGGTGCGCGTACGTTCAGCTCGTCAAGGGAGAAGATTACGTCCAGAAGGTCATGAGCAGCCAAAAAGGAAAAGTCATCATTGCTCCGAACAAAGCGTCCAACAGCGCAAGCACTAGCCAAGCTCACAGCGGCACAGGGGCGATGATAACAATAATAATAACGGTGGATACCACGGGACAAAAAGCCACAACAAGAACAGTCCAGTGGGCCACAAAAACACCAGGTATTCACCGTCGACCCCAACTACGAACTCGGCCGGATCACCAACCACCTCATGGACATGGCAGAGCCCACACTTCCAGGAGGCAATACCGAAGCCGTTACGTATACCGCAGCCAAACGCAAAACTAACAAGTAAGCAAGCACACCAACTACTTAAGAATAATTTTTTTTTTCGCCTTATTACAATTATCAGTTAAAATTATCATTAAGTATAATATTAATCAAATCCATAACCTATCTATCTATGTAAAGATAGATCTATAATCATAATAATGAATAATCTATTCTTTAAACATGCAGATCCGTCTGCGAGCGATATTTCAATTTCTACTATCTATTTATCTATTAATAAAAATTATAATTAATTTACGATTACTACTTGATGACGAAAACCAGGACATGAATATATGTTAAAAAATATATATTCACCAGTTGACGATAAATAATAATTATTAACCGTGATATCGAAGGAGATACAAATTAAAATAAAACAAGTAATAAAACATACATAAAGATAAAATTAAATATCAACAACTTATTAAAATAAAACAAGTAATAAAACATACATATAGATAAAATTAAATACCAAAAACTTGCTAAAATAAAACAATTAATAACACAAAAATATTTACTAATAACCATCAATAAATTTTACCGAGGCATCATTCGTTAAATTTTAAAACACATAAACAAAATTAAAACAAACAAAACACATATAACGCGTCGCATGGTTAACTCAAACAGCTTTATACAATCAGCAATTTTTAATAATTAAGACGGGGGTGCATTCCATTATTTCCATCTTTACAATTAACTTAACAAATATATCTTCATATAGGTATCTAAAAGACCACAATAAAAAAAAACACCTCAACAATAATATTATTTAGCATCGATTAAAACATAACAAACCCATTTCCCAACGTAAAGACAAAACCACTATCACACTAACCAAACATTGGACTAACTGACAAACACTAGAATCTACTATTCCACACATAAAACAGCATCACTTATTATCTTTTCGAATTATTAACCAATTTAACGTTCAAAAACTTAGCTTTCACACCATTTGGTTTTCAATACGCAACATATTTAATATATTTCTTTAAAGGCCCTCTTAACCAGTTACAATTTAATTTCGTGTTTTCCAAAAGAAAAGCAAACAAAAAAACCCCAATCAAATCATTTCGCTATTACAATCAATCAATCAAACTTTTATTGGTAAATTAGAAGTATTTTACATGTCAGCACTTTATTACAATTACAAAACGCATTATTATTTTATACATGAAAACATTACTTACACAGAATATTATTATTATTTTAGGTCAAATAATTTCAACTTACATATACTTTAATATCTTTGTTGCGAATTATAATCCATATTTTTTATCTATTCAATTCACAAATTTGATTTCAATTTTTTTTTATTAATTAACGGTATAACTAATTTCTATGACATGTAGTCAATCAGAGTAAATATTTAATTTTTAAATCTAAAGTAAATAAATAACAATCTTACATTAACATACGTTAACTTACATTTATATATCAATAATATTCAGTGCACGGATCTATTACTTAACTAATTAGAAATTGCATAAAAATAAGAAAATGCTATCAGCCAGTCCCCACTCTCATATACTCATAATAACCAAATATAAGGGATAATACAAAAATTTAAATAAAAAATCAAAAATCACGTCCAACAAATTACCAATAACAACAAAACATACAAAGTAACACAAACATATGAACACTAGCTACTAATCAACTTAAACATATGATATGATTAATGGGATGCACCAGACTCGTGAAGGCCGCGTCACGCGTACTCGTCACACGCCACCCAATACGGATGAACATGCAACATATGCTATGTCATCTCAAATTTCGAGTACCTACCTACATAGAAAGAAGAAAAATAAATAACCATAAACAGTTCATACACTTAACGCATTATTAGAGTTTTAAACTAAAAAATAATCGCAACACATAATATGAAGATCAAGGCATAATATAGGTACTATACGAAAAGCTATACACTACATATAATGAAAGACAAATAATAAAAAAAAAAGGAAAAATATAAATATCACATTGAGAGAGCTAAATCAGATAAGTGTTGCAACCATTAGCCTGATCAACTAAAATTTATTGTGACTCTTATATGCTTTAAGTTTTTAAAATGATGATTTCCTTTCAAAATGGGGTAGCTCGTGGAATTAAATAATGTAAGCAAGGTACACCAGGATACAACCAGGCAATAACCCTTGAAACCTGACCATGATTCGATCGAGCATCAATCGTGGAGACTCCTTGGGCACACGGAAAAGTTTTTTTGTTATTCCGATGTGTGAAAACAACTGTCTGGCAATACATATTAACGCGTAATATGTATTAGCGCGCTATAATAAATAATGTCCATGCAAACAATTGCATGTTGATTTTTGTATCCTTAATAAATATATTTTATGTAAAAAAAAAAAGGTCGGCCGACCGAGAGCGCTAACTATTAAAAGCTTTGAGCTTTGAGCGCTGTGTACTTTTTAAAAGACAGGTGACAAGTATCACAAAGTCAGCTTACAATTATTAGGTCACAATGCAGACATTGCAAAATGGCTCATTGGCGATCAATTATTACACAATGCAGACATTACAAAATGGCTCATTGGCGATTAATTATTACAATAATAAACAATTTTCCACAAATCACGAGCAAAAATTCTGATGAAAAAATAAATAGAAATAAATGAAAACCCCAGGGAAAATAATAGACACTATAACACATCAGAATAATATTTCTTTTACAAGCACTGAATCCTTGAGACATCATGATAGGGTCGAGTTACCTTGCATGGAGGTCTTTGGACACATATTATGTTTATTAGTAAAAACATGTGTTAAAAACAGCCTGTAAAAAAAAGTATATATGTATATACATACATATAAGAATCAAATATAGCATTATACTAAAAAAATCTAATAAAATAAAAACAGCTATCAATCAAAACAAAAAGAGAAGAAGAATCAGAGAAGAAAAGAAATAAATAATACAATAAATTACGTATTAAATATGTCCGAAGATGTGGTTTCAGCACAAAATGTGAACCAATTTAAAAATAAATTAGACAAACACATCAATACATCTACTTGTCAACGATAACTATTAATGATTACTGGATACAGGCAGTGTCAGTTGTCACAACTGCCTGCCTGCTTACAAAATAATAAATAATAAATATATTTATGAATAAAATAAAATTAAAACAAAGAACATTAATTAAATAACAAAATTAATAAACGTAATAACAACATTAAATAAATACCTACAATTACAGCGATAATAATAAATAAATCAATTAAATAAAAATAAAAATACATACTTAATTAAAAATAAGTTAAATTAATGACAAAAAAAAATTAAATCACAAAAAAAAACCCTTACCTGTAAATACAATACACGTTGTATTGTGTCCATAATATAATAATAAATTAATGAATTAATGACCAGTTTGCATGTCGAAGAAAATTCGCAAAGATACCTAACAACCTATTTACCATACCCACAATAGGTCAACGTAATAATAATAAAAAAAAAACATATATTATAAATAAATAAAATAATACAAAACCTATTTCACTCAAAAGAATACCACTTAATTTAAAAGTTTAGAGTATTACATTATACTACAATACGAATTTTGCGTCATCAATGTAGAATAATCCTTTTAACCACATAGTTATTATTACCCAATGTATAAAAGAGCCATATACTGTTATTCAAAATCAGGGTACACATATTAGCATTAAGTAAGAACATATGTTAAAAAGAAAAACCCAGCCAGTTGCAATTTTTTCGAGACCAATAATTATATCCTGACTTATGGACACATGAAATTCTTATCGACACCGGCGCAAGCCTAAGCACAATAACACTAGCCGCAGCATTGAAAACCCAAGGTCGCATGCAATCCAAGCTGACCTACATACACGGGATAGGAGGAACAATTACATCATACGATACAATTGCACTACGCTTAGAGAGTGATAGTCAATATTACCCGCACGAATTTCACGTATTCCAAAAATTACCATTACAAGTTGACGGAATAATTGGACAAGACTTTTTAATAAAATACAATTGCGTCATAGATTATCAAAAAGCAACGATCACTTTAAACAACAACAACAAACTAGTAACAATACCATTAAATTTAGAGACTTACAGCCACCAAAACAACCACACACAGTTACCAGCAAGAACGGAATCCAGCATAAAATTGCCAACAAATTATCCAAGGGAATTACGTCATTTCAGCCAGCAAGATCGGAAAAGGAATTTTCGTAGCCAATACATTAATAAGCACCAAAAATGGAAATATAACGGTTAGAATAATAAACACCCGCCAAAAGGAAGTAACTTTGACAAATTTCACACCGCAAATAACACCGTTAAGCGATTATGATTGTTTTTCATTCGAAAATACTAAAACAGATGCGGACAGAGTAAAATTACTATTTTCCCTCATGAAGCTAGACAATTTAAACGCTGACAAAAGCGACTCTATTAAGGCCCTGGTCTCCTATAAACGCCATCGGCCGCTTACAGCGTCTGCGTCACGATGCTTACTATAGAGATGTACTGTTGTGGTCTGTTTTAGACGTCGACGTCAGCGTCTTTTTTGTTCAAAAACGTTGACGCTGACGCCAGACGCCGCGTACAGCATAAAATAGGAGACCAAGGCCTAACAGCATATGCGCGGAATACGCCGGCATATTCCAATTGCCAGGCGACTTACTCAATACGACCAACCTATATGAACAAAAAAAAATACGGTTGAACCCCAACAGTATACAGTAAATACGAAAGTGCTATCTTCAGTATTGAAATAGAGTCAAATAACGAACAAACATCATAACAACACAAACAATAGGGCTCCCAACCGCATAAGGACCAGAGAAAATAAACAAACCCGGCATATATCATGTATCATACCGACACCTCTAGATAACCATAACTCGATAATAAGCATTGTATAAACATAATTTTAGCACCAAACTACATTGTATAAGCCATCTATAGACATAAGTTAACTTTGTGTAAACTTAGATATTAAATACCTATAGCAAACTATGATTTCAACATGTATAATCCCATATCATTTACATATATGATGTATTAGTGTAGCCCATAGGCATAAGTAAAACAAAAAAAATATACACATAATAATGTAAAGACAAAAACAAACATAACAATGTATTTTTGTCTCAAAAAAAAGGAAGGACGTGTAGCATGGAGTGACTCACACACACAGCTGACTACCCACCGCGAATCGATTTAATAAATTAATTGTTCATTTTCCAAATGTAATATGATACCATGTAATCCGATATTGCAAACATAAAAATAATGTTACATTTCCTCAACCTTGTACTTTAGACCTAGTGTAAAGAACAAAGGAAATGCTTTCCTATATAAACCGCACATTTAATTATAAAATACAATTGATATCCAACCGTTGCGTGTATCACTCATAAACCACCTTCTCCGAGCCGAAGGCTTACACTTCAACGGCAATAGGTATTGTCATAAATTAGCATGTGGAGGGTTGTTGAAGAAAATAATAAACCAGTCTTAAGGATGGCTCACGTTGGACCGGGCCGTGTCCGGGCCGGAGCTTCCAGCGGTTACTTTGGCTTTCGGTGACGGAAAACATCGTGAGGAAACCGGACTAATCCCAATAAGGTTTTGTTTTACCTCTGGGTTGGAAGGTCAGATTATAGTCGCTTTCGTAAAACCTAGTGCCTACGTCAAATCATGGGATTAGGTTGTCAAGCGGACCCCAGGCACCCGTGGCAAAATGCCAAGATAACGCAAGCAAGTTAGTACGTTTTTGCCATTATGGCAACGGAACCTTAAGAATAGAAGTTTACCACATCTCCATAGTCTCCGCAATGCCGGCATCTAGGTTAATCTTCTCCGCTTTTATATGGTACTCCGGCGGCCAGACTAGACTTTCGGATTCATCTGTAAATTCATCTGAAAGTAGTAAAAGTCGCAATAAATTATTTCTTAAGGCGAAAGTGTGTGTAAACAAACGTAAAGAATGACTCACTTTAGACCGGGCCGTGTCCAGGCCGGAGTTTCCGGCGCATCGTTTTCTATGGAAAGCATCACGTGATCGCCTGTCATGTCATAGAAATGTAAGCTCCGGAAGCTCTGGCCCGGACACGGCCCGGTCTAACGTGAGTCATCCTTAATCCTCATTTTTATCATCAGTAACATTATTGAAAATAAATATTTTGACACAGATTTATGCATATCAACCACAGCTATGCCCCTTGGTTTGAATGTTTTCGTACATTTAATTATTATAAGAGTTACGAGCATTTAAATATTTGTATGAAAACAATGTTGCGCTTCAAATGTCTACCTAGATTTTCCGGTATGTAGTACTGAATATCAATAATTTACCGAAGAGCTAGCGGCTACCGTGACCGAAGATCTGGCGGCTACCTCGCACAACGTATCAGCATTGCGATACAACGAGGAAATCCCGCCAGCATTCTTGGTACAATGCCTCAATGGTCTATTTTAGATTTAAGCTAGTTATTAATTTCTTTTTGTGATATCACTGTATATAGAGTCTGTTCGGAAAGAGTCGTGGATTGTATGGGACGCAATACATTCCACGACTCTTTCCGAACAGATTATATCTTGTTTGTAAATAAATTACGTGTATAATATAATTTCATAGCTTGAAATGACAACTTACCCATAAAACTATATCCAAAATTGTATTTAACATAAATTAACAAAATTAATACACCGAGTGAGGCCATGGCGTAAATATGTTTAATTAAAACTAATGTTATACCAACGTAGTCCTTTTATAGTGTTATTTTTATCAAATACTGCTTAATTATGAGCTTATTATCACTAATAATCAGAGCCAGTCAGAGTCTAAAGGATGACTCACGCTAGACCGGGCCGTGCCCGGGCTGAGGCGTCCAGTCCGACATGTCATTTTCTATGACGGCTGATCGTAATCACGTGGTGTTTTCCATAGAAAACGAAGCTCCGGCCCGGCCACGACCTAACGTGAGTCATCCTTAATGGCTGCTATAAATTTTTTAAGTATAAAATAATATTAAATCAACTGTAAATCATACCTAATGTGTGTATGTCACGCCCACGTCAGACAAAGAATAAAGGAGTTTGGAGCATGCTATCTGGAACCAAAGGACTTTAAAACGCTACACATTAGCTCCATCATCCGGCACATGGAGATGGTCGAAAAAGCACTGAGTAGGTAGTTGACAGATATTTCCTAAAGAGAGGGGGGGGGGGTCAAGGACCCCCGAAAATCATAAGATAAACAGCTGTAAAAAGATCCAAGTTCCAACGAAGTGAGAGGACCTAATTTTATAAAGCTTGGTAAAAACCAGTTTTTACTAATATCTTCATAGTCTAATAAAACATGGTTTTCTCTTCCCAGAGTGACACAAGCCTACGACACACTAACATGGTCGCTATATATAGCGCTATCGCATATTATCATATAGCGCTGTCGCATGATGACGTAGGCTTCTGTCAGTCAGGTGACCTAGAAAAGACGGGAAGAGAGTACCAGGCGGAGTATATTATTATACATACCATGTAATATCTTCATTCGAAATGTAATATCGTGTAATTTACACGCAGCTGCAAAAGTGCATGGCCCTTTAATGAATGAATTCCACTTTTTCAGCTAATTGACATATGGTAATCCGTGCGCTATGAAAGTAGGTACATACATACTTAAAACTCCACATTTTCCAAAAAAGTTTACATTTACGACCTTCTAATTTTGGCGTGAGCTTGACTTTTCGGATTATGAAGAATTAGGGCCACTAGCACCATTCATTAACTACAGGGTTAACCGGTTAAGCCTGGAGTTACCATGGTTACCAGTACAATTTGACACTGGATTAACGGTTTAACCGGTTAACCCTGGGTTAGTGGGATACCACAAGTGACGTTAAAGTAGGCTATTAAGCCTATTAACAAACAACCCAATACTGTCTGTACCTATACCTATCAAAAGTTTGTGTTTTAATTGATTGCTTTGACCTACATTTATAATCAATGTGATAAATAGTTATTTAAAATTGCGAATTAATGTTTAAATTTAACATTTTCATTAAAAACTTTCGATAATATTTGATTTAAATAATTAATTGCAGGCGATCTGGGTCCTCATTAGAGGTTTAAGGGGAAGTTTATTGAGATATATTTACTATATATTATTAATAAAAATTTGTTTTATTATTTTGAAGCACATCCCTGGAGATAAAAATGTTATGTAGCCAGAAATGTAAGGTTCCAGGAATCAGTTTTTGATTTAGTATCCATTAGATTGGAGAATTCCCGCACGTACTACAATTATTTTTAAGAATTTTACTACTTATCTATGGCGCGCTTTTGCGAATTTCTTTCTCTCAGTCTTAATTAAACTGAAAAAAGTAATGCAAGACCAATAAATTAAAGACAATGTTGCCACTTTTTACTAGCACGCCTTATATTTATGTAAAAATAAGTACCTAAATAAAAGTACTTTTTTTATATCGTAGGAGTAAAATGACCACAATAAATAAATTATCTTAGCGTGTTTATTTATAAAAAGGAATTTACTATTTTATAAACAAATTTTTGCAGTGGCAACATTGTCTTACTTTTTTTGTTCTTGAATTACTATTTTCAGTGTAGTAGGTAGTAATAAACTAAGTAAGTAGATAGTATAATAAAAATTCCTTCTTTCATAACAACAATATATTTCTTGATCACAATATTCCGTTACAGTTCAATCTCCAATCACCTTACTTCACAATCGTCCTCCCTTCACCTCTGCCCGTAACCGAATGCCCGTTAACCGCCATGCCAGTCGTCTTATTCTTTCTTCAAACTACCTTCTATTTACAAAGGTCAACTATCAATAACGTTACTATTAAATTTATTAAATTATAGATTGCCAACGATTACTCAACTCTTTATTTTATTAAATCTGTTTCGAATAATTAGTAATTTTAATGAATCTTACACTCGCCCATCCTGACATTGTGCATGTCCTCATGCACAGTCATACTAATCGCGTCTGTCATCTAATCTTACACTCGGCATGTCAAATCATCGGGCATTCAGTAAGAAAATTATTAATGCTTCATTACCCATTTAATACAATTTCTTTCTTTGTCTGTCTATATAATTTTTTTTTTATTATTTATTGAATTCATCTAGGTATATCTTCACATTATTATTTCAAATCCAATAAATATATCCATCTAGATATATAAGTTTTTTATTAATGTTACACATACTACTACATAATATAAAGTACTTATTTTTTTTTTTAAACAAATCATCACTACATATAAAGTACATTACTTAACATATTAGGTTGCTTTTTTTTTCATTATATCTCTTGTTTTTTTTTTGTTTTTTTTTATCACTCTCATGACACAAACGTGTCTCACAACATACCATTTTTTTAATCAAATTTTATATGTAGCACATTATTCCTCTTGTTTTTTTGATTCCATATTTTCTCCATTCCATTCCATTTTTCATTCCATTTTTTTTGTGCTACTTACTGAATCACTCTCATGACACAAACGTGTCTCACAACATAACATCCTCTATTTCCGTCTTTTTTCTTTCATCGTTACCATATATCCGTTCCTCCATCCATAGCAAATTACCAATTCAATAATTCAATAATCCAATAATCCAACAATCCAACAATCCAACAATCCAACAATCCAACAATCCAACAATCCAACAATCCAACAATCCAACAATCCAACAATCCAACAATCCAACAATCCAACAATCCAACAATCCAACAATCCAACAATCCAACAATCCAACAATCCAACAATCCAACAATCCAACAATCCAACAATCCAACAATCCAACAATCCAACAATCCAACAATCCAACAATCCAATAATAAAATAATCCAATAATCCAATAAACCAATAATCCAATAATCCAATAATCCACTAATCCAATAATCCAATAATCCAATAATCCAATAATCCAATAATCCAATAATCCAATAATCCAATAATCCAATAATCCAACAATCCAATAATCCAATAACTCAATGATCTAATAATTCAATGATCCAATAACTCAATTATCCAATAACTCAATAATCCAACAACTCAATAATCCAATAACTCAATAATCCAATAACTCAATAATTCAATAACTCAATAAGCCAATAACTAAATAATCCAATAACTCAATAATCCAATAACTCAATAATCCAATAACTCAATAATCCAATAACTCAACTCAATAATCCAATAACTCAACTCAATAATCCAATAACTCAACTCAATAATCCAATAACTCAACTCAATAATCCAATAACTCAACTCAATAATCCAATAACTCAACTCAATAATCCAATAACTCAATAATCCAATAACTCAATAATCCAATAACTCAATAATCCAATAACTCATTAATCCAATAACTCAATAATCCAATAACTCAACTCAATAATCCAATTACTCAATATTCCAATAACTCATCTCAATAATCAAATAACTCAACTCAATAATCCAATACCTCAACTCAATAATCCAATAACTCAGCTCAATAATCCAATAACTCAACTCAATAATCCAATAACTCAACTCAATAATCCAATAACTCAACTCAATAATCCAATAACTCAACTCAATAATCCAATAACTCAACTAAATAATCCAATAACTCAACTAAATAATTAAATAACTCAACTCAATAATCCAATAACTCAACTCAATAATCCAATAACTCAACTCAATAATCCAATAACTCAACTCAATAATCCAATTAACTCAACTCAATAATCCAATAACTCAACTTAATAACCCAATAACTCAACTCAGTAACCCAATAACTCAACTCAATAACCCAATAACTCAACTCATAATTCAATAACTCAACTCAATAATCCAATAACTCAATTCAATAATCCAATAAATCAACTCCATAATCCAATAACTCAACTCAATAATCCAATAACTCAACTCAATAATCCAATAACTCAGCTCAATAATCCAATAACTCAACTCAATAATCCAATAAATCAACTCCATAATCCAATAACTCAACTCAATAATCCAATAACTCAACTCAATAATCCAATAACTCAACTAAATAATCCAATAACTCAACTAAATAATCCAATAACTCAACTAAATAATTAAATAACTCAACTCAATAATCCAATAACTCAACTCAATAATCCAATAACTCAACTCAATAATCCAATAACTCAACTCAATAATCCAATAACTCAACTCAATAATCCAATAACTCAACTCAATAATCCAATAACTCAACTCAATAGTCCAATAACTCAACTCAATGATCCAATAACTCAACTCAATAATCCAATAACTCAACTCAATAATCCAATAACTCAACTCAATAATCCAATAACTCAACTCAATAACCCAATAACTCAACTCAATAACCCAATAAACTCAACTCAATAATCCAATAAACTCAACTCAATAATCCAATAACTCAACTCAATAACCCAATAACTCAACTCAATAGCCCAATAAACTCAACTCAATAATCCAATAAACTCAACTCAATAATCCAATAAACTCAACTCAATAATCCAATAAACTCAACTCAATAATCCAATAAACTCGACTCAATAATCCAATAACTTGATAATCCAATAACTCGATAATGCAATAACTCGATAATCCAATAACTCGATAATCCAATAACTCGATAATCCAATAACTCGATAATCCAATAACTCGATAATCCAATAACTCGATAATCCAATAACGCGATAATCCAATAACTCGATAATCCAATAACTCAACTTAATAACCCAATAACTCAACTCAGTAACCCAATAACTCAACTCAATAATCCAATAACTCAACTCAATAATCCAATAACTCAACTCAATAATCCAATAACTCAACTCAATAATCCAATAACTCAACTAAATAATCCAATAACTCAACTAAATAATTAAATAACTCAACTCAATAATCCAATAACTCAACTCAATAATCCAATAACTCAACTCAATAATCCAATAACTCAACTCAATAATCCAATAACTCAACTCAATAATCCAATTAACTCAACTCAATAATCCAATAACTCAACTCAATAACCCAATAACTCAACTCATAATTCAATAACTCAACTCAATAATCCAATAACTCAACTCAATAATCCAATAACTCAATTCAATAATCCAATAAATCAACTCCATAATCCAATAACACAACTCAATAATCCAATAACTCAACTCAATAATCCAATATCTCAACTCAATAATCCAATAACTCAACTCAATAATCCAATAACTCAACTCAATAATCCAATAACTCAACTCAATAATCCAATAACTCAACTCAATAATCCAATAACTCAACTCAATAGTCCAATAACTCAACTCAATGATCCAATAACTCAACTCAATAATCCAATAACTCAACTCAATAATCCAATAACTCAACTCAATAATCCAATAACTCAACTCAATAGCCCAATAACTCAACTCAATAACCCAATAAACTCAACTCAATAATCCAATAAACTCAACTCAATAATCCAATAACTCAACTCAATAACCCAATAACTCAACTCAATAGCCCAATAAACTCAACTCAATAATCCAATAAACTCAACTCAATAATCCAATAAACTCAACTCAATAATCCAATAAACTCAACTCAATAATCCAATAAACTCGACTCAATAATCCAATAACTTGATAATCCAATAACTCGATAATGCAATAACTCGATAATCCAATAACTCGATAATCCAATAACTCGATAATCCAATAACTCGATAATCCAATAACTCGATAATCCAATAACTCGATAATCCAATAACTCGATAATCCAATAACGCGATAATCCAATAACTCGATAATCCAATAACTTGATAATCCAATAACTCTTTAATCCAATAACTCTATAATCCATGAACTCTATAATCCATTAACTCGATAATCCAATAACTCATTAATCCAATAACTCTTTAATCCAATAACTCTATAATCCATTAACTCTATAATCCATTAACTCGATAATCCAATAACTCATTAATCCAATAACTGCTTAATCCCAAGCCAGTACCTGATCAATCCAGTAACTGATCAATCCAGTAACTGATTAATCCAGTAACTCATTAATCCAATAACTCACTAATCCAGTAACTCATTAATCCGTAACTCAGCAATCCGTAACTCATTAATCCGTAACTCACTAATCCATAGCTCATTAATGCGTAACTCTTTATCCGTAACTCATTAATCCGTAACTCGTTTACTGTAACTCATTAATCCAATAACTCTTTAATCCAGTAACTCAATTATCCAGTAACTCATTAATCCCGTAACTCATTAATCCCGTAACTCATTAATCCCGTAACTCATTAATCCCGTAACTCATTAATCCCGTAACTCATTAATCCCGTAACTCATTAATCCGTAACTCATTAATCCGTAACTCATTAATCCGTAACTCATTAATCCGTAACTCATTAATCCGTAACTCATTAATCCATAACTCATTAATTAAAATAATCCAGAAATTTTATAATTCGATAATATTATACTTATCATCATATGTAGGTATTTTCATCATATCGTTATATTACTTGCCACTTAAGCGTCAGTTGCACCAACCACAATTGAACGAATTGATCAACAGCAATCAGCAGAGCTTTGCTTGCTACAATAACCAAGCTAAAATATTTAAAATGCAACGAACTTCTTAAAACCAAGGATACTGAAAGCGAACACGGTTATAACGAATACTTTACTAGTGTAGGCCCAACCTTGGTTATTCAATCAACACCAGCCAAAATGATCCCGCCAACATTATAAGATTTATAAGATTGAAAAAAATTCCCGTCAGTTTGTTTCTCTTATTATTCTAATAATAATTAGAAAATTGTAGATTTCCCGGATACGCGGGACTGTCCTGTCGGGCCGCACACATGTATTAGGGTTAAAGAACAAGTCGGTAATTTTAAACAAACAACTTTACATATACTTGGATTAACTTTGTTTCTAATCTACATTAACGACTTGACTTTCTTGGATCTGACCAATGCAGACGTTGTGCTACGCTGATGACACGGCAATACTATTTCACGGTGCTTCCTGGGATGCAGTAAGCGCCTTCACAGAAAGCGGTCTAGCTTTGGTGACGAACTGGCTTCAATACAATTTGTAACTCTAAAAGCAGACTAAACGAGATATGTGTGCGTGTATAAAACAGCTGCTTCCGCCTCGTGGTCTCTTAAATGTGTCAAAAGTTTATTCATATTTAATATTAGGTTAGGTACCACTGGTACCTACCACACGTCATGTAATGGTAAAACAATAGAAAAACTTCGTCTATAAAGTACTTAGGTGTTATTCTGGAACTCAACTTTACAGCGTACATTCAAACCACAGCTAAATAGTGTCAGGAAATAACCTAACACTCATTTAAATATCTTCGAAATGTCATGGATATACCACAGCGCAAATCAACCTATATTGCCCTAGCTCAACCCATTATTACGTAGGTAGGTACTAATATCGGTGTATAGCGTATAGCGCATCGATCGTTATTGTTGTTTTTTTTTTTCTTTTTATATACCTACTAAATTATGAACAAATATTGAAAAAACGTAACTGTCTTTCCTTTACCAGCGTTAACGTCACATTTTGCCAAAAGAGGAAACAACCAAGATCAAAACTTATGAATTAGGCTAACGAGCCCCATACAACTAACTTGAGCGAACTACAGGACACCACAGCATTGCCTGGACAACGATTCCACCCCCATAATCTGTGAACCCGTACCTCGAGACAACTTTCGTCAATACAAATAATTTTAAGGTACTGTACCAAAATATTCGCAGTTTAAGCAATAAACGACATCTATTAAAATCTACAACTGAAGACGACAAAGATATACAAGCCATCCGTTCCTGTCCTGTGCGGCTTCCACGTGAAAGCGATCCTGGCCGTTGTCCTTCCGTGTTGATCTTCGAAGCCATCTCTCATTGCCTCGGCCGTGTCTGCCGCTGCTGCGGCTTCGACGGTTGCGACTCCGCCTGTTGTTCCCCGGGGACTGGCGGCGGTTGCGACTTCGGCTTCGACGTTCTTGTCCATCATCAGATTTCGATTTTCGGCCACGCTCAGGAGTTTTCAAGCGCCGCCTGGATGTTTTTTCCTCATGGTCCATAGTCTGGAACTCGAAAACAACACCAGCAATGGAAGAGTTCTAAATCTTACGTTTAAAACAGATCTTAAATCCAAAACAGATCCGTATCCCGGTACGGATCCGGAACACAGGCTTTTCGAAACGGGAAAATTCTAGAACTGGTACAGAAACGGAATCTAGAACAAATTCGGGATCCGGCACTGATCCGATACCAATCCGGCACGCATCCGGTTCAGATCCGGCACGAATCCGGCAAATGATATACATGCGGTATTAATCCGGCACAGATCCGGTACCAATCCGGCACGGATCCGGCACAATCTGGGACGGATCCGGTACGAATCCAGCATGGATCCGGAACTCATCCGGCACAAATCAGGTATGCACCCGGCACGGTTCCAGTATCCGGCACGGACCCAAATCCAGAAACGGGATCCGGAATACGAAACGGGCCGCGTAGCCAAGATGGCAATCGCTTACGCTCCGTAGCGATCGGAATGCAACTGTCACTGTCGCGCTAATATGGAAGAGTGATATAGAGACATAATGCTTTTCGTTGTCGAAGCGACAGCGATTGTAACCCCGGCCAGGTCGGCGGGTCGGTAACTACTTACTAAAAGTATCATTCCTACTTATTTACAGTCCGAGTAGTTTATAATTTCGAAAACACTTAACCCCGCTATATAATACTGACGTATTGATAAGTAATATATTGAAAATATCGTAAAAGTTGTAACCAAATAAGCGGTACATACATAGACTAAAAGAATTCGATCTACACCTGTAAATAATCATAAACGTATCCGAACTATTCAAAATAAAACGGTGTTCCAAAGGTTTCACGCTACCCGCGATGTAATGAATGCTTTAATTATATTATGGATAGGCATTACAGCAAACACTAAAAAAAACCTAACTGTTGGTCTTGAAGAGAAAACTTGCAGTATAATTGCTCTCGAGTGAACGAATAGGCCGAAATGGGTTTACCCAATTATTTTGTTCTTGATAAAATTAACGGTGTCTTTGTTTCTAAGCGCCCGTTAAACACAAACTTCCTAACATAGGAAATATGAAATGATAATTAATTTCAACGAAACAACAACCAATATAAGTGTTACTAATATATGTATAGGTATATAATTATAATAATTTTACACCACTGTTACTATTGTAACAAATTAATTGGGTAATTAAGATTTAACTCGATCAGTTCTAATATTAATACCTACATAATATAATACATTCAGGAATACCATAGTGACTTGTAGGTACTTACCACTTCTGATGTATAATAAAAATTCCTTCTTTCATAACAACAATATATTTCTTGATCACAATATTCCGTTACAGTTCAATCTCCAATCACCTTACTTCACAATCGTCCTCCCTTCACCTCTGCCCGTAACCGAATGCCCGTTAACCGCCATGCCAGTCGTCTTATTCTTTCTTCAAACTACCTTCTATTTACAAAGGTCAACTATCAATAACGTTACTATTAAATTTATTAAATTATAGATTGCCAACGATTACTCAACTCTTTATTTTATTAAATCTGTTTCGAATAATTAGTAATTTTAATGAATCTTACAATAGTAAGATAAGTTTTTACTACCATGGTACTAATTAATACTATTACATTTTAAGTATAACATTCCCTTAAATAATAGAGATAAGGTACATGCCACAAGGCCTTATAAAGGCTGAAAACTGTTAATAATACTCATTTAGACAGACAAAATGGCGGCCACGGCGGCCATTTTATTTTTAGTGTATTTGTTTAATTTGTCATCTGGATACGTATTGATGGGTAAGATACTGTTTTATCTAGCTTTTATTTATTTATTTAAACTTTATTCCACAAAAGACCGGGCCGTGTCCGGGCCGGAGCTTCCGGTGCATCGTTTTTTATGGAAAGCATCACGTGATCGCCTCGCATGTCATAGAAAATTAAGCGCCGGAAGCTCCGGCCCGGACACGGCCCGGTCTAACGTGAGTCCTTTAGGTTTTATGTTTTGTTTTTACAGAATGTTTAAACAGAAAGTTTATTATATTATTTTAATGTTTAATACCTCGCCATTTCTTAAGGTGAAGGCTTTTCGGTGAAGGAAAACATCGTGAGGAAACCGGCCTAATCTCAATAAGGCCTAGTTTCTCCTCTGGGTTGGAAGGTCAGATGGCAGTCGCTTTCGTAAAAACTAGTGCCTACGTCAAATCATGGGATTAGTTGTCAAGCGGACCCCAGGCTCCCATTAGTCGTAGCAAAATGCCGAGATAACGCGAGGAAGTAGAAGAAGAAATATAATTTGTGTTGTAATTTCAGACGACAATGAGAACTTGGACGAAATACTGACGCTGCCCTCTGAGTACAACATCAAAGCTGAACGGATTGATCTGATCGCTGACTTGAAGCTGCCAATGGAACTATGGTATGATCTCCTTCGTTCCCTCATTGAGGAGGATAGGGTCATTGCGTCAGTTTACCGTCCAGAGGGCCTACCGCGAAGCACGATCGAAGTGTTGCCTCTCTGTTCCACTTGTAAATTCATACGTAAATGTGACAGGGAGGCAACACGTCGAACGTGGTTCGCGGTAGGCTCTCTGTGCCTGTTTCCGTCCACTTGGCGGTGAAAAAAAATCGGTTTCAGTCACCAATCTCAACAAATGTTCACAGGTACAGCACGGAGATCAATCGATCCAGAGTGGACGTGTACGACGGTATGGTGAAGCGTTATTACTATTGGGGCGAAGATGGCGCCACTGGGAACGACGGAACTGTCTACATGGTATGATGGCGATGCGTTGGTTTTGAACACATTCGTGATGCACACTTAATTTTTATATAGGTACTTAAAAATTTATTTTTCAAATTCCTAGGCGTACCCTAAATGGACTGAGAAGGAGGGTCATACGGTCTATTGCTCGAAGACTGACATGTACGAAGAAGCGCCGTTAGACGCTTTTCCGACGGAAGAGGAATACGTTTATGCAGGTAAAGATTTCACTATACATAATATAACATCTTACTCCTAAATAAGTACTTAAATAAGAGAGAAGAGATATATTTAAACGTAACAAATATAAGAGCCTCGGTAGAGAGTACCATTTTGTACCATTTGGAGTTGAAACTCTAGGTCCATGGGGTCCCAGCGCGAATAAGTTGTTTGCACTAACCTAACCTAACTAGTGACCGAAGAGCTGGCGGCTACCTCGCACAACGAATCAGCATTGCGATACAGCGAGGAAATGCCGCCAGTATCCTTGGTACAATGCCTCAGGGGCCTATTTTAGATTTAAGCTAGTTATTAATTTCGTTTATTAGTACCACTGTATATATATTGTTTGTAAATAAATGATTTAATAATTCAAACTTGATTTAAGGTAAAACGTACCATGAGGGTCAGAAGGTAGACGTATGGAAGTTCACAAGAGATGATGAAGACACACGGACAGAGCTCGTTCTGTATAGCCACAGGACGGAGCGAGGTGAAGATGTACCAATACAGTAAGATATACATTTTATTTCCTTTTCTATAGTCTGTCAACTATAGTGGTTTCTATAGTGTGTTGTCTGTCTGTATGATCATCATCATCATCCTGCCCTATGCCCAACTTCATTTGGGGTCAGGCCTTCTTGTGCGTCTGCGCCATCGCCAGGACAATCTGTCCCGTGTTATCAGTGTAGTCGTGTGTGTGTGTTGTGTTCTATAGTCTGTAAGTACCTTTATGTATTTAAATAAAAGTAAGCAAACAATTTGTAAAGTTTCGGGTAGTTCTAACATTTATTGGTTATCCAACTAAATACAAAACCGCCTGGATCTGTCACTGAACGACCACTTTAACCTACGTTATTTGATCATGTAACGTTTTCATCTACCCTCAATAACGCTTGTTGTTACAGAATAGAAAAGAAAGAGTTTAATACGATGTTGGGATCGTTTGAGAAACACGTTATATTTAACTACGACCAGTTCAATCCTCTGTTCTGCGAGGAAGATGTTGACGCCGAGAAAGGTTTGCAAAACCACATTCATTCCGATAACTATTATTTCGTTCACTCACGTTAGCCGGAGCTTCCGGCGCATCGTTTTCTATGGAAAGCATCACGTGATCACCTGTCATGTCATAGAAAAGTAAGCGCCGGAAGCTCCGGCCTGGTGTAACGTGCTGTATAGGTTTTTTTGTAGTTTTAAAGAATGTAACTCGGCCGGAACAGGGATTGCCTGCCTCGTAACACTAAACAGATTCTCTTAGCCTCGGCGGGCAATCCTGGCTTTTGTAATACCTACCTAATTTGCCATTTCAACATAATAGTCGCAGTTGTCGACGTAACATGACAATGACAATGTCAGTGTCAAAAATAACATCTTCATTGTTATTTCTAGAGGGATCGTGTGAATGGACCCCTGATGACTTTGATGGACACATGAAAATGTTACATCCTGCATTCCATAACGATCTTGATGTAGCGTTCAACAGGTATGAAGTATACACATATATTGACGATTTTGTCTTATTTCCTTTACCTTCCGTGTTTTCTGTAGATTTATCCTTATTCATAAGGGTACTCTACGGACCCTGATTTAGTTAAATAATGTTTTATTTGCTTTCTTACAAATACATAAGTCAAAATGACAGATAAAGACAAACGCTTCATAGCATCATAGCTAATTCAGGCCAGTAACGCGTTTATGAATAACGCCAATAGTGTAACACACGGTTTCTGCGTCGTCGCCAGTTCCTTTTTCTTTGAACTTGACTGGACACGCTACCGCGTGTCTGATAGTGATAGGCACTCCGTATCTTTAGGTATATAAATAAAATTAAACAAACAATAATATGTACATTTTCGAGAAGTTATAACATTTATTGGTTAACCTACCAAATACAAAAGCGCCTGGATCTGTCACTGAACGACATTTGATCGTGTAATGTTTTTATCTACCCTCAAATGACGTGGCGTAAGGAGACATTGAGGGTAGATTTTGTTTACTTTTATTTAAATACCTAAAGATACAGACTATAGATATTGATATTTTTATCTTATTTCCTTTACCTTCCGTATTTTCTGTAGATTTAAGGATTTAAATACTTATTTCATAGAAGACCCAAAACTCCTAAAAATATGGAGATATGGTTTTCACAAATTTTCATACGTACTTATTTTTTTACAGCTTTAAAAAACACCACGGCAGAAATTATCAGAGCAAGAAAGAACATGATATGAGAAGAGATATTTTTCACAAAAATTGGAAGTTAGTAAATTTACATTATATTTGTGAAAAAGAAATATTATATATATTATATAAATAGAAATATTTGTGGAAAAGAATATAGTTACATTTTTATCTGTAAAATTAGATCCCACCAAAAACATTTTCATGTAAAATGTTGCCAAGACGAGACCATATGTCTCACACAGTCAAAAATTTATCAGATCTAATGTAGACCCTACATGACTCTTCTACTCTACTCGCCCTAACTCTTTTCAAACTCTAGATCTTAGTCAAAATATGTGAAGCATCTTACTCAGTGGCGGATTTCCCATAAGGCACAGTAGGCCCGGGCCTAGGGCGGCGAGATATTAGGGGCGGCAAATTGTGACAAAAAATTCGCTGATGATAACAAAAAATAACTCAAAATTAGGCCAGGCAACGAATTCTCAAAAAAGGCTTGAAACACAATTTTTAACTACTTATGTACCTAACTTTATTTGGACTATCTAGTAGGTGAACACATCAAAAGTCCCCGGCCGTAGCCTTTGAGCCGGGGGAAGAGAGAGATTTGAAGGTCACATTTTTCAGTTTTTCGCTTATATCTCGGAGACTATGCGTTCTTACAAAATGAAAGTTGGTTAAACTTGCTACAAGTTACAATTGTTAGGGTTCCGTACCCAACGGGTAATCGCTGTCCGTCCGTCCGTCCGTCCGTCTGTCTGTCACCAGGCTGTATCTCACGAACCGTGATAGCTAGACAGTTGAAATTTTCACAGATGATGTATTTCTGTTGCCGCTATAACAACAAATACTAAAAACAGAATTAAATAAAGATTTAAATGGGGCTCCCATACAACAAACGTGATTTTTGACCAAAGTTAAGCAACGTCGGGAGTGGTCAGTACTTGGATGGGTGACCGTTTTCTTTTTGCTTTTTTTTTTCGTTTTTTTTTTTGCATTATGGTACGGAACCCTTCGTGCGCGAGTCCGACTCGCACTTGCCCGGTTTTTACGATATCTGGAGGGCCCTCCACACTTGTGCGCGAATCGCGACGCGAACCCGCGAACGCGAGTGTGGCGTCGATTTCGCATATTGTTGACGCCTTCGCGCCTTGTTCCCCGTTTATAGGGTTCCGTACCTCAAAAGGAAAAACCGGGCAAGTGCAAGTCGGACTCGCGCACGAAGGGTTCCATACCATAATGAAAAAAAAAGCAAAAACAAAAAAAAGCAAAAAAAAATACGGTCACCCATCCAAGTACTGACCCCTCCCGTCGTTGCTTAACTTTGGTCAAAAATCACGTTTGTTGTATGGGAGCCCCATTTAAATCTTTATTTTATTCTGTTTTTAGTATTTGTTGTTATAGCGGCAACATAAATACATCATCTGTGAAAATTTCAACTGTCTAGCTATCACGGTTCGTGAGATACAGCCTGGTGACAGACGGACGGACGGACGGACGGACAGCGAAGTCTTAGTAATAGGGTCCCGTTTTACCCTTTGGGTACGGAACCCTAAAAATGGAACCCTTATACTCGTGCGTCTGGCTGTCCGTCTGTCACAGCCTATTTTCTCCGAAACTGCTGGACCAATTAAGTTGAAAGGCACACATATGTAAGTTTGTGACCCAAAGATGGACGTGTAACGTAAATAAATGAATTTTAAATAGGCTGGAGGCCATTTTATTTATTTTTTATTTATTTAATCTTTATTGCACATAAGGAAATACACTGTACAAAAGGCGAACTTAATGCCATAAGGCATTCTCTACCAGTCAACCTTTAGGCAAAGCAGATAAGTTGTAGGCGGTGCAAAAACATGTAGTAGATGATACAATTAGGTACCTGTACGAACACAATACAATCATAATAAATACACTAATATAAACATACATAAATATAAATAATATTGATACGAATACATATACCTACTTACATATACATATACATACATACATACATATGAAATCAGATGAACTTACAAAACAGAAACATTCAAGATTTTCCAGTACTGCCAGCAAAGTGCTCACTTAAAGATTTTTTAAAAGCAAATCTGTTCGGACACTGTTTAATTTTGACAGGGAGACTATTCCAAAGGCGAGCTGCCTGAATTGAGAAGGAATCGGACATATAACCAGTTCGGTGAGATGGTATAGACAGAGAAAGATTGCCAGAAGAGCGAAGCTGACGGACACGAGAGACACCATAGTAGTGGAAGAAAGATTTTAGATATTCGGGGGACTGAGGGTCGTTAAGAACAGAAAAAAGGGTGCAGAGCATGCGAATTTTGCGACGAATACGAATAGGAAACCAGCCAAGTTTAGAGCGGAATGAGGAGACATGATCGTATTTACGGAGACAGAAAACAAAACGAATGCAATTATTCATTAAACGATCTAATTTATCCAGGAGCTCTTCATTTAAGTCCGGATAACACACATCACCATAGTCGATTATTGGCAGTATTAAAGTTTGTACGAGCAATATTTTTGTTTTAATTGGTAAAAAGTGTTTAAGCCTGTTGAGTGCATGAAGAGAACCAGTAACTTTACGGCTAATTTCGGCTACCTGTGTCCTCCAGCTCAGGGTACTATCCAGAAAGACACCCAAGTCTTTTACACTTTGGCTGTAGGGAATAGGCGTGCCATTAAAGTATACAGGAGGTGTAATATCGACTTTAAGGAGCTGTCGGGCGCCGCCTATGACAATGGCCTGACACTTGGAGGGGTTAACGAATAGACCGAACTTCTCAGACCAATGTTATATGTGTCTGAGATCCAGATTTAGCTTATTAATGGTGGCAGTAAGGTCGGCAATGTTACACTGGTCATAGAGTTGCAGGTCGTCGGCGTAGAGATGGTACGAGCAGCGAAGGTCTGGAGTGATAAAATTGACAAATATAGAAAATAATAGGGGTGAAAGAATACCTCCTTGTGGTACACCTGTGGCTAAGTTACACCATTCCGACAAAATGCGGTCGACACGTACTGCTTGCTGACGTCCACACAGATATGCCGAGAACCATTTTAAGGCACACGGCGACACATTGAGGTGCTCAAGTAGGGCAAGGAGGATCTCATGGTCGACAGTGTTGAAAGCATTTGAGAAGTCAACGAGGACAAGTACTGTGACCATTTGACTCTCCATGCCCCGCCTGATGTCCTCTGTCACTTTGAGCAGTGCGGTACAGGTGCTATGTCCCGGTCGAAAACCAGACTGAAAGGGGCTCAGAAGTTTGTGTGAGAAAATAAACCTTGACAGCTGTTTATGAGCCACCGCTTCAGCGATTTTCGACAAAAAAGGGAGTATAGAAATAGGTCGGAACTGACTAACCAACGAAGGATTATTTGTTTTAGGCAGAGGTATGACAAATGCTTTGCGCCAAAGCGACGGAAATTCACCGTTAGAGAGAGAGAAGTTAATAATATCAGTCAGCATGGGAAGCACGCAGTCAAGGACAGACACTATCATATACCGACCGATATCGTCGCAACCAACAGCTTTTGACTTAATGGACTTAATAATGGTCCTAACCTCCGATTGAGTAGTGGGTGAGAAAGAAAACGAGACAGTGTCAATTGAAGGTAGGGCCAAAATTTCGAAAATGGTATTGATTTTAGCATTACTATCAACGGATCGGGCAGACGAGAAATGCTTGTTAAGGTCAGAAAGGGAGAAAGACATACCGTCAAACTGGTTAACGGGCTTGCCAAGACCGAGGGATTTTAAGAACTTCCAAACGTCGGCCATGGAAGAGGAGGTGACATTCTGATGGATATACCGCCGCCATTTTTGGGGGGTAAATAAGAAAATTTAAAAATAAAGTTTTTCAAACTATATCGTGTTACATATCAAATCAAAGAGCTTATTGTAAGAATCTCAATTTTTTTTTATAATTTTAGGATAAATAGTTTAGCAGTTATTCAAGAAAATAGGCAAAAAAAAGGTTTTTCTTGTTTCTTTTTTAGATTTTTTGAATGTTTTTGTAGGTACATAAAAAGTCAATGTTATTGGTAATGTCACTTAAAATGAATAAGTATTTGCTTATTTTTTCGTAAAACCTATGTTCCTATGATCATGTCACAAGGACGTATAGCTTCTGAGATATAATAAGCGAAAATCCGAAAAATGTGTCCTTCAAACCAAACCCCCCTACTTTTGATATGTTCACCTCCTAACGAGTCCAAAAAAGTTACTAAGTAAAAAATGTGTCCCAAGCATTTCCCTCTATAATATATCTTTCCGTTGCCTGATCTAAATGTAGTCAATATGATGGGTGCTGATGCTGAGAAAGGGGCGGCTACAAGGCTTGGGGCCTAGGGCGGCAAAGACTGCAAATCCGCCACTGATCTTACTGCATCGTCATCATAATTTAAGAGCATGGCTCTTGTCGGTGGAGTATGCGCCAGTTTTCGCGGTCCTCGGCCAGGTTCTTTAGGTCCCTGTAAGACACGACATACGCTTTTGCTTTTAGTTTTGTGTATAGCTTACTTGTGGTTTTCCTCTTACTCTCCTAGCTTCGATCTTGCCTTCTAATATATTTTTAAAGAAAGTGTCTCGTCTTATCTTATTTCATCTTACTGCAAAATAGCCGAATAAGCAAAACATAAAAACACTATATTTCTGTTACACTTATCATTCAAAGATTCGTCGTAGACCACAACCGACAGAACCTCGGCTTCAAGCTGGCCCTGAACCACCTCTCGGACCTCACGCCAGCAGAAAAGGCCCACATGAGCGGCGGGAGACGATCCCCACACCCGTCTGCTACTGTCCCCTTCCCTCACACCGAGAGACAAGTTGGGGAGATCGTGACAGAGATACCGGAGGAATATGATATGCGGCTGGAAGGGATCATATCACCTATTAAGAGTACGTACCCTGAACCTCTCGGGCCTCACGAAGGCATACATCACTGTCAAAAGTAAGTTTAGCTTTGTAACAAATACGTTACAGGCCAAGTAGCCAAGACGCCAATCGCTTACGCTTCGTAGCGATCGAAACGCAACTATCACTGTCACACTAATATGGAAGAGTGATAGAGAGACATAATGCTTTTTGTTGTCGAAGCGATAGCGATTGTAACCTTGGCTAGGCCGGCTGTCCCCTTTCCACACAGCGAGAGACAAGTTGGGGACATGAGGGTAGATGCAAACATTACATGATCAAATAATGTAGGTTAAAGTCAGGTCGTTCAGTGACAGATCCAGGTGTTTTTGCATTTGGTTTGTTAATCAATAAATGTTATAACTACCCGAAAATGTACAAATTATGTGTTTACTTAAGTACCTAAAGATACAAAGGTCATACCTTGGTCAACTACTACTACTATAACAATTTATATTATTAAGTATATAATATAAATAAGTAAAAGCTCCTGTTTGTTACAGACCAGGATAAATGTGGATCCTGTTGGACCTTCGCGACGGCGGCGGCGGTGGAAGGGGCCCTGGCGAGACTAGACGGACGTCTTCTGGACCTCAGCGAGCAGTCCATCATTGACTGCACTTGGGGGTGAGTTGGCCTAGTGTCACAGAATAAATAAATGTGGGGCATGCTGGACCTTCGCGACGGCGGCGGCGGTGGAAGGGGCCCTGGCGAGACTAGACGGACGTATTCTGGACCTCAGCGAGCAGTCCATCATTGACTGCACTTGGGGGTGAGTTGGCCTAGTGCCACAGAATAAATAAATGTGGGTCACGCTGGACCTTCGCGACGGCGGCGGCGGTGGAAGGGGCCCTGGCGAGACTAGACGGACTGAAGTGGCGTGCTCTTGTGTTGGAGGCCAAGACTCATTTTGGGTCACCGCGCCAACCAAGTAAGTAAGTGGACCAGCGAGATAGCCGTGCGATGGTTGAGAGCACGCACTATGGTATGAGCCACGTGTAGATACGTACATACGCACCATCGCGTAATTGTTTTCCATCGTATTTTCTCGGAATAATTCGTATTTGTCATGCTAGTTCAGTCAATGTCAGTACTTTTTGTACCGAGACTGACTTAAATAGCAAGACGCGTTCGTAAGTTTCCTTGGAAATACGATGAAAAATAATTAATACATGTAGTGCTGCACAAGCGTTGCTTACGGCTCGATTCGGGAAATGAATAAGAGATGCACTAGATATGAAATAGTAAAGATATGTGACGTTCCACGGCTAAAGGTACCTTATGGCGGCTGGCGCTTACATTGCATAGCGCCGCAACAATATTGGAGCGACGTTAATAATCGTAAGCGCCAACCGCCATAAGGTACCTTTATCCGTGGGACGTCACATATCTTTACTATATATTATCGTATCTAGTTAATCTCTAATTTACTTTCCGAATCGCGCCGTTAGTTTGGGACTAAGTTGATTTGAGTAAAGACTGTCCCCAAATATATTTCTTTATTTCTTTTGCATCAGGGGTATTAGCGAGGGATGCAGTGGCGGGTTCCCCAAGGAAGCTCTGAAGCACATAATGAAACACGGCATCCCTCTGGAGGAGGACTATGGCGGTTATTTGAACGAGGTAAATCTAAATTTAAAATCCGTCTAAGCTAATTTTGCACCAATTTAAATATATTAAAGTGAAGGTAAAATCATTAATTCGTACACCATGCACGAAATAAGACTCTAGAAAGTTATAATAAAAACATAGACGGCAGTTATTTTCTAACACAGTTTCTATCATAGAGAAAAAATACATAGAGTGCTCACTCCATACATCAGTTTTAGTATCAAGTAGCGGTACTGATAAATCCGCTACTCGATGTCAACTGCGAAAATAATAGTTGTTTTGGTTGGTACCAAAATCGATGTATCGAGTGAGCACTCTATTCTTACTATATTTCTCTTTAGCAAGTGGAATCTTGCTCATTGCAAGGGTTTCAAGGCACAAGAGTTAAACAGACTTTTTTACTAAGTAAAACATAATTTTCTTCACAACACCGACAACGTATTAGTGAAATACCCTATTTGCGAATTTCGGTGTTGGAAATCGGCGCTCTGAGCGGCTACCGCGAAAACCGAAATTCGAAAATTGCGGGGGTCTTTCTCTTTTACTCCAATGAAGGCGTAATTAGAGTGACAGAGAAAAATCCCCGCAATTTGCGAACTTCGATTTTCGCGATTACAGCTGTACATGACAATTTGATTTTAGAACGGGTACTGTCACCTCGAGAACGTGACTGAAGTGTTCAAGATCCGCGGCTTCGCGATGGTGACGCCACTGAGCGTGAGCGCCATGAGAGTGGCGTTGTACAAGTATGGCCCAGTCGTCGTCACCATTCAGAACAACGACGCGTTCAACTTCTACCGGAGCGGCGTGTTCTACGACCCCACCTGGTAAGTTTAGCTTGCACTATCCCACTAACCCGGGGTTAACCGGTTAAACCGTTAACCCAGTGTCAAATTGTCCTTTTAACCATGGTAATTCCACGTTTACCCGGTTAACCCCGGATTAGTGGGATGGTGCAAGTGGCGCCTCTAACTTCTACTGTATCACCTTGATCCGCGGTGTCTGTTTGGTTTGACGATGGTGGCGCCACTGAGCGTGAGCGCAATGAGAGTAGCGTTGTACAGGTATGGCCCAGTCGTCGTCACCATTCAGAACAACGACGCCTTCAACTTCTACCGGAGCGGAGTGTTCTACGACCCCACCTGGTAATACTATCCCACTAACCCGGGGTTAACCGGTTAAACCGTTAACCCAGTGTCAATTTGTCCTGTTAACCAAAGTAACTCCAGGTTTAACCGGTTAACCCCGGGTTAGTGCGATGGTGCAATTGGCGCTTAATGTTACCCCACTTACCCCCCTCTAACTTCTACTGTATCACCTTGATCCGCGGTGTCTGTTTGGTTTGACGATGGTGGCGCCACTGAGCGTGAGCGCAATGAGAGTAGTGTTGTACAGGTATGGCCCAGTCGTCGTCACCATTCAGAACAACGACGCCTTCAACTTCTACCGGAGCGGAGTGTTCTACGACCCCACCTGGTAATACTATCCCACTAACCCGGGGTTAACCGGTTAAACCGTTAACCCAGTGTCAATTTGTCCTGTTAACCAAAGTAACTCCAGGTTTAACCGGTTAACCCCGGGTTAGTGCGATGGTGCAATTGGCGCTTAATGTTACCCCACTTACCCCCCTCTAACTTCTACTGTATCACCTTGATCCGCGGTGTCTGTTTGGTTTGACGATGGTGGCGCCACTGAGCGTGAGCGCAATGAGAGTAGCGTTGTACAGGTATGGCCCAGTCGTCGTCACCATTCAGAACAACGACGCCTTCAACTTCTACCGGAGCGGAGTGTTCTACGACCCCACCTGGTAATACTATCCCACTAACCCGGGGTTAACCGGTTAAACCGTTAACCCAGTGTCAATTTGTCCTGTTTACATGGTAACTCCAGGTTTAACCGGTTAACCCCGGGTTAGTGGGATGGTGCAAGTGGCGCTTAATGTTACCCCCCTCTAACTTCTACTGTATCACCTTGACCCGCGGTGTCTGTTTGGTTTGACGATGGTGGCGCCACTGAGCGTGAGCGCCATGAGAGTGGCGTTGTACAAGTATGGCCCAGTCGTCGTCACCATTCAGAACAACGACGCCTTCAACTTCTACCGGAGCGGAGTGTTCTACGACCCCACCTGGTAATTTAGCTTACTTAATGTTAAAAAAAACCGGACAAGTGCGAGTCGGACTCGCCCACCGAGGGTTCCGTATTTTTTAGCATTTGTTGTTATAGCGGCAACAGAAATACATCATTAGTGAAAAATTCCGTAACCTATACAAGTGAGATTTGAAAATCAGTTTTGACTTGCAATTTATTGCGCTACATAATTACCTAACTATAAATTTTGCGTTAGCTTATTTTTTTAGGAGTTCCAACAAGCTCGGTTCTCCATACAACCATAGTTTACACTCTCATTATAAAACGACTAGCTAGATCAGCCATTCTCAAAGTGTGTTCCGCGGAACCCTAGGGTTCCGAAAAGCCTCTGTTGGGGTTCCGCGAAAATACTTGTAATAATAAGAAAAAAACAATAGGTATATCTGGTCAACAGTGACGAAGGAAAATAATTAGTTTGGGGTTCCGTCAAATATTTCGCTTTCCAAAAGGGTTCCGTCACCAAAAAAGTTTGAGAACCGCTGAGCTATAGTTCGTTTTTTTTAGCATTAGAAAGAACTCCACAGAAGCAAGCGTGCAGTTTTATCAGGTTCTTTAATTGTTAATAATTATTGAATTATCTAATGTAACATGGTCAATACATATAATTTACTTCAAATTATTGCCGCTAAAAGTGCTGGGTTTGGAACCACACGCTTACTTCTGCGAAGTTCTTTCTAATGCTAAAAAAAACGGACTATAGATTGCTCTGAAATTTTGAAATTACAATAGGATAAGGTACTTTACATCTAGCTAGTCCTGTAATTAGTGTATGTAAATTGGGGTTGGTCTGTGTGTAGCTTCCACTGTAGCCTCACATACCATAGTTAAACAAATGCAGCGAAAAGTTTTTCATACAAAACTTGTTTTTTGCTCTATTTCGTTTGTTTTATAAACTGGAGCTATACAAACTAATTACAGGCCTAGATATACCTCATTTCATTGTATGTGCAAAGGATGATGTTCCGCTACCATACAAGTTTGGCCCAACACTCGCTAAACATGGGTGGTATATTTTTAGGCTCCAAATATGAAATGAAAGTACCGATAGTTATTAGAAATTCACGGACACTTCACAGAACATTATAAAAGCGGAATTTCTCTACGATTTTGAGGTTAGGAATTCTGCCTTGTATCGGGCCATGTTAAATATTATTATGCCTTATTACAAGGAAATAAGGTGCCGTAAATAGTGTAAACATATCGATGATATTGGGCGTTTAAAAGCTGTCAAGGAACAAAAATCGAATGAGTTGGTATTAGATTAATACATTTTTTTTAAATAAAATAATATATTTAATTCGACTTCCTTAAATTAATAAGACATAGCATGCGAACCTGAATAGACTATAACAGCTAGAGCTGTTTTATAGTAAAAATTGTTATAGCATCAAAAGTAAAACCAATCACTTAAGTAAACATATCTACTTCAATTCCAGAGAGAGAAGAAATACAGTAACACTCACAGGATTTTTATGATAAATTCGATAAGTAACCCATTCCAACAAAGAATGTTTCAAAAACAGATGTTTACCTAAAAGGCACTTAATAATAAACTTAATTTATGTCAAAGAAGTTAGAATTTTTTATTTTGTAGGTTTATCATGGAGGTAATTTATAAAAAATTGTTAGATATATATTTGTCATTTTATTTTAATGTATTTTTAAGTTTTAACATATTTTCGTGTTATTCATACCCTGATATTAAAAAGGTTTGGTTTTATTAAAAAAGTTAATCAATTTTAAAGAAGTAAAAAAACGACTTCAGTGGGGAAAGCCGTTGGAAGCTAATCGTAAATTGGTGCTCTTCTACTTCTTCTAGATTTCATACAATACTATCAAATATGTAATAATGAATATGAAAACACAATACATAGCGACTCTATTCGTTCCACTTTCGCTATTCACTTTTGACGTAAGTCATTTGGGTATGTTACAATAATTAAACTCATCTCATTGGACCAGTACCTAATTGAAAAACAATAAAACAATAAATGTGAAATTAAACTCATTGGAATAAAAAGTTTTTACTGTATCGCAGTTCTTTTTGCAATTTTGATACTTAGTGCTTAAAACAGTATGTCGTTAGTGGTATGAATGTTTTTCTTTGAAGTGAGCGTTATTAGCATCAACAGGAACATCGTAGAAAAGTATTTTGCTGCCATACTTTTTTGTTTGGCTCTGGACGTCATTTATGAAATGTCATTGATTCTATGTAATGGCGTGGGATGTGTTGATTTGGTTTAATTACTCTTTAACTTATTTTATTTACTAACAAGTGTCCGTTAGTCTAATATATGTATGAGATTGTAAGAAATATGATTAAATTTATCGTATACATAGCCTGCTTATCGAATCGTAGGCCAAATTCGGCATGATCCTTTCATTACAATCCAACACGTAATTTTAAAATGGGAACGAAACTCCGTTCACGAAACTTTGTTCCCAGTGTGAGTGACTACGTCAGTCACGCCATCACCATTGTGGGCTACGGCAGCCGAGATGGGGCCGACTACTGGATCGTGAAGAACTCCTTCGGCCAGCGGTGGGGGGAGGACGGCTATATGTTGCTCTCCTCTGCCAACAACAACTGCTTCGTGCTCAATGAACCGTACTATCCTGTAGTTTAATCCAGTATACAGTGTGTAAATTCAATACGGGCGAATATTTAAAAAGTATTCAGATAAATTTTGCTTAGAAATGCAATGAAATAATTTGGCCCACAATGTAAAACAACACAGTCAACACACAAGTAACAAGATAGAGAGAGATAGACATTATCGTATGTCATGTCTTGTTAAATATGTCCCGTCTTACTTGCAGTAGGTACATTGCTGCTCGGAAAATTTTCAAAAATTACTTACGGCGACATATACATATGTATAATTAAGTGTAACTTTAAAAAAAACTTTTAAATTTATGATTACACGGATAAAATCTATATCCGATTTAAGTTATCGCCCGTATTGGATTTAACACTAGTAGATTTAGTTGTAGATAGTGTGTTGTGATTAACATAGAATAAGTATTAGAATATATAAATTTCCACGTGCAAAAGTAAGGTTTTTTTTTTCATTCATCCACAAATCCCACTACTAACTTAAAGGGGTATCCAGACGGGACTGACGAGATCAGTCGATTTGTCAGGAAAATAATTGGTCAAGATAATGTCATCAGATTGGCGAAAAATTGTCTCGTCTAGATTCTGGATACAAGTCTTAAGTATAACCCTTTCTATACACCGTGTTTTTTCTGTTAATTTTGCGGGGATATGAACCGGATTACCTTTTGTATTGTTTTCGAGCTCCCGATATTTCGATGCATCTTGTTAACGGGTAACAAAAGGTCACGGTCCATATCCCGGTCGATATAAGTCAAGTTAAATAAAATAGCCCAAATAAAAACATTTTATATCTCTAATTATGACTAATAATAAGTTTTTAAAGTATTAAAGGACTCTTGGACCGCGAGCCACGAACAGATTTCCATGCCCAATCGCCTCCCAATTGGTTAACCTTTTGGACGCCAATGACCGACATATATCCGCACCGCAGGTCCAACGCCAAAGACGGATTAATCGGTCACAGACCACAGACATAGACCTACGTGCATATGCATAAAATTCAATTTCAATTTTGATACTTCGGTGACGTTGCGAGTGACAGCTTTTGTGTTTGATACGGCGTCGAAAAGGTTAACAGCTATGTATGATGACCCCTTATGGACGTCAGCTGGCGCTCCGTTAGTGGGTTGAGGTATGGCAGCCATCGAAACATTAAAAAAACTTTTTCTTACTATATCCTCATGTTTTTGTTATGTTTTATGGCGGTAGGCCTCAACACATTTGTTATCTTTTAGTTCAGTTATATTTATTTTCTCCTGTATGTGTTATCAATACAATTATATGTATGTGTTATCAATACAATTATATGTATGTGTTATATGTGTGTGCTGTGTATCCTGTATGTGTTATTTAATTTTCTCCTTATTCGTTTTAAGTTAGTGATAAGTTACGTCCCCACCGAAAATCAGCGCTGCGGCCTACCGTCGTAGCCTTACGCTGAGTGGGGGTCCTATTTAACGTCTATGTCTCGATATAAAATTTGTAATTTAACTGGTTGGTTGACGTAAATAAATGTATTTTCATTCTTTCTAAAAATTAAAATAATTTTGTCATCGTCTCATCGCCCGCGGTCTATCTTCCTTGTAAGCGCTCAAGCAAATCCAAATAATACTGCTTCTCAATTCTACTCTTAAACTCCTTGAACAGCACAGGGTCCTCCGGTGGTTCCGTCGGCGCTAACTCCAAATCCGTCTTCAAATTATCATATATCCTCTCTGTAACCCTCTGAGGAAGAGGTATCGGGTGTAAAAGCAACTCCTCGGCAGCCTTTATCCTTATTCTCTCCCATAATAGCTGCTGTCTTTTGCTAAATTGTGTATTTGCAGGGTTCACTATGTCGAAACGCTTTCTATATTTCTCGTTTTTTATTAACTTACTGACGGATTCGAGGACTAAATCTCTGCTGTTTTTATCTTTTTCACTTATTCTCTTATTGATTATAATATCGTTTAGTTTGGCAGATCTGACTAATCTTGATTTGGGTTGCGTTATATTATGCGCCGTCGTAGAATTTGTATTCAATGATTCTAATACTAATTCTCTGCTGTTTTTATCCTTTTCGTTTATTCTCTTGTTGATGATGATATCCTTTAGTTTGGCAGATCTGACTAATCTTGATTTAGGTTGCGATATATTATGCGCTGTCGTAGATATATTCACTGATTCTAATACTAATTCTCTGTTGTTTTTATCCTTTTCGTCTATTCCCTTGTTGATTATAATATCCTTTATTTCAGATCTGACTAACCTTGACTTACGTTTTTGCGTTCGATTTTGCGCTGTCGTAGAATTTGTATTCAATGATTCTAATACTAATTCTCTGCTGTTTTTATCCTTTTCGTTTATTCTCTTGTTGATGATGATATCCTTTAGTTTGGCAGATCTGACTAATCTTGATTTAGGTTGCGATATATTATGCGCTGTCGTAGATATATTCACTGATTCTAATACTAATTCTCTGTTGTTTTTATCCTTTTCGTCTATTCCCTTGTTGATTATAATATCCTTTATTTCAGATCTGACTAACCTTGACTTATGTTTTTGCGTTCGATTTTGCGCTGTCGTAGATTTTGTATTCACTAATTCTAATACTAAAGCTCTGTTCTTTTTATCCTTTTCGTTTCTCTTGTTGATAATATCCTTTAGTTTGGCAGATCCCACTACTCTTGCCTTTGGTTGCGTTAGCTTATGCGAGATAGATTTTATACCCTTCAATATCTTTGGAGGTTCGGTAACCAATCTTTTATAAAATTCATCAGTTTTAGGTTTAACTTTCTCAGTCTTGTTTAATGGTATTACACTTGACATGATCTTATGAACTAATTCTGAAGCAGATATAGTTAAATATGGATTAATATTTTCTTGTTTAATTTTTTTCTCTTGTATTTTAATTTTCCTTTTAAGTATCGGTTTGAGAACATCAAAGACTACATGTTTATTATCTACTTGTCTCGATGGTTTTCTTGAAACACTAATAGTTCGTCTTCTTGTATTGTTGAGATTATTTATTTTTAACATGTTATCAAGCTGGACTGTAACCTGGGAAGAGATTCTGGGGTTTTTATATACTTTAGTTTTAGTCCTATATTGTGACAGTATACGGGTTAGCTCGTCAGAGAGTGAGCCGGCCGCTATCGAGTGTAATGATAAGACGGACACCTGAAACAAGACTGAAGTATTAGCCTTCACTATTAAACATCATTGAACTATTATTAGTTCGTTTACCATTAGAAAAAAGATAAACAATATTGATGTGTATTTTAATTGAAAAACACGTTTTAAAAAAGCCACGGCCAATTTGTAACAATTAAGATTCTCATACGATCATTTATATTCTTCTACTTTCATAAGTAATAGTTACCGTAAAATGGGGTGAGTTGGGTGAAATTTGACTTCCAAACCTCGATAAAATTTTATTTTTACCCGACTACGGCAACGCAAAAGGAGGGTTATGATTTTGACCGGTATGTATGTGGGTATGTATGTATGTATGTTCATTTGTTCCCTCAGAACTCCTAAAGTACGCATTATAATTTGACAAACGATATGTCATTCGAATCGTCTTAAGCGTCCGCTGGTTATAGGCTATATGACGTCACAAAAAAAGGAACACGGCGCCCTCTAGAGGTCATAAAGGCACGAACCAAAAAAATAAAAATAAGTTATGATGGCGTGTTGTATATCATTTGAAAGAGCTCAATTAGCACATTTCAAATATATACATATTGTTAGCTTTTGCACCCGGCTTTGCTTACATGAACCCGATAAAACATTAATTTATCGGGTAGGTAATTCGAACTACGAATCTATAAGCGCTCTGAATTCTATCCGCGTTTCACCCGATTAAGGCGATACAAGAAGGTTTTTGCAAAAGAAATTTGTTTGGCCACTATAGTAACAGCACCAGTCATGGGACATTTAAGAGGAAATTTGGAGTATTTATGATATTTCCCTTATACATGTAAATGATCTACCGCTTAGCGTGTTAAAAGATGAAAGTCCTATCTGTCTTTCATGTTTTAGGCGTGTTGTATCAAAGATACTGCAATTAGTTTCCACATATTTAACAAATTAAAACTATGCTTTTTTTCTCCAGTCATGGACACCAAAGCTCCAGTAATGGTCCCCCGGTAATGGACGTGGATCCAGTAATGGGCCCCCTATAATGGACATAGCTCTATCAGTATAAAATATTGAAATGGGGAATAAGTTAAGGCAAAAAAATAAAAATTTTTGGTATAAGCTTTTATCGCTGAATGTATTTTTCTTTCCACAGCCAATTATTATTGTATTAGATCCATCGAGACAATTCTAATATACCCAAACACAATTAGTTAGGGTTTATTGCGATAAAGTTCCCATGGCCACCTCCTGTCTCCATCATCAGAGCAGGTCCATGTTATCATAATATTGCATTATCATCCGATTTGCATACTTAATTACGTACTTACGCAAAATTTCAACTGAATCGGAAATCGAAAAGTGGCTCAAATTCAGCTACCAAGATTGGTCCCATACTAACTAACAGGGCAAGTTAAATAAAAGTTTGGAAAAACGATATTAATTTATCCGAAGTCCGAGAATACCTCCTGATTGACATATTTCGTAACTACATTTTACTTCTGTATTGTTTAAACATGAAATTATGGCATGGCAAGCATCATTCTGTCAATTGTCCCATCATGGGAGACACGCAGTTTTACAGCTCCTATAATGGGATTGGGCCAAATACCACTATTTTTTTTTAGATCTGTGGAGTCACAATATAGTGTGTTGTATACCTTATCTCATGGTAAATGCAATTAACAAAACACATTCTAGTTTTCATCAAGTATTAATTAATTAAAATTTAATAAATTAACTCACCTCTCTTAGCGAAGTTGTTAAGAATTCGTAGTGGTATTTTTTTTCAGTGACACGACAACTTTTGGGTTGACGCCAATTTCTTAAAAAACAACCAAATTTAATGAAACTTCAAACTGAAACAGCTCTAGGACTCTTTATTTATGATAATATACAGCCAGTGTTTAAAAACTACTTTTAGATACTTATTTTAGAGGAATTATGTTTTTTTGTCCCATTACTGGTTCTACTTCCATTATAGGGTATACTACTATATATACATGGTGTTTTTTAATGATCTGCAATATTTTATAAAGTGAATAGGTATAGAAGTCCAGATCAGCCAAAATGTAGGAAACAGCCCTACATTCCCTACAAGAGACGTACGAGGCACGCTGTACGTACGAGGCTCGCTGTACGCGGCAAAGCGGCGCCCTCATACTAAAAGAGTCGGGCACAGCCCGACGTACGAGGCTCGCTGTACGCGTTCCGAAGCCGGGCGCCTTCGGCGCCCTCATACGAAAAGAGTCAGGCGTTAGCCCGACGTACGCGTTCCAAAACCGGGCGCCTTCGGCGCCCTCATACTAAAAGAGTTGGGCGCAGCCCGACGTACGCGTTCCAATTCCGTGCGCCTTTGGCACACTTATACTGAGAGTCGGGCGTAGCCCGACGAACGCGTTCCAAAGCCGGGCGCCGAAGGCGCCCTCATACTAAAAGAGTCGGGCGCAGCCCGACGTACGAGGTTCGCTGTACGAGTTCCAAAGCCGGGCGCCCCGGGCGCCCTCATACTAAAAGAGTCGGGCGTAGCCCGACGTACGCGTTCCAAATCCGGGCGCCGAAGGCGCCCTCATACTAAGAGTCGGGCTACGCCCGACGAACGGGTTCCAAAGCCGGGCGCCGAAGGCGCCCTCATACTAAAAAAGTCGGGCGCAGCCCAACGTACGAGGCTCGCTGTACGCGTTCCAAAGCCAGGCGCCGAAGGCGCCCTCATACTAAAAGAATCGGGCGCAGCCCCACGTACGAGGCTCGCTGTACGCGTTCCAAAGCCGGGCGCCGAAGGCGCCCTCATACTATAAGAGTCGGGCGCAGCCCGACGTACGAGGCTCGCTGTACGCGTTCCAAAGCCGGGCGCCGAAGGCGCCCTCACACTAAAAGAGTCGGGCGTAGCCCGACGTACGCGTTCCAAAGCCGGGCGCCGAAGGCGCCCTCATACCAAAGGAGTCGGGCGTAGCCCGATATATGCGGCTCTCTGCATGCATTTCTGTACTGCGGACGCCCTCGCAAAAGCAATATCAAGTGACTTCAAATAGTTAGTAACGAAATCATGACCCCAAAATGAATTAAATAAAAAATAAGTTCAAAAACTAAAACCCGACTACTGCAAATCGCGCTCTAAAAAGTATGAAACAAGATAGAATTCTTATCTAAAAATTATCGAACAGGGAATATTATAAAAGTTACCATTTTTTCAATAAAAAATACAACGTAATATAATTTACTATTTTTTTTATATATGTATTTACAGAGATTCAGAGGATAGCCGTGGTCGTATGCCACTTTACCTTAAAGTTTATAATCGTGGCATACGACCACGGCAATCCTCTGAATCTCTGTAAATATATAAAAAAAAAGTAAATTATATTACGTTGTATTTTTTTATTGAAAAAATGGTAACTTTTATAATATTCCCTGTTCGATAATTTTTAGATAAGAATTCTATCTTGTTTCATACTTTTTAGAGCGCGATTTGCAGTAGTCGGGTTTTAGTTTTTGAACTTATTTTTTTACATGTGAAAACTGAATGGTATTATAAGTGGTTCGGACGTTTGTATTTTAGTTTCTATTTTATTTTGGGTACTTCCATTTCATAACTTTGACGATAAATAGGAAAATCCACCTCACCCCGTAATGCCTCGTATTTGGGGTGAGAGGGTTTTTCATACAAAGGTGATTTTGGAAGATTGTTGGATCGATTTTTTCTATTACGCGTATTACTATAGCCCCATTTTAAATTGGAATTCATTATTTTTGTAGCAGTAGCCTAAAAATCCCTTCTCACCCCCCTCTCAAACCTTATCTCCCCATTCATAACCCAACTCTCCCCGCGAAACCTACTCACCCCGTTTTACGGTACTGATTTTTAAAAAGCAATGTTAACGTGTAAAAGTGCCCTTGTGGCATATTTGCTGAATAAATATTGAAGTTGACGTATGACGACCGGTCTGGCCTAGTGGGTAGTGACCCTGCCTGCGAAGCCGACGGTCCTGGGTTCGAATCCCAGTAAGGGCATTTATTTGTATGATGATACAGATATTTGTTCCTGAGTCATGGGTGTTTTCTATGTATTTAAGTATTTGTATATTATATATATCGTTGTCTTAGTACCCACAACACAAGCCTTCTTGAGCTTACTGTGGGACTTAGTCAATCTGTGTAAGAATATATGTCCTAATAATATTTATTTATTTATTTATTATTTAAGTTGAAGTTAAAACTGGGAAATGTGGCTAAATAAGTACCTAAAGGTGATGGTACTGGTACTGGTGCTCGACGCGGTCCCAGTACATGTCATCTTGATACTTAACTCATTGTCAATACAGGTGACAGCAAGGTGTCATCTATTGGGCAATAGCATGTCGAGCACTAGTACCACCACTTTAACCGATTCGTTGCGTGTTCCATTTTCGAAAACTATTGGCTGTGGCGCGGAACAATAATTTCATGACGCGGCAGCCATGCCATGCGCCATAGAATATTCACGCCTCCCGTCTCTTAAGCCACACGTAAAAAACATTTAAGTATGACACGGCAGACGTGTCATCAGCCCCGAATCGGTTAAGCAATGTATCTATGAAATACGTACCAATATCCATATAACTAATAATCCGTCCATTATCCCCTCTGCCCTCAGGTACTTTTATTAGTTCATTACCATTTCACTTTAACAATATTTCTAAGACACACAAATTCTTCTTCCTAAATAATAAGTTGTATTGCTTTAGAACGGTTTAAACCCACAAATATTCGAACGGTGCTACCATAATTAACCAAATGCCAAAAGTTATAGGTTATATTTTATTTTTTTCAGAGTAAGTTATTAAATTTGCGTGGTTCAACTATGCAACGTTATCGCTGAATAAAATACAATGGATGTTATCAACTGTTTTATACGCAATAGTATTATTCATCACACTATAGCTATTGTTTAGTATACTACTTGTTTAGACAATGATGTTATGAAAATAATAACACGTAAAATTCCTTTCTTATTTTAAATATAAATACTTTAAATATTATTGTGACTATAAGTAGGTGAGTCCACTATTTCTCGGTTGTTTTCTTCTGTTTGTAAATATGTCGGCGGCCGATCGTAATTCGTAAGATCAAGCATATTGTAATGTTCCTGTGTAATGTTTTAACGATAGTGACATTAAACCAATATACATATATGTCGGAATTTCGTGACAATTGTAGTGTTTCTTGTGACAATTGTCATAAACTTAGCAAGAGAAATATCTGTTTTTTTCCGATATCATAGTTTTTTTTTAATAATACAATGATGGTGGCAAACAGGAATACGGCCCGCCCGATGGTAAGCGGTAACCGTAGTTCATGGATGCGTGTGACGTCAGCAACAGTGATTTTACAATTCGTCGCACCTGTCACGTTGGTGAAACAGGGGCCAGGCCCGTAGCCAACATGCCAATCGCTTACGCTCCATAGCGATCGAATCACAACTGTTACTGTCGCACTATGGAAGTGATAGAGAGACACAAAGCGTTTCGTTGTCGTAGCGATAGCGATTGTCACCTTGGCTAGGCCGGCAGTGTGCATAGGCAACATGCAATCGTTAACGCTCCGTAGCGAACGAAACGCAAATGTCGCTCGCACTAGTGTGGAAAAGTGATAGAGAGATGACTACGATACGCTACGGAGCGATAAGGATTTGGTACGTTAGCTACGCGCCCAGGCCTTGGTGATTTTTTCTTAGTATATGATATTTATTTATTTCGTCGTGTCGAATCGTGAAACAAATTTAACTTTCTCATGGAAAATATCATCATCGGACCAGCCCAAATGTATGAAATAGGCAAATTTTTTTTGTGATTTCGAGGTTGGACCCATAGTTATGTGATCGCCATCGATGACTGAATTAAAAAAACCGGGCAAGTGCGAGTCGAACTCGCGCACGAAGGGTTCCGTACCACAATGCAAAAAAAAACAAAAAAAAAGCAAAAAAAAACGGTCACCCATCCAAGTACTGACCCCTCCCGACGTTACTTAACTTTGATCAAAAATCACGTTTGTTGTATGGGAGCCCCATTTAAATCTTTATTTTATTCTGTTTTTAGTATTTGTTGTTATAGCGGCAACAGAAATACATCATCTGTGAAAATTTCAACTGTCTAGCTATCACGGTTCGTGAGATACAGCCCGGTGACAGACGGACGGACGGACGGACGGACAGCGAAGTCTTAGTAATAGGGTCCCGTTTTACCCTTTGGGTACGGAACCCTAAAAACTTGGTTCGTGATCACCGATTACATTTCTTGGTGTATAGTAGTGTTAGTTGAAATAACACAAATTAAATTTTCAAAAATACTTTAATGGGCTCTAATACCTCCAAACTTTATCGTATCAACAACACAAACAATCAACAACAATCGAATGTCAGTCAGTAATCAAAAATAGAACACATGTTTGAAGTACCGTAAGTGGAAAATATGTGACGTCCCACGGGTAAATTTACCTTATGGCGGTTGGCGCTTACGCTATTATTAACGTCGCTCCAATATTATTGCGGCGCTATGCGACGTAACCGCCAGCCGCCATAAGGTACCTTTTGCCGTGGAACGTCACATATACATCCCTTAGTCTGTAAGGCTAGCATATGATTGGCGCCACAGTATCTCGCGGCGAGATAGACTACCTGTCTTTTTCTAACTAATACATATGTTATATTATATAACACTTTAAACTCCCGCGTTTTGTACGTTTTGTTCGCGTTGTGCGTCGGAATTTAAAGTAAAAACAAGTGCGAGTCGGACTCGCGCACGAAGGGTTCCGTACCATAATGCAAAAAAAAAAAGCAAAAAAAAACGGTCACCCATCCAAGTACTGACCACTCCCGACGTTGCTTAACCTTGGTCAAAAATCACGTTTGTTGTATGGGAGCCCCATTTAAATCTTTATTTTATTCTGTTTTTAGTATTTGTTGTTATAGCGGCAACAGAAATACATCATCTGTGAAAATTTCAACTGTCTAGCTATCACGGTTCGTGAGATACAGCCTGGTGACAGACGGACGGACGGACGGACGGACAGCGAAGTCTTAGTAATAGGGTCCCGTTTTACCCTTTGGGTACGGAACCCTAACAATGAAATTATATCGCGGTAGACCCGTTTGTGTAATGGGACGGGTAGTCTATCTCGAATATAGGGACGGGTAGTCTATCTCGCCGCGAGATACTGCCGGCCTAGCCAAGGTTACAATCGCTATCGCTTCGACAACGAAAACCATTATGTCTCTCTATCACACTTCCATATTAGTGCGACAGTGACAGTTGCGTTTCGATCGCTACGGAGCGTAAGCGATCGGCATCTTGGCTACGCGGCCTGGCGCGTCAATCATGTGCTAGCCCGGCTGGCAACTCTCGCGCCTCGTTTTTTCTTTTTGCGATTTCGGTGTTAAGAGCTTCCTTGGCAGCCTTGTAGGCTGTATAAAGTAGTTCCTCTTCCTCCGCAGTATGTCGCCGGCGCCTGCAGCGGGTGTAGGCCCGGCGAGCCTTGTTACTGGTGGTACGGAGACCCGCGATATCCTCCGACCACCAGTACGGTTGCTTTCTTGGCAGATGATTCGAGCGAGGCATTGCCTCACAGGTGTTGGTGGGAGAGATTTGGGAGAGAACTGCACGCTCCTCAGCCCCTATATAGTCAACAAAAAAAATACATACACGGTGTAACATGAGGAAACCGAATAATTTCAACCACGCATTCCTGAAGTCAAAAGAAGTAAAAAATGTAATACGAGTTTAGGTCAATTTCGCCAAAAAAAAAATATTTTGTTTCGTTTTTTCCATTTTTTGAATGTATTTGTACATAAAAAATAAATGTTATTGGTAAACTTGTCACTTAAAATTGATTTTTACTTTTTTTTCGTAAAACCTACTTTTTAAAAGTGTGACTTGTCACTTTTGACATCTATCAATAACGATATTTAGACTACGTCCCATAACAGCAACATCACCATCAAAAAGGCCTTTTACACTATGTAACAATAAAAACTTGTTTTTTTTTTTAATTAAGATTATCTCTAAAACTAGGCGAATTTCAAAAAAGTTTATAGGACATTTTTGTCTCTAAATATGATCAGAAATACGCTGTTAAATCATTCGGTTTCCTCATGTTACACCGTGTATGTATAAGCAGTGGGGCGACAGTCCTCTGGTCTAAGAGCTAGCTACAGAAATAGGTTTGCAGTTTATAAATCAACGAAATCCCATAGTGTGCAATACTATCATTATTTATTAATCCGGGCGCCTGGCAGCTGTTCAGCGGTGGGTGTGACAGTGGTTGGGCAACAAAAGGGTTGTAAAAACAATTGAAGGTGTGCAATTTATATAGGGGACCGAAAACGGGACCTTATAGTAATAAGTTCCCGTTTTCACCCCTTGGGTAACGAAACACGATAATAATTGACCCAGTAAATCAGATGACTTGGCACTTTCTCGCGCATCTTGGACGTCACCAGCACACCCGGCACTACTTTTCCCCCAATTAAAACGCCTGGCAATGGAATTGAAGGCACTGTTTTGTTTACACGCGTACGGTTTCTCACCAATGTGTATCATCTTGTGCTGGTACATACTCGCTCTATTGCAGGTTTTGTAGTCGTAGTAGCTACATTCATAAGGCTTTTCACCTTTGTGTATCCTTTGATGTTCATCTAAGTGTGATTTAACTTTACTTGTATTCACTACAATTATTGTATGACTCCAGTTATATTTAGGTTTCTGACCAGTGTATACCTTCTGGGGGCCGATTTTTGAAATTCGACCACTCGATTTCGTGTATTTCGTTAAATGATATCTCCACTACTAGGCGTTTAAATTCTACTAATAGAATTGAAATCGAGTGGCCAATACCAATATATTCCAAATTTCGATCGTTCGTATTTCAAAAATTAGCATTTCGCCGTTTTCCACCGATTTTCGAGTGACGAAATCGAGTGATCGAAATTCAAAAATTGGCCCCCTGGTAGGAGAAATTTCGTTTGGAATGTAGAACTACAAAGACCACAAGGAAATTGTTTGGTAATGAGCCCTTTTTATGCTTGATTAAAGTACAATTGTTTAGGTAGCGTTTACCGCAGTGTTCGCAGGCGTATGATTTCCTTTCACAGTGACGAATGTCTGCTGGTTCTGATCTGGCGCGGACGGAGTCGGGGCCTGGACAGAAACAAGAACCGATTAAGTTGGACCAACTTCCAAACGATACATACACGGTGTAACATGAGTAAACCGAATAATTTTAACAGCGTATTCCTGATCATATTTAGAGACAAAAATGTCCTATAAAATTTTTTGAAATTCGCCTAGTTTCAGAGATATTATTAATTAAAAATAAAACAAGTTTTTATTGTTACATAGTGTAAAAGGCCTTTTTGATGGTGATGTTGCTGCTATGGGACGTAGTCTAAATATCCTTATTGATAGATGTCAAAAAGTGACAAGTAACACTTTGCAAAAAGTAGGTTCTACGAAAAAAAAATGTAAAAATCAATTTTAAGTGACAAGTTTACCAATAAAATTTATTTTTTATGTACAAATACATTCAAAAAATTGAAAAAAGAAAACAAAAAAAATTTTTTTTTTGGCGAAATTGACCTAAACTCATATTACATTTTTTACTTCTTTTGACCTCAGATATGCGTGGTTAAAATTATTCGCTTTCCTCATGTTACACCGTGTATATTGCTGCCTACTTGTATACTTGCCAAACGGCATACAGACCAAACCGATGTTGTCTGAAATAGTAATAAGTTAAATTATATATTTTGATAAGTTATGTACAATAATATGTAAACTCTTAAACTGTAATTTGTCTGAATAAAAGGCTTATATTATTATATTATTACTTGTATACTTAATAAACTAAACTATTGTTACTACAAATTTTTAAATTAAAGGAAAAAAAGAAAGGAGGAAAGGAAAGAGTTTTTCGAGTCCGGCTGAGGTGTAAATTTTCCATTTTACAAGCTTTTATTTAGCTTTACCTTAATATGTCTGTAATCAAATCTTGCGAGTTAAATTTCCACTTCCCGATTTCCGATTGAGCTGAAATTTTGCATGCATGTATAAATCGGATGACAATGCAATATTAGGTACCATCGAGCTACTCTGATGACGGAGACAGGAGGTGGCCATAGGAACTCTGTGATGAAATAACGCAACCTAATTGTGTTAGGGGTTTTTAGAATTGTCTCGATGAGTATTAGTTGTCTGTCGTAAGAAGAGTAAGTACAGCCGGCAAAAAAAGCTAGTACCAAAAATTAAATTTTTGCCAAATACTTATTTCCTTTAATATAAAAAAAAATATATAATCTAATACTAAGTGTACTAAAACTGAATGAAGCTTTAATTTTTTTTATGAAATAGGAGGCAGTCGAGCAGACGAATCGCCTAATGGTAAGCTATTACCGTTGACCTATAAATAATTGCCCGATAAATACTTAGTTAGTTACACAGTGGTTTTAAGTGACCCTACTGATAAATAGTTAGTTAGTTACACAGTGGTTTTAAGTGACCCTACTGATAAATAGTTAGTTACACAGTGGTTTTAAGTGACCCTACTGATAAATAATTAGTTACAGAGTGGTTTTAAGTGACCCTACTGATAAATACTTAGTTGGTTGTTATACAATTGTAACATCCTAAACTAAAAATGAATTCTATTTCACCTATAAACAGAATTCATTTTTGTATAAGGTGGGTTGAAACCTTATACTAAAATGTATTCTATTTATAGGTGAATAGATTCATTTTTAGTTTAGGGTGGCCGTTAATTGATTATTTACCATATATGTGAAATAAATACCTACATTAAAATGAATTCCACCTTCTTATATTTAGTTCATTTTAATGCACATTGGGTTTTTGATCGGCGTTATAAATAATATAAAATTTTAGGTTTACGTTCATAGAACTTTATTTTTTCTCAAAGAAATTATACATTTCACTTAAGAGAAACTTAACTACAACAGAACTAAATATAAAAATCAGTAAGTATAGCGAGTGCATGCGTACTCACTTACAAAAGCTCTTAACTACACTTAAAAATAAATAACAATTAGAAACAAAATGTTGTTATATCTACATTCCACTTTATGGCACTGGTCCCACCGCGAGCTAGTAAGCTATGAGCTATCGGCTATAAACACGAACAAAAGATAAGCACTCCCGTGTAAATAAAAGAGACACGGCGATATTTATAGCTCACCGCTGGGCGAGTAACTATAAATATCGCCGTGTCTCTTTTATTTACATGGGACCAGTGCCTACTTGCGCACAATGCGAAAGAAAAATTTTTGTGTAATAAAATTTCACTACTTATTGATCTATGAAAAAAATTACTTTTAACCCGTGGAGCGCCCCAAAATTACCATAGTATGGAATCCTATACTAGTTATCAACACACGTGTGACAGTAGGTCGCTCCACGGGTTAAATCAGTTTTTTATAATCTTTAAGGCACATAATCACACATTTCAATAACGCAGCCTTTGTTATTTTTTTATATTATAGTTGCATTCATAATCAACGTCAGTCGAAAAATTTAAATAAAACATTTTTTTTTAGAAACAGCCACCATTTTCTCATGTATTACACTCATTGTGGACACGCCTCTTTTTAATAAATGTCCGTTATGATCAAAAAAATATTCAAATTAAAACATATTTTTTAGAAAATTCGAATATTTAGACACTAAAATGCTTGATAACAAGCTACAAAAAACCTAACTTAACATAAGACTTAACTTTAGATAACTTTGAGATCAGCTCTACTTTCTATTGAAGGTAGTTACAAAATAACATAATTCATCACTCATTCATGAATCGTGAAAATCTACAAAGCAATTCCTCGTTTTTGTGAGGCATAAGCTCACATTACACGCCCTGCACTTGAATTGGGTTCGATTGTGGTGGCAATGGCGGCATCGACCCACGTTTTCGACTAAATACGGCAAGTGTTTAGCACCAGAGTTGCGAAATTGTTTGCTTGGTTCAGGCACTAACGCCGTTCTGCCTCTTTTGCGTTTTATTTTGGGTTCTTGATCGTGTTCAGAAGCTGGTTCACTATGTGAATATGACTGTATCAAAATTTCTCCTAAGTCCATTTTGAAACATCGCAACTGTGGAATTTTCTTTACGGGGACCGAGGATGCCAATTGATCTTTTTTGTACTGAAGCCAGGAATTACATACGGCTAAATCGATTAAGGCCGCGAAGCATCTTTGTGTCCATTTTCTAGTTTTATAGCGATAGGGACAAACAGATAACAGTCGATCCGCTAAATTCACGCCCATTTTCGAATTGTATTCTCTCGTAGGTCGTGGAATATTAACATACGTTTTAGTTTTCTCACACCAACGTCTGCAACTATCTGGCACGTCAGAAGAAGACCCAAGATTCACTGGTTTGTAATCAAACCCCTTTTCACCATTCCGAACTACCTGAGAAGATTCACGACCAGTCTTCATTTTTTTGTCACTAATAAATAAGGAACGCGCGTTTACAGAAATTCGATTTTTCATAACCACTCTGATTCCTCTTTGCTCTAATTCATCGAGTAACTTCTCTGAAGTATACCTGTCAAAATATAGTACATGACCAGGTACCAAGTACTCTGTCAGCGTAATGACTGCTTGTCGTAGGCCAAAATCAGTGTCCTCATTGGCGTAGGTAGTTTGCCCTGAATATATATGCATGTCACAAATAGTACCATCCGGATTTGCTAATACAAAAGCTTTTATGCCCACCATATTCTTTCCGGGACTGAACTGTTTGATTGAACACGAACCGGTAAACCGTATGATCATTTCATCGACTGACAGGCATTGGTCTTTCGGCTGTTTACGGCATCCGGCGACTATGCGGTCAAATAAGGGGCGTATCTTCCAAATTCTATCTTTATTTTTAGTTTCCGTCGTGATGTCAGGATCAAAAACTGCCTTCAGGGAGTTCCTTAAAGCCAAAAATCTATTACGAGCCATATTGTCAGCAACAACCGCTACCCTCCACTTTTTCTCCCAATACATCCGTATATTCGGGTAGTCGATTGTCGCCATCACAAGTGTTATGCCCAAGTAGACACACAGTTCCTCCGCAGTCAAAAGTAAATTACGTCCATTTCTTTCATAAGTTCGATTCGTAGTTGTCACTATGAGATTTATAAGTTCGTGGTCGATGTATTGATATAAGTAATCGATTTTATCGAAGCCTGTAGTGTCAGCCGGTAAGTACGCAGGCTGAACTAACTCGGAAAAACGTGTGCTAGAGTTATTGCTGTTATTCTGGCTGCTAGTGGGTGAAGATGACGAGGGTTCGACATCGTAGTCTCCTTCAAGTTGGCCGTCGTTATCCGTTCCTAGACCGCTTCCACTCCCCCTACCTCCACAATTCCCCCATCCTCTACCTCTACCCCGTCTACTTGTCCCACGCCTTTCAACTGCTTGCTGTATTTCATCACTTTCTTCGGAACTCGATTTCTCACTTGAACTGCACGGTTCATCACCGGGCTGGTACTCTGGGTCGCAAATTTCGTCATCTGATGGCAAAAAATCCTCCAGCTCGGATTCAACAAGCAACTCTTCGATTTGTTTATTACGCATACCTGAAACAAAAAAACAACCTTCAATTGTAGGTTATAATTTATTATTTTATACCTTCAAACGAGCAATTATTGTATATATATATATATATTTATTATTGGGAAACAAACAGCGAAAAAATAATACATATGTTTAAACAAATACAGAAAACACATAAGCCATAACAGTTTCCACTTATACAATGATAACATTTTTGTTGCTCAAACTAGACTTACACAATTTGCTTGAACTTATGACTTAGGCCCACTTGCACCATTCCACTAACCCGGGGTTAACCGGTTAAACCTGGAGTTACCATGGTTACCGGTACAATATGACACTGGTTTAACGGCTTAACCGCTTAATCCCGGGTTAGTGGGATGGTTCAAGTGGGCCTTAGTATGGTTCAATGTAGGTTTAGGTAAGATTATCAAAATTAAACATTAAAATTTTATTATTATTAATATTTGTTTGTCCTTTCCAGATCTCGGGACCATGGGGTCCTGGACTTAATCTAAAAGCAAGGGATACACGTGGCGGATACCATCTCCGAGCGCACAATATGATACATCCGGAGATGGTCCCCGCCAGGTGCAAAGACTATTGCAGTGCAGCACTTTTGTGCTGCGATGGGAACTAAGGTCATAGGCTATTGATTTGAATGTTGGATGGACTGGATATCGGGCTATGGGATGAGACTAGCGGACACCTGCCGTGACAATCAGTCTCAATATTGTTAAAGACAGGTGGTGACTCGCCAACTCATTGAGTGGGCCCCGCAATGGCCGCACGCACAGTGCGACAACAGGGCAACACTTTGGAGTGGCTGTAAAGTTGTCGAGAGGTGAGTCTGCGGTGTGCCAGATCCCGGTAATCCGTTCAGCAGGCCGCCGGCGTTATGCCATTTTACACTTCCAACCTGGAGCATAGGTCCCGCTCTTGCGACTCCACTCTGGCCGGCCGGTCAAGGCAAGCACAGAGGCGAGGGCCAGATGAAAGTGCCCTCTGGAATAGGGGTCCGCGGTGTCGCCACTCACCGTCAGCTCGCCACAAGCTGCCTGTCCCGGAATCCAGGACAATTTCCACTTCGATAGCTAAAATTTTGGGAGCAAACAAAAAAGCTGGGCTTTCAAACAGCATTTCATGACAACTAGTGTAAAAAACAAAAGGTAAAACAAAATAGCATAAAAACATAGACAAAATGTATAAAAAGTATAGATAACATAGAAAACCTCGAATTAGTCCTCGACACTGCCCCCGCGGGGTTATTATTAATATTATTAATTTACCTATATATTTCAGGGATCTCGGACACGGCTCTAACGATTACGATTGTATTTGCTATATGGGGGTTTTCAGAGGCGAAAAATCGTTTTAACTAGTAGCTAGGTCTTATCAACCAAGCTGAAATGGAGACCTCCGCTACCGCTCGATTTTGATTTCTTATTTATTTGTGAACACCTTGGCGGCTCAAGTAGCAATGCCAGAGCAGTGTGAAATCCTAAAATAATAAGAAAAAAAACCGGGCAAGTGCGAGTCGGACTCGCGCACAAAGGGTTCCGCACCATAATGCAAAAAAAAAACAAAAAAAAGCAATACAAAAACAAAAACGGTCACCCATCCAAGTACTGACCACTCCCGACGTTGCTTAACTTTGGTCAAAAATCACGTTTGTTGTATGGGAGCCCCATTTAAATCTTTATTTTATTCTGTTTTTAGTATTTGTTGTTATAGCGGCAACAGAAATACATCATCTGTGAAAATTTCAACTGTCTAGCTATCACGGTTCGTGAGATACAGCCTGGTGACAGACGGACGGACGGACGGACGGCGAAGTCTTAGTAATAGGGTCCCGTTTTACCCTTTGGGTACGGAACCCTAAAAACAAGAAGAAGAAGATACACAAAGAGCGTATTGCCATCTTAAATGCCGGCAACGCACTTACAACTCCTCTGGTGATGCAGGTGTCCATGTCACAGAATAAATAATAGTACCTACAACCGTACAGAAAAGACACTTCCTACAAAACCGAAGTTTGACAGCAATTCAGGGACGAATCGTGCTGTCCCTTTCTAATGTATGGCACTATCTCTTTCGGCTACTTATATCAAAATTCAAGTCATTATCTTATCTGTGGTCGTGCACGCAAAAGGACGTCAAGCGGTGCCAACCCTAATAATTGCTCGGAGCAATGCTGAGCCGAACGGAGCCGAGTTTGCCCGAAGTCAGGAGTGTCTCCCCACTGTCCATGGGCGGCGGTAATCGCTTACCATCAAGCGATCCGTCTGCTCGTTTGCCATCTATATCATAAAATCTAAATCATAGTATTAGAGATGTAACGATACCGATACCGATACGATATATCGGCCGATATAATCGGCAGACCGATATATCGGCATCGCCGATTTAAATTCAGCCGATATTACAGTTTGAAAAGCGCGCAAAACGAATGACGCTGCTAATAATTTGAATAAACTTTGTTTCCATAACAAATAACCCTCCTTTTGCGTTACCGTAGTTGGGTAAAAACTACCTAAAGTGAACTATAATTACAGATTTGGATTTACTTTGGCATTGATTGCTTGGTGGTTACCTAAATAAATGTTTTCTTTAATTTTGATTTGGCATTTTTCTTTATTAGTTTACAGTGAAAACACACTTCACAAAATTGAGTGTCTAATAACACATACATATGTATGTTTTATGCATAATAAGTATATAATTCCTTATTTGTTATATCTATTAGCTAACTACTGTGCCATTGATATCGGTATCTGTATCGGTATCGCCGATTATTTACTTCAAAAATCGGTATCGGTATCGTATCGGCAAAATCATGTATCGTTACATCCCTACATAGTATAAACTGTGAACAGTGTGAACGCTCACCTGCTCCTGATAAATCCTCCTTCATTAGATTATCCGATGTCTCTGATTTCACGAGAGGATCGTCGTCTGTAAAGAAAACCACATTTTCTTTCTTGTATATACAGGGAGGAAAGATAAGTCGGGCCCAGGAGGGAAACTACCTTAAATCCTTAAGCTGGCTCATTTTACTTAAAGGAGACATTCCTTTATTTTTAAAAAGAAACAAAACTGCATTCAAAGTATTTTTCATTTTTCTTCAATTTAGCTTGTCTAAAAAAATCTTGAGTACTAAATATTAGATTTTATGGATATTTTGTACAACAGACGAGTGTAAGACCTAATGTTTCTTGGAGAAATGTTATCATTAACATTAACTGTATCGACTAGAAGGATAAAATTGCGAGTTTTTATTTTTTGGAATTATTAGTCAGTTCGAGTCCCGGGCGAGGCAAGCGAGTTTTACAAAATCTTTGAATGCAGTTATGTTTCTTTTTAAAAATAAAGTAATGTCTCCTTTAAGTAAAATGAGCCAGCTTAAGGATTTAAGGTAGTTTCCCTCCAGGGCCCGACTTATCTTTCCACACTGTATATCTAATATCTGGGAGGTCGAGCTTTGCTCGGAAAACATATAACAACTCAAAAATGCGAGTTTTCCCAGAGATAAGAGTGATAAGACCTAGCTAGATCGATCTATCGCCCCTGAAAACCCCCATATAGAATAGAATAGAATAGAAATACATTTATTTATGACAAACAAACACAGATGACAAAAACATGTTGACAAATATACAATGTATAACATTTAGTGAAAAATGCCATAAAAGGGTCACAACTCAGCATGTTGCTGGCAAAGCCAGCGCTGTTCTTCCGTTGTAACCCAGGCGTACGCCGTTCGACGACGAGGCGGTTATGCTATGATTTACTAAACTAATTAAAAACTAGAACTATACCTAAAACATAAAATTGAAACTAAAACTATTATATACAACTTCAACATTGCGGCAATTGCCGTATCTGGAACAGGCCTGACAGCCAAGTGACAGCTGGCCGCCACGCCATGGCCACGTCACACGGCACGACACAGCACGGCCATATTTGTGCTATGACACAGCTATCCACGTGTACATTTTGTGCAGAAAACTTAAAAACTTCTAGTCGTAAAAGCTTTAAACAAACCAAACTATATCACTAAATTAATTATTTGGAAAAGACGAACAAATTAAAAAATAGTGCAGAAATGGTTGGCTCATGGGACATAACTACAGGTATGTGAAAAAAAAAAAATAGCAAATTTCGTCGAGATCGTTAGAGCCGTTTCCGGGATCCGCGAAATATACCTATAACGATTTCGATGAAATTTGCTATATGGGGGTTTTCGGGGGCAAAAAATCGATCTAACTAGGTCTTATCTCTGGGAAAACGCGCATTTTTGAGTTTTAAACGTTTTCCGAGCAAAGCTCGGTTCCCCAGATATTTTAAAATTAAATTAGATAAGTACTTACGTAAATTAGAAGCGCTGGTGGCCTAGCGGTGAGAGCGTGCGACTTGCAATCTGGAGGTCGCGGGTTCAAACCCCGGCTCGTACCAATGAGTTTTTCGGAACTTATGTACGAAATATCATTTGATATTTACTAGTCCCTTTTCGGTGAAGGAAAACATCGTGAGGAAACCGGACTAATCCCAATAAGGCCTAGTTTACCCTCTGGGTTGGAAGGTCAGATGGCAGTCGCTTTCGTAAAAACTAGTGCCTACCTCAATTCTTGGGATTAGCTGTCAAGCGGACCCCAGGCCCCCATGAGCCGTAGCGAAATGCCGGGATAACGCGAGGAAGAAGAAGTACTTACGTAAATTATCAATCACAGAGTCATCTTCTGGTTCCACATACAGCTCAGTCTTAACAGGTTCCACTGAAACAGACAACCAATAACAATATTAATAATACACGGTGTAACATGAGGAAACCGAATAATTTTAATCACGCATTTCTGAGGTCAAAAGAAGGAAAAATGTAATATGAGTTTAGGTCAATTTCGCCAAAAAAATTTTGTTTTTTGTTTTGTTTTTTCAATTTTTTTAATGTATTTGTGCATAAAAAATAAATGTTATTGATAAACTTGTCACTTAAAATTTATTTTTACATTTTTTTTTTCGTAAAACCTACTTTTTGCAAAGTGTTACTTGTCACTTTTTGACATCTATCAATAAGGATATTTAGACTACGTCCCATTGCAGCAACATCACCATCAAATAGGCCTTTTACACTATGTAATAATAAAAACTTGTTTTTTCTTAAATTAATATTATCTCTGAAACTAGGCGAATTTCAAAAAAGTTTATAGGACATTTTTGTCTCTAAATATGATCAGGAATACGCTCTTAAAATTATTCGGTTTCCTCATGTTACACCGGGTATATAAAATATTAAAACTGTAATTTAAATAAATTTAAACACATGACGAGATGTAATACATTCGCGTATATTGAAATCATACTACATCCCGACGTTTCGAACCCTTTACAGCATTCGTGGTCAATGGGTGACTGAGGAAAAACTACACTGTGCGAGGCATGTTGCTGATTTGCATTTGTAGCCACTGGACGAAGCCTGCGCTGCGAATTTCTTAAGCCCTGTCTCCATATCGCGCGGCAAACCATCGAACATGGCTCGCGCGGCTGCCGCGCAATGTGGAGACGAGGCTTTACACATAACTAGAATATTTTTTAACATTGCAATAAAATTATTATTCATTCCTTATTATTAAAAAAAGCTTCTAAAGAAGAAAGTAAGTTAACATTTTTTTATTCCATTGCACTATAGTTTTAAGGTGGTTCGCTTTCCATACAAACATACAAGAAAGCTAACCACCTTAAGCCGGCAAATTCTCTCTACAAAGTTTAGCAAGAAGGAACAGATATAACATTAGAAAAAACGTTTAAAATTAAATTATATCAGTACTTACACAACATATCAAACACAGAGTCATTTTCTGATTCCACATCAAAAAGTTCAGTCTTAATAGGCTCCACTGAAAAAGACAATGATGTTAAAAAACATTTTTTGTTTGTTTTGTTTTTTCAATTTTTTGAATGTGAACATAAAAAATAAATGTTATTGGTAAACTTGTCACTTAAAATTGATACATATATACATTTTTTTTCGTAAAACCTACTTTTTGCAAAGTGTAACTTGTCACTTTTTGACATATCAATAAGGATATTTTAGACTACGTCCCATAGCAGCAACATCACCATCAAAAAGGCCTTTTACACTATGTAACAATAAAAACCTGTTTTTTTTAATTAATATTATCCCTGAAACTAGGCGAATTTCAAAAAAGTTTATAGGACATTTTTGTCTCTAAAATATAATCAGGAATATGCTGTTAAAATTATTCGGTTTCCTCATGTTACACCGTGTATACAAACTGTAACTTTTAAACACAAAAAAAAATTTAAACACAAGGGAAAGACATATTTCAATTAAAAAATACTGTATGAGCTCACGCAAAATAGGCGCAGGACGTCGAGTTGCGGAAAATCGCCCGTACTACAATACAATACAATACTGTACTGTACGAGCATTGAAAATAGATGTCATATGATTGAAAACTTGATAATATGTCTTCACCCAGGTATTGGATTGAACTAGCGTCTTTATGCATTTGCTCTTAAGACCTTGGTTAATTTATATTTTATATATGATATTTATTTCAGTTTGTTATTGAGGTGATGAGATGAAAAAAAGGAATATTATATATCCAAATACATCGAAATTAAAAGCTAACCTTTATCAAGTGCAGCATCTTGCAGCTCCGCCTGACTGCGCTGCACTTGCAGCTTGAAGTCGCTCGCGTCTCGCAGGCGACCCACGCACGCCGAGCAGATGCCGCATGAGCCCGAGCCGCCCATTGGTAGCTAAATGTTTGAGGATTCTTTAATATCTATGCTGAATTATCAGGGTTCAAGATTGACTGTTATTATTAGCGGACATGTGATGGCAATAGGGTTGGCAACTGTCAAAGGTTTGCATAGATGGCGCCATCATAGCTTGCCCCTTTTTCTATGAGATTTGGCTTAAAGGACCGGATGCCAGCCAGGGCATAAAATTCCATTAAAAAAATAAAAATTTGACAAATTTCTAGGGATTGACAAGGCAAGTTATGCTGGCGCCATCTGCTAAATACTTCGACCGACAAACCCCATTTAAAAAGAGAAGAAAATGGAACCGTTATCGCCTACAATCTTTTTGTGATTGTATTAATAAATTAAATTTTTATATGACGTTACTTCTCATGGGAGTTATTTAGTCTCACATGCCACCATGTTGTAATATTTACCTCTAAATCGAAGCAGTCTTTCAACATCTCAACATATATCTCCGTTTTGCCGAGATGTGTGTACGGCGTCGTCAGGTCCTTGTCCGGAGCACACCGCAGGCAGCAGCGACACGCATCCATCACGGTGAGGACTTAATTTGTACCCCTTTTTTTCACAAATATAACACATTGGATTATAATATTGTCTTGTAACTGAAGCAGAATATTATTCTGAAATTATTTATTTATAATAGTGATGCTGATGTTTGACTTGACGTTTAGCTAAAGCTAACCTGACTATTTTGCATCTATTTCATCCAGGAAGATTTCATCTATTTTGAGTATTTTTTGACAGTGACAGTTGACAGTATAGGTTGCGTTTAAAAATAGTGCTTATTTATCATTTTAGGTATGTGATTTATATTTTTATGTTAGTTAATGCATATGACCGGAGATCTTATTTGTTATTAGTTTTATATTGCTTTTACTGGGACTACGCTTAATTTATTTAGAAAGAACCTTGTTAAAAGCCGATCGGTACCTGAAATATTCGTCATTGCGAGTATTTGAACGCTCCGTTCATGCTCAGTTTATGCCGGCTACATACGTAACGATAAATCGTTACGATAAAACTGTGCAGTCCGACTGTGCAGATAAATCGAACCGTATGTATGACAAATCGTTACGATAATCGACAACGATTTGTCATACACACGGTTCGATTTATCTGCACAGTCGGACTGCACAGTTTTATCGCATCGATTTATCGTTACGTATGTAGCCGAAATTAGAGTTTAGACTACGCTCTGACAAGAGTAGAAATTAAAAAGTGGCAACACTGTAGTGTCGTCCCATCCTGTTATTGTTGAGACAATGCCGCGCACCGCGCCACTTCTCCACCCCTATATTTCGTTTTTAAGATTCCGTAGCCAAAGGGTAAAAACGGGACCCTATTACTATTATTACTAAGACTCCACTCTCCGTCTGTTTGTCACCAAGCTGTATCTCATTAACCGCGATGAACTAGACAGTTGAAATTTTCACAAATGATGTATTTCTGTTGCCGCTATAATAATAATAACAAAAATACCAAAAAGTACGGAACCCTCGGAAGTCACAGCAAATATGTTAGAATTATAAATCATATTTTACAATCTTTTACATTATTTTGCTTTAAAAGCGTTTTTCAATAATTTTCAATAAAGAGACGTCAAGGTTGTTTACCTTTTTTCTAATTCTAAAAAAAACGAAGTATAATCAGCGCGCCGCGAGTAGTTGAAGTCGGGCTAAGCTAACTCTGTACCGTGTTTAATAACACAGAGTGTGCAAGTGTTATTTAAGATTTCATAGTAGTTTGACGTTTATAATAAAACTTCTACGTCCAGTGCTCTATCCTATCAAACAAGGTGTTAGCTAAGGTGTTAGCAAGATGTTAAGTTAGCTTAGCCCTACTCTGTTACTCCTGTGAAGTATTAGGTTCCCCCAACCTATGATAGTACACACACACACACATTAACACTAAAGGAATGAAAACTAAAACAATAAAAATTAACATCAATAGTGTATTATTTCATGTTAGTTATTATTCAATTAAAAATCTATGGAGTAGTATCAAAACTACTAACTTTTCGGCCGGTGTAAGCAAAATATTAAACAGAATAACAAAAAGTTCGTATGTATTGAATGTTGACACATCATCCGCAAACAGTCATATCTTAAGTGTTTGTGTAAGGCTGTGTTTCCACCAGAGATGTGTGAGGATGCGTAGCGAGGGATGCGTTTGTTAAGAACCAATAGAATCACTACACGCTGAGCGTAGAAACTAAATGAAGTGATTCTGTTGGTTCTTAAAAAACATTCTCGCACATCTCTGGTAGAAACGCAACCTTAAGCAGCCTCACGCTACTCACTCGTCCTGCACGACACACGCCGGCACGACACCGGGAACACATCGTGCACGCGCGTGCAAGGGAACCACGACACACACATCACACAGCCCACACCCGACACATGCTCCACCGATAACTATAGTTCGTTTTTTTAGCATTAGAAAGAAGGAAAGAACTCCACAGAAGCAAGCGTGCAGTTGTCATCAGGCTCTTTAATTGTTAATAATTATGGAATTATCTAATGTAGCTTGGTAAATACATATTTATAATTTACTTCAAATTATTACCACTAAAAGTGCCGGATTTGGAACCACAAGCTTACTTCTGCGAAGTTCTTTCTAATGCTAAAAAAAACGAACTATAGCTGATCATATTTCCGAACACTTGCGTAATTTCAGGGTTTTTTACCGGAATGTTTCGTTCTAAGATGTTTTTGTAAAGTGTATTTATGTCTACTCCTGTAGTTGCAGTGGGCACAAATAAAAGGCTTTTCGTCAGTGTGTATCATCTGATGTTTTAGCAAGACTTCTTTCCGATTGCATTTGTAATCACAGTGGACACACTGAAATGGCTTCGCCCCAGTATGTATCATCAGGTGTCGTTGTAAGAGTGACTTCTGACTGCATTTGTAATTACAGTGACTACACTGAAATGGCTTCTCCCCAGTATGTATCATCAGGTGTCGTTGTAAGAGTGACTTCTTATTGCATTTGTAATCACAGTGGCTACACTGAAATGGCTTCGCCCCAGTATGTATCATCAGGTGTCGTTGTAAGAGTGACTTATGACTGCATTTGTAATCACAGTGGCTACACTGAAATGGCTTCGCCCCAGTATGTATCATCAGGTGTCTTTGTAAGTCTGACTTCTGACTGCATTTGTAATCACAGTGGCTACACTGAAATGGCTTCGCCCCAGTATGTATCCTCAGGTGTATCTGTAAGACTGACTTCCGACTGCATTTGTAATCACAGTGGCTACACTGAAATGGCTTCGCCCCAGTATGTCTCCTCAGGTGTTTTTGTAAGACTGACTTCCGACTGAATTTGTAATCACAGTGGCTACACTGAAATGGCTTCGCCCCAGCATGTCTCGTCAGGTGTTGTTGTAAGTGTGAGTTCTGACTGCATTTGTAATCACAGTGGCTACACAGAAACGGCTTCGCCCCAGTATGCATCCTCAGGTGTCGTTGTAAATTTGACTTATGACTGCATTTATAATCACAGTCGCTACACTTTAAAAGGTTCCCAGCAAAATGTATTGTTTGGTGTTTGTGTAAATCAGTTTTACACGAACTTGTGTAACTACAGTGACTACAATTGAAATTATTCTCTAAAGAATGGCTCCTTAAATGAGTCTCCAAACTTTTCTTGGAACTCGTTGTATACTCGCATTCAGCACACATGAAATGTGAAACACCATGTTCGCTTTTCTCGTGTTCTATCACAAGCAATTCGGTTTGAAACGTAGAATTACAAAAATCACAAGTAAATGGTTTGGGTCCGGTTGACGAGTGCGTGTGTTTTATGTGTTTCCTTAAAATACACTTGTTTCTGAAACACTTGCCACAGTGTCCGCAGCGGTATGGTTTGCCTCCTCTGTGAACAGTCGCATCGCCGCGCAGGCGCTCGAGCACCACGGAACAAGCCATGGCGAGCTGTTCCCTGGCGCGCGCGGCGCTGCCGTCTGACCACACTGAAACACAAATTAACAAAATAATTTAAACAGATTACAACGCGTATACTTAATTTAAAAAACATTTCGACATTGTGCAGGATTGTCATCAAATAAATGTTTATTTATTTTTTAAATTTTAACCGAGCTATACAAACGCAACTATCAAAACAAAATTAAAAAAAAAAACAAAATACATTTATTTCAGATAACTAAGATCCATACATTGATACATTCGACTCACAATAATAAATAATCATACAACACCATTACAATATAAATGTTAAATTAAATTAAAATACTAAAAATAAAAATAAAATTATAATAAAATCACATTTAAAATTAATAAATTAGGCATAGAAACAAATTAAAAATTAAAACACATAATAAAAATTTATATTTAAAATCACAGTCATATCTTTAAAAAAAAAACTATTTGTCATACGACACACACCCCTTGAGACTGTCTACCCACCGTTTCTGTATATGACAGCTACACATCCTTTCAGCAATGACTTTAAGAATGCTGTTGTGACTATCCCTCAATCGCCTCTACATCGACGCGTACTTTTTGCGCATTATGGCGTGAAACCCATCGACGCGCGCGCCTACGAACATACCTGAGGCGCTGCATCTACGGGGCAGTCCCATCAGCATTCTAAAAGCATTGTTGTAGTGGACACGCAGTGCGTCGTATGCTCGTCGCGTGTATCTAGCTCATAGGCTATCCGTGTAGAAAATCTGGCAAAAGGCTTTAAAAAGAGTTATTTTAACTTCCTGCGTGCTACGGGCAAACCTACGGGCCAGCATGTTGCTTCTCACAGCCAACGCCCTGCGCTCTCTCTCAATGTCAGGGTCATCAGACAAAGTCTCAGTGATGATGTGCCCTAGATACTTAAACTGCTTAACTATGCTCAGCTCAGAACCATTCAGTACGACAGGAGGAATATTGGAAGGCTGGAAATTTCGTTCCGTTTTAAAAACCATTACCTCACTCTTCTTACAGTTGTACTGTAAGCCATGCGCTTGAGCATAGTTTTCACACGTACGGACTAGCTCACGCAACGCTCCGATCGAAGGGCTCAGCAGCACCATATCGTCCGCGTAACTAAGATTATTAACACAGGTACCGTTAATATGGCATCCGGCATGCATGCTGCTGAGCTCAACGATCAGCTCGTTAACGTATAAGTTAAATAATTTAGGTGACGTTAATCCGCCTTGTCTTACACCACATTGTAACTTGTACTCGCTAGATAGCACGTCCGCCCATTTAACCTGGTTTATTTGGTTTCCATACCAAAACTGGAACAACCTAACGCACTCCTCGGGCACACCCGCATCCACCAGCTTCTTCCATAGCACCTCGTATACAACACGATCAAAAGCTTTGGAAAGGTCTAAAACGCACGCGTATACGGATGTTTTGCGCTCTGTGTATTGCGCAACCGTGTGTTTTAGACATAATATTGCGCTTTCCGTTGATTCACCAGCTCTGAATCCAAACTGCGCATCATGAAGTTTAAGGTGCATATCGAGGCGTGCGTCCAGTAAACTGTCCAGTACCTTTGCCAGAACTGTAGCTAAAGAAATCGGCCTATAATTTGAAAAATCCGATACGTCGCCTGTTCTGTCCTTGACAATAGGTACAACTAAGGTTCGCATAAAAGGCTCAGGTAAGTAGGAGTGTCCCATACACAGGTTATAGAACATGGAAAGCACACGTGGTAAGTGAATACCAGCAAACTTCAAGTGTTCAATGCTAAGTCCGTCATGACCGGGTGATTTGCCTCTTTGCATCTTACGTATGACTTTATCAACTTCAGAAGCCGTAAACCTCGTATAACACTCCGTCATGCCAGACCCAGCACCGACACTAACGTTCTGCATAGTCAATGAGACATTGGAAGGAACAAGCAGTGGGTCCACTGTAAAATGTTTTTTAAAGGATTCCGCTATCATCTTTCGATCCGTAATTCCATTAACGATAATAGGGAGGCCAGGTTTACTATTCAAACTATTGGTTTTTTTCCAAAAATCCCTAAATCTTTTTGACGAATGTGCCCTAGCCAATTTGTCCATTTTAATTTAGTCTTCATTAACCTGGCACCATTTTAATCTCGATTTGAAAACTTTTCTACTTTCGTACATTTCCTGATAAAGTGGACCGGAAGAAGGTCTACCTACCTCAGACCAAAGTTGAAATTTAACCCTGGCCTCTCTGTGCGCCTCCGCGACGTGTTTGTTCCAACCAAGTACATAGCCGCCCTTCCGTCGTACAACGCGCTTACCAGTACTCATAGATGCCTCAGTCAATATTCCTATGATTTTATTATGCATAGCATCCAAATATTGTCTATGATCATTATTTGTACACATATAGTCACAACATGCACGTAACTCCTGAGGAAAATCAATTTCACTGAACCTTTCATGACACAACTCTGAGTATGCCCTGACCTGCTCTGGCTTACGGTCGCCCCAGACTACGTTTTGACCCACTAAGTTTTTATAAATAGGGCTCGTAGACGTACGCGTCAGCTGATTCAAGTCACACTCGAGTACAAGAGGGTAATGGTCGGACCAAAACACGTCATATATAACTCTTACATCTCGAACAGAGTCATAAGCAGCCTTTGTCGTCAGACAGTGGTCTAGCCACCTCCTACACCCGTGGGCTTCGCTTATAAAAGTGAAAGTATCAGAACTGAGGCCTAGTTTGTCAATATCGGTACAGTGCCAATCAAGATCATCACAGAACTTTAACATTTCCTTATAAAACAATTGATTCGGGTGTGCATTAAAATCACCCAACATAAATGCTGCTTGGACATCACTATTATCGTTTATTATTGCATTTAGTTCACTAAGACATACCGTAAATTCATCCAGATTATCCAAACAATCCGTGGGCATGTAAACACTAAAAACTAGTATCGCACTGTCACTATCACGCACCTTTACCTTTATACCTACGATACGCGCACTGTCACATTGTACAACGGTTACCGAGTAGAAAGCGCTCTTCCGCCACAGTAAGGCTACTCCTCCATGTGGCCTACCAACCAGCGGACCCTCCGATAAGTCCACTGCCGACTTCGCCGTGTAACCGAACTCATTGCTAACTGTCTCCAGGATAGGATTTTCAAAAGAAAGTAGCCACGTCTCTTGTAGGGCCAAAAGATCAGCCTTTCCACAAAGTTGTCGCACCCCTTCAATGGAACGTTTCAAAGACTTGCAGTTGTAAGTAATTAGTTTAGTTAGCATTTTTGCAGTTTACAAATTATCTACTTATCTAATCTAATCTAATCTAATTAGTCTTACTTTCTTTCTCGAGCTCTGCAAACTTCACGAAACGCCTAAAAGAGATTCCATCGGGCCAGAAACTACCATCTAAGTATATATCTAACTTCTGCTTTGCTACTAATACTTTGTAGGTATTATAGTCCCGTTCCTTTACACTTTTTATCTTCCACAACGTAACCCTTTCCTTCGTTTTTTCAAATATATAGTCACGTATGTCCGCCTCCGAGGCGTCTTTGTGTACATAAGATATATACAGCGGCACCTTTGACTCTGCCGCTTTAAACTTAGTGTTCGATGGCGGCGCGGCCTTGCCTTTACTACTCATAAACATATTTCTAAGGCGATAACGCTGAGTTTTAACAAACTCCTCACTTGGACGAACTAATTTCTTCGCGGGATTTATTGTTTTAGCTATATCCGCAAATGAGGCATTTGTCGTGCTAGTCCCCGGCTGCATGTTATTGTCATCCCAATTTGGAGGAGCCACACTAACTATCTTGTCATTATTATCAGAATGCAGCGGTCCCACTTGAGTATGAATAGACAGCTGCTCAATCGCCGCGTCAGCGTCACTAGTTAACGTCTGATACGAGTTCGACGTTCCGTTATCAGGCGCAGGTGTAGGTGAGATAGATGCGTGCGGTGCCCCGTGTATCTGAGCAGGTACGCTATCTGCGCTCGACCGCCGGTCGGTGGCCTCATCTTGCTCGGCCAGTGACGTCACGCTGCAATTGTACGACAACCCGTAAGGACCGCTATCCAAACAAGCACCTCTCACTCTGTTTACATTCAGATTGCCATTGAAAAAAGAATTATGTTTATTTTGAAGTAATTCTACCTCTTCCTTAGTGGCATATTTGTCCTTAATAGAATTTACTTCCGCTCGTAGTAACGACAAATCTTTCAAAAGTCTAGTTACGTCTATAAAATCCCAGGTCACTGGAGGAAGTCGGTGAAGGTCCTTGGCTACAAATATCGGCAGTTCCTCTGGGTTAACGTCTCTAAATAGTCTTAGCATGTCTTCCAGGTCTCTGGTATCTTTGCCATCGCCTCTCCTCGATATGTAACGCTTTCCGGACTTCACAGATTCAAATAATAACGACTTTGCCTTGTCTATTTCTTCGGTCCTAAAATTGGTTTTACATATTCGCATGATGCTCTCATTGTCCATCACTCCAATTTTGTTCTGCATAAAAGCTAGAACTTCACTTATTACAATATTACACATTGCACATTTCACTGTTGCCGACGACATCGTGAGATCGAACTCAGCGCGAGCCAATCACGCGCACCCCGTATGACGTTCGTGCGACGACTGAATGAAGGTGGTGCTGGTTAGCGGTGGTGGCCGAGTGGATATGACGTCCGACTTTCAATCCGGAGGTCACGGGTTCAAATCCTAGCTCGTACCAATGAGTTTTTAGGAACTTATGTTTATTTACCACTAGCTTTTCGGTGAAGGAAAACATCAATAATTAGCAAAGAAATTCAAAGGTGTACTTATGTGAAGTCTCCAACCCGCTGTGGGCTAGAGTTGGGACTATAGACCAAGCTCTTTCGTGCATGAGAGGAGGCCTGTGCCCAACAGTGGGACGTATATAGGCTCATTAGGCTCTGAATTATATATGGGTGGTACAAGACCATAATGAATATGGGTCATACATACATGTATAATGTAGTGTGGCTCGTATCGTACTATGTGCAGTACTATCGTGGTGTCGCAGTACTCACCCGACACGCAGTCCTCGTCACTCGCCGCGTCCGACACCTCCGACTTGACTGCCCGCACCTCCACTGCAATCACGATACAGTTGTATTTAAAATGAAACTAGCGACATGCCTCGGCTTGACACGGGTAAACCTTAACAAATTATACACCTAAATCTTCCTCAAAAATCACTCTATTGACAGGTGAAAAACGCATGAAAATCCGTTCAGTAGTTTTTGAGTTTATCGCGAACATACAAACAGACAGAGACAGACGCGGCGGGGAACTTTGTTTTAAAAGATGTGTAGATATTATTAAAGACTTGTATTTGTGATCGCGGATTACCACGTTCGATTTTGGTAAATTTGGACAAAAATAATGCATGAATCAAGGCATTGTTATGCAGCACATGAGTACACGGTGAAGGAAACATCGTGAGGAAACTTGACTGTTCCCAATAAGACCTACTGTTGGAAGATCAGATGGCAGTCGTTTTCGTAAAAACTAGAGCTTACGCCAATTCTCAGACTTAGTCGCCAAGCGGACCCCAGGCTGAGTATCCACTTTTCAATACAGCTAGTATGGCGACGTGGTTACTTAACTTTAGTTGGGGCACATACAAGTCATACCGTACAAAGGATCTTAAGTAAAAAAAAGTCACAATCTACCAATAGCCCGGACTGGACTATAATACTCTCTCTGCTTTGCCTTAAGGTTGAATGGTAGAGAATGCTTTTGGCATGAAGTCCACCTTTTGTAAGATAAGTTTTCTTTTGTGCAATAAAGATTAAATAAATAAATAATAATAGTAAAAGCAAATGGTAAACTGACCTTGTAGTGGGAGCACTTTAGGTCGGTGCCACTCCTCGGGGCCCAGCACGAGCTCGTCCGTGACCTCATGGTCGGTATACAGTCCAGGCTGTGCAGCCGCCACGCTCACTCCTTGAAAGGCACTGCCCTCGCACTCCAGCTCCTCCTTCACACACGGTTCTCCGGGCTCCGTCTTTGCACACAGCTCTGCCTGGCTGCGCTGCACTTGCAGCTTGAAGTCGCTCGCGTCTCGCAGGCGGCCCACGCACGGCGAGCAGATGCCGCACGAGCCCGAACCGCCCATTGCTAGCTAAATATTTAAGGATTTCTTTAATATCTATGCTGAATTATCCCCTGATAATTCCCACTATTGATCCCTATCAAGATTGACTGTTATTATTAGCGGACATGTGATGGCAATGGGGTTGGCAACTGTCAAAGGTTTGCATAGATGGCGCCATCATAGCTTGCCCCTTTTTCTATGAGATTTGGCTTAAAGGGCTGGATGCCAGCCAGGGCATAAAATTACATTAATAAAACAAAAATTTGTCAAATTTCTAGGGATTGACAAGGCAAGTTATGCTGACGCCATCTGCTAAATACTTCGACCGGCAAACCCCATTTAAACAGAGAAGAAAATGGAGAAGTTATCGCTGTTGTGAACGCAACCTTTTTTATAAAATCTATATTCCTAATGCAGTAGCTAAACGCGGTTGTAGGGCTCAGCTAGTATTAAGAAGCTTTTTCGAAAGCACCAATAGGAGCGCTCCACATACCCTGTATCGCGGCCAATTAGAGGCACCCAAGTTTAATACCACCTTACTGATCAAATATTGCAAATCACTTTCGCATCAGCCTCCATACAATAACCACCACTTCTGCATTTAACCTTTTAGCCAAGAACCCTTGTAAACCAGTACCTAGTGACAACTAGTACTAAAAAGTACTAGCCAACAATTCACTGTACATTGAAGCTTTTTATTTGAGTCGTCGAGATCCTGACCTGCACGGCGGCTACAATTGCCTACAAACTTTTTGTGATTGAATTAATAAATAATTCAAAATAATAATAATTTAATAGTAATTTTATATGACATTATTCCTCATGGGAGTTATTTACGTACACGGCGGGAAGAACTTGATAACTCGAGATATTCTACCAAAGAAATTTGAACTTAAAATTAACTTGAATAAGGTTCAAATGTCTTCAATTTTGTCCCGAGATATCAACTTCTTCCCGCCGTGTACGGATTTAGTCTCACATGCCACCATGTTGTAATATTTACCTCTAAATCGAAGCAGTCTTTCAACATCTCAAGATATATCTCCGTTTTGCCGAGATGTGTGTACGGCGTCGTCAGGTCCTTGTCCGGAGCACACCGCAGGCAGCAGCGACACACATCCATCACGGTGAGGACTTAATTTGTACCCCTTTTTTTCACAAATATAACACATTGGATTATAATATTGTCTTGTAACTGAAGCAGAATATTATTCTGAAATTATTTATAACAGTCTTCGAGCAACACCGGCTTCCGACACGTTGGAAGGGAGGGGCCCAAGCGATATCTCACCGTACAAATCTTTCTGCCATTTTTCGCGGGGGGAAGGTGCACACAGTCGCACTTCTCACACACTTACATACAAAATCCAATCAGAGGCCCTACCGCGAACCACGTTCGACGTGTTGCCTCTCTATGGCACTTGTAAATTCATACGTAAGTGTGACAGGGAGGCAACACGTCAAACGTGGTTCGCGGTAGGCCCTCTGTAATGACGACACAAATACATAGAAAATGACACACGTCAAAGACAAATCTTGCAAACCTCGTTCTCTTTTTGTGTACGGACGAGTGACTAGTGTCACAACACGCACACTAACACATTTTCGTTGAAGTATGTCATTGTATTCTGAGAGATGAGAAGTCGGATTTGTCGCTCGACCTATCCGCAATTTGTACTGAGCGAGCAAAATCGATAAATCCAACAAATACTTGAGACTAAAATATAATAATTGTATTTAAATGTAATTAAACGTATGATATGTAAAAAAAAAATTACATGTGGAATGTAACACTTTCTTTTTGTAAATTTGATGTCCCCGACCTCTTTTTATAGCAAAAAACCGAGCAAACAGGCATTTTTGTGCAGCAGTGTTCACGCGCGCGTCTGGACTCGGTCTAGTGAAAAATCCAAGTGCAACTAGTTTTATTACCCGCGGTAGATTAGATTGACGCGCTAATCTTGTACCTCGGCAGAGGGGAAATAGTGCGAATGCCGCCTCCCTTCCGTGTTGCTCGAAGATAACAGTGATGTTTGACCTTGACGTTTAGCTAACCTGTATATTTTGAGTATTTTGACCATAATTTTGACATTGACAGTTGACAGCAAGGGCCCAACGTTTTCTGTTCTCGTTCACGACGCAGCAACTAGTATCATTTCTCTCTCCTCGCTCTTTTAAAATGCCGTTTGTCAAAAAAGGACAACCATACTGTTGACAAGGTGGACTTCAAATCAAGTGTTGCCTTTCTTGATGCGCCCAGGCTGTGTATTTGTGCGTAAAAGCGTATATGTGTGCTCTTTTAGGGATGTAAAAAGTCGATTTTAATCATGTTATATATCGATAAACGCTACACAGCGGAACGAAATAGCGATTAATTGAAGCTTCAATATCTTCGTTAAACATAAACATAATTGAAATGCTAATGGATAATGAATATATTATAATATAATAATATAATTCAATTATTGCAGAACACCTATTTTAGGAGGTATGTATGTATTTTAATTAAATATCTGAACTTTCCCTTGGTTCCCTGCTGGAGCGTGACTATAAAATTGTGATCTGATAACCACAATAAAGAATAAAAGCGTTTTTGGTCATTTTAGGTATCGTTAAGCCTTTGAAGTAAAATTAAAATTGCAAGAAATGTCTATAGTTTATCGATATGACTTTATCGACATGGCTACAGCAACGTGGGCCTCATTGTTAATCGTACACTAAACAAAAGTGGCAACAGTGACAGCTCGCTGAGACACCGTCTATATATATTATGTCTATGTTGTCCCTCAAGGGCCCAACGTTTTCTGTTCTCTTTCACGGCGCAGCAACTAGTATCATTTCTCTCTCCTCGCTCTTTTAAAAATGCCGTTTGCCAAAAAAAGACAACCATACTGTTGACAAGGTGGACTTCAAATCAAGCGTTGCCTTTCTTGATGCGCCCAGGCTGTGTATGTGTGCGTAAAAGCGTATATGTGTGCTCTTTTAGGGATGTGAAAAGTCGATTTTAATCATGTTATATATCGATAAACGCTACACAGCGGAACGAAATAGCGATTAATTGAAGCTTCATATATCTTCGTTAAAAATAAACATAATTGAAATGCTAATGGATAATGAATATATTATAATATAATAATATAATTCAATTATTGCGGAACACCTATTTTAGGAGGTATTTATGAATTTTAATTAAATATCTGAACATTCCCTTGGTTCCCTGCTGGGGCGTGACTATAAAATTGTGATCTGATAACCACAATAAAGAATAAAAGCGTTTTTGGTCATTTTAGGTATCGTTAAGCCTTGAAGTAAAATTAAAATTGCAAGAAATGTCGATAGTTTATCGATATGACTTTATCGACATGGCTCCAGCAACGTGGGCCTCATTGTTAATCGTACACTAAACAAAAGTGGCAACAGTGACAGCTCGCTGAGACACCGTCTATATATATTATAAGTCTATGGTTGACAGTATAGGTTGCGTTTAAAAATAGTGGTTATATTTAGCATTTTACGTATGTGATTTATATTTTTATGTTAGTTCATGCATATGACCGTAGATCTTATTTTTATTAGTCGTATATTGCTTTTACTGGGACTATACTTAATTATTTTAGAAAGAACCTTGTTAGAAGCCGATCGGTACCTGAAATATTCGTCATTGCCAGTATTTGAACGCTCCGTTTAGAAATATGGATGGTCAAGCAAATCTTGTCAGTAGAAAAAGGCGCGAAATTCAAATTTTCTATGGGACGATATCCTTTCGAGCCTATATTTTTCAAATTTGCCGCCTATTTCTACTGACAAGATCTGCTTGACCCAGTTATAGTAGACTAGATGACTAGTCTGACAAAAAAAGAGTAGAAATTATAAAGTGGCAACACTAGTGTCGTCCCATCCAGTTATTGTTGAGACAATCCATAATACCAACCATACTAATATTATGAATGCGAAAGTGTGTCTGTATGTTACCTCTTCTCGCTTGACCGCTGAATCGTTTTGGACAAAATTTGATACGGAGATAGTTTGGGCCCCGAGAAAGGACACAGGTAGTTTTCATCATTCCACGTGGGCAGAAGCTGACTACTAGAGTCACGGCCGCGCACACTCATCGAGCCGACCACTTCTCCACCCCTATATTTCGTTTTTTAAGGTTACGTAGCCAATAGGTAAAAACGGGACCCTATTACTAAGACTCCACTCTCCGTCTGTCTGTCACCAAGCTGTATGCTGCTGCTGCTGTGTAAGCTGTATGTAGCTCATTAACCGCGATTAAATTTTCACAGATGATGTATTTCTGTTGCCGCTATAACAACAAATACTAAAAAGTATGGAACCCTCGGAAGTCACAGCAAAAACGTTAAGTTAACTCTGTACTGTGTTTAATAACACAGAGTGTGCATGTGTTATTTAAAATTTCATAGAAGTTTGACGTTTATGATATAACTTCTACGTCCTGTGCTCTATCAAACACGCTGCAGAGTTAGCTTAGCCCGACTCTGTTACTCCTGTCAAGTATTAGGTTCCCCCGACCTATGATAGTACACACGCACACACACACACATTAACACTACAGGAATGAAAAATAAAATAAAGCAATAAAAATATACATCAGTAGTGTTTTATTTCATGTTAGTTTTTATTCATTTAAAAATGTATGGTGTAGTGTCAAAACTACTAACTTTTCGGCCGGTGTAAGCAAAATATTAAACAGAATAACAAAAATTTAATATGTATTGAGTGTTGACACATTATCCGCAAACAGTCACATTGACTCATATCTTAAGTGTTTGTGTAAGGCTGTTGCCACCAGAGATGTGCGAGGATGCGTAGCGAGGGATGCGGTTGTTAAGAATCAATAGAATCACTACACGCTGAGCGTAGAAAACGAATGAAGTGATTCTGTTGGTTCTTAAAAAAACATCCCTTGCTAAGCATCCTCGCACATCTCTGGTTTAAACGCAATGTTAAGCAGCCTCATGCTACTCACTCATCCTGCACGACACACGCCGGCACGACACCGGGAACACATCGTGCACGCGCGTGCAAGGGAACCACGACACATACATCACACAGCCCACACCCGTCACATGCTCTACCGGTAACTAGCAGATCATATTTCCGAACACTTGCGTAATTTCAGGGTTTTTTACCGGAATGTTTCGTTTTCAGATGTCTTTGTAAAGTGTATTTATGTCCACTCCTGTAGTTGCAGTGTTAAATAAAAGGCTTTTCGTCAGTGTGTGTCATCTGATGTTTTAGCAAGACTCTTTTCCGATTGCACTTGTAGTAGCAGTGACTACATGTGTACGGCTCCTCACCAATGTGTATCCTCTGGTGTGTTAAATACTTTCCTTTCTGTCTGCAGCTGAAGTGCAATTGTTACATTTAAATGGTTTCGCCCCAGTATATTTCAGTAGGTGTCTTTGTAAGTCTGGCTTCTCGCCAGTAGCAGTAATTTTTGGCCACTACACAGTAATTGGCCACGCTTAACAATAAGGCTTCAATTGGCTTGTTTCTTTCTTATTTGTTAGGAGTGGCAATTAACTATAGCAGTCACCCTACACGTCCTGCAGCCATATATATACAATACAATACAATACAATACTCTTTATTGCACACCTCACATACACGTAGTTATATATAATCCTCTCTTCTTAATTATAATTCGAATCGACAGGCCAATTTTAACGCCCAACAAACTGCCAATTGCGGGTGCAAACAGAAGTGTGTTTATTCCATTTTCAATATTGTGTGAGTGCGATATGAGTGTGATTTAAATTGTAATGTCGCGGAAAATTATTCGACGAAATAATGCTTTCATTATAGTGAAAAGTTGGATGATTTATTTTCCTGGATAATCGAATGCAGGTTTATTAGTTAATAATATATAATCATTTATTAGCAAATATTGGTGGTGATGGGATCAACTATTTTTTGTTGCTATTTTGTCCTGTGTAATATAAGCAATGTGCCCTTTCATGACTTCGTAAGTTTGAACAATCACTGCACTTGTAATCACAATGACTACATTTGTAAGGCTTTTCTCCAGTATGTATCCTCAGGTGTCTTTGTAAGTCTGACTTCTGCCTGCATTTGTAATCACAGTAGCTACACTGAAATGGCTTCGCCCCAGTATGTATCATCAGGTGTTTTTGTAAGTCTGACTTCTGACTGCATTTGTAATCACAGTGGCTACACTGAAATGGCTTCGCCCCAGTATGTATCCTCAGGTGTTGTTGTAAGTATGACTTCTGACTGCATTTGTAATCACAGTGGCTACACTGAAATGGCTTCGCCCCAGTATGTATCCTCAGGTGTCGTTGTAAGACTGACTTCTGACTGCATTTGTAATCACAGTGACTACACTGAAATGGCTTCGCCCCAGTATGTATCCTCAGGTGTTTTTGTAAGTCTGACTTCTGACTGCCTTTGTAATCACAGTGGCTACACTGAAATGGCTTCGCCCCAGTGTGTATCATCAGGTGTCGTTGTAAGAGTGACTTCTGACTGCATTTGTAATCACAGTGGCTACACTGAAATGGCTTCGCCCCAGTATGTATCATCAGGTGATGTTGTAAGTGTGACTTCTGACTGCATTTGTAATCACAGTGGCTACACGGAAACGGCTTCGCCCCAGTATGTATCATCAGGTGTCGTTGTAAGTGTGATTTCTGACTGCATTTGTAATCACAGTGGCAACACTGAAAGGGCTTCGCCCCAGTATGTATCATCAGGTGTTGTTGTAAGTGTGTCTTCCGACTGCATTTGTAATCACAGTGGCTACACTGAAATGGCTTCACCCCAGTATGTATCATCAGGTGTCGTTGTAAGACTGACTTCTGACTGCATTTGTAATCACAGTGACTACACTGAAATGGCTTCGCCCCAGTATGTATCCTCAGGTGTTTTTGTAAGTCTGACTTCTGACTGCATTTGTAATCACAGTGGTTACACTGAAATGGCTTCGCCCCAGTATGTATCCTCAGGTGTTGTTGTAAGTGTGACTTCTGACTGGATTTGTAATCACAGTGGCTACACTGAAATGGCTTCGCCCCAGTATGTATCATCAGGTGTCGTTGTAAGTCTGACTTCTGACTGCCTTTGTAATCACAGTGGCTACACTGAAATGGCTTCGCCCCAGTATGTATCATCAGGTGTCGTTGTAAGACTGACTTCTGACTGCATTTGTAATCACAGTGACTACACTGAAATGGCTTCGCCCCAGTATGTATCCTCAGGTGTTTTTGTAAGTCTGACTTCTGACTGCATTTGTAATCACAGTGGCTACACTGAAATGGCTTCGCCCCAGTATGTATCCTCAGGTGTTTTTGTAAGTCTGACTTCTGACTGCATTTGTAATCACAGTGACTACACTGAAGTGGCTTCGCCCCAGTATGTATCCTCAGGTGTTTTTGTAAGTCTGACTTCTGACTGCCTTTGTAATCACAGTGGCTACACTGAAATGGCTTCGCCCCAGTATGTATCATCAGGTGTCGTTGTAAGTGTGAGTTCTGAGTGAATTTGTAATCAAAGTGGCTACACTGAAATGGCTTCGCCCCAGTATGTATCATCAGGTGTCGTTGTAACTGTGAATTCCAACTGCATTTATAATCACAGTCGCTACACTTTAAAAGGTTCCCAGCAAAATGTATTGTTTGGTGTTTGTGTAAATCAGTTTTACACGAACTTGTGTAACTACAGTGACTACAATTGAAATTATTCTCTAAATAATGGCTCCTTAAATGAGTCTCCAAGCTTTTCTTGGAACTTGTGGTATACTCACATTCAGCACACATGAAATTTGAAACGCCATGTTCGCTTTTCTCGTGTTCTATCACAAGCAATTCGGTTTGAGACTTAGAATTACAGAATTCACAAGCAAATGGTTTTGGTCCGGTTGACGAGTGCGTGTGTTTTATGTGTTTCCTTATAATACACTTGTTTCTGAAAGGCTTGCCACAGTGTTCGCAGCGGTATGGTTTGCCTCCACTGTGAACAGTCGCGTCGTCGCGCAGGCGCTCGAGCACCACGGAACAAGCCATCGCGAGCTGTTCCCTGGTGCGAGCGGCGCTCCCCTCCAAACACACTAAAACACAAATTAACAAAACAATTTAAACAGATTACAACGCGTATACTTAATAAGGACTATTAGGCAAAGCTCTGCGTAGGTGGCACAACTAGCCCATGCAGTAAACAAACATCAATGAAACATCATGCGTCAAAGTTCGGTTTCTGCCTGTCTATCACTCTTGCATATTCGAGCGATAAAGAGACAGATAACTAAATTTAGATTTTCGTGTTTACCGGTAGGCCCTTGTTAACAAACCGCCTTGATGCACCAATGTCATATTTTATTGTGTGTGAAAACTTGTCAAAAAACAGTTTAAGGCACAGTATGTATAAGTTAGTCTATGAATTTACTAGAGTCGGTAGTGCTGCACTCTCAGAACCTTGCAGTAACATTGCAGTAATATCCCCTATTCAACAAACATTTCGACATTGTGCAGGATTGTCGTCAAATAAATGTTATTTATTTTTTAAATTTTAACCGAGCTATACAAACGCAACTATCAACACAGAATTAGCGAAGGTGGTGGTGGTTAGCGGTGGTGGCCGAGTGGATGTGACGTCCGACTTTCAATCCGGAGGTCACGGGTTCAAATGCTAGCTCGTACCAATGAGTTTTTCGGAACTTATGCTTATTTTCCACTAGCCTTTCGTTGAAGGCAAACATGAGAAAACTTGCAAACATCAGCAAAGAAGTTCAAAGGTGTACTAATGTGAAGTCTCCAACCCGCAATGGGCTAGCGTGGGGACTATAGCCCAAGCACTCTCGTGCATGAGAGGAGGCCTGTGCCCAGCAGTAGGACGTACATAGGCCCTGAATTATATATGGGTGGTACAAGACCATAATGAATATGGGTCATACATACATGTATAATGTAGTGTGGCTCGTGTCGTACTATGTGCAGTAGTATCGTAGTGTCGCAGTACTCACCCGACACGCAGTCCTTGTCACTCGCCGCGTCCGACACCTCCGACTTGACTGTCCGCACCTCCACTGCAATAACGATACAGTTGTATTTAAAATGAAACTAGCGACATGCCTCGGCTTGGCACGGGTAAACCTTAACAAATTATACACCTAAACCTTCCTCAAAAAACACTCTAATGATAGGTGAAAACCGCATATTAAACCGTTCAGTAGTTTGATTTTATCGCGAACATACAAACAGACAGAGACAGACGGACACAGACAGGCGGGGAACTTTTTTCGTATTTATGATCGCGGATTACCGCGATCGATTGTGGTATATTTGGACAAAAATAATGCATGCATCAGGACATTTTTATGCAGCATCATGTGCAACACATGGTGAGGGAAACATCGTGAGGAAACTTGACTATTCCCAATAAGACCTACTGTTGGAAGGTCAGATGGTAGTAGGGTTGCCAGATGGTCGGGATTTGGCGGGATTCTCCCGATTTTTAGCATGTGTTCCCGATTCCCGACAAAGTGTAAACTGTCCCGAAAAACAGCTTCACGTTATAAAACAACAATTTCAAGTTCCGAACTGACGTCGAGCAAGCGAGCTGACGTAGTGCCAATAATGTAAAATATCGTTGTTTTTAATACAATTACTTTAATTTGAATGTATTTTTTTTCCCGACTTAAGTCCCAAAATCCCGAAAAATTGATATTGTTTCCCGATAATAGCGCCTTTCGATCTGGCAACCCTAGATGGTAGTCGTTTTCGTACAAACTAGAGCCTACGCCAATTCTCAGACTTAGTTGCAAAGCGGACCCCAAGCTGAGTATCCACTTTTCAATACAGCTAGTATGGCGACGTGGGTACTTAACTTTAGTTGGGGCACATACAAGTCATACTGTACAATGGATCTTAAGTTAAAAAAAGTCACAATCTACCAATAGCCCGGACTGGACTATAATACCTAAAAAATAAAGATTATAAATGACATAGCCTAACATGAAAAATTGAGGCTTTTACCCTTAAGGGATCACACATTGTGAAAATATAGCAAAAGAATAGTAAATTTTAGAAAGGATGTGCGAGAAATAAAACTTATATAATATAATAATAACTAGTGATGTACCGACTATTGATTTGGCCGACTAGCCGACTAGCCGACTAATCGGCGCTCGAATGGCCGATTAGTCGGCCGACTAGTCGGCTAGTCGGCCAGATCATTAGTTTCGTATAAGTTCAGGTGAAAAACAATAGTTTTGCTCTTTTGGTTGCGCTATTCATATATTAGGTTGGCTAAAAGGTGTTTTCTATTGGTTCAAAGACCTATCACAAGAATCCTCGTTAAATTTCTGTCTTTCTATTATTTTACGATCCTGATGAGCAGAAAAAGTTTTCACACCCTGAATAGGTATTTTGGTAAAATAGACATAAAACATATGGTAAATATTAACTGTTGGTTTCTTTTTTTCTGTTTTTCTTTCACTAATAAAGTGCCGACTAATCGGCCATTTTTGCCGACTAGTCGCCGACTAATCGCCGACTACAAATGTGGCCGGATAGTCGGCTTTCCCGACTTGATGTTATTATTAGGGATGAATAATAACATCAAAACTAAATAAAGAGAAAAATTTGTTATTTGGTATATTTAGTTAGTAGTAGTAGTAGGAGTAGCCCCTTCTACAATCTCTCTGCTTTGCCTTAAGGTTGACTGGTAGAGAATGCTTTTGGTATGAAGTCCACCTTTTGTATGATAAGTTATCTTTTGTGCAATATAGATGAAATAAATAATTAATAATAAAATCAAATGGTAAACTGACCTTGTAGTGGGAGCAATTTAGGTCGGTGCCACTCCTCGGGGCCCAGCACAAGCTCGTCCTTGACCTCATGGTCGGTATACAGTCCAGCCTGTGCAGCCGCCGCGCTCACTCCTTGACAGGCACTGTCCTCGCACTCCAGCTCCTCCTTCACACGCGGCTCTCCGGGCTCCGTCTTCACACACACCTCCCCCGGCTCCATCTTCACACACACCTCTCTTGTCTCCGTCATCACACACACTGTCTCTATTGAGATGTTGTTGTGTGCTAACAAGCTGGTGACAGAGAGAACCTGCAATGCAAGTAGCACATGATGAATTGTGGAGCCTAACAGCAATCACAGTATGACAGTAGAGTGTTGTGGTATTTAATTTCCAGCAGAATTAGGGTCAGTTACACCAAACTAGAAATAGAAATGACACTTTCTACAAAACCGAAGTTTGACAGCAATTCAGGGACTAATCATGCTACGTTTCTAATGTGCCAATAGTGCCAACTATCCCTTTCGGCTATTTTTAGCTACTTACTAGTTGGATACAGTTAGACGCAATTCCGTTAGCTATAATATAACATACATAAGTAATGAGAGTAAGTACCTTTCTCGCTACAGCTTCGAACAGTCACAGAAAGCGGAAGTATATTTTATTACGGGGCAATAACTACAAAATAAGTATGGTAGGCAACTCGCGTTAGTACAACGATTTCATTTTCTAAGTGAAATTGACATGCAATGCAATTCTCTTTACAAAAATACGATCTATTGTCGCGGAGAACCGCGAGTATCAAACAATTGGTAAGTTGCACAACATTTACTTTATAGATTTTGACGTATATTCAACCCTGCTGGCAACACTGACCTCTAGGTTTGTCGATGAAAGAAAAAGTTAATGTTCTTGCGACGCTATTCAAAGTGAAAAACGGTTGGTGTGTTATGTGAGTAATAAAATAAAGAATAGTAGATCATCAGATTTGGTAAGTTTCTTATACAAATGCTATTATCTAATGAACTGTAGAACCAATCTTATACCAAGTATTCAAGTCCACACTAACGGTTATGGAACAGCAATATGTAGTACAAGCAGAGTGTGATACTCAAAGCAAGTCAAGACAAGTGAGGCAATAAGAGGGCAGGTTGTAAGGGGTTGGAGGAGACCTGTGGGGACCAATGGTCCCAACCAAATATGACTCGAGTAGGGGTATGTTATACAAGTGATCAATGTAGTGATAGCACACATTACCATGACCTCGTGTTGTGGTAATATTAGTTCCCCGCGATGTCAATAGCTCGTCGAGGCGAGGCTAGACCGTAGCCGTGCGGAAGCCACGGGTCGCTTGAGTCAGATTACAATGTTAATAAACGTTCACAAAGATTTATGTAAATATATAATTGCAGTTCCAAAACCTAAGTGCGGATACTCTATTCAATATCAACTGTTAGTCTTGTCGTCTATTACATCCTCATTAATAAACGCGGCGACAAGATTAATTGGTGGAGATGCCGGGGATCTTTCATGTTTGCTGTGGGGGAACAGAAAATGGGAACTGGATCTTTGTGTTCAGTTACCTTACTAGTAGTAATTGTGTTAAAGATTCCAAGTAACAAGTAAAGTCTGGAGGCCTGTATAGGCTCCATCAATGTCTAATAGCAGTCATGTTGGCTCACCAAGAGCTGTAAAACAACGTGGCTCCGAAAACCAACAAGGAGGCCAGTAGTGGCTCCGTCAGACAGGCTCGTAGTAGCTCCACAAGGTTCAGTAGGATGTCATGTTGGCTCACCAAGAGCCGTAAAACAACGTGGCTCCGAAAACCAACAAGGAGGCCATTAGTGGCTCCGTCAGACAGGCTCGTAGTAGCTCCACAAGGTTCAGTAGGATGTCATGTTGGCTCACTAAGAGCCGTAAAACAACGTGGCTCCGAACACCAACAACAATGAACATAAGTCTATACGGACACTATTAAAGAAGAATAGTGGCTAGTCAATTAATCAAGTAAATCAAAGTTCAAGTTCCCACACAGCGACATGAAATTGCCCAGATTAAACTATTATATGTTTTAATTATATTTGCTGTGTCTGTAATTTCCCATATTTTTAGGTGAATGTGTACAATTCAGTAAATATTCATCATTGATGCACTTTATTTCTAGGGTTCAGTAGTGCATATATGATTGTTGCATAGTTCTTGTGTGTCAGGCGAACTCTGAATAGAGTACAGCAAATACAAACTAAGTGTTATGAAATTATAATAATATTAATTATAAATGTTGTGCAAGGTTTCTAGGTTAGTAGGTTAATCATTTAAATAACAACAATAATTTTATTATGCAACAATTTTATGATAATGATAATAAAAAGAAGATAATAAATATATACATAATGAAAATTTCTTTTATTATTGCCTTATTACGATATTCTTTATTAAATTGCTTTGCGTTTCGATTTCTAGAGTAAGCGTGTTGGAATGATACATGCCTCTCATTCGGACTGACATTCAGTACGATATCAATTGCGTCTATGAAAAGTTTAATATCTTTCAACCTTAATCGTGATCCTGAACGCATCCATTTCATTCCATTTCTCAATCGGTTTTTTTACGTTTGGAGTGGCACAACACTATTGCCGCTTTTTTGGTTGTCAAAATGAAATTTTTTCACTTTGACATTGACGGGACGAAATTAAACAAACTTGAAGTTTTTTATGTTATCGAAATTTGAGTTTTAGTTAATACAGAAAGTGATAGTTACCAGAAAAAACTGTGATTTTTGATCAAATAAGGAAGTGTGAATTGTGGTAAGTAAAGTATGTATAAAAGACCCGGTGTGAAATGAACGGAAGAAAGTGCTCGTGGTCATCATCATTGATGCTGGCTTTTCATCAATGTGTGAAGCTATTTAGTAATAATTTAATGAATAAATATTATGTATTATAATTATAACATGTACGTATGACGTAAAGTCAATAAAGATTTCAAGTAAAGGAGTCCGTGCTTAAATTCCATACCCGAACCATAAGAATGAGACATTAATATTTTGTTAGCGTGAAATCTACCAAATTGCGTCTCGTTATTTCCAGGTAATTAAATTTTCATCAAAATGGAAGAGAGAGTGAAGATTAGACATCGAAAATTGAAGGAGTTGTCGGCAGATGCTGAAACAATACTGTCAGGGAGAGAGATACAGTTAACGGACCTTATGCAAATTCGCATACAAATCAAGCGGGCAATTGATGCTTTGGAAAGGGAGACTCTAAATTTCATTAGTAGTACTGGCAGCACTTCAGACGAGTATTTGGAGGACCAAATAATAGCTGAAGATATCCTATCCCGTCTAGACACTTACATGGAGTTAAATACCAATAATGACCAGGAACAGAAAGGAACAAATAGTCAAGTAGCAAGGTTACCGAAATTGGAACTCCAAAAATTCAATGGAGATTATCTTAGATTTACTGAGTTTTGGGACCATTTTGAGGCCAATGTCGGGACACGAAACCTAAAGAATGTAGATAAGCTGTCATATTTAATTACCTCTCTACAAGGAGCTGCGCTGGAAACAATTGAAGGGATTTCCATAACAAATGAAAATTATGAAGTTGCGGTCAGTATGTTGAAGGAAAGGTACGGGACAAAGGAGAAAGTTATTGATGCTCATTATAAAGCCCTAATGAATATAAACAAATGTAACAATGATGCTACTAGCTGTAGACAAACAATAAATGCCCTCGAGAGACACTTACGCGTGCTACACAACCTCGGAGAGGATATCAACAGTAGTCATCTTCGTGTTCTATTGACTGACAAATTCCCGGAGAAGGTAATGTACCAAGTTCACTTATTATCTCCTCAAGATCAAAGTATTGAAAAATTGCGGATGGGACTCGAACAAGTGATAACGGCGATGGAGCGTTCCGGTCAAGATAGCCAAATTGCAAGTGGTGTTACATCAAGCTCATCACCAGCGCTTCCATCAACAGCTTCATTGTTAGGAGTAGCAAAGACGGGATCTAAAAGGAAGTACATTTCATATCAAAAGAAGAAAGGTGGTAATGAGCCATCTAAAAAAATGCGAAAAAGTTGCATCTTTTGTGAAGGAACCCATTACAGTAACGAATGCCGTAAGGTAGAAAATATAAAGGGTAGGAAAGATAAACTGAAGAATATGAGTAGATGCTTCAAATGTTTCAAACGGGGACACACGGCGTCGATGTGTAGAATAAAAAAGAAGTGTTACTTCTGCAAGGATGATCATAATAGTGCCTTATGCCCGAAGCAATTTAAGAAGACTAAGCCTGAAATCAAAAATACTGAAAAGGGTGAGCCAACACATATTAATAGTGCTGTCATAGCAGAGACTGATACTTTGAATTCTACTACTAAAGAAACATCATCATTTTTACAGATGGCAGTGGCGACAATCCACAACAAGAATAAACAACTACCTTGCAGACTGATTTTGGATGGTGGATCACAACGTAGCTACATTACTTCAGCAATAGCAAATACTTTAAACATTATTCCAGATGGAGAAGATTTTCTCACAATGTATACTTTCTCATCAACTTCACCGAAAACTATATATAGCCCATCAGCTGAAATTAAAATTAAAACAAAAAGAGACGTCATTAAGGATTTAAGAATCAATATAGTACCTCATATAACAAGAAGGATTCCTATTGTGAAGATTGATATAGAGAAGCCCATAGATTTTCTAGCAGATGATGACACCAGGGGCGAGAATGTTGATTTACTTATAGGTAATGATTATTATTTTTCGCTTATACGAAACGAGCGCATTGAAAAGGACAACATGATTTTTATAAACACAGATTTTGGTTGGATTGTATCCGGGAATAGTGAACAAGACAGAGAACATAATACCTTATCAGTCATTACATACTACTGTCAGTGCCATGATACGGATTGTACATACTTTAATGAACCTGATCTACCGCTAAGAAGTATTGACATGAAATTCCTGTGGAGTTTAGAAAGCATTGGTATAACAGATTCTCCAAAAACAACCAGAGAAGAAGAAGCTGTTAAATATTTCAATGAAACGGTACGTTATAACAATGGCAGATATGAGGTTAAGTGGCCGTGGATCCAATACCCGCCTGATTTACCAACAAATTATGGTTTAGCCTATGGCAGGTTAAAAGGCTTGCTACGGAGATCTGATGAGAGTACGCTCAACGAGTACAACCGCATTATACAGGAACAATTGGATAAAAAAATAATCGAAGAAATAGAACTTAAAACAGTACCTATCTATCAAGTAAGTCCTCCTGTTCACTACTTGCCACATCACATAGTAAAACAAGAAGGAAAGAGCGGGCGGATCGTCTATGATGGGTCAGCAAAGATAAAAGACGGCAATAGTTTAAATGAATGTATGTACCGGGGTCCTTCATTACTAGAAGATCTCACTGCACTATTGATTAAATTTAGAACCGGCAAAGTAGGAATTACTGCAGATGTTGAGAAGGCGTTCTTACAAATTGGTCTTCAAAATGAAGACAGAGACGTGACAAGATTTCTCTGGGTTAAGGACCCTAGTAAAGAACTAACAGATGATAATTTACGACATTTCCGATTTTGTAGAATCCCGTTTGGCATCATTTCTAGTCCATTCTTACTAACAGCATCAATTCGATACCATATAACCAAAACAAATGAAGCTCTTCTCACAAAAATAGCTGACAAGTGCTACGTGGATAATTTAGTGACATCTGTTGAATCGTTAGATGAAGCTTTATGCTTGTATAATGAAACCAGGACAGTATTTAACGAGCTCTCAATGAATATAAGAGACTGGGTATCAAATGACAGTAAAATTATGGAGAAGATCCCTAAGAACCAGTTGGGAAATCAAACAGGAAAATTGAAAATTCTTGGTCTCATTTGGAACCTACAAGATGACACTTTACAACTTAAAGTGGAAGATAAGGCGCTTGAGGCTCAAGCCAAAGATGAACTGAACAAAAAGGATATCCTTAGAGCTCTTGCCCGTGTCTATGATCCATGTGGTTTTGCGTCGCCTCTTATTCTACCAGCTAAATTACTGTTTCAAGATTTGTGCATCCAGAAATTTAAATGGGACACACCTTTACCAATGAATATTGTTCAAAAATGGAAATCCATTGTGGAGAAATTAAAGACAGCAAAAGATATAAAGATACCTAGATATGTGGCCGAAGACATGCCGGAAGGCGCAATGCAATATGAACTTCATGTCTTTACCGATGCTTCTAAGTTCGCTTACTCAGCTGTTGCGTATTTACGCACCCAATGTGGAGAGACTATTAAGACTGCGTTCCTAATGTCAAAATCACGCGTGACGCCTGTAGAAGACAAAGAAAACTTGAAGATTCCCCGTCTAGAACTATTGGGCTATTTGATAGGAAGTAGGTTACTTAAGTACTTAAAGAGTAGCCTAAATCTGACAATTCATAAGCAGTACTTATGGACGGACAGCCAGGTCGTGCTGTACTGGCTTAGAACTAACCACTTACTGCCACCCTTCGTAAAGAGACGCGTAGATGAAATAAATCAACTAAAGGATGTTGAGTTCTGCTACATAAACACTAACGAAAATCCAGCTGATTTAGGGACACGTCCGGAACTATGGGAAGAAAAGCAAGCCTTATGGTTTACAGGCCCACATTTCCTCGTTAAAGACTCAAAGTTCTGGCCAAGTAACAGGTACTTAGAACAAAATACTTTTCTTTCGGCCGGGGAGGTCCTGGACATAATAGATGGTCCAGAAATGGTACAGAAAGGGTATGAAGTAGACCCACCTGCTTACCTTACGGGAGAAATTCAGGAAGTAGATGGCAGAAGTGAAACAGAAATTACTAGTAACAAAGAGCCTGAAATTGGTATTGTAGATCCACCAGACAACCTCACAGAAGTGGATCAGGGGGTAATTACTAATGATACTGAGACTGTCACCGGTATTACAGAAATCTTGGAAGTACAAAAGAAACATTTCCCTGACGAGATAAACGGAAAGAAGACAGCGTTAATGAGAAGCCTTGATCTGTTCCTAGATGTGGATGGAATCTTGCGGTGTGGTGGACGCATGAAACATACGAACTGGTCTTATGACAAGAAGCACCCAATACTTATTCCCAAAAACTCCGAGTTTACCAACAGAGTTATACAAGAAGTACATGAAAAAAACTACCATGTAGGTCCACCTCATACTTTGAATATTATTCGAGAGCAATATTGGATCCCGCAAGGAAAAGCTCAAGTAATGAAGGTCATTAAAAAGTGTAAGAAATGTTTGAAGCAAGGTGGAGGACCCTACAAATTGCCTCAAACTGCAGCATTACCTCCCGAGCGAGTCAATTATAGTCCTCCCTTTACGTTTACTGGGGTTGATTACTTCGGGCCAATGTATGTTATCACCATGAATGGAAACCGGGAAAAAAGATGGGTCTGTTTGTTCACCTGTCTGGCAGTTCGTGCGATACATTTAGAACTAGTGAAAGACTTGACAGCAGAGGAGTGTCTCCTTGCAGTAAGAAGATTGGTGGCAGCTAGAGGTACACCAAATACAATTATATCAGACAACGCTTTGCAATTTAAGCTGACTTCCGAAATACTAATTAACTGCTACTGCACCGAAAATAAAATAAAATGGAAGTTCATTCCGCAGTTAGCCCCGTGGCATGGCGGATTTTATGAGCGGCTGGTTGGAATTGTAAAGCACTGTCTTAAAAGGACTTTGGATAAACATTTATTGAATGACAGTCAGTTAGTCACCGTTATCAAAGAAGTCGAATCAGTGGTCAACACAAGACCTTTGACAAATGTAGGTGCTGATTTGGAGTATGTCCTGAAACCTGCAGATTTTTTGACTCTAGGGAAATGTTTGGAATTGACTCCCTCAAGTAATGTTATAGACGTTGATGGGACTGCTACAAAAATGGATCTTATCCAAGGATGGAAACGAGGCCAGTCAATCTTAGCAGAATTTAAGAAAATGTTTCAAGAACGATATCTGACTAGTCTTCGTGAGAAACATCGGGGATCAGTAAAACAACCTCGAGTAACGTCAGACCGGACACCTCAACTTGGAGACATAGTACAGATAAAAGAGGAATTGAAGAGTAGGAATACCTGGAAAGTGGGGCGGATAACTTCGTTAATAAAAAGTCAGGATGGACAGTGCCGTGTAGCAAAAGTGAAAGTGGGTAATACAGAATATACCAGGTCAGTCGGTCATCTTTACCCACTAGAAGTTGACAACTGCACTGAAAACGCCCAATCTTTGGACATCTTAAATCCGGTTAATCCTATTCCATTGGATCTACCTACAAATAATGACCAAGTTGAGATCAACAGTTTGCCAACACCAATACCAATCAACATTAACCCACAAGTTCCACAACAAAGCTCCGAGTACCCAAAACAACATCCGGGACAGGAAGCTGATCCGGACCACAAAGAAGTGACTGATCCGGCAGCGGAAGCCAATTCAACTAATGAAGAATTAACTTATCAAGTGGACGAATGTATGTCAGAGCCCGATGACGTAGTTGTGACGGAACCAACCGCAGAAGACACATCCAACATGGGGGACAATGCTGTCCAAAGATCAACGCCACTTAGACAAGCAGCCATCCGAGCGAAGGAAAAAATCGCCGAATGGACCCGCAACCTGATAATCCTGTTGCAGTAGACTCTCTGTTGTCGGGGAATGTCGCGGAGAACCGCGAGTATCAAACAATTGGTAAGTTGCACAACATTTACTTTATAGATTTTGACGTATATTCAACCCTGCTGGCAACACTGACCTCTAGGTTTGTCGATGAAAGAAAAAGTTAATGTTCTTGCGACGCTATTCAAAGTGAAAAACGGTTGGTGTGTTATGTGAGTAATAAAATAAAGAATAGTAGATCATCAGATTTGGTAAGTTTCTTATACAAATGCTATTATCTAATGAACTGTAGAACCAATCTTATACCAAGTATTCAAGTCCACACTAACGGTTATGGAACAGCAATATGTAGTACAAGCAGAGTGTGATACTCAAAGCAAGTCAAGACAAGTGAGGCAATAAGAGGGCAGGTTGTAAGGGGTTGGAGGAGACCTGTGGGGACCAATGGTCCCAACCAAATATGACTCGAGTAGGGGTATGTTATACAAGTGATCAATGTAGTGATAGCACACATTACCATGACCTCGTGTTGTGGTAATATTAGTTCCCCGCGATGTCAATAGCTCGTCGAGGCGAGGCTAGACCGTAGCCGTGCGGAAGCCACGGGTCGCTTGAGTCAGATTACAATGTTAATAAACGTTCACAAAGATTTATGTAAATATATAATTGCAGTTCCAAAACCTAAGTGCGGATACTCTATTCAATATCAACTGTTAGTCTTGTCGTCTATTACATCCTCATTAATAAACGCGGCGACATCTATCTCATCCATAAAGCAACACAAACACAACACATCACATAACATAACCTCAATAATTTGACAATTGACGTGCAACTGACATTTTGACATACAGTCCGAACTGTCCGAAGCAAGGCCCCAACATGGTCTTTTGCCTTTGACGGCGCAGCAACTATACCAATACCATTTTTTAAAAAAGGACAACCATACTTTTGACAAGATAAACTTCTAATCTAAGTGTCGCTGTTTTCAGTGGTTTCAAGCTGCGTGTTTGCGTAAAACGTGTATGTGTGCGTTTTTAGTGATGTAAAAAGTCGATTTTAATGATGTTATACATTGATAAACAAATAAATTCGACCATCATAGTGTCGCATCACGCGTATACAATACCATTTCTATAGAATCTTACCGGAACATAGAAGATGCTTCGGACAGTTCCATGACTGCAGTTTGGACTGTATATATGTCAATTGTCAAATTTTTGAGGTTATCAGGTTATGTTATGATTGTGTTGGTTTATGGATAAGTCGTTTTGTTTTACGTAAAGAGAAAATTGCATGTCAATTTCACATTAAATCATCATTAAATGAAATAGTTGTACTAACGCGAGTTGTCTACCATACGTATTTTGTAGATTTTGCCCCGTAATTAAATATACATACTTCCGCTTTCGGTGACTGTTCGAAGCTGTAGTGAGAAAGGTACTTACTCTCATTAATTAAGTATGTTATATTATAGCTACTTTTACATATTCTGCACTGTAGTGTAGTTGAGACTTGTTAACATAATTGCGTATAACTCTATAAAACTAGTGATTCTGTTAATGATTAATTTACTTTAACAGTAGCAATTTAGTTACGGCTGTGGGGAGACACTCCTCCTTTCGGGCATTCTCGGCTCCGTTCGGCTCAGCATTGCTCCGAGCAATTACTAGGGTTGTCACCACATGACGTCCTTATGCGTATATCCAACCCTAAATGGCCGAAAGGGATAGTGGCACACATTAGAAAGGGAGTATGATTAGTCCCTGAATCGCTGTCATACTTCGCTTTTGTAGAAAGTGTCCTTTCTGTACGGTAGTACTATTATTTATTCTATGGTTACGGTTTGGTGTAACTGACCCTAATTCTGCTGGAAATTAAATACCACAACGCTCTACTGCCATACTGTGATTGCTGTAAGGCTCCACAATTCATCATGTGCTACTTGCATTGCAGGTTCTTTCTGTCACCAGCTTGTTAGCACACAACAACATCTCAATAGAGACAGTGTGTGTGAAGACAGAGCCAAGAGAGGTGTGTGTGAAGACGGAGCCCGGAGAGCCGAGTGTGAAGGAGGAGCTGGAGTGTGAGGACAGCGCCTGTCAAGGAGTGAGCGCGGCGGCTGCACAGGCTGGACTGTATACCGACCATGAGGTCAAGGCCGAGCTTGTGCTGGGCCCCGAGGAGTGGCACCGACCTAAAGTGCTCCCACTACAAGGTCAGTTTACCATTAGATTTTATTATTATTACTTATTTATTTAATCTTTATTGCACAAAAGAAAACTTATCATACAAAAGGCGGACTTCATGCCAAAAGCATTCTCTACCAGTCAACCTTAAGGCAAAGCAGAGAGATTGTAGAAGGGGCTACTACTACTAACTAAATATATGAAATAACAAATTATTCTCTTGATTTAATTTTGATGTTATTATTATATTATATAAGTTTTATTTCCCGCACATCCTTTCTAAAATTTACTATTCTTTTGTTATATTTTCACAATGTGTGATCCCTTAAGGGTAAAAGCCTCAATTTTTCATGTTAGGCTAGGTCATTTATAAATATTATAATCTTAATTTATGTAGGTATTATAGTCCAGTCCTGGCTATTGGTAGATTGTGACCTTTTTTAACTTAAGATCCATTGTACAGTATGACTTCATGACTTGTATGTGCTTGTACCCCAACTAAACTTAAGTACCCACGCCATACTAGCTGTATTGAAAAGTGGATACTCAACCTGGGGTCCGACTGGCGACTAAGTCTGAGAATTGGCGTAGGGTCTAGTTTTTACGAAAACGACTGCCATCTGACCTTTCAACAGTAGGTATTATTGGGAATAGTCAAGTTTCCTCACGACGTTTCCCTCACCATGTGCTGCACATGATGCGGCATAAAAATGTCCTGATTCATGCATTATTTTTGTCCAAATATACCAAAATCGATCGCAGTAATCCGCGATCATAAATACGAAAAAAGTTCCCCGCCCGCGTCTGTCTCTGTTTGTTTGTATGTTCAAACTACTGAACGGTTTTTCACGCGGTTTTCACCTATCATTATTTTAAATACAACTGTATCGTTATTGCAGTGGAGGTGCGGGCAGTCAAGTCGGAGGTGTCGGACGCGGCGAGTGACGAGGACTGCGTGTCGGGTGAGTACTGCGACACTACGATACTACTGCACATAGTACGACACGAGCCACACTACATTATACATGTATGTGTGACCCATATTCATTATGGTCTTGTACCACCCATATATAATTCAGGGCCTATGTACGTCCTACTGCTGGGCACAGGCCTCCTCTCATGCACGAGAGTGCTTGGGCTATAGTCCCCACGCTAGCCCACTGCGGGTTGGAGACTTCATATTAGTACACCTTTGAATTTCTTTGCTGATGTTGGTAAGTTTTCTCATGATGTTTTCCTTCAACGAAAGGCTAGTGGAAAATAAGCATGAGTTCCGAAAAACTCATTGGTACGAGCTAGGATTTTAACCCGTGACCTCCGGATTGAAAGTCGGACGTCACATACACTCGGCCACCACCGCTAACGAGCACCACCTTCGCTAATTCTGTGTTGATAGTTGCGTTTGTATAGCTCGGTTCAAATTTAAAAAATAAATAACATTTATTTGATGACAATCCTGCACGATGTCTAAATGTTTGTTAAATTAAGTAAACGCGTTGTTTAAATTGTTTTGTTAATTTGTGTTTCAGTGTGTTCGGCGGGCAGCGCCGCTCGCACCAGGGAACAGCTCGCCATGACTTGTTCCGTGGTGCTCGAGCGCCTGCGCGACGACGCGACTGTTCACAGTGGAGGCAAACCATACCATTGCGAACACTGTGGCAAGCGTTTCAGAAACAAGTGTATTTTAAGGAAACACATAAAACACACGCACTCGTCAACCGGACCAAAACCATTTGCTTGTGAATTATTTAATTCTACATTTCAAACCGAATTGCTTGTGATAGAACACGAGAAAAGCGAACATGGTGTTTCAAATTTCATGTGTGCTGAATGTGAGTATACAACGAGTTCCAAGAAAAGTTTGGAGACTCATATAAGGAGCCATTCTTTAGAGAATAATTCCAATTGTAGTCACTGTAGTTACACAAGTTCGTGTAAAACTGATTTACACAAACACCAAACAATACATTTTGCTGGGAACCTTTTAAAGTGTAGCTACTGTGATTATAAATGCAGTTATAATTCACGGTTACAACGACACCTGATGATACATACTGGGACGAAGCCATTTCTGTGTAGCCACTGTGATTACAAATGCAGTCAGAAGTCACAGTTACAACGACACCTGTTGACACATACTGGGGCGAAGCCATTTCGGTGTAGCCACTGTGATTACAAAAGCAGTCAGAAGTCACACTTACAAATACACCTAACGATACATACTGGGGCAAAGCCATTTCAGTGTAGCCACTGTGATTACAAAGGCAGTCAGAAGTCGGACTTACAAAGACACCTGAGGAAACACACTGGGGCGAAGCCATTTCAGTGTAGCCACTGTGATTACCATTGCAGTCAGAAGTCAGTCTTACAACGACACCTGATGATACATACTGGGGCGAAGCCATTTCAGTGTAGCCACTGTGATTACAAATGCAATCGGAAAGGGGACTTGCTAAAACATCAGATGATACACACTGACGAAAAGCCTTTTATTTGTACCCACTGCAACTACAGGAGTGGACAAAACTACACTTTACAAAGACATCTTAGAACTAAACATTCCGGTAAAAAACCCTGAAATTACGCAAGTGTTCGGAAATATGACCCGCTAGTTACCGGTAGAGCATGTGTCGGGTGTGGGCTGTGTGATGTGTGTGTCGTGGTTCCCTTGCACGCGCGTGCACGATGTGTTCCCGGTGTCGTGCCGGCGTGTGTCGCGCAGGACGAGTGAGTAGCATGAGGCTGTTTAACATTGCGTTTCCACCAGAGATGTGCGGAGATGCTTAGCAAGGGATGTTTTTTAAGAACCAACAGAATCACTTCATTTGTTTTCTACGCTCAGCGTGTAGTGATTCTATTGGTTCTTAACAAACACATCCCTCGCTACGCATCCTCGCACATCTCTAGTGGAAGCACAGCCTTACACAAACACTTAAGATATGACGGTTTGCGGATAATGTGTCAACACTCAATACGCCCACTTTTTGTTATTCTGTTTAATATTTTGCTTACACCGGCCGACAAGTTAGTAGTTTTGACACTACACCATACATTTTTAAATCAGTAAAAGCTAACATGAAATATAACACTACTGATGTAACTTTTTTTGTTTTATTTTTCATTCCTGTAGTGTTAATGTGTGTGTGTGTGTGTGTGTGTGTACTATCATAGGTCAGGGGAAACTAATACTACACAGGAGTAACAAGAGTCGGGCTAAGCTAACTCTGCACCGTGTTTGGTAGAGCACAGGACGTAAAAGTTTTATCATAAACGTCAAACTACTATGAAATCTTAAATAACAGTTGCACACTGTGTTAACACGGCACAGAGTTAGCTTAGTCAGTCTCTAACTATTCGCGGCGCGCTGATTATACTTTCTGTTTTTTTTACTTACTTCGCTGGCTCAGCGACCCGAAGTGGATCTTGGCCTCCGACACTAGATTTCGCCATTCGTTCCTATCCTGTGCGATCTGACGCCATTCAGCCGCTTGTATGCCACACAGGCCTTTCTGGACCTCATCGATCCATCGGTACCTAGAACTTCCGACCGGACGTCTCCCAGTTGGTCGCCCCACATAAGCTCTTTTAGCCGCACGATCCTCTCCCATCCTCTCCACTTGCTCTCGCCGATGTTGTTGAAATTAGACATTTAACCGTGATCCTAAATACTCCTATGTAAGACTATGGCGAACTTAATCTTAGAAAATCGGACTGACTTTAAGTTGTACCCGCCTCATCGGCTCCGTTTATATACAAGCAAGCGAGCTCCTTTGTTATTTGTTGTTTTTTTTTTACGAATGTGGTTCTTCCAAATTGTAAACAAAGAACTATTTTATTACTCTTTTGCAACATTTAGTCATTATAAGTTGAAATATAGGTATTTAATATAGGGTTATGGTAATCCATTATTGAAATAAAATCGGCGGACAATCGTGTTGACCAGTTTACAGGTTAAGTAATATTTCACCGACATCGAAAAATGTGTGAAGATTCAAAGATATTGAAGCAAGGAGCTGAAGCGAAGCTGTACATCTGTAATTACCTCGGGAAACCTACGCTAATCAAGGAGAGGTTTGTGAAAAAATATCGGCAACCCGAACTAGATGTTGCCATAACCCAGGAGGAGGATGCCGCCATAATAAAGGAGATTATTGGGAAGTTTGAAGAAGTAAGAGCCAGAGGGAGAAAGAGAACAATGGTAGGATAGAGTTGTAAATAAAAAGTGTTATACGTTTAACAGCATTTTATTTGAAACTACAGTGTAATCTCCATATAACATCACTAGATGTAACATTTCACTAATCTTTTTACCATGAACATTTTTTGGCTATAGCCTATACTATACTATAACTATATATAGTTGGTATAGGTACTTATATATTAATTTCAATCTAACGAAAACTATAATGTCGGAAAGTGTCCATCCCCTTGAGTGTCGTTACATAGAGTTAGAGTCAGTCCATGAAAAGTCTGCAGCGGATTTGATAGCTCACAGGCAAGTGTTATTATAAACGTCAAAATTCTATGAAATTATGGCGTATAAATGACACTTGCACTGCGTGGGCTATCAAATCCGTTGCTAACTGTCCATGGTCCGACTCTAACACTGTATATCACTAAAAACAAGATGAATAGCTAATGGCAAGCCTAAGGCTCAGCTAACTAATTAAAATTGCAATTAACAGACATACAAGTATTTAAAGACTAAACTCTCACATCAACATAAAACGGAAAACATTTTTGATTATTTTGATAGGCTTGCTAGGTAGTTTTCATCATTCCACTCGGGCGGAAGCTGGTAATAAAATGTGACGTTATCCATGAAAAGAGACCTTATAGCACAGAATAAATAATAGTACTACCGTACAGAAAGGAAGCTTCCTACAAAACCGAAGTTTGACAGCGGTTCAGGGTCGAATCATACTATCCCTTTCTAATATATGGCACTATCCCTTTCGGCTATTTAGGGTTGTCAAAATTTAAGTGATTATCTTATCTGTGGTCGTGCACGCAAAAGGAAGTCAAGTGGTGCCAACCCTAAAAATTGCTCGGAGCAATGCTGAGCCGAGCGGAGCCGAGTTAGGCCGAAGTCAGGAGCTTCGCACCCCTGCTTATAGTCGATGGCGCTTACGCCATTACTAACGATGCTCCGATATAAATACAATGCCGCGCGACGCTGTGCGGCGTAAGTGCCATCGACAATAAGGTCCCTTTTCATAGATAATGCCCCGACTACACATTACTAAATAAGTAGCCGCCAGTACTACAGTCACGGCTGCGCACACTGCGACCCGGCCACTTCTCCACCCCTATATTTCTTTTTTAAGGGTTCCGTAGCCAAAGGGTAAAAACGGGACCCTATTACTATTATTACTAAAGACACCACTCTCCGTCTGTCAGTCACCGAGATGTATCTCATGAACCGCGATAGCTAGACAGTTGAAATTTTCACAGATGATGTATTTCTGTTGCCGCTATAACAAATAACAACAAATACTAAAAAGTACGGAACCCTCGGTGGGCGAGACCGACTTGCTCTTGCCAGGTTTTTAGCATTAGAAAGAAGGTAAGGGATTTTGACATGTTTTTTTATATTAAAAAATAAACTATTGAAAAATAAGTCACAACAAATATGTTAGAATTATAAATCATATTTTACAATCTTTTACATTATTTTGCTTTCAAAACAAATTTTTTAAAGCGTTTTTTTAACTTTCAATAAAAGACACGTCACGATTGTTTGCCTTTTTTCTAATTCTAAAAAAAAAGAAGTATAATCAGCGCGCCGCGAGTAGGTAGAGTCAGCTAAGCTAACTCTGTAGGTACCGTGTTTAATAACACAGAGTGTGCAAGTGTTATTTAAAATTTCATAGAAGTTTGTCGTTTATGATAAAATTTCTACGTCCTGTGCTCTATCAAACACGGTGCAGAGTTAGCTTAGCCCGACTCTGTTACTCCTGTGAAGTATTAGGTTCCCCCAACCTATGATAGTACACACGCACACACACACACATTAACACTACAGGAATGAAAAATAAAATAAAGCAATAAAAATATACATCAGTAGTGTTTTATTTCATGTTAGTTTTTATTCATTTAAAAATGTATGGTGTAGTGTCAAAACTACTAACTTTTCGGCCGGTGTAAGCAACTTATTAAACAGAATAACAAAAATTTAATATGTATTGAGTGTTGACACATTATCCGCAAACAGTCACATTGACTCATATCTTAAGTGTTTGTGTAAGGCTGTTGCCACCAGAGATGTGCGAGGATGCGTAGCGAGGGATGCGGTTGTTAAGAATCAATAGAATCACTACACGCTGAGCGTAGAAAACGAATGAAGTGATTCTGTTGGTTCTTAAAAAAACATCCCTTGCTAAGCATCCTCGCACATCTCTGGTTTAAACGCAATGCTAAGCAGCCTCACGCTGCTCACTCGTCCTACACGGCACACGCTGGCACGACACCGGGAACACATCGTGCACGCGCGTGCAAGGGAACCACAACACATACATCACACAGCCCACACCCGACACATGCTCTACCGGTAACTAGCGGGTCATATTTCCGAACACTTGCGTAATTTCAGGGTTTTTTACCGGAATGTTTCGTTTTCAGATGTCTTTGTAAAGTGTATTTATGTCCACTCCTGTAGTTGCAGTGTTAAATAAAAGGCTTTTCGTCAGTGTGTATCGTCTGATGTTTTAGCAAGACTCCTTTCCGATTGCACTTGTAGTAGCAGTGACTACATGTGTACGGCTCCTCACCAATGTGTATCCTCTGGTGTGTTAAATACTTTCCTTTCTGTCTGCAGCTGAAGTTGCGATTGTTACATTTAAATGGTTTCGCCCCAGTATATTTCAGTAGGTGTCTTTGTAAGTCTGGCTTCTCGCCAGTAGCAGTAATTTTTGGCCACTACACAGTAATTGGCCACTCTTAACAATAAGGCTTCAATTGGCTTGTTTTTTTCTTATTTGTTAGGAGTGGCCATTACTATGTAGTGGCAAATAACTACAGCAGTCACCCTACACGTCCTGCAGCCATATATATAATCCTCTCTTCTTAATTATAATTCGAATCGACAGGCCAATTTTAACGCCCAACAAACTGCCAATTGCGGGTGCAAACAGAAGTGTGTTTATTCCATTTTCAATATTGTGTGAGTGCGATATGAGTGTGATTTAAATTGTAATGTCGCGGAAAATTATTCGACGAAATAATGCTTTCATTATAGTGAAAAGTTGGATGATTTATTTTCCTGGATAATCGAATGCAGGTTTATTAGTTAATAATATATAATCATTTATTAGCAAATATTGGTGGTGATGGGATCAACTATTTTTTGTTGCTATTTTGTCCTGTGTAATATAAGCAATGTGCCCTTTCATGACTTCGTAAGTTTGAACTATCACTGCACTTGTAATCACAATAACTACATTTGTAAGGCTTTTCTCCAGTATGTATCCTCAGGTGTCTTTGTAAGTCTGACTTCTGCCTGCATTTGTAATCACAGTAGCTACACTGAAATGGCTTCGCCCCAGTATGTATCATCAGGTGTGTTTGTAAGTCTGACTTCTGACTGCATTTGTAATCACAGTGGCTACACTGAAATGGCTTCGCCCCAGTATGTATCCTCAGGTGTTGTTGTAAGTGTGACTTCTGACTGGATTTGTAATCACAGTGGCTACACTGAAATGGCTTCGCCCCAGTATGTATCATCAGGTGTCGTTGTAAGTCTGACTTATGACTGCATTTGTAATCACAGTGGCTACACTGAAATGGCTTCGCCCCAGTATGTATCCTCAGGTGTTTTTGTAAGTCTGACTTCTGACTGCCTTTGTAATCACAGTGCCTACACTGAAATGGCTTCGCCCCAGTATGTATCATCAGGTGTCGTTGTAAGTGTGATTTCTGACTGCATTTGTAATCACAGTGGCTACACTGAAATGGCTTCGCCCCAGTATGTATCATCAGGTGTTGTTGTAAGTGTGACTTCTGACTGCATTTGTAATCACAGTGGCTACACTGAAATGGCTTCGCCCCAGTATGTATCCTCAGGTGTTGTTGTAAGTGTGACTTCAGACTGGATTTGTAATCACAGTGGCTACAATGAAAGGGCTTCGCCCCAGTATGTATCATCAGGTGTTGTTGTAAGTGTGTCTTCCGACTGCATTTGTAATCACAGTGGCTACACTGAAATGGCTTCGCCCCAGTATGTATCATCAGGTGTTTTTGTAAGTCTGACTTCTGACTGCATTTGTAATCACAGTGGTTACACTGAAATGGCTTCGCCCCGGTATGTATCCTCAGGTGTTGTTGTAAGTGTGACTTCTGACTGGATTTGTAATCACAGTGGCTACACTGAAATGGCTTCGCCCCAGTATGTATCATCAGGTGTCGTTGTAAGTCTGACTTCTGACTGCCTTTGTAATCACAGTGGCTACACTGAAATGGCTTCGCCCCAGTATGTATCATCAGGTGTCGTTGTAAGTGTGATTTCTGACTGCATTTGTAATCACAGTGGCTACACTGAAATGGCTTCGCCCCAGTATGTATCATCAGGTGTTGTTGTAAGTGTGACTTCTGACTGCATTTGTAATCACAGTGGCTACACTGAAATGGCTTCGCCCCAGTATGTATCCTCAGGTGTCGTTGTAAGACTGACTTCTGACTGCATTTGTAATCACAGTGGCTACACTGAAATGGCTTTGACCCAGTATGTATCCTCAGGTGTCTTTGTAGGTGTGACTTCGTACTGCCTTTGTAATCACAGTGGCTACACTGAAATGGCTTCGCCCCAGTATGTATCCTCAGGTGTCGTTGTAAGACTGACTTATGACTGCATTTGTAATCACAGTGGCTACACTGAAATGGCTTCGCCCCAGTATGTATCCTCAGGTGTTTTTGTAAGTCTGACTTCTGACTGCCTTTGTAATCACAGTGGCTACACTGAAATGGCTTCGCCCCAGTATGTATCATCAGGTGTCGTTGTAAGTGTGATTTCTGACTGCATTTGTAATCACAGTGCTTACACTGAAATGGCTTCGCCCCAGTATGTATCATCAGGTGTCGTTGTAACTGTGAATTCCAACTGCATTTATAATCACAGTCGCTACACTTTAAAAGGTTCCCAGCAAAATGTAATGTTTGGTGTTTGTGTAAATCAGTTTTACACGAACTTGTGTAACTACAGTGACTACAATTGAAATTATTCTCTAAAGAATGGCTCCTTAAATGAGTCTCCAAACTTTTCTTGGAACTTGTGGTATACTCACATTCAGCACACATGAAATTTGAAACGCCATGTTCGCTTTTCTCGTGTTCTATCACAAGCAATTCGGTTGGAGACGTAGAATTACAGAATTCACAAGCAAATGGTTTTGGTCCTGTTGACGAGTGCGTGCTGTGTTTTATGTGTTTCCTTATAATACACTTGTTTCTGAAAGGCTTGCCACAGTATTCGCAGCGGTATGGTTTGCCTCCACTGTGAACAGTCGCGTCGTCGCGCAGGCGCTCGAGCACCACGGAACAAGCCATCGCGAGCTGTTCCCTGGTGCGAGCGGCGCTGCCCTCCAAACACACTAAAACACAAATTAACAAAACAATTTAAACAGATTACAACGCGTATACTTAATAAGGACTATTAGGCAAAGCTCTGCGTAGGTGGCACAACTAGCCCATGCAGTAAACAAACATCAATGAAACATCATGCGTCAAAGTTCGGTTTCTGCCTGTCTATCACTCTTGCATATTCGAGCGATAAAGAGACAGATAACTAAATTTAGATTTTCGTGTTTACCGGTAGGCCCTTGTTAACAAACCACCTTGATGCACCAATGTCATATTTTATTGTGTGTGAAAACTTGTCAAAAAACAGTTTAAGGCACAGTATGTATAAGTTAGTCTATGAATTTACTAGAGTCGGTAGTGCTGCACTCTCAGAACCTTGCAGTAACATTGCAGTAATATCCCCTATTCAACAAACATTTCGACATTGTGCAGGATTGTCGTCAAATAAATGTTATTTATTTTTTAAATTTTAACCGAGCTATACAAACGCAACTATCAACACAGAATTAGCGAAGGTGGTGGTGGTTAGCGGTGGTGGCCGAGTGGATGTGACGTCCGACTTTCAATCCGGAGGTCACGGGTTCAAATGCTAGCTCGTACCAATGAGTTTTTCGGAACTTATGCTTATTTTCCACTAGCCTTTCGTTGAAGGAAAACGTGAGAAAACTTGCAAACATCAGCAAAGAAGTTCAAAGGTGTACTAATGTGAAGTCTCCAACCCGCAATGGGCTAGCGTGGGGACTATAGCCCAAGCACTCTCGTGCATGAGAGGAGGCCTGTGCCCAGCAGTAGGACGTACATAGGCCCTGAATTATATATGGGTGGTACAAGACCATAATGAATATGGGTCATACATACATGTATAATGTAGTGTGGCTCGTGTCGTACTATGTGCAGTAGTATCGTAGTGTCGCAGTACTCACCCGACACGCAGTCCTCGTCACTCGCCGCGTCCGACACCTCCGACTTGACTGCCCGCACCTCCACTGCAATAACGATACAGTTGTATTTAAAATGAAACTAGCGACATGCCTCTGCTTGGCACGGGTAAACCTTAACAAATTATACACCTAAACCTTCCTCAAAAAACACTCTAATGATAGGTGAAAACCGCATATTAAACCGTTCAGTAGTTTGATTTTATCGCGAACATACAAACAGACAGAGACAGACGCGGCGGGGAACTTTTTTCGTATTTATGATCGCGGATTACCGCGATCGATTGTGGTATATTTGGACAAAAATAATGCATGCATCAGGACATTTTTATGCAGCATCATGTGCAACACATGGTGAGGGAAACATCGTGAGGAAACTTGACTATTCCCAATAAGACCTACTGTTGGAAGGTCAGTGGCCTATTTTATAAAGCTACAAGTTACAATTTACAAGCGGAAGTCTCGTTCTAACACATAGAGTTAGAAAGAGACTTCCGCTTGTAAATTGTAACTTGTAGCTTTATAAAATAGGCCACAGATGGTAGTAGGGTTGCCAGATGGTCGGGATTTGGCGGGATTCTCCCGATTTTTAGCATGTGTTCCCGATTCCCGACAAAGTGTAAACTGTCCCGAAAAACAGCTTCACGTTATAAAACAACAATTTCAAGTTCCGAACTGACGTCGAGCAAGCGAGCTGACGTAGTGCCAATAATGTAAAATATCGTTGTTTTTAATACAATTACTTTAATTTGAATGTATTTTTTTTCCCGACTTAAGTCCCAAAATCCCGAAAAATTGATATTGTTTCCCGATAATAGCGCCTTTCGATCTGGCAACCCTAGATGGTAGTCGTTTTCGTACAAACTAGAGCCTACGCCAATTCTCAGACTTAGTTGCAAAGCGGACCCCAGGCTGAGTATCCACTTTTCAATACAGCTAGTATGGCGACGTGGGTACTTAACTTTAGTTGGGGCACATACAAGTCATACTGTACAATGGATCTTAAGTTAAAAAAAGTCACAATCTACCAATAGCCCGGACTGGACTATAATACCTAAAAAATTAAGATTATAAATGACCTAGCCTAACATGAAAAATTGAGGCTTTTACCCTTAAGGGATCACACATTGTGAAAATATAGCAAAAGAATAGTAAATTTTAGAAAGGATGTGCGAGAAATAAAACTTATATAATATAATAATAACTAGTGATGTACCGACTATTGATTTGGCCGACTAGCCGACTAGCCGACTAATCGGCGCTCGAATGGCCGATTAGTCGGCCGACTAGTCGGCTAGTCGGCCAGATCATTAGTTTCGTATAAGTTCAGGTGAAAAACAATAGTTTTGCTCTTTTGGTTGCGCTATTCATATATTAGGTTGGCTAAAAGGTGTTTTCTATTGGTTCAAAGACCTATCACAAGAATCCTCGTTAAATTTCTGTCTTTCTATTATTTTACGATCCTGATGAGCAGAAAAAGTTTTCACACCCTGAATAGGTATTTTGGTAAAATAGACATAAAACATATGGTAAATATTAACTGTTGGTTTCTTTTTTTCTGTTTTTCTTTCACTAATAAAGTGCCGACTAATCGGCCATTTTTGCCGACTAGTCGCCGACTAATCGCCGACTACAAATGTGGCCGGATAGTCGGCTTTCCCGACTAGTCGGCGACTAGTCGGTACATCCCTAATAATAACATCAAAACTAAATAAAGAGAAAAATTTGTTATTTGGTATATTTAGTTAGTAGTAGTAGTAGGAGTAGCCCCTTCTACAATCTCTCTGCTTTGCCTTAAGGTTGACTGGTAGAGAATGCTTTTGGTATGAAGTCCACCTTTTGTATGATAAGTTATCTTTTGTGCAATATAGATGAAATAAATAATTAATAATAAAATCAAATGGTAAACTGACCTTGTAGTGGGAGCAATTTAGGTCGGTGCCACTCCTCGGGGCCCAGCACGAGCTCGTCCTTGACCTCATGGTCGGTATACAGTCCAGCCTGTGCAGCCGCCGCGCTCACTCCTTGACAGGCACTGTCCTCGCACTCCAGCTCCTCCTTCACACGCGGCTCTCCGGGCTCCGTCTTCACACACACCTCCCCCGGCTCCATCTTCACACACACCTCTCTTGTCTCCGTCATCACACACACTGTCTCTATTGAGATGTTGTTGTGTGCTAACAAGCTGGTGACAGAGAGAACCTGCAATGCAAGTAGCACATGATGAATTGTGGAGCCTTACAGCAATCACAGTATGACAGTAGAGTGTTGTGGTATCTAATTTCCAGCAGAATTAGGGTCAGTTACACCAAACTAGAAATAGAAATGACACTTTCTACAAAACCGAAGTTTGACAGCAATTCAGGGACTAATCATGCTACGTTTCTAATGTGCCAATAGTGCCAACTATCCCTTTCGGCTATTTTTAGCTACTTACTAGTTGGATACAGTTAGACGCAATTCCGTTAGCTATAATATAACATACATAAGTAATGAGAGTAAGTACCTTTCTCGCTACAGCTTCGAACAGTCACAGAAAGCGGAAGTATATTTTATTACGGGGCAATAACTACAAAATAAGTATGGTAGGCAACTCGCGTTAGTACAACGATTTCATTTTCTAAGTGAAATTGACATGCAATGCAATTCTCTTTACAAAAATACGATCTATCTCATCCATAAAGCAACACAAACACAACACATCACATAACATAACCTCAATAATTTGACAATTGACGTGCAACTGACATTTTGACATACAGTCCGAACTGTCCGAAGCAAGGCCCCAACATGGTCTTTTGCCTTTGACGGCGCAGCAACTATACCAATACCATTTTTTAAAAAAGGACAACCATACTTTTGACAAGATAAACTTCTAATCTAAGTGTCGCTGTTTTCAGTGGTTTCAAGCTGCGTGTTTGCGTAAAACGTGTATGTGTGCGTTTTTAGTGATGTAAAAAGTCGATTTTAATGATGTTATACATTGATAAACAAATAAATTCGACCATCATAGTGTCGCATCACGCGTATACAATACCATTTCTATAGAATCTTACCGGAACATAGAAGATGCTTCGGACAGTTCCATGACTGCAGTTTGGACTGTATATATGTCAATTGTCAAATTTTTGAGGTTATGTTATGATTGTGTTGGTTTATGGATAAGTCGTTTTGTTTTACGTAAAGAGAAAATTGCATGTCAATTTCACATTAAATCATCATTAAATGAAATAGTTGTACTAACGCGAGTTGTCTACCATACGTATTTTGTAGATTTTGCCCCGTAATTAAATATACATACTTCCGCTTTCGGTGACTGTTCGAAGCTGTAGTGAGAAAGGTACTTACTCTCATTAATTAAGTATGTTATATTATAGCTACTTTTACATATTCTGCACTGTAGTGTAGTTGAGACTTGTTAACATAATTGCGTATAACTCTATAAAACTAGTGATTCTGTTAATGATTAATTTACTTTAACAGTAGCAATTTAGTTACGGCTGTGGGGAGACACTCCTCCTTTCGGGCATTCTCGGCTCCGTTCGGCTCAGCATTGCTCCGAGCAATTACTAGGGTTGTCACCACATGACGTCCTTATGCGTATATCCAACCCTAAATGGCCGAAAGGGATAGTGGCACACATTAGAAAGGGAGTATGATTAGTCCCTGAATCGCTGTCATACTTCGCTTTTGTAGAAAGTGTCCTTTCTGTACGGTAGTACTATTATTTATTCTATGGTTACGGTTTGGTGTAACTGACCCTAATTCTGCTGGAAATTAAATACCACAACGCTCTACTGCCATACTGTGATTGCTGTAAGGCTCCACAATTCATCATGTGCTACTTGCATTGCAGGTTCTTTCTGTCACCAGCTTGTTAGCACACAACAACATCTCAATAGAGACAGTGTGTGTGAAGACAGAGCCAAGAGAGGTGTGTGTGAAGACGGAGCCCGGAGAGCCGAGGAGGAGCTGGAGTGTGAGGACAGCGCCTGTCAAGGAGTGAGCGCGGCGGCTGCACAGGCTGGACTGTATACCGACCATGAGGTCAAGGCCGAGCTTGTGCTGGGCCCCGAGGAGTGGCACCGACCTAAAGTGCTCCCACTACAAGGTCAGTTTACCATTAGATTTTATTATTATTACTTATTTATTTAATCTTTATTGCACAAAAGAAAACTTATCATACAAAAGGCGGACTTCATGCCAAAAGCATTCTCTACCAGTCAACCTTAAGGCAAAGCAGAGAGATTGTAGAAGGGGCTACTACTACTAACTAAATATATGAAATAACAAATTATTCTCTTGATTTAATTTTGATGTTATTATTATATTATATAAGTTTTATTTCCCGCACATCCTTTCTAAAATTTACTATTCTTTTGTTATATTTTCACAATGTGTGATCCCTTAAGGGTAAAAGCCTCAATTTTTCATGTTAGGCTAGGTCATTTATAAATATTATAATCTTAATTTTTGTAGGTATTATAGTCCAGTCCTGGCTATTGGTAGATTGTGACCTTTTTTAACTTAAGATCCATTGTACAGTATGACTTCATGACTTGTATGTGCTTGTACCCCAACTAAACTTAAGTACCCACGCCATACTAGCTGTATTGAAAAGTGGATACTCAACCTGGGGTCCGACTGGCGACTAAGTCTGAGAATTGGCGTAGGGTCTAGTTTTTACGAAAACGACTGCCATCTGACCTTTCAACAGTAGGTATTATTGGGAATAGTCAAGTTTCCTCACGACGTTTCCCTCACCATGTGCTGCACATGATGCGGCATAAAAATGTCCTGATTCATGCATTATTTTTGTCCAAATATACCAAAATCGATCGCAGTAATCCGCGATCATAAATACGAAAAAAGTTCCCCGCCCGCGTCTGTCTCTGTTTGTTTGTATGTTCAAACTACTGAACGGTTTTTCACGCGGTTTTCACCTATCATTATTTTAAATACAACTGTATCGTTATTGCAGTGGAGGTGCGGGCAGTCAAGTCGGAGGTGTCGGACGCGGCGAGTGACGAGGACTGCGTGTCGGGTGAGTACTGCGACACTACGATACTACTGCACATAGTACGACACGAGCCACACTACATTATACATGTATGTGTGACCCATATTCATTATGGTCTTGTACCACCCATATATAATTCAGGGCCTATGTACGTCCTACTGCTGGGCACAGGCCTCCTCTCATGCACGAGAGTGCTTGGGCTATAGTCCCCACGCTAGCCCACTGCGGGTTGGAGACTTCATATTAGTACACCTTTGAATTTCTTTGCTGATGTTGGTAAGTTTTCTCATGATGTTTTCCTTCAACGAAAGGCTAGTGGAAAATAAGCATGAGTTCCGAAAAACTCATTGGTACGAGCTAGGATTTTAACCCGTGACCTCCGGATTGAAAGTCGGACGTCACATACACTCGGCCACCACCGCTAACGAGCACCACCTTCGCTAATTCTGTGTTGATAGTTGCGTTTGTATAGCTCGGTTCAAATTTAAAAAATAAATAACATTTATTTGATGACAATCCTGCACGATGTCTAAATGTTTGTTAAATTAAGTAAACGCGTTGTTTAAATTGTTTTGTTAATTTGTGTTTCAGTGTGTTCGGCGGGCAGCGCCGCTCGCACCAGGGAACAGCTCGCCATGACTTGTTCCGTGGTGCTCGAGCGCCTGCGCGACGACGCGACTGTTCACAGTGGAGGCAAACCATACCATTGCGAACACTGTGGCAAGCGTTTCAGAAACAAGTGTATTTTAAGGAAACACATAAAACACACGCACTCGTCAACCGGACCAAAACCATTTGCTTGTGAATTATTTAATTCTACATTTCAAACCGAATTGCTTGTGATAGAACACGAGAAAAGCGAACATGGTGTTTCAAATTTCATGTGTGCTGAATGTGAGTATACAACGAGTTCCAAGAAAAGTTTGGAGACTCATATAAGGAGCCATTCTTTAGAGAATAATTCCAATTGTAGTCACTGTAGTTACACAAGTTCGTGTAAAACTGATTTACACAAACACCAAACAATACATTTTGCTGGGAACCTTTTAAAGTGTAGCTACTGTGATTATAAATGCAGTTATAATTCACGGTTACAACGACACCTGATGATACATACTGGGACGAAGCCATTTCTGTGTAGCCACTGTGATTACAAATGCAGTCAGAAGTCACAGTTACAACGACACCTGTTGACACATACTGGGGCGAAGCCATTTCGGTGTAGCCACTGTGATTACAAAAGCAGTCAGAAGTCACACTTACAAATACACCTAACGATACATACTGGGGCAAAGCCATTTCAGTGTAGCCACTGTGATTACAAAGGCAGTCAGAAGTCGGACTTACAAAGACACCTGAGGAAACACACTGGGGCGAAGCCATTTCAGTGTAGCCACTGTGATTACCATTGCAGTCAGAAGTCAGTCTTACAACGACACCTGATGATACATACTGGGGCGAAGCCATTTCAGTGTAGCCACTGTGATTACAAATGCAATCGGAAAGGGGACTTGCTAAAACATCAGATGATACACACTGACGAAAAGCCTTTTATTTGTACCCACTGCAACTACAGGAGTGGACAAAACTACACTTTACAAAGACATCTTAGAACTAAACATTCCGGTAAAAAACCCTGAAATTACGCAAGTGTTCGGAAATATGACCCGCTAGTTACCGGTAGAGCATGTGTCGGGTGTGGGCTGTGTGATGTGTGTGTCGTGGTTCCCTTGCACGCGCGTGCACGATGTGTTCCCGGTGTCGTGCCGGCGTGTGTCGCGCAGGACGAGTGAGTAGCATGAGGCTGTTTAACATTGCGTTTCCACCAGAGATGTGCGGAGATGCTTAGCAAGGGATGTTTTTTAAGAACCAACAGAATCACTTCATTTGTTTTCTACGCTCAGCGTGTAGTGATTCTATTGGTTCTTAACAAACACATCCCTCGCTACGCATCCTCGCACATCTCTAGTGGAAGCACAGCCTTACACAAACACTTAAGATATGACGGTTTGCGGATAATGTGTCAACACTCAATACGCCCACTTTTTGTTATTCTGTTTAATATTTTGCTTACACCGGCCGACAAGTTAGTAGTTTTGACACTACACCATACATTTTTAAATCAGTAAAAGCTAACATGAAATATAACACTACTGATGTAACTTTTTTTGTTTTATTTTTCATTCCTGTAGTGTTAATGTGTGTGTGTGTGTGTGTGTGTGTACTATCATAGGTCAGGGGAAACTAATACTACACAGGAGTAACAAGAGTCGGGCTAAGCTAACTCTGCACCGTGTTTGGTAGAGCACAGGACGTAAAAGTTTTATCATAAACGTCAAACTACTATGAAATCTTAAATAACAGTTGCACACTGTGTTAACACGGCACAGAGTTAGCTTAGTCAGTCTCTAACTATTCGCGGCGCGCTGATTATACTTTCTGTTTTTTTTACTTACTTCGCTGGCTCAGCGACCCGAAGTGGATCTTGGCCTCCGACACTAGATTTCGCCATTCGTTCCTATCCTGTGCGATCTGACGCCATTCAGCCGCTTGTATGCCACACAGGCCTTTCTGGACCTCATCGATCCATCGGTACCTAGAACTTCCGACCGGACGTCTCCCAGTTGGTCGCCCCACATAAGCTCTTTTAGCCGCACGATCCTCTCCCATCCTCTCCACTTGCTCTCGCCGATGTTGTTGAAATTAGACATTTAACCGTGATCCTAAATACTCCTATGTAAGACTATGGCGAACTTAATCTTAGAAAATCGGACTGACTTTAAGTTGTACCCGCCTCATCGGCTCCGTTTATATACAAGCAAGCGAGCTCCTTTGTTATTTGTTGTTTTTTTTTTACGAATGTGGTTCTTCCAAATTGTAAACAAAGAACTATTTTATTACTCTTTTGCAACATTTAGTCATTATAAGTTGAAATATAGGTATTTAATATAGGGTTATGGTAATCCATTATTGAAATAAAATCGGCGGACAATCGTGTTGACCAGTTTACAGGTTAAGTAATATTTCACCGACATCGAAAAATGTGTGAAGATTCAAAGATATTGAAGCAAGGAGCTGAAGCGAAGCTGTACATCTGTAATTACCTCGGGAAACCTACGCTAATCAAGGAGAGGTTTGTGAAAAAATATCGGCAACCCGAACTAGATGTTGCCATAACCCAGGAGGAGGATGCCGCCATAATAAAGGAGATTATTGGGAAGTTTGAAGAAGTAAGAGCCAGAGGGAGAAAGAGAACAATGGTAGGATAGAGTTGTAAATAAAAAGTGTTATACGTTTAACAGCATTTTATTTGAAACTACAGTGTAATCTCCATATAACATCACTAGATGTAACATTTCACTAATCTTTTTACCATGAACATTTTTTGGCTATAGCCTATACTATACTATAACTATATATAGTTGGTATAGGTACTTATATATTAATTTCAATCTAACGAAAACTATAATGTCGGAAAGTGTCCATCCCCTTGAGTGTCGTTACATAGAGTTAGAGTCAGTCCATGAAAAGTCTGCAGCGGATTTGATAGCTCACAGGCAAGTGTTATTATAAACGTCAAAATTCTATGAAATTATGGCGTATAAATGACACTTGCACTGCGTGGGCTATCAAATCCGTTGCTAACTGTCCATGGTCCGACTCTAACACTGTATATCACTAAAAACAAGATGAATAGCTAATGGCAAGCCTAAGGCTCAGCTAACTAATTAAAATTGCAATTAACAGACATACAAGTATTTAAAGACTAAACTCCCACATCAACATAAAACGGAAAACATTTTTGATTATTTTGATAGGCTTGCTAGGTAGTTTTCATCATTCCACTCGGGCGGAAGCTGGTAATAAAATGTGACGTTATCCATGAAAAGAGACCTTATAGCACAGAATAAATAATACTACTACCGTACAGAAAGGAAGCTTCCTACAAAACCGAAGTTTGACAGCGGTTCAGGGTCGAATCATACTATCCCTTTCTAATATATGGCACTATCCCTTTCGGCTATTTAGGGTTGTCAAAATTTAAGTGATTATCTTATCTGTGGTCGTGCACGCAAAAGGAAGTCAAGTGGTGCCAACCCTAAAAATTGCTCGGAGCAATGCTGAGCCGAGCGGAGCCGAGTTAGGCCGAAGTCAGGAGCTTCGCACCCCTGCTTATAGTCGATGGCGCTTACGCCATTACTAACGATGCTCCGATATAAATACAATGCCGCGCGACGCTGTGCGGCGTAAGTGCCATCGACAATAAGGTCCCTTTTCATAGATAATGCCCCGACTACACATTACTAAATAAGTAGCCGCCAGTACTACAGTCACGGCTGCGCACACTGCGACCCGGCCACTTCTCCACCCCTATATTTCTTTTTTAAGGGTTCCGTAGCCAAAGGGTAAAAACGGGACCCTATTACTATTATTACTAAAGACACCACTCTCCGTCTGTCAGTCACCGAGATGTATCTCATGAACCGCGATAGCTAGACAGTTGAAATTTTCACAGATGATGTATTTCTGTTGCCGCTATAACAAATAACAACAAATACTAAAAAGTACGGAACCCTCGGTGGGCGAGACCGACTTGCTCTTGCCAGGTTTTTAGCATTAGAAAGAAGGTAAGGGATTTTGACATGTTTTTTTATATTAAAAAATAAACTATTGAAAAATAAGTCACAACAAATATGTTAGAATTATAAATCATATTTTACAATCTTTTACATTATTTTGCTTTCAAAACAAATTTTTTAAAGCGTTTTTTTAACTTTCAATAAAAGACACGTCACGATTGTTTGCCTTTTTTCTAATTCTAAAAAAAAAGAAGTATAATCAGCGCGCCGCGAGTAGGTAGAGTCAGCTAAGCTAACTCTGTAGGTACCGTGTTTAATAACACAGAGTGTGCAAGTGTTATTTAAAATTTCATAGAAGTTTGTCGTTTATGATAAAATTTCTACGTCCTGTGCTCTATCAAACACGGTGCAGAGTTAGCTTAGCCCGACTCTGTTACTCCTGTGAAGTATTAGGTTCCCCCAACCTATGATAGTACACACGCACACACACACACATTAACACTACAGGAATGAAAAATAAAATAAAGCAATAAAAATATACATCAGTAGTGTTTTATTTCATGTTAGTTTTTATTCATTTAAAAATGTATGGTGTAGTGTCAAAACTACTAACTTTTCGGCCGGTGTAAGCAACTTATTAAACAGAATAACAAAAATTTAATATGTATTGAGTGTTGACACATTATCCGCAAACAGTCACATTGACTCATATCTTAAGTGTTTGTGTAAGGCTGTTGCCACCAGAGATGTGCGAGGATGCGTAGCGAGGGATGCGGTTGTTAAGAATCAATAGAATCACTACACGCTGAGCGTAGAAAACGAATGAAGTGATTCTGTTGGTTCTTAAAAAAACATCCCTTGCTAAGCATCCTCGCACATCTCTGGTTTAAACGCAATGCTAAGCAGCCTCACGCTGCTCACTCGTCCTACACGGCACACGCTGGCACGACACCGGGAACACATCGTGCACGCGCGTGCAAGGGAACCACAACACATACATCACACAGCCCACACCCGACACATGCTCTACCGGTAACTAGCGGGTCATATTTCCGAACACTTGCGTAATTTCAGGGTTTTTTACCGGAATGTTTCGTTTTCAGATGTCTTTGTAAAGTGTATTTATGTCCACTCCTGTAGTTGCAGTGTTAAATAAAAGGCTTTTCGTCAGTGTGTATCGTCTGATGTTTTAGCAAGACTCCTTTCCGATTGCACTTGTAGTAGCAGTGACTACATGTGTACGGCTCCTCACCAATGTGTATCCTCTGGTGTGTTAAATACTTTCCTTTCTGTCTGCAGCTGAAGTTGCGATTGTTACATTTAAATGGTTTCGCCCCAGTATATTTCAGTAGGTGTCTTTGTAAGTCTGGCTTCTCGCCAGTAGCAGTAATTTTTGGCCACTACACAGTAATTGGCCACTCTTAACAATAAGGCTTCAATTGGCTTGTTTTTTTCTTATTTGTTAGGAGTGGCCATTACTATGTAGTGGCAAATAACTACAGCAGTCACCCTACACGTCCTGCAGCCATATATATAATCCTCTCTTCTTAATTATAATTCGAATCGACAGGCCAATTTTAACGCCCAACAAACTGCCAATTGCGGGTGCAAACAGAAGTGTGTTTATTCCATTTTCAATATTGTGTGAGTGCGATATGAGTGTGATTTAAATTGTAATGTCGCGGAAAATTATTCGACGAAATAATGCTTTCATTATAGTGAAAAGTTGGATGATTTATTTTCCTGGATAATCGAATGCAGGTTTATTAGTTAATAATATATAATCATTTATTAGCAAATATTGGTGGTGATGGGATCAACTATTTTTTGTTGCTATTTTGTCCTGTGTAATATAAGCAATGTGCCCTTTCATGACTTCGTAAGTTTGAACTATCACTGCACTTGTAATCACAATAACTACATTTGTAAGGCTTTTCTCCAGTATGTATCCTCAGGTGTCTTTGTAAGTCTGACTTCTGCCTGCATTTGTAATCACAGTAGCTACACTGAAATGGCTTCGCCCCAGTATGTATCATCAGGTGTGTTTGTAAGTCTGACTTCTGACTGCATTTGTAATCACAGTGGCTACACTGAAATGGCTTCGCCCCAGTATGTATCCTCAGGTGTTGTTGTAAGTGTGACTTCTGACTGGATTTGTAATCACAGTGGCTACACTGAAATGGCTTCGCCCCAGTATGTATCATCAGGTGTCGTTGTAAGTCTGACTTATGACTGCATTTGTAATCACAGTGGCTACACTGAAATGGCTTCGCCCCAGTATGTATCCTCAGGTGTTTTTGTAAGTCTGACTTCTGACTGCCTTTGTAATCACAGTGCCTACACTGAAATGGCTTCGCCCCAGTATGTATCATCAGGTGTCGTTGTAAGTGTGATTTCTGACTGCATTTGTAATTACAGTGGCTACACTGAAATGGCTTCGCCCCAGTATGTATCATCAGGTGTTGTTGTAAGTGTGACTTCTGACTGCATTTGTAATCACAGTGGCTACACTGAAATGGCTTCGCCCCAGTATGTATCCTCAGGTGTTGTTGTAAGTGTGACTTCAGACTGGATTTGTAATCACAGTGGCTACAATGAAAGGGCTTCGCCCCAGTATGTATCATCAGGTGTTGTTGTAAGTGTGTCTTCCGACTGCATTTGTAATCACAGTGGCTACACTGAAATGGCTTCGCCCCAGTATGTATCATCAGGTGTTTTTGTAAGTCTGACTTCTGACTGCATTTGTAATCACAGTGGTTACACTGAAATGGCTTCGCCCCGGTATGTATCCTCAGGTGTTGTTGTAAGTGTGACTTCTGACTGGATTTGTAATCACAGTGGCTACACTGAAATGGCTTCGCCCCAGTATGTATCATCAGGTGTCGTTGTAAGTCTGACTTCTGACTGCCTTTGTAATCACAGTGGCTACACTGAAATGGCTTCGCCCCAGTATGTATCATCAGGTGTCGTTGTAAGTGTGATTTCTGACTGCATTTGTAATCACAGTGGCTACACTGAAATGGCTTCGCCCCAGTATGTATCATCAGGTGTTGTTGTAAGTGTGACTTCTGACTGCATTTGTAATCACAGTGGCTACACTGAAATGGCTTCGCCCCAGTATGTATCCTCAGGTGTCGTTGTAAGACTGACTTCTGACTGCATTTGTAATCACAGTGGCTACACTGAAATGGCTTTGACCCAGTATGTATCCTCAGGTGTCTTTGTAGGTGTGACTTCGTACTGCCTTTGTAATCACAGTGGCTACACTGAAATGGCTTCGCCCCAGTATGTATCCTCAGGTGTCGTTGTAAGACTGACTTATGACTGCATTTGTAATCACAGTGGCTACACTGAAATGGCTTCGCCCCAGTATGTATCCTCAGGTGTTTTTGTAAGTCTGACTTCTGACTGCCTTTGTAATCACAGTGGCTACACTGAAATGGCTTCGCCCCAGTATGTATCATCAGGTGTCGTTGTAAGTGTGATTTCTGACTGCATTTGTAATCACAGTGCTTACACTGAAATGGCTTCGCCCCAGTATGTATCATCAGGTGTCGTTGTAACTGTGAATTCCAACTGCATTTATAATCACAGTCGCTACACTTTAAAAGGTTCCCAGCAAAATGTAATGTTTGGTGTTTGTGTAAATCAGTTTTACACGAACTTGTGTAACTACAGTGACTACAATTGAAATTATTCTCTAAAGAATGGCTCCTTAAATGAGTCTCCAAACTTTTCTTGGAACTTGTGGTATACTCACATTCAGCACACATGAAATTTGAAACGCCATGTTCGCTTTTCTCGTGTTCTATCACAAGCAATTCGGTTGGAGACGTAGAATTACAGAATTCACAAGCAAATGGTTTTGGTCCTGTTGACGAGTGCGTGCTGTGTTTTATGTGTTTCCTTATAATACACTTGTTTCTGAAAGGCTTGCCACAGTATTCGCAGCGGTATGGTTTGCCTCCACTGTGAACAGTCGCGTCGTCGCGCAGGCGCTCGAGCACCACGGAACAAGCCATCGCGAGCTGTTCCCTGGTGCGAGCGGCGCTGCCCTCCAAACACACTAAAACACAAATTAACAAAACAATTTAAACAGATTACAACGCGTATACTTAATAAGGACTATTAGGCAAAGCTCTGCGTAGGTGGCACAACTAGCCCATGCAGTAAACAAACATCAATGAAACATCATGCGTCAAAGTTCGGTTTCTGCCTGTCTATCACTCTTGCATATTCGAGCGATAAAGAGACAGATAACTAAATTTAGATTTTCGTGTTTACCGGTAGGCCCTTGTTAACAAACCACCTTGATGCACCAATGTCATATTTTATTGTGTGTGAAAACTTGTCAAAAAACAGTTTAAGGCACAGTATGTATAAGTTAGTCTATGAATTTACTAGAGTCGGTAGTGCTGCACTCTCAGAACCTTGCAGTAACATTGCAGTAATATCCCCTATTCAACAAACATTTCGACATTGTGCAGGATTGTCGTCAAATAAATGTTATTTATTTTTTAAATTTTAACCGAGCTATACAAACGCAACTATCAACACAGAATTAGCGAAGGTGGTGGTGGTTAGCGGTGGTGGCCGAGTGGATGTGACGTCCGACTTTCAATCCGGAGGTCACGGGTTCAAATGCTAGCTCGTACCAATGAGTTTTTCGGAACTTATGCTTATTTTCCACTAGCCTTTCGTTGAAGGAAAACGTGAGAAAACTTGCAAACATCAGCAAAGAAGTTCAAAGGTGTACTAATGTGAAGTCTCCAACCCGCAATGGGCTAGCGTGGGGACTATAGCCCAAGCACTCTCGTGCATGAGAGGAGGCCTGTGCCCAGCAGTAGGACGTACATAGGCCCTGAATTATATATGGGTGGTACAAGACCATAATGAATATGGGTCATACATACATGTATAATGTAGTGTGGCTCGTGTCGTACTATGTGCAGTAGTATCGTAGTGTCGCAGTACTCACCCGACACGCAGTCCTCGTCACTCGCCGCGTCCGACACCTCCGACTTGACCGCCCGCACCTCCACTGCAATAACAATACAGTTGTATTTAAAATGAAACTAGCGACATGCCTCGGCTTCGCACGGGCAAACCTTAACAAATTATACACCTAAACCTTTCTCAAAAAACACTCTATTGATAGGTGAAAAGTGAAAACCGCATGAAAATCCGTTAAGTAGTAGGTTTTGAGTTTATGATCGATTTTGGTATATTTGGACAAAAATAATGCATGAATCAGGACATTTTTATGCAGCATCATGTGCAGCACATGGCGAGGGAAACATCGTGAGGAAACTTGACTATTCCCAATAAGACCTGTTGGAAGGTCAGATGGTAGTTTTTCGTAAAAACTAGAGCTTACGCCAATTCTCAGACTTAGTCGCCAAGCGGACCCCAGGCTGAGTATCGACATTTCAATACAGCTAGTATGGTGACGTGGGTACTGAATCAGAATCAGAATCAGAATCAGAATGCTTTATTTGTGAAACATAGGTATACATGGTCTTAGGTATATGGGTACATTGAGCGCTATGTTTTGCCGGTTGGCATACAAATGTCAAAGAGAGTGAAAACCTAAATTAATATTGCAAATGTCAAAACTTATAAAATAAATTAATACAGTTAAAATTATTATTAAGTACATTACATTTAAATTTAAATCCAATAAAATATAATTCAAATAAAATAAAAATCTATCATTAGTCATGGTTATAATTAATGTTTATGTCATATGTCATAGTCATCTAGATATTCTTTTATGGAGTAATATGCTTTATTTACTAGAAATTTGAAAAGTTCTTTTTTGAATATGTGTAGGTCCTGTAGTTTTCGTATGCTTTCTGGTAAATTATTATAAATTCGGGGTTCCATTCCGAATATACTTTTTGAGAGAAGAGCTGTTTTGTATAGTTTATTTTTTATGTTGTCAATTTTACGTGCACTGTTAAATTTTGTGTATTGACCTATATTACTTTTCACATACAATGCTGTTTCGTATATATAAAGGGATGGAAGAGTTAATATTCTTAATTCAGTAAATAAAGCTTTACATGAATCAGTTATGTTTAAACCACATACGGATCGTATACATTTTTTTTGGCTTTTAAATACTAAATCTCTGTCTGTTGAGTTCCCCCAGAAAATTACTCCGTATCTTAAAGTTGACGTGACGTAAGCATGATAGGAAGTTATGACAGCGGATTGGTTAACTACTTTCCTAAGATGACGTAGCGCATATGAAAATGTACTAAGTTTCTTACATATATGGTCAATTTGATATTTCCATGTTAATTGATTATCTAAGCTTAATCCTAAAAATTTTGTTATGTCAGTTTCATCAATTATATGTCCGTTATATGATACATTTAAATCCGTCACTCTGTCTACTCTTTGTTTGAAATGCATTATTTTGGTTTTGTCTAAATTAATACGAAGGTTGTTACTGTTGAGCCATTCAATAAGCGATTTTAAGCAATTGTTTATTTCTGTCTCGTAAGTCTGTAAGTCTTCTCCTGTGAATATGACGGTACTATCATCAGCAAAGAGAATCATGGGTTCCTCGATAGCTAATGGGAAATCATTTATATAAATGAGAAATAAGAGTGGTCCTAAAACGCTGCCTTGCGGGACGCCTGCTTTCATTTCTCTGAGATCGGATAAAGCCGTTACTTGATTTTTGGTCTTGACGCATATATGGTCCAGTTGAGTATATTGCTTTCTCCCAGTTAGGTAGGATTCAATTAAACTAAAAACATTTCCCCGGATTCCATATCTGTATAACTTAGTCAATAGTATTTTATGGTCAACTGAACTTTAGTTGGGGCACATACAAGTCATACTGTACAATGGATCTTAAGTTAAAAAAGTCACAATCTACCAATAGCCCGGACTGGACTATAATACCTACAAAAATTAAGATAAGAGATATTATAAATGACCTCTAACATGAAAAATTGAGGCTTTTACTCTTAAGGGATCACACAAGAATAGTCAATTTTAGAAAGGATGTGTGAGAAATAAAACTTACATCCATACTAATCCATACTAATATTATAAATGCGAAAGTGTGTCTGTCTGTCTGTCTGTCTGTTACCTCTTCACGCTTAAACCGCTGAACCGATTTTAATGAAATTTGGCATAGAGATAGTTTGAGTCCCGGGGAAGGACATAGGGTAGTTTTTATCCCAAAAATTCCTTTTTAAGGGGGTGGAAATTTGTATGGGGAATCAATAACAGCTGAACCGATTCGGTTGAAATTTGGTATACAGATAGTTTGAGTTCCGGGGAAGGATATAGATTATTCTAGAACATTCGAAAGTATTCTGGAATGTTCCACAATCATCTAGAAAGTTCTCAAATATTCGACAACATTCCAGAATGTTCTGAAACGCTGTGGAATGCTCTCGAATACTCTCATATGGTCTGGACTATTCTAGAAATGTCTAGAGACCGAGACCCGGGGCGGCTTCGAATGTTCTAGAATATTCCACAACATTCGAAAATATTCTGGAATATCCCACAACATTCGAAAGTGTTGTGGAATATTCCACAATGATCTAGAATGTTCTCGAATATTCGACAACATTCCAGAATGTTCTGAAATGCTGTGGAGTGCTCTCGAATACTCTCGAATGTTCTGGACTGTTCTAGAAATGTCTAGCCTCCGAGACCCGACACCTCACCAGGTACAAATTTTTGTAGGTATATATTTATTTAAACATTATTGCACAAAATACAAATAAAATGTACAAATGGCGGACTTAATGCCTAAAGGCATTCTCTACCAGTCAATCATAGCCAATCATAACTTCAATTACTCCTACTTCTTCAACTTCATCTTCTCTTACTTCTTCAACTTCATCTCCTCCAACCTTTTCAACGTCTTCAACTTCAACATCTCCTACTTCTTCGACCATTTTAACTTCTTCATCTTTACCTTCTACTACTTCTTCAACTTCAACTTTAACTTCTCCAACCTTTTCAACTTCGACTTCTCCTACTTCTTCAACTTCAACTTCTCCAACCTTTTCAACTTCTTCAACTTTTACTTCTCCTACTTCTTCAACTTCTACTTCTCCTACTTATTCAACTTCAACTCCTCGTACTTCTTCAACTTCTCTAACATCAACTTCTCCAACTCGAACTTCTTCGACTTTTTCAACTTCAACTACTATAACTTCGACATCTCTTATTTCTTTAATTTTAACTTATCCAACCGTTTCAACTTCAACTCCTCCTACTTCTTCAATTTCTACTTCTCTCACTTCAACTTCTCCTACTTCTTCAACTTTAACTTCTCCAACCTTTTCAACTTTTACTTCTCCTACTTCTTCAACTTCTACTTCTCCTACTTATTCAACTTCAACTCCTCCTACTTCTTTAACATCTACTTCTTCAACTTCTTCAACTTTATCAACTTCTTCAACTTCTCGAACCTCCAAGTTGGAGTGGAGGTGGAAATGATGTTAAGATACAAAAATATGGTTGTCTGTATAGTCCTACCGGTGTTCATCGATTTAGAAGACATTGTCACGTCAAAATTAACTAAAAGAAAATTTATTATTTATTATTTAAATACATTTACACGGCATCACAGCATATGCCAATACACCGCATAATAAACTAATTACATACTTAAACATTAAAACTCAAATGCAAGTGCTGGAAAGCCTATCATCCATCATCTCACAAAACCTCAGACACTCCCGGCACACATTCGCCCATCTCCACGCAAACAAGTCACACTCTGGTGCTGATGTCAGGAGTGCGTTGAGCAGCGATAACGCGCGGAGGAGTGGCGAGTTTCTGTGCGATACTGTGCGCGCCGCCGGCACGGCCAACAGAGGACGCATTCGCGGCCTCAAACAGACTCGAGGAATATCCGGGACGTAAAACCTCACAACTCGAGCTATCAATTCCGGACAGTCCGAGTCACCGCGCAATATGCGACAGACAGTAGTTAGTAAGATGTTGTTACGCCTTACCTCTAGAGAATTATATCCAAGGCAGCCTAATATGAATTTTGTTGGGTACAAAAAAGGGTAGTACCCATATCTTTTTTTGTACATAAATCTCAAAAAGGCCTTTTGGATTTTCTCTAGAAGTAAGGCATAAGAAGACTCGTACGGGTTCCAAATAATAGATGAGGCCTCAAGCTTGCTCCTCACTAAGGCGTTGAAAACGATAGCCATGGTCCCAGTGTCACGGAAATCCTTGACATTGCGGATCACGAAGCCTAGTCTACGAAAACATCCTTTGGCGAGTGTCTGCATATGCTCATGAAAAGTGAGGCGTTCATCAAAAACCACACCAAGATCTTTGACAGAGAAAACTCTATCAATAGTCTCGGTCCCTAGTGTGTAATGAGCATGTAGAGGGGTGGAGGAACGACTGAATGTACATACACAACACTTCGCTGTGTTAAAGAGAAGCTTGTTTGCAATACTCCAGTTGACCACCGAAGTAATATCGTCTTGCAAAGAGGCACAGTCTCCGCTACTCTTAACATTATATATAAGTTTCAAGTCGTCGGCATAAAGTAAACATTTTGCATACTTGACGACCGATTCCAAGTCATTAATCATTATCCCAAATAAGAAAGGACCCAATATCGAGCCCTGACTTACGCCAGATCTGGTATGGTACGGAGCTGAAATAAAATGCCCATGCCGAACGTACTGCCTTCGATCGCGTAGATAACTGGCAAAAAAAGCTAATAATTTTGGCGAGAAGCCTAAAGCATTCAGCTTGCTCATCAACACGTCGTTGTCTACGCGATCGAAAGCCTTTTTAAAATCGAAATACACGACATCGACCTGATTGCCCCTGTCGAGATACTCAGAGATAGTGTCTGTCAATATTAGGAGGTTGGTGTTAACAGAGCGATTTGCTCTGAAACCATGCTGGGAGTTGGACAAAAATGGTTTTAACTGAACTGCTAATATTTTAAATAATAGGTATCTTAAATTAAAAAGAGTTCAAAAGACCTTTCGTTACAAATAAAGAAAGTTCGCATTTTTTACTAATTAGTCATCCATTTTGGGAGTGAAATGGCGGAGTGTAATAAAAAGCAGATTAGTTTAAAAATTATGGTACCCAAATTACTAATTCCACGCAGACGAAGTCGCGGGCAAAAGCTAGTAAAATAATAATAACATCAAAAATAAATAAAGAGAATAATTTGTTATTTGGTATATTTAGTTAGTAGTAGTAGTAGGTGTAGCCCCTTCTACAATCTCTCTGCTTTGCCTTAAGGTTGCTTAATGCTTTTGGCATGATGTCCGCCTTTTGTACGATAAGTTTTCTTTTGTGCAATAAAGATGAAATAAATAAACAATAATAAAATCAAATGGTAAACTGACCTTGTAGTGGAAGCACTTTAGGGCGGTGCCACTCCTCGGGGCCCAGCACGAGCTCGTCCTTGACCTCATGGTCGGTATACAGTCCAGCCTGTGCAGCCGCCACGCTCACTCCTTGACAAGCACTGTCCTCGCACTCCATCTCCTCCTTCATACTCGGCTCTCCAGGCTCCGTCTTCACACACACCTCTCCAAGCTCCATCTTCATACACACCTCTCTTGTCTCTGTCATCACACACACTGTCTCTATTGAGATGTTGTTGTGTGCTAACAAGCTGGTAACAGAGAGAACCTGCAATGCAAGTAGCACATGATGAATTGTGGAGCCTTACAGCAATCACAGTATGACAGTAGAGTGTTGTGGTATTTAATTTCCAGCAGAATTAGTGTCAGTTTCACCATACAGTAAGCACAGAATAAATAATAGTACTACCGTACAGAAAGGGCACTTTCTACAAAACCGAAGTTTGACAGCGATTCAGGGAATAATCGTGCTACCTTTTTAATGTGTGGCACTATCCCTTTCGGCTATTTAGTGTTGTCAAAATTCAAGTCATAAACGCATAAGGACGTCAAGTGGTGTCAACCCTAGTAATTGCTCGGAGCAATGCTGAGCCGAACGGAGACGAGAATGCCCGAAAGGAGGAGTGTCTCCCCACAGCCGTAACTAAATTACTACTGTTAAAGTAAATGAATCATTAACAGAATCACTAGTTTTATAGAGTTAGACGAAATTATGTTAACAAGTCTCAACTACACTACAGTGCAGAATATGTAAAAGTAGCTATAATATAACATAGTTAATTAATGAGAGTAAGTACCTTTCTCGCTATAGCTTCGAACAGTCACCGAAAGCGGAAGTATGTATATTTAATTACGGGGCAAAAACTACAAAATACGTATGGTAGACAACTCGCGTTAGTACAACTATTTCATTTAATGATGATTTAATGTGAATTTTCTCTTTACAAAAAACGAAATATCCATAAACATAAACCAACACCAAGGGTCCAACCTTTTCTGTTCTCTTTCACGACGCAGCAACTAGTATCATTTCTCTCACCTCGCTCTTTTAAAATGCCGTTTGTCAAAAAAGGACAACCATACTGTTGACAAGGCGGACTTCAAATCAAGTGTTGCCTTTCTTGATGCGCCCACCCTGTGTATGTGTGCGTAAAAGCGTATATGTGTGCTCTTTTAGGGATGTGAAAAGTCGATTTTAATCATGTTATATATCGATAAACGCTACACAGCGGAACGAAATAGCGATTAATTGAAGCTTCAATATCTTCGTTAAACATAAACATTATTGAAATGCTAATGGATAATGAATATATTATAGTATAATAATATAATTCAATTATTGCGGAACACCTATTTTAGGAGGTATTTATGTATTTTAATTAAATATCTGAACTTTCCCTTGGTTCCCTGCTGGGGCGTGACTATAAAATTGTGATCTGATAACCACAATAAAGAATAAAAGCGTTTTTGGTCATTTTAGGTATCGTTAAGCCTTTGAAGTAAAATTAAAATTGCAAGAAATGTCGATAGTTTATCGATATGACTTTATCGACATGGCTACAGCAACGTGGGCCGCTTTGTTAATCGTACACTAAACAAAAGTGGCAACAGTGACAGCTCGCTGAGACTACGTCTATATATATCTTATGTCTATGACCAACACAACCATAACATAACCTCAAAAATTTGACAATTGACATATATACAGTCCAAACTGCAGTCATGGAGCTGTCCTTCATCTTTCTTTTTTTGGGGTAAGATTCTATTGAAGTGGTATACGCGTGACGCGACACTATGATTGGTCGAATTTATTTGTTTTTCGATGCATAACATCATTAAAATCGACTTTTGACATCCCTAATAACGCACACATACACGTTTTACGCAAACACGCAGCTTGAAACCACTGAAAACAGCGACACTTTGATTAAAAGTTTATCTTGTCAACAGTATGGTTGTCCTTTTTTAAAAAATGGTATTTCTTAAAGAGCGAGGAGAGAGAAGTTATACTAGTTGCTGCGCCGTCAAAGGCAAAAGACCACGTTGGGGCCTTGCTTCGGACAGTTCGGACTGTATGTCAAAATGTCAGTTGCACGTCAATTGTCAAATTATTGAGGTTATGTTATGTGATGTGTTGTGTGTTTGTGTTGCTTTATGGATGAGATAGATCGTATTTTTGTAAAGAGAATTGCATTGTATGTCAATTTCACGTAGAAAATGAAATCGTTGTACTAACGCGAGTTGCCTACCATACTTATTTTGTAGTTATTGCCCCGTAATAAAATATACTTCCGCTTTCTGTGACTGTTCGAAGCTGTAGCGAGAAAGGTACTTACTCTCATTACTTATGTATGGTATATTATAGCTAACAGAATTGCGTCTAACTGTATCCAACTAGTAAGTAGCTAAAAATAGCCGAAAGGGATACACACATTAGAAACGTAGCATGATTAGTCCCTGAATTGCTGTCAAACTTCGGTTTTGTAGATAGTGTCATTTCTATTTCTGGTTTGGTGTAACTGACCCTAATTCTGCTGGAAATTAAATACCACAACGCTCTACTGTCATACTGTGATTGCTGTAAGGCTCAACAATTCATCATGTGCTACTTGCATTGCAGGTTCTCTCTGTCACCAGCTTGTTAGCACACAACAACATCTCAATAGAGACAGTGTATGTGATGACGGAGACAAGAGAGGTGTGTGTGAAGATGCAGCCCGGAGAGGTGTGTGTGAAGATGGAGCCGGGAGAGGTGTGTGTGAAGACGGAGCCCGGAGAGCTGTGTGTGAAGGAGGAGCTGGAGTGCGAGGACAGTGCCTGTCAAGGAGTGAGCGCGGCGGCTGCACAGGCTGGACTGTATACCGACCATGAGGTCAAGGACGAGCTCGTGCTGGGCCCCGAGGAGTGGCACCGCCCTAAAGTGCTCCCACTACAAGGTCAGTTTACCATTTGATTTTATTATTATTATTTATTTATTTAATCTTTATTGCACAAAAGAAAACTTATCGTACAAAAGGCAGACTTCATGCCAAAAGCATTCTCTACCAGTCAACCTTAAGCCAAAGCAGAGAGATTGTTCATGGGGCTAATCCTACTACTACTAACTAAATATACCAAAAAACAAATTATTCTCTTTATTTATTTGTCATATTATTATTATATTATATAAACTTTATTACTCGCCCATCTGTTCTAAAATTGACTATTCTTTTGTTATATTTTAACGATGTGTGATCCCTTAAAGCAGCGGTCGGCAACCTTTTAGCAGCCAAGGGCCACATAGAGTAACGGAGGTGACGCGGGCCGTACTTTGTTAATATTTATGACTTTATGAGACATTGTCGTTTGTCACTATTACATACAAAATAGCCAAGGCGCCTCTCGGGCCGCAAGTGACAGATTCGCGAGCTGCATGCCGCCCGCGGGCCGCAGGTTGCCGACCGCTGCCTTAAGGGGTAAAAGCCTCAATTATTCGTGTTCGGCTAGGTCATTTATAATATCTCTTATCTTAGTTTTTGTAGGTATTATAGTCCAGTCCTGGCTATTGGTAGATTGTGACTTTTTTAACTTAAGATCCATTGTACAGTATGACTTGTATGTGCTTGTGCCTTAACTAAAGTTAGGTACCCACGTCGCCATACTAGCTGTATTGAAAAGTGGACACTCAGCCTGGGGTCCGCTTGGCGACTAAGTCTGATAATTGGCGTAGGCTCTAGTTTTTACGAAAACGACTGCCATCTGACCTTCCAACAGTAGGTCTTATTGGGAATAGTCAAGTTTCCTCACGATGTTTCCCTCACCATGTGCTGCACATGATGCTGCATAAAAATGTGGTGATTCATGCATTATTTTTGTCCAATTATACCAAAATCGATCATAAACTCAAAAACTACTGAAAGGATTTTCATGCGGTTTTTACTTTTCAGCTATCAATAGAGTGTTTTTTGAGAAAGGTTTAGGTGTATAATTTGTTAAGGTTTGCCCGTGCGAAGCAGAGGCATGTCGCTAGTATAATTTTACGAGTAAATACAACTGTATCGTTATTGCAGTGGAGGTGCGGGCAGTCAAGTCGGAGGTGTCGGACGCGGCGAGTGACGAGGACTGCGTGTCGGGTGAGTACTGCGACACTACGATACTAGTTACTGCACATAGTACGACACGAGCCACACTACATTATACATGTATGTGTAACCCATATTCATTATGGTCTTGTACCACCCATATATAATTGAGAGCCTATATATGTCCTACTGCTGGGCACAGGCCTCCCCTTATGCACGAGAAAGCTTGGTCTATAGTCCCCATGCTAGCCCACAGCAGGATGGAGACTTCACGTTAGTACACCTTTGAATTTCTTTGCTGATGTTTTCCTTCACCGAAAAGCTAATAGTAAATAAGCATAAGTTCCGAAACACTTATAGGTACAAGCTAGGATTTGAACCTGTGACCTCCAGATTGAAAGTCGGACGTCATATCCACTCGGCCACCACCGCTAACCACCACCACCTTTACTAATTCTGTGTTGATAGTTGCGTTTGTATAGCTCGGTTAAAATTCAAAAACTAGATAAACATTTATTTGATGACAATCCTGCACAATGTCGATATGTTTGTTTATTAAGTATACGCGTTGTAATCTGTTTAAATTATTTTCGTAATTTGTGTTTCAGTGTGTTTGGAGGGCAGCGCCGCGCGCGCCAGGGAACAGCTCGCGATGGCTTGTTCCGTGGTGCTCGAGCGCCTGCGCGACGACGCGACTGTTCACAGTGGAGGCAATCCATACCGCTGCGGACACTGTGGCAAGCGTTTCAGAAACAAGTGTATTTTAAGGAAACACATAAAACACACGCACTCGTCAACCAGACCAAAACCATTTGCTTGTGAATTTTGTAATTCTACGTTTCAAACCGAATTGCTTGTGATAGAACACGAGAAAAGCGAACATGGTGTTTCAAATTTCATGTGTGCTGAATGCGAGTATACAACGAGTTCCAAGAAAAGTTTGGAGACTCATATAAGGAGCCATTCTTTAGAGAACAATTTCAATTGTAGTCACTGTAGTTACACAAGTTCGTGTAAAACTGATTTACACAAACACCAAATAATACATTTTGCTGGGAATCTTTTAAAGTGTAGCGAATGTGATTATAAATGTAGTTGGAATTCACAGTTACAACGACACCTGATGATACATACTGGGGCGAAGCCATTTCAGTGTAGCCACTGTGATTACAAATGCAGTCAAAAGTCAGAGTTACAAAGACACCTGATGATACATACTGGGACGAAGCCATTTCAGTGTAGCCACTGTGATTACAAATGCAGTCGGAAGACACACTTACAACAACACCTGATGATACATACTGGGGCGAAGCCATTTCAGTGTAGCCACTGTGATTACAAATGCAGGCAGAAGTCAGACTTACAACAACACCTGTTGATACATACTGGGGCGAAGCCATTTCAGTGTAGGCACTGTGATTACAAATGCAGTCGGAAGTCATACTTACAAATACACCTGAGGATACATACTGGGGCGAAGCTATTTCAGTGTAGCCACTGTGATTACAAATGCAGGCAGAAGTCAGACTTACAAAAACACCTGAGGATACATACTGGGGCGAAGCCATTTCAGTGTAGCCACTGTGATTACAAATGCAGTCAGAAGTCAGACTTACAAAGACACCTGATGATACATACTGGGGCGAAGCCATTTCAGTGTAGCCACTGTGATTACAAATGCAATCGGAAAGGGGACTTGCTAAAACATCAGATGATACACACTGACGAAAAGCCTTTTATTTGTACCCACTGCAACTACAGGAGTGGATATAAATACACTTTACAAAGACATCTTAGAACGAAACATTGCGGTAAAAACCCTGAAATTACGCAAGTGTTCGGAAATATGACCCGCTAGTTACCGGTAGAGCATGTGACGGGTGTGGGCTGTGTGATGTGTGTGTCGTGGTTCCCTTGCACGTGCGTGCACGATGTGTTCCCGGTGTCGTGCCGGCGTGTGTCGCGCAGGACGAGTGAGCAGCGTGAGGCTGCTTAAGGTTACGTTTCCACCAGAGATGTGCGAGGATGTTTTTTAAGAACCAACAGAATAACTTCATTTTGTTTCCACGCTCAACGTTCAGTATTTTATTGGTTCTTAACAAACACATCCCTCGCTACGCATCCTCGCACATCTCTGGTGGAAACACAGCCTTACACAAACACTTAAGATATGACTGTTTGCGGATAATGTGTCAACACTCAATACATACCAACTTTTTGTTAGTCTGTTTAATATTTTGCTTACACCGGCCGAAAAGTTAGTAGTTTTGACACTAGTTACACCATATATTTTTAAATGAATAATAACTAACATGAAATAAAACACTAGTGATGTTAATTTTTATTGTTTTAATTTTAATTCCTGTTATCTTAATGTGCGTGTGTACTATCATAGGTTGTGGGAATCTAATACTTCACAGGAGTAACAGAGTCGCGCTAAGCTAACTCTGCACCGTGTTTGATAGAGCACAGGACGTAGAAGTTTTATCATAAACGTCAAACTTCTATGTAATTTCATAACACTTGCACACTCTGTATTATTAAACACGGTACAGAGATAGCCCGACCCTAATATCTACTCGCGGCGCGCTGATTATACTTCGTTTTTTAGGGTTCCGTACCTCAAATGAAAAAAACGGAACCCTTATAGCAGCGGTCGGTAACAGGCGATCCGCGGGCCACATGCGGTCCGCGAACCTCTCACTTACGACCCGCGGACCCCCTGGCTATTTTGTATGTAATATTGTCAAACAACAATGTCTGATAAAGTCACACATATTAACAAAGTGCGGCCCGCGTCAACTTCTTTAACTAGTATGTGGCCCTTTGTTGCTAAAAGGTTGTCGACCGCTGCCTTATAGGATCACTCGTGCGTCTGTCTGTCCGTCTGTCACAGCCTATTTTCTCCGAAACTACTAGACCAATAAGTTGTAATTTGGTAGACATTATGTAAGTTTGTGACCCAAAGACGGATATGTAACGTAAACAAATGAATTTTAAACATGGGGGCCACTTTTGGGGTGTAAATGAGAAAATTAAAAAATAATGTTTTTCAAACTATATCGTGTTACATATCAAATGAAAAAGCTCATTGTGAGAATCTCATTTATATATTTTTTTGTAATTTTAGAATCAACAGTTTCGAAGTAGTTCACGAAAAAATGACCACCCCACCCTTTATCTCCAAAACTACTTGGTCTCTAATTTTGAAAGAAATACATAAAATTCGTCTTTACCTGTAGATGACAGGAAAACCTACTAGAAATGTACAGTCAAGCGTGAGTCGGATTAATTACTTAGTTTTTGATCCGACCCCTACGGATTTTTTAAAGACATTTCACTCGCGTTTCACATAAAAAACCGGGCAAGTGCGAGTCGGACTCGCGCACGAAGGGTTCCGCACCACAATGTAAAAAAACAAAAAAAAACGGTCACCCATCCAAGTCCTGACCCCGCCCGACGTTGCTTAACTTTGGTCAAAAATCACGTTTGTTGTATGGGAGCCCCATTTAAATCTTTATTTTATTCTGTTTTTAGTATTTGTTGTTATAGCGGCAACAGAAATACATAAATACATAATCTGTGAATATTTCAACTGTCTAGCTATCACGGTTCGTGAGATACAGCCTGGTGACAGACGGACGGACGGACGGACGGACGGACGGACGGACGGACGGACGGACAGCGAAGTCTTAGTAATAGGGTCCCGTTTTACCCTTTGGGTACGGAACCCTAAAAAATACATTGTTAAAAATTATGTAATGTACGGAACCCTTGGAACGCGAGTCCGACTCGCACTTGGCATAAGCATTTTAGTATAAGGTTTCAATAACTGGCCAGCTTTGAATAACTGGCCACCTTATACTAAAATTAATTCTATGTATAGGTGAATAGAATTCATTTTTGGTTTCGGGTGGCCAGTTACTGGTGAATTACCCTAGTGTTAACTCTATATCAGCGGTTGGGAACCTTTTAGCAGCCAAGGGCCGCTTAGAAGTTAAGGAAGTTGACGCGGGCCGCACTTTTGTTAATATGTGTGACTTTATCAGACTTTGTTGTTTGACAATATTACATACATAATTTTTAAGAAAAAAAAACCGAATCAAAACCAAAATATTACTTTGCTAATCCGCCTAAAGTAACGCCTGATTCTATTAACTATTTAAAAAAAACCGACTTCTATGGGGGCCGGTGAAAGATTATTGTAGATGGTACACTATGTAGAAAAGGAGGTAAAACCACCCACTTTTCTACTAGCATTTCGCTTCTGTAAGGGTCGTAGTTCTAGCCTAACCTAACCCACTTCTCTGATAGCAGTTCAGTTCTGTGAGGATCGCAGTTCAAACCTAACCTAACCCACTTAACGGCCCATGCGGTGCGGTGTACGGGGGTTTAAGCGGGAGGGGCTAGTAAGATTGGCATCATCATACTTATATACTTACACATTTTATGGTAGGTAATCATAGTGGTTTATTTAGTTAAGGTATCCTAGTGGTTTTCCGGGTCAAGGTCCGGGTCCGAGTCCGGGTCTGAGTCCGGGTCCGAGTCCGGGTCCGAGCCCGGGTTCGAGTCCAGGTCCGGGTCCGGGTCCGAACCGGATCCGGGTATGAGTCCGGTTCTGGGTCCGAGTCCGGGACCCAGTCCAAGTCAAAATCGAAATTCGTAATCACCAAATGTGTACTATGCGTTGTTGAAGAGTTCTATTCTGGTCATCATCAGCAGTTCCATTTCATCAAATGCGACAGTTTTTAATGTAAATGCTTGATTTTATGATGAAAATACAAAAAAATCTATGCGTATGCCTTTAATATTTGAGGAGTTCCCTCGATTCCTTATGGATCCCATCATCAGAACTCGAGCTTGACAAAAATGTGGTTTAAAAACTTAACTTGCTTAACAAACATAACGAAGAGGAAAAATCGCCAAACGTGAACTATGCGTCGTTGAAGAGTTCTGTTCTGATCATCATCAGCAGTTCCACTTCATCAAATGCGACAGTTTTTAATGAAAATGCTTAATTTTCTGATGTAAATACAAAAATCTCTATACGCATGCCTTTAATATTTGAGGAGTTCCCTCGATTCCTTATGGATCCCATCATCAGAACTCGAGCTTGACAAAAATGTGGATTAAAAACTTAACTTGCTGAACAAACATAACGAAGAGGAAAAATCTCGAAACGTGAACTATGCGTCGTTGAAGAGTTCTGTTCTGATCATCATCAGCAGTTCCACTTCATCAAATGCGACAGTTTTTAATGAAAATGCTTAATTTTCTGATGTAAATACAAAAATCTCTATACGCATGCCTTTAAGATTTGAGGAGTTCTCTCGATTCCTCATGGATCCCATCATCAGAACTCGAGCTTGACAAAAATGTGCATTAAAAACTGAACTTTCTTAACAAACATAACGACGAGGACAAATCGCCAACCGTGAACTATGCGTCGTTGAGGAGTTCCGTTCTGATCATCATCAGCAGTTCCACTTCATCAAATGTCACTCTTTTGGATGCATATGCTTGATTTGATAATAAAAACCCAAAAATCACTATATGTATGCCTTTAAGATTTGAGGAGTTCCCTCGATTCCTCATGGAACCAATCATCAGAACTGGGTTTTGACAGAAACGGGACCAATCTGTATGCATATACATTCAATCGAAAAAATAATTTTCAAAATCGGTCCAGTAATGACGGAGATATGGAGTAACAAACATAAAAAATAAAAAAAAAACATACAACCGAATTGATAACCTCCTCCTTTGGGATTTGGAAGTCGGTTAAAAATAGCCAGGGGGGCTCGCGGGCCGCAACTGCCGTAAGTGAGAGGTTCGCGGACCGGTTGTTGCCGACCGCTGTTCTATATGATGAAACTTAAGGGGATGGATACTTTTTGACATTATAGCTTTTCGTTAGATAGAAATTAATATGTAAGCATACCAACTATGTATTATGTGTTCCGTACTCCACATCGGATATCTTCATTGAGAGAGTAACGCGATCGTTGACCAATGATGCCGCTAGCGTCTATGTAGTCGCTCCGCCCCACGCCGTGACGTAGTTCCGCTTCCACTTCCTGCGAACCGTTGCTCGCTTCCCGCCACTCGCCACCGCCATGTCATTGTTTCGTCGACCGTCTTGACCGATGGTCCGCAAATATTTTTTGCGTATATTTTTGCAGCATGGTGCTTTAACATTTCCGATCCAAAGCTCGGTCGATTAAATAGTGAGATATGGCAGAGATCGCCACTATTAGTCTTTTGGCGGTCTCGCGATCGAAGTCATCGAACGGTGCTTTTCGATTCTACCCACTTTTTTCTTGCTAAATTAATTTTCACATTCCATGCTGCTAAAATCGTTACCGTTAACTCGCATTTTCGAGATCGAAGTAGGAAGTGCGTCAGTGGTTTTTGTTAACAAGTGGTAACAAGTCGCTCCGCATCGGAGAGGGAACGCGCGGTCATCGTGCCTGCGGCGGCGGCGGCGGCGCGGCGGCGGACGGCCTGCGCGCGCTGCTTTCGGGCGCCGCGCTTCGCTGATAAGGAGGTTTGGATTGTCTCGAACCATCCGGTGAGCCAGTTTAAGATATTCTAATTTTATTGGCGTTCAGAAGTTACTTCGTCACTCGCGGAGGGTTCTCAGGCAGTTAGTTGCGGCGCGCCCGGGGCGCCCCGTCCCCCGGCGCGGGGGCGCGGGCCCGGCGCCCGCCCCCGCCCGCGCGCGCCGCGTCTTCTGCTGTCGTCCAAGGTGACTCCGAGACACCGCGACGCTGCGGGCCACGGTGAACGCCTCCAGTCCGCAGGACTCGGAGAGACGTCACACGCCCGCTCCTGTTGCTGCAGTCGCGGTGCGGACGCCTCCAGTCCGCGGGACTCCGAGAGACGTCACACGCCCGCTCCTGTTGCTGCAGTCGCGGTGCGGACGCCTCCAGTCCGCGGGACCCCGAGAGACGTCACACGCCCGCTCCTGTTGCTGTAGTCGCGGTGCGGACGCCTCCAGTCCGCGGGACTCCGAGAGACGTCACTCGCCCGCTCCTGTTGCTGCAGTCGCGGTGCGGACGCCTCCAGTCCGCGGGACTCCGAGAGACGTCACACGCCCGCTCCTGTTGCTGCAGTCGCGGTGCGGACGCCTCCAGTCCGCGGGACTCCGAGAGACGTCACACGCCCGCTCCTGTTGCTGCAGTCGCGGTGCGGACGCCTGTCGCGGTGCGGACGCCTCCAGTCCGCGGGACTCCGAGAGGCGTCACACGCCCGCTCCTGTTGCTGCAGTCGCGGTGCGGACGCCTCCAGTCCGCGGGACTCCGAGAGACGTCACACGCCCGCTCCTATTGCTGCAGTTGCGGTGCGGACGCTTCCAGTCCAGCGGGACTCCGAGAGATCCGCGTGGCTCTGCGAGACGTCACACGCCCGCTCCTGCAGCTGCGGGCGCATCGCGGGTGGATCGCGCCAAGGTGAAGGCGGACCGCTTCTGCGTCCCGACTGCTCGAGCGGAAGGAAGGTAAGTTACGTGTAAGCAGTGGAAATGCTACGAGTACAGCGACGATCGCCGCGTTGGTTGCCGGCCGTCATGACGTCGCTGGTGACCTACGCGCCGGTGTGGCCACCACGATGGCACCGCCGAGGGCAACAGCGTCGCCGTGATGATGCGTGCAACTACGAGCCTAGCCATCGGCGCCTCCCGTGCCGGTAACGTCCGTCACGCGCACCGGCGCCTGTCGAGCTGGCCGCCACGACGGCGCCTCTCGCACCTGAGCCTGGCGACGGTGGCCGCCATGATGGCGCCGCCCGCTCGATGACACCGGCTGCCCCCCGAGCTGGCCGCCACGATGGCGCCTCTCGCATTACGCATCGACGCGGTGGCGGCGGCTGCCACAATGGCGCTGCCCGCCACGATGATGCCGCCCGCCACGATGGCACCACCACCTGCGCACTGGCGCCTCTCGAGCTGGCCGCCACGATGGCGCCTCTCGCCTCACAGCAGTGCCTCCCAGACCAGCCAGCCAGACGGCGACCGCCTCATGCACCGGTGCCTCCCGAGCTGGCCGCCACGATGGCGCCTCTCGCCGCACGCACCGGCGCCTCCCGAGCCGGTGGCGGCGGCCGCCACGATGGAGCCGCCCGCCTCACGCGACAACGCCTCTAGAGCGGGCCGCCACTATGGGTCCTCGCCTCACGCACCAGCGCTTCCCGAACCAGTGGCGGCCGCCATGAACCGCCCGGCCTCAGGCACCGGTGCCCCACCCCCCCACCCCCCCGAGCCGGCCGCCACGATGGCGCCCCTAGCTTCACGCACCGGCGCCTCCCGAGCGGCGGCGGTTGCCACAATCACGCCGATGCTGCCCACCGATGCTGCAACTACGACGATGTCGTCCCTTGCTCGCTGGGCGCCACAGTATCAGTTTTGTCCTGTCCACATGGTTCCATTGAGGTACGCAGGCGCCTATAGCTATGGTGCAGGTATAGGTATGGTATGGTACAGCACGAACAGACCGCTAAGCTCTTGGTTTCGGTTAAAGAATCCTCCGGCGACGGCAGACAAGGTCGTAAAGAGCCCCGTCCTAGCGCGGCTCGACTGCCCGGAGTTGAAAGCGGTAAGATATGTCGATACTCAGAGGAAAATACGTCGTGTTCCCGGGCTTCATAAAGGTGCTGATCGACTTCGCTGTGTCGCTTCGAAGCTCCTACGACTTCTCGAGGCCATGGAGTGGTCCAACCGGAGAACAGCTAGCGACAAGGCCCTGTGCGACCGCTCGAAACCGAGGTGAAAGGCATCGAAAAGGTCTGCAGACTTCACATAATTATCTCTGCTTGCTCGCGCTCTCCAGCTTAAGTTCCGTCTTACAAAGACGAACTCGTGCGAAAAGCCATAATAAACAAAATGGGACAAATAAACCCGCTGCGCCTGAACAAGCTTGAGTTTCCGGTGCTAAGAGAAAGGGGCCAGGAGGACTCCAGCAGTTTCCATCTGTCTGTATTCGACTTTATCGAAACAGTTTTGTTACGCAAAGCGCCAAAATCGATTTTAGACTTGATTTCATCAGTTCGATTTCCTTAAAAGCATGCTACTAACTCGATGCCCTATACTAACTCGATATAGGGTGTCTCTTCGGATAAAGCGAATTAGACCATCACGCTCCTAGACATCACGTGGGACACGCGGCACAACACACCGATTGAAAGTTTTCTTTTTCGCGACATACAGGCCTGCCTTGCTGCAGAGTTTCTCGCAGAAATGAGACTCAATGCCTTCTGTTCAGTCTCAAATTCGCAAACTTTAGTTCATGGAGGAAGGTGAAGCCTTCGCAGTCCCCAGCAACACGGAGCTGCCGAAAGCCTCGCACCACTTTCTTCCTCATCTTATGCAAGCAGTCCGTTACAATCTCCAATATTGGTAGACAATGTACGAGGTAAGGCCCTTTCAGCGAAGAGTAACCGTTAACGGGCCGCATCTGCAGCGCTGACGACAGAAGTGTAAACATACAACCGCACCGGTACAGTATACATAAAACGACGGCGACACTACATCCCTTCCGTTACTACGGCTGTCGCAAAAACTGCTGATGCCAGCAGATCGTCTACAGGTCGCGCTGGTTGCTTGCTACTTGCCAGGTCGGTACAACCCCCGAGGGCAACGGTTTATCAAGAAGTCACTGCGCGCCCGAGTGGCAGCTGCGCCCAGCAGCCGCCGAGACTGTCTTCACCTGACAGGCGCCTTGTTGGCCGGCCTCCGCTTTCGAGAGCCCTCGCACTGTGCCACGGTATTTCTTAACAGACTCATTGAACTGCTACCACGACCTTTGACAGCTGCCTGTGAGACTTGGCATGGATGTCTCCACCTCCCAGCCTAGTCTGTGTACTGCGACGGCGTGATAAGGAGTCTTAAAGCAGCTGTGGTAAGCTTGCAATTTACTGGCGGTCCTAGTGAACACAACGTCAGACCGCCCTCCCTTACGAGTCAACGACCTTAAGAATGAGGCGTAGCTCCTGTCAGATACGACGCTCCAACACCGAGCTGGCGGGATCAGGAGTGACGTCCGCTACTGGCGTGACTGGCGCATGCATATAACATGCCAAGGTCTAACGCTACGTAGCGAACGAAACGCAACTGTCACTGTCTCACTAATATGGAAGAACCGGATATTCCCGATTCCGGTACTGTGTTTGTATAGAAAACAGTAACGGGAGCCCCTAGATCGTCCCCTTGTCTAGGCTGCATGTACGGCCACAATGTAGAAACGGTCTTTATGGTGCATCAAAAATAAGATCAACTGCCAGGTACCTCTATCCAGTGAAGTAGCGAGCTATCTCAGACGTCTATTTCTATTATCCATGTTAGCTTTCAGAACGATACTCGTTCATAAGCCTCTCACAAGTGCTGTGTATGAACCACTATCGGACACTATGCCTTCTTCCAACGCCATTAATAGCGAGACCAGCGCCTCCCAAAGCACCAGCTTGGGACGCGAGACATCTACTTGCCCTAATTTAAATAGCCCTACAACGTTAGGTACGTTAGAAGAAGTACGATAGAATAGCTGCCGCACTTTTGCTGTTAGCATCAGGCAGCAGGGTCAATGACCTTACTCTACTACACTGTAGCCCGGGCAATTACATAGATAACTTTAACGCTATTATTTTGTGTCCGAAATTCGGCTCTAAACCAGATAACGTGTCTTACCGACTGGACTCTTAGAAGCTCCGGAATAAAGTATAGACCCAGTATAAGTAGGTAGTCTGGGTACGTCACCTTGCGAGAATTACACAAAATATTAGGGGACACTTCGTTTATTTCTTTCAGCCTCATCCAAGCCGGCCTCGCCTACGATTGCTTTTGATCCACGATGTACTTAATAACTAAATTGGCTGGAAAGCTATTCACTTAGCGATATTTTCGCTTATGTTAATTGGGAACATGACTCGCCGAGATTCTGCGGATCGGATGCGATTTCGAATGAGAATTCTCTTAAACCAGTTTCGAACCTGAGATTACAATTTCAATTCTCAATTTCCTGTAATTCACATTATAACGAGTCACTGTGATTTCATGGGTTGCAATATGGTGTATACATATTTATTCGTTCTCTGAGTTCTATGACAGTAGGTGTAGCCCTATCGCTTGCGCGCCCGCTAACTCGCCACCAGGAGATAATAAACAGGTCATGAAGATATCCGATGTGGAGTACGGAACACATAATATAAAAATTTTACCTTCCAATAAAATTATTATTATGTTTCCTATCCACATCGGATATCTGAGTAATGCCTTCCTGGCAGGCTACTAGGCTACTTTTATGCCGACGGTACTTCTCCTCAACAATGACATGGCGGTGGCGAGTGGCGGGAAGCGAGCAACGGTTCGCAGGAAGTGGAAGCGGAACTACGTCACGGCGTGGGGCGGAGCGACTACATAGACGCTAGCGGCATCATTGGTCAACGATCGCGTTACTCTCTCAATGAAGATATCCGATGTGGATAGGAAACATAATAATAATTTTATTGGAAGGTAAAATTTTTATATTATATAGCCAAAAAATGTTGATGTTATAGGGAGTAGTGAAATGTTACATTAAGTGATGTTATATGGAGATATTACACTGTAGTTTAAAATAAAATGCTATTAAATGTAAAACACTTTTTATTTACAACCATCTCTATCCCACCATTGTTCTCTTTCTCCCTCTGGCTCTTACTTCTCCAAACTTGCCAATAATCTCCTTTACATTATTTTTACTGTATATTTTATACGCTTCCAGGATTTTGCTAAATATCTCCGGGTAGTCATTGTGGGTGCTTATCAGCGCCCTCTCTAGGACATACAAGTCCACCCCCTTATCTTCCGCACTTGTATCGAAGGATGACAATCCAAAATCAATCATGACCAATTCCAGATTATCTACATCTGACCAATTGGAATCATTTAAGTTATTAACTAATAACATATTTGACGTAGTTAAATCTCCGTGAATGATGTTATTTTCATGTAGTTTTCGCACAGTTTGCCCGATTAATGTGGCAATTTTGTCAAGGCTGTTTGGTCTATCGCCCGAGCCATTCCGTTTTGTAAAAACGTTTATAATGAAGTCTTTCACCGTGATGCTGTGCTTGAAATGTTGCATGTATATGCGTCTACGCTCGAAATCTACTAAATATAAAGCTGGAGTCTTGACATCGGCTGCTTTACAACGAACGATGGCTCTAGCTTCATTTTTTATCCGCTCCTTGGTTATCGCGACATCTAGTTCAGGTTGCCGATATTTCTCAAACCTCTCCTTGATTAGCGTAGGTTTCCCGATGTAATTGCGGATGTACAGCTTGGCTTCAGCTCCTTGCATCAATATCTTTAAATCTTCACACATTCTTCGATGTCAGTGAAATATTACTTAACCTATAAACTGGTCAACACGATTGTCCGCCGATTTTATTTCAACAATGGATAACCCTATATTAAATACCTATATTTCAACTTATAATGACTAAATGTTGCAAAAGAGTAATAAAATAGATATTTGTTTACAATTTGGAAGAACTACATTCGCCAAAAAATGGAACTTATCTCTAACAACTGAGCTCGCTTGCTTGTACATAAACGAAGCCGATGAGGTGGGTAGGTACAAATGTTCAAAACAAACTATCCAACTTATAGTCAGTCCGGTTTTCTAAGATTAAGTGCGCCATTGTCTTACCTACAAGTAGTATTTAGGATCTCGGTTAAATGTCTAATTTCAATATCAACGGCGAGAACAAGTGGAGAGGATGGGAGGGGATCGTGGGGCTAAAAGAGCTTATGTGGGGCGACCAACTGGGAGACGTCCGGTCGGAACGCCTAGGTACCGATGGATCGATGAGGTTCAGAAAGACCTGTGCGGCATACAAGCGTCTGAATGGCGTCAGATCGCACAGGATAGGAACGAATGGCGAAATCTAGTGTCGGAGGCCAAGATCCACTTCGGGTCGCTGAGCCAGCGAAGTAAGTAAAAAAAAAAAACAAAGTAAAATCAGCGCGCCGCAAGTAGTTAGAGACGGACTAAGCTAACTCTGTGCCGTGTTTAATAACACAGTGTGCAACTGTTATTTAAGATTTCATAGTTGTTTGACGTTTATGATAAAACTTCTACGTCCTGTGCTCTATCAAACACGGTGCAGAGTTAGTGTTCACGCCAAATCAACCAGAATCCATGGCTCAATGTAATTAAAACTATTGAGACTGGACTGCAACTGGTGCGGTCAGTCGTTCACTTCATTCATTCGCTGCGAAGGACATGCTATACTGCCCCTAGCAACGCCCTGTTCGATTTGGATACCGGTCGCGAGCGCACGCACCTCGTGTGCGTCGGTGGCGGTCGGTCGATCATGCCGGGTCCACCATATTGGTATCATTTTGCTTAGATATTTATGCCGCGGCGGCCTCAGTTACAAAGTCAGTAGTTTACGTATTAAAATAAATGTATCGTTAGAGTTAAGGTTCGCTAATAATATAATAGTTCAGTAAATTCAGTGCCTTTCAATATCGACGTCACGTGTCCCGAACCCTGAACGGGATACATCCTCATCACAGCCGCTAGGGCAGCGACTGTACGCCCTACAGCTGGCAGGAGAGCTGGCGTCGTCAGCGGAGCGACGCTACGACGACTACGACGGCGCGAGCGAGCGACGACGGCCGGTAGCTGGTCGTCGCAGCCACGTGTCTCCAGGTCAAGAGTATACGGAAGGCTAAGTACTAGATCATAGGAAAGATAGCTGGAGCAGCTCCTAAGTACATGTGTACTTGCGCGCCAGGGAAGCGCCAAGGACCATTGGTGGCCCTTGCTTAGAATAATAGTGACGAGAGAGAGAGTAGCTGCCGCAGCTGCCTGCCTTTGTCGTGTTCATTTATGGTGGCCCATGGAGGGACGGCATTTGTTCTATTCAGTTAGCTTAGCCCGACTGTGTTACTCCTGTGAAGTATTAGGTTTCCCCAACCTATGATAGGTAATACACACACACACATTAACACTACAGACTTCGCTCACCTCGTCCCGCGCACCCCCGCATTTTTGGCAGCATCGGTTACATGAAATAATTGCTCTAAACTACGTCTAGAGGATTCCTAGTCTATGCATCACACAGCCCACATCCGACACATGCTCTACCGGTAACTAGCGGATCATATTTCCGAACACTTGCGTAGTTTCAGGGTTTTTTACCGGAATGTTTCGTTCTAAGATGTCTTTGTAAAGTGTAGTTTTGTCCACTCCTGTAGTTGCAGTGGGTACAAATAAAAGGCTTTTCGTCAGTGTGTATCGTCTGATGTTTTAGCAAGTCCCCTTTCTGATTGCACTTGTAGTCGCAGTGACTACATATGTACGGCTCCTCCCCAATGTGTGTTTCTGCCAGCAGCTGAAGTCGCAATCGTTACATTTAAATGGCTTCGCCCCAGTGTGTTCCAGTAGGTGTCTTTGTAAGTCTGGCTTCTCGTCAGTATGTGTCCTTTCATGACTTTGTTAGGCTGAACTATCACTGCACTTGTAATCACAATGACTTCAGTTGTAAGGCTTTTCTCCAGTGTGTATCCTTTGGTGTCTTTGTAAGGCTGACTTCTGACTGCATTTGTAATCACAGTGAATACAATGAAATGGCTTCGCCCCAGTATGTATCGTCAGGTGTCGTTGCAAGTGTGACTTCTGACTGCATTTGTAATCACAGTGGCTACACTGAAATGGCTTCGCGCCAGTATGCATCATCAGGTGTCGTTGTAAGAGTGACTTCTGTCTGCATTTGTAATCACAGTGGCTACACTGAAATGGCTTCGCCCCAGTGTGTATCATCAGGTGTTGCTGTAAGTGTGACTTCAGACTGCATTTGTAATCACAGTGGCTACACTGAAATGGCTTCGCCCCAGTATGTATCCTCAGGTGTCGTTGTAAGACTGACTTCTGACTGCATTTGTAATCACAGTGGCTACACTGAAATGGCTTTGACCCAGTATGTATCCTCAGGTGTCTTTGTAGCTGTGACTTAGTACTGCCTTTGTAATCACAGTGGCTACACTGAAATGGTTTCTCCCCAGTATGTATCCTCAGGTGTCGTTGTAAGACTGACTTCTGACTGCATTTGTAATCACAGTGGCTACACTGAAATGGCTTTGACCCAGTATGTATCCTCAGGTGTCTTTGTAGGTGTGACTTAGTACTGCCTTTGTAATCACAGTGGCTACACTGAAATGGTTTCTCCCCAGTATGTATCCTCAGGTGTCGTTGTAAGACTGACTTCTGACTGCATTTGTAATCACAGTGGCTACACTGAAATGGTTTCTCCCCAGTATGTATCCTCAGGTGTCGTTGTAAGACTGACTTCTGACTGCATTTGTAATCACAGTGGCTACACTGAAATGGCTTTGACCCAGTATGTATCCTCAGGTGTCTTTGTAGGTGTGACTTCGTACTGCCTTTGTAATCACAGTGGCTACACTGAAATGGCTTCGCCCCAGTATGTATCATCAGGTGTATTTGTAAGTCTGACTTCTGACTGCATTTGTAATCACAGTGGCTACACTGAAATGGCTTCGCCCCAGTATGCATCCTTACGTGTCGTCGTAAGTTTGACTTCTGACTGCATTTGTAATCACAGTGGCTACACTGAAATGGCTTCGCCCCAGCATGTATCATCAGGTGTCGTTGTAAGTGTGATTTCTGACTGCATTTGTAATCACAGTGGCTACACTGAAATGGCTTCGCCCCAGTGTGTATCATCAGGTGTTGCTGTAAGTGTGACTTCAGACTGCATTTGTAATCACAGTGGCTACACTGAAATGGCTTCGCCCCAGTATGTATCCTCAGGTGTCGTTGTAAGACTGACTTCTGATTGCATTTGTAATCACAGTGGCTACACTGAAATGGCTTTGACCCAGTATGTATCCTCAGGTGTCTTTGTAGCTGTGACTTCGTACTGCCTTTGTAATCACAGTGCCTACACTGAAATGGTTTCTCCCCAGTATGTATCCTCAGTTGTCGTTGTAAGACTGACTTCTGACTGCATTTGTAATCACAGTGGCTACACTGAAATGGCTTTGACCCAGTATGTATCCTCAGGTGTCTTTGTAGGTGTGACTTCGTACTGCCTTTGTAATCACAGTGGCTACACTGAAATGGCTTCGCCCCAGTATGTATCATCAGGTGTCGTAGTAGCTGTGAATTATAACTGCATTTATAATCACAGTCGCTACACTTTAAAAGGTTCCCAGCAAAATGTAATGTTTGGTGTTTGTGTAAATCAGTTTTACACGAACTTGTGTAACTACAGTGACTACAATTGAAATTATTCTCTAAAGAATGGCTCCTTATATGAGTCTCCAAACTTTTCTTGGAACTTGTGGTATACTCACATTCAGCACACATGAAATTTGAAACGCCATGTTCGCTTTTCTCGTGTTCTATCACAAGCAATTCGGTTTGAGACGTAGAATTACAGAATTCACAAGCAAATGGTTTTGGTCCGGTTGACGAGTGCGTGTGTTTTATGTGTTTCCTTATAATACACTTGTTTCTGAAAGGCTTGCCACAGTGTTCGCAGTGGTATGGTTTGCCTCCACTGTGAACAGTCGCGTCGCCGCGCAGGCGCTCGAGCACCACGGAACAAGCCATCGCGAGCTGTTCCCTGGTGCGAGCGGCGCTGCCCTCCAAACACACTGAAACACAAATTAAAACAATTTAAACAGATTACAACGCGTATACTTAATAAGGACTATTAGGCAAAGCTCTGCGTAGGTGGCACAACTAGCCCATGCAGTAAACAAACATCAATGAAACATCATGCGTCAAAGTTCGGTTTCTGCCTGTCTATCACTCTTGCATATTCGAGCGATAAAGAGACAGATAACTTAATTTAGATTTTCGTGTTTACCGGTAGGCCCTTGTTAACAAACCGCCTTGATGCACCAATGTCATATTTTATTGTGTGTGAAAACTTGTCAAAAAACAGTTTAAGGCACAGTATGTATAAGTTAGTCTATGAATTTACTAGAGTCGGTAGTGCTGCACTCTCAGAACCTTGCAGTAACTATTCAACAAACATTTCGACATTGTGCAGGATTGTCATCAAATAAATGTTATTTATTTTTTAAATTTTAACCGAGCTATACAAACGCAACTATCAACACAGAATTAGCGAATGTGGTGGTGGTTAGCGGTGGTGGCCGAGTGGATGTGATGTCCGACTTTCAATCCGGAGGTCACGGGTTCAAATGCTAGCTCGTACCAATGAGTTTTTCGGAACTTATGCTTATTTTCCACTTGCCTTTCGTTGAAGGAAAACATGAAAAAACTTGTAAACATCAGTAAAGTTCAAAGGTGTACTAACGTGAACTCTCCAACCCACAGTGGGCTAGCGTGGGAATTATAGCCCAAGCACTCTCGTGCATGAGAGGAGGCCTGTGCCCAGCAGTGGGACGTATATAAGCCCTGAATTATATTAGTAGTACAAGACGATAATGAATATGGGTCACACACACATGTATAATGTACTGTGGCTCGTATCGTACTATGTGCAGTAGTATTGTGGTGTCGCAGTACTCACTCGACACGCAGTCCTCGTCACTCGCCGCGTCCGACACCTCAGACTTGACTGCCCGCACCTCCACTGCAATAACAATACAGTTGTATTTAAAATGAAACTAGCGACATGCCTCGGCTTCGCACGGGCAAACCTTAACAAATTATACACCTAAACCTTTCTCAAAAAACACTCATTGATAGGTGAAAAGTGAAAACCGCATGAAAATCCGTTCAAGTTTTGAGTTTATGATCGATTTTGGTATATTAGGACAAACATAATGCATGAATCAGGACATTTTTATGCAGCATCATGTGCAGCACATGGCGAGGGAAACATCGTGAGGAAACTTGACTATTGCCAATAAGACCTGTTGGAAGGTCATATAGTAGTTTTTCGTAAAAACTAGAGCTTGCGCCAATTCTCAGACTTAGTCGCCAAGCGGACCCCAGGCTGAGTATCGACATTTCAATACAGCTAGTATGGTGACGTGGGTACGGCACATACAAGTCATACTGTATAATGGATCTTAAGTTAAAAAAGTCACAATCTACCAATAACCTGGACTGGACTATAATACCTACAAAAATTAAGAGATATTATAAATGACCTAGCCTAACACGAAAAATTGAGACTTTTACTCTTAAGGCATCACACAAGAATAGTCAATTTTAGAAAGGATGTGTGAGAAATAAAACTTACATAATATAATAATAACATCAAAAATAAATATAGAGAATAATTTGTTATTTGGTATATTTAGTTAGTAGTAGTAGTAGGTGTAGCCCCTTCTACAATCTCTCTGCTTTGCCTTAAGGTTGACTGATAGAGAATGCTTTTGGCATGATGTCCACCTTTTGTACGATAAGTTTTCTTTTGTGCAATAAAGATGAAATAAATAAATAATAATAAAATCAAATGGTAAACTGACCTTGTAGTGAGAGCACTTTGGGTCGGTGCCACTCCTTGGGGCCCAGCACGAGCTCGTCCTTGACCTCATGGTCAGTATACAGTCCAGCCTGTGCAGCCGCCGCGCTCACTCCTTGACAGGCACTGTCCTCGCACTCCAGCTCCTCCTTCACACAGGGCTCTCCGGGCTCCGTCTTCACACACACCTCTCCAAGCTCCATCTTCACGCACACCTCTCTTGTCTCTGTCATCACACACACTGTCTCTATTGAGATGTTGTTGTGTGCTAACAAGCTGGTAACAGAGAGAACCTGCAATGCAAGTAGCACATGATGAATTGTGGAGCCTTACAGCAATCACAGTATGACAGTAGAGTGTTGTGGTATTTAATTTCCAGCAGAATTAGGGTCAGTTACACCAAACCAGAAACAGAAAGGACACTTTCTACAAAACCGAAGTTTGACAGCGATTCAGGGACTAATCATGCTACGTTTCTAATGTGTGGCACTATCCCTTTCGGCTATTTACTAGTTGGATACAGTTAGACGCAATTACGTTAACAAGTATTAACTACACTACAGCGCAGAATACGTAAAAGTAGCTATAATATAAAACATACTTAAGTAATGAGAGTACCTACCTTTCTTGTTACAGCTTCGAACAACAGTCAATGAAAGCAGAAGTATGTATTTAATTACGGGGCAAAAACTACAAAATACGTATGGCGAGTTGTCTACACTCGCTCTAGTACAACTATTTCATTTAATGTTAAATTGACATGCAATGTAATTCTCTTTACAAAAAACATACAAAAAACGACTCATCCATAAACCAACACAACCATAACATAACCTCAAAAATTTGACAATTGACATACTTTTTTTTTTTTTGAATTGACATACTTATCTTATCTCTTTTGTGCATACTGTCCAAACTGCTGTCATGGAACTGTCCGAAGCATCTTCTTTGCTCTAGTAAGATTCTATTGAAGTGGTATCATAGACATAATATATATATAGACGGTGCCTCAGCGAGCTGTCACTGTTGCCACTTTTGTTTAGTGTACGATTAACAATTTAACACCACCTTGCTGTAGCCATGTCGATAAAGCCATATCGATAAACTATCGACATTTCTTACAATTTTAATTTTACTTCAAAGGTTTGACGATATCTAAAATGAACAAAAACGCTTTTATTCTTTATTGTGGTTATCAGATCACAATTTTATCGTCACGCCCCAGCAGGGAACCAAGGGAAAGTTCAGATATTTAATTAAAATACATAAATACCTACTAAAATATGTGTTCCGCAATAATTGAAATATTTAATATATTTATTATTCATTAGCATTTCAATTATGTATATGTTTAACAAAGATATTGAAGCTTCAATTAATAGCTATTTCGTTCCGCTGTGTAGCGTTTATCGATATATAACATGATTAAAATCGACTTTTCACATCCCTAAAAGAGCACACATACACGCTTTTATGCACACATACACAGCCTGGATGCATCATAAAAGGCAACACTTGATTTGAAGTTCACCTTGTCAGCAGTATGGTTGTCCTTTTTTGACAAATGGCATTTTAAAAGAGCGAGGAGAGAGAAATGATACTAGTTGCTGCGCCGTCAAATAGAACAATAAACGTAGGGGCCTTGAATGGTATACGCGTGATTCGACACTATTGATGATTGGTCGAATTTATTTGTTTATAAAGCCCCCTCCAGACTATGCGCGTGAATCGCGGGCGAAGCCGCGAACGCGAGTGTGTAGTCGATTTCGCTGTATGCGGCTTCGCGCCGCGATTCGCGCACGAGTGTGGAGGAGGCTTATCATGATTAAAAATCGACTTTTCACATCCCTAAAAACGCAACATACACGTTTTACGCCATAGACTTATAATACATAAAGACGGGGTCTCAGCGAGCTGTCACTGTTGCCACTTTTGTTTAGTGTACGATTAACAATGAGGCCCACGTTGCTGTAGCCATGTCGATAAAGTCATATCGATAAACTATCGACATTTCTTGCAATTTTAATTTTACTTCAAAGGCTTAACGATACCTAAAATGACCAAAAACGCTTTTATTCTTTGTTGTGGTTATCAGATCACAATTTTATAGTCACGCCCCAGCAGGGAACCAAGGGAAAATTCAGATATTTAATTAAAATACATAAATACCTCCTAAAATAGGTGTTCCGCAATAATTGAATTATATTATTATATTATAATATATTCATTATCCATTAGCATTTCAATTATGTTTATGTTTAACGAAGATATTGAAGCTTCAATTAATCGCTATTTCGTTCCGCTGTGTAGCGTTTATCAATATATAACATGATTAAAATCGACTTTTCACATCCCTAAAAGAGCACACATATACGCTTTTACGCACACATACACAGCCTGGGCGCATCAAGAAAGGCAACACTCTATTTGAAGTCCACCTTGTCAACAGTATGGTTGTCCTTTTTTGGCAAACGGCATTTTAAAAGAGCGAGGAGAGAGAAATGATACTAGTTGCTGCGTCGTGAAAGAGAACAGAAAACGTTGGGCCCTTGTTTTACGCACACACGCAGTTTGAAACCACTGAAAACGGCGACACCTTGATTGGAAGTTTATCTTGTATGGATGTCCTTTCTTAAAAAATGGCATTTTTTTAAAGAGCGAGGAGTGAGAAGTTATACTATAGTTGCTGCGCCGTCAAAGGCAAAAGACCACGTTGAGGCCTTGCTTCGGATAGCCGATTTAGAGGGCCTATCGCGAACCTCGTTCGACGAGCTGCCTCCCACTCATACTTACGTACTAATTTAAAAGTATGACAGAGTGGCAACACGTCGAACGTGGTTCGCGGTAGACCCTTAGACTCGCGGCTCGGCTCGCGGCGCGTCTCGTGGCTCGCTTCGACACACTCGCGTTCGGCTTGTCATTTGGTTATAAACCTTATGCCGTTCCGTTAGTGTTTAAATTATATTGGCTCAACGAGCCACGACACGAGCCGCGAGCCCACCGCTTCCACTCACGTCTCGTGGCGCGGCTCGCGGCTCGTCTCGTGGCTCGCGCGAGAATGTAAATCGGTTCGGACAGTATGTCAATTGCACGTCAATTGTCAAATTTTTGAGGTTATGTGTTGTGTTGCTTTAGGGACGAGATAGGTCGTTCTTTTATAAAGAGAATTGAATGAAATATTAGTACTAGCGCGAGTTGACTCGCTCTTGAGAGTCTGACTTCGGTGACTGTTAGAAGCTGTAGCGAGAAAGGTACTTACTCTCATTAATTATATTATATTATAGCTACTTTTACGTATTCTGCACTGTAGTGTAGTTAAAAGACTTGTTAACATAATTGCGTCTAACTCTATACAACTAGTGATTCTGTTAATATCTCATTTACTTTAACAGTGTAGCAATTTAGTTACGGCAGAGGGGAGACACTCCTCCTTTCGGGCATTCTCAGCTCCGTTTGGCTCAGCATTGCTCCGACGTTGTTGACACCACTTCACGTCCTTATGCGTGCACGACCACAGATAAGATTATGACTTCAATTTTAACAACCCTAAATTGCCGAAAGGGATAGTGCCACACATTAGCAAGGGAGCATGATTGGTCCCTGAATCCTTGTCAAACTTCGGTTTTGTACAAAGTGTAATTTCTGTAAGTATTATTATTTATTCTATGGTTATGGTTTGGTGTAACTGACCCTATGTAGTGTAGTCAGATCATACACAGCTGCTATTAGCTGATACAGCTGCTATCAGCTGATACAGCTGATACTTGATGCCTATCTCCCATATATGTATTTTACTACTTTATAGAACATTAAGTTAACGATGCCATAAACCTTGACTTACTGTAATTTACTATACAATGGTTAATGACCATTGCCATAACTTCCACTCGATTAAACCTGTTAAAACCTTAGTATATAAGGCCAGCGCTTTCTACCAATAGATGCAGTATTTACTCGACTCTTGTGTTATCATTATAACCCCCGAACTCCGAACACTTCATGGCGACCCTGCCAGTCGGGCTGCTCGAGGCAGCCCCGGCTTAGACGCCGCCCAGCCGCCCAGCCAGCCAGTAAGCCAGCCAGCCAGCCAACCAGCCAACCAGACCCGCCGCCTCTACCAACACCGCCTGTGCCCAATAGCAAACACCAGATGACTACAGGCCAGGACGAGTGCGGCATGTGCGCGCCGCCCGCCACCGGCGCCAGTGTGCTCCCCAAACCCCACCCGCACCCGCGCTACAACAACAAGGCCGCCCGGCTCCGCACCTTCAAAGACTGGCCCAAGAGCATGAAGCAGAAACCCGAGGAGCTCGCCGAGGCCGGCTTCTACTACACCGGCCAGAGCGACAAGACCAAGTGCTTCTACTGCGACGGAGGACTCAAGGACTGGGAGGAGGACGACGTCCCATGGGAGCAGCACGCGCGTTGGTTCAACCGGTGCGCGTACGTTCAGCTCGTCAAGGGAGAAGATTACGTCCAGAAGGTCATGAGCAGCCAAAAAGGAAAAGTCATCATTGCTCCGAACAAAGCGTCCAACAGCGCAAGCACTAGCCAAGCTCACAGCGGCACAGGGGCAATGATAACAATAATAATAACGGTGGATACCACGGGACAGAAAGCCACAACAAGAACAGTCCAGTGGGCCACAAAAACACCAGGTATTCACCGTCGACCCCAACTACCAACTCGGTCGGATCACCAGCCACCTCATGGACATGGCAGAGCCCACACTTCCAGGAGACAATACCGAAGCCGTCACGTATACCGCAGCCAAACGCAAACCTAACAAGTAAGCAAGCACACCAACTACTTAAGGATTTTTTTTTCTCGTCTTATTAAAATTATCAGTTAAAATTATCATTAAGGATAATATTAATCAAATTCATAATCTATCTATCTATGTAAAGATAGATCTATAATCATAATTATGTATAATCTATTCTTTAAACATGCAGATCCATCTGCGAGCGATATTTCAATTTCTACTATCTATTTATCTATTAATAAAATTATAATTAGTTTGCGATTACTACTTGATGACGAAAAACAAGACATGAATATATGTTAAAAAAATATATATATTCACCAGTTGACGATAAATAATAATTATTAAAATAAAACAAGTAATAAAACATACATCTAGATAAAATTAAATATCAACAACTTATTAAAATAAAACAAGTAATAAAACATACATATAGATAAAATTAAATACCAAAAACTTGCAAAGATAAAACAATTAATAACACAAAAACATTTTCTAATAACCATCAATAAATTTAACCGAGGCATCATTCGTTAAATTTTAAAACACATAAACAAAATTAAAACAAACAAAACACATATAAGGCGTCGCATGGTTAACTCAAACAGCTTTATACAATCAGCAATTTTTAATAACTGAGACGGGGGTGCATTCCATTATTTCCATCTTTACAATTAACTTAACATATATATATTCATATAGGTATCTAAAACACCACAATAAAAAAAAAACACCTCAACAATAATATTATTTAGCATCGATTAAAACATAACAAACCCATTTCCCAACGTAAAGACAAAACCACTATCACACTAACCCAACATTAACTTGGACTAACTGACAAACACTAGAATCTATTATTCCACACATAAAACGGCATCACTTATTATCTTTACAAATTATTATCCAATTTAACGTTCAAAAACTTAGCTTTCACACCATTTGGTTTTCAATACGTAACATATTTAATATATTTTTGCAAAGGCCCTCTTAACCAGTTACAAATTAATTTCATGTTTTCCAAAAGAAAAGCAAAAAAAAAAACCCAATCAAATCATTTCGCTATTACAATCAATCAATCAAACTTTTATTGGTAAATTAAAAGTATTTTACATGTCAACACTTTATTACAATTACAAAACACATTATTATTTTATACATGAAAACATTACTTACACAGAATATTATTATTATTTTAGATCAAATAATTTCAACTTACATATACGACTTTAATACCTTTAATGCGAATTATAAACTCTATATTTTTTTTTATTATTATCTGTTCAATTTGCAAATTTGATTTCAATTTTTTTTAAATAACGGTATAACTTATTTCTATGACATGTAGTCAATCAGAATAAATATTTTGTTTTTAAATCTAAAGTAAATAAATAACAATCTTACATTAACATACGTTAACTTACATTTATATATCAATAATATTCAGTCCACGGATCTATTACTCAACTAATTAGAAATTGCATAAAAATAAGAAAATGCCATCAGCCAGTCCCCACTCTCATAATAACCAAATATAAGGGAAAATACAAAAATTTAATTAAGAAAATCAATATTCACATCCAACAAATTACCAATAAAAACAAAACATACAAAGTAACACAAACATATCAACACTAGCTACTAATCAACTTAAACATATGATATGATTAATGGGATGCACCAGACTCGTGAAGGCCGCGTCACGCGTGCTCGTCACACGTCACCCAATACGGATGAACAAGCAACACATGCTATGTCATCTCAAATTTCGAGTACCTACCTACACAGAAAGAAGAAAAATAAATAACCATAAACAGTTCATACACTTGACGCATTATTAGAGTTCCAACTAAAAAATAGTTTACAACATATAATATGAAAATTAAGGCGTCAATTAATATACGAGTAGGTATAAAATGAATATAAGGAAAGACAAATAAATAAAATAAAAGGGAAGGAAAAATATAAATATCACATTGAGAGAGCTAAATCACATAAGTGTTGCAACCATTAGCCTGATCAACTAAAATTTATTGTGACGCTTATATGCTTTGAGTTTTCAAAATGACGATTTCCTTTCAAAATGGGGTAGCTCGTGGAATTAAATAATGTAAGCAAGGTACACCAGGATACAACCAGGCAATAACCCTTGAAACCTGACCATGATTCGATCGAGCATCAATCGTGGAGACTCCTTGGGCACACGGAAAAGTTTTTTTTGCTGTTCCGATGTGTGAAAACAACTGTCTGGCAATACATATTAACGCGTAATATGTATTAGCGCGCTATAATAAATAATGTCCATGCAAACAATTGCATGTTGATTTTTGTATCCTTAATAAATATGTTTTATGTAAAAAAAAAAGGTCGGCCGACCGAGAGCGCTAACTATTAAAAGCTTTGAGCTTTGAGCGCTGTGTACTTTTTAAAAGACAGGTGACAAGTATCACAAAGTCAGCTTACAATTATTAGGTCACAATGCAGACATTACAAAATGGCTCATTGGCGATCAATTATTACACAATGCAGACATTACAAAATGGCTCATTGGCGATTAATTATTACAATAATAAATAATTTTCCACAAATCACGAGCAATAATTCTGATGAAAAATTAAATTGAAATAAATGAAAAACCCCAGGGAAAATAATACACATTATAACACATCAGAATAATATTTTTCTTTTACAAGCACTGAATCCTTGAGACATCATGATAGGGTCGAGTTACCTTGCATGGAGGTCCTTGGACACATAGTATGTTTATAAATATAAACATGTGTTAAAAAAAAGCCTGTAAAAAAAAAAAAAATAAGTACATATAAAAATCTGATATAGCATTATACTATACATATAAATAAATAAAAAAACAACTATCAATCAAAACAGAGAAGAAAATAAATAAATAATACAATAAATTACGTACTAAACATGTTTATGAATAAAATAAAATTAAAACAAAGAAGTCAAAGAACATTAATTAAATAAAAAAAAAAAGTATTACCAACATTAAATAAATACCTACAATTACAGTGATAATAATAAACAAATCAATTAAATAAAAAAAAATACTTACTTAAAAATAAGTTAAATTAATGAAAAAAAAAACAATTATATCACAAAAAAAAAACCCTTACATGTAAATACAATACACGTTGTATTGTGTCCATAATATAATAATAAATTAATGAATTAATGACCAGTTTGCATGTCGAAGAAAATTCGCAAAGATACCTAACAACCTATTTACCATACCCACAATAGGTCAATGTAATAATAATAAAAAAAGACATACTTATATAAAATAAATAAAATAATACAAAACTTATTTCACTCAAAAGAATACCACTTAATTTAAAAGTTTAGAGTATTGTATTATACTACAATACGAGTTTTGCGTCACCAATGTAGAAAAATCCTTTTAACCACATAGTTATTATTACCCAATGTATAAAAGAGCCATATACTGTTATTCAAAATCAGGGTACAAATATTAGCATTAAGTAAGAACATATTGTAAAAAAAAAACCAGCCATGCAGCACAAAAATAATGCAACCCTTACATTGTCAATGACATATTATCAAAATTATAAATCAATTTTTTAAATCATTACACTTTTCGGCATCTAAAAATATCAGTTTACACTGAACCGTAAGTAATTATTCATAACAGATAGACCCAATTTATAATTTTAACTCTTATTCCCTAGAACTTAAGTATAGATTACAAAAGTCCCAGGAGGACGCTAGACATAATTTAATTATGTCAAAACAACTTAAAAAACAAAAAAAATAAAAAAAAATAATTCATGTAACAATAACGTAGGAAACTTAATATTAATAAAAAAAGGAAGATAGAGATAAGATGGACCCAGTATTAACCCTACACAGTATTTCAAGACAAAGGTCAAAATTTAAAAATATTAGTATCAGCAAAAGAAAACATTATACACCAAAACAGAACAAAGCACTATTACTATTAGAACTCACCTTTTTCGGCACACCAGACATATACACACACACAAACACACAAGTCAAATTCAAACGTAATTACAAGTTCCATGATCGACCGACACAAATCCGCGAAGCAAGCGACGGAACTAATCTGATAATCTAACAATCCACATTTCTTATTTTACAAATGCAATTTAAAACCGATCACCTTTAAACTACCAAGCCGACAGAATCCAAAAAAGGATCTCCATCTTCCTTATTAGAACATAAGAAAGCAAGCAACGCATTGTTTACAGTAGTATATCTAATGTTACATAGAATAATTATAAGTAAGAAACATACTAAATGTCAAAACCGCACTTTTAGCTATAAGATAAATAATGTAACAGAAAACCTAACATCCCATCGCATACCACCATCCATATAAGGAACCACTATCTCCATGACACAGAGAATTAATAAATAATGCCTAACAAATAAATATCATATTAGTTAACAGTTTCAATAAAAGTAAACACATGTTAATGCAACAATGTATTTCATAACCATATAAGGAACATGTAATCTTAGAAATAGGCATGTAAGCAAATTGTATATCCAGATAGCAGTAAGATTTTTATTATATTCATAATTTTAAGAACCAATATGTATACCATAGATATAAGTTCACTTAAGCCAAAAAATAATACTTGTTATATATTTTTTGTCTTCAAAAAAAAAAAAACGGGAAAGCTGTAGTGTAGTCAGATCATACACAGCTGCTATTAGCTGATACAGCTGCTATCAGCTGATACAGCTGATACTTGATGCCTATCTCCCATATATGTATTTTACTACTTTATAGAACATTAAGTTAACGATGCCATAAACCTTGACTTACTGTAATTTACTATACAATGGTTAATGACCATTGCCATAACTTCCACTCGATTAAACCTGTTAAAACCTTAGTATATAAGGCCAGCGCTTTCTACCAATAGATGCAGTATTTACTCGACTCTTGTGTTATCATTATAACCCCCGAACTCCGAACACTTCACCTAATTCTGCTGGAAATTAAATACCACAACACTCTACTGTCATACTGTGATTGCTGTAAGGCTCCACAATTCATCATGTGCTACTTGCATTGCAGGTTCTCTCTGTTACCAGCTTGTTAGCACACAACAACATGTCAATAGAGACAGTGTGTGTGAAGACGGAGCCGAGAGAGGTGTGTATGAAGATGGAGCCCGGAGAGGTGTGTGTGAAGACGGAGCCCGGAGAGCCGTGTGTGAAGAAGGAGCTTGAGTGCGAGGGCAGTGCCTGTCAAGGAGTGAGCGCGGCGGCTGCTCAGGCTGGACTGTATACCGACCATGAGGTCAAGGACGACCTTGTGCTGGGCCCCGAGGAGTGGCACCAACCTAAAGTGCTCCCACTACAAAGTCAGTTTACCATTTGATTTTATTATTATTATTTATTTATTTAATCTTTATTGCACAAAAGAAAACTTATCGTACAAAAGGCAGACTTCATGCCAAAAGCATTCTCTACCAGTCAACCTTAAGCCAAAGCAGAGAGATTGTTCGTGGGGCTACTCCTACTACTACTAACTAAATATACCAAATAACAAATTATTCTCTTTATTTATTTTTCATGTTATTATTATATTATATAAACTTTATTACTCGCACATCCGTTCTAAAATTGACTATTCTTTTGTTATATTTTCACGATGTGTGATCCCTTAAAGCAGCGGTCGGCAACCTTTTAGCAGCCAAGGGCCACATAGTAGTTAACGGAGGTGACGCGGGCCGTACTTTGTTAATATTTATGACTTTATGAGACATTGTCGTTTGTCACTATTACATACAAAATAGCCAAGGCGCCTCTCGGGCCGCAAGTGACAGATTCGCGAGCTGCAAGCGGCCCGCGGGCCGCAGGTTGCCGACCGCTGCCTTAAGGGGTAAAAGCCTCAATTTTTCATGTTAGAGGTCATTTATAATATCTCTTATCTTAATTTTTGTAGGTATTATAGTCCAGTCCGGGCTATTGGTAGATTGTGAGTAGGGTAGAATTGCCGTTTCTGCCTCAGAGTAGGTATTCAAGTCCCCCCGCGGGGTGGGGGGGAGGGGAGGGGGACCGGGAGGGGAGGGTGCCTAACGGGGTGAGGGGAGAGGGGAAGCGCCTCGGCGACACGTGAGCAAGGTCAATGCCGCGGGTGGGGTAAGGGGTAGGGGGAGGGTGATGGAGCGAGAGGGGAAGCGAACAAAATATGTGTGACAAGGACAAACGATAATAGCGCTTTCGCTGTTACTCCTACTGAAAGATACATAAGACTATCCCGTTCAGTCATTTCCCCCCACGCCTCATGCCAGATGGCAAACAAGCAGACGACCCCACCTGACAGTAAGCAGTCACCGTAGCCCATGGACGCCTGCGAATTCAATAGTTTACACGGATGCACTTTTATTTGCGGTTGGTTTTGTCGCTTGTGCTTATCAAATGTATGGAGTTTGTAGTTTACCAACCGTAAAGGGGTTTTTCTTTTATTATACCACATTGGTGGCAAATAAGCATACAGTCCGTCTGATGGTAAGTTGTTACCGTAGCCTTTGGACGCCTGCAACTCCAGGGTGGATACAAGCGCGCTGCCGACTGCCCAAAGATTCAATAAATTTGTTTTAAAATATGAGGCTTATATCGGCGTTTTTTTTAATACCACGTCAGTGGCAAACAAGCAGACGACCTCGCCTGACAGTAAGCAGTCACCGTAGCCCATGGACGCCTGCGAATTCTATTGTTACCACGGATGCATTTTTATTTGCGGTTGGTTTTGTCGCTTGTGCTTATCAAATGTATGGAGTTTGTAGTTTACCGACCGCAAAAAGATCCAGATTTTTTTTTTTTATATACTACGTCGGTGGCAAACAAGCATCCGGCTCACCTGATGGTAAGCAGTCACCGTAGCCCATGGACGCCTGCGAATTCAATAGTTTACACGGATGCACTTTTATTTGCGGTTGGTTTTGTCGCTTGTGCTTATCAAATGTATGGAATTTGTAGTTTACCAACCATAAAGGGGTTTTTCTTTTATTATACCACATTGGTGGCAAATAAGCATACAGTCCGTCTGATGGTAAGTTGTTACCGTAGCCTTTGGACGCCTGCAACTCCAGGGTGGATACAAGCGCGCTGCCGACTGCCCAAAGATTCAATAACTTTGTTTTAAAATATGAGGCTTATATCGGCGTTTTTTTTAATACCACGTCAGTGGCAAACAAGCAGACGACCCCACCTGACAGTAAGCAGTCACCGTAGCCCATGGACGCCTGCGAATTCTATAGTTTACACGGATGCACTTTTATTTGCGGTTGGTTTTGTCGCTTGTGCTTATCAAATGTATGGAGTTTGTAGTTTACCAACCGTAAAGGGGTTTTTCTTTTATTATACCACATTGGTGGCAAATAAGCATACAGTCCGTCTGATGGTAAGTTGTTACCGTAGCCTTTGGACGCCTGCAACTCCAGGGTGGATACAAGCGCGCTGCCGACTGCCCAAAGATTCAATAACTTTGTTTTAAAATATGAGGCTTATATCGGCGTTTTTTTTAATACCACGTCAGTGGCAAACAAGCAGACGACCCCACCTGACAGTAAGCAGTCACCGTAGCCCATGGACGCCTGCGAATTCAATAGTTTACACGGATGCACTTTTATTTGCGGTTGGTTTTGTCGCTTGTGCTTATCAAATGTATGGAGTTTGTAGTTTACCAACCGTAAAGGGGTTTTTCTTTTATTATACCACATTGGTGGCAAATAAGCATACAGTCCGTCTGATGGTAAGTTGTTACCGTAGCCTTTGGACGCCTGCAACTCCAGGGTGGATACAAGCGCGCTGCCGACTGCCCAAAGATTCAATAACTTTGTTTTAAAATATGAGGCTTATATCGGCGTTTTTTTTAATACCACGTCAGTGGCAAACAAGCAGACGACCCCACCTGACAGTAAGCAGTCACCGTAGCCCATGGACGCCTGCGAATTCTATAGTTTACACGGATGCACTTTTATTTGCGGTTGGTTTTGTCGCTTGTGCTTATCAAATGTATGGAGTTTGTAGTTTACCAACCGTAAAGGGGTTTTTCTTTTATTATACCACATTGGTGGCAAATAAGCATACAGTCCGTCTGATGGGAAGTTGTTACCGTAGCCTTTGGACGCCTGCAACTCCAGGGTGGATACAAGCGCGCTGCCGACTGCCCAAAGATACAATAACTTTGTTTTAAAATATGAGGCTTATATCGGCGTTTTTTTTAATACCACGTCAGTGGCAAACAAGCAGACGACCCCACCTGACAGTAAGCAGTCACCGTAGCCCATGGACGCCTGCGAATTCAATAGTTTACACGGATGCACTTTTATTTGCGGTTGGTTTTGTCGCTTGTGCTTATCAAATGTATGGAGTTTGTAGTTTACCAACCGTAAAGGGGTTTTTCTTTTATTATACCACATTGGTGGCAAATAAGCATACAGTCCGTCTGATGGTAAGTTGTTACCGTAGCCTTTGGACGCCTGCAACTCCAGGGTGGATACAAGCGCGCTGCCGACTGCCCAAAGATTCAATAAATTTGTTTTAAAATATGAGGCTTATATCGGCGTTTTTTTTAATACCACGTCAGTGGCAAACAAGCAGACGACCTCGCCTGACAGTAAGCAGTCACCGTAGCCCATGGACGCCTGCGAATTCTATTGTTACCACGGATGCATTTTTATTTGCGGTTGGTTTTGTCGCTTGTGCTTATCAAATGTATGGAGTTTGTAGTTTACCGACCGCAAAAAGATCCAGATTTTTTTTTTTTATATACTACGTCGGTGGCAAACAAGCATCCGGCTCACCTGATGGTAAGCAGTCACCGTAGCCCATGGACGCCTGCGAATTCAATAGTTTACACGGATGCACTTTTATTTGCGGTTGGTTTTGTCGCTTGTGCTTATCAAATGTATGGAATTTGTAGTTTACCAACCATAAAGGGGTTTTTCTTTTATTATACCACATTGGTGGCAAATAAGCATACAGTCCGTCTGATGGTAAGTTGTTACCGTAGCCTTTGGACGCCTGCAACTCCAGGGTGGATACAAGCGCGCTGCCGACTGCCCAAAGATTCAATAACTTTGTTTTAAAATATGAGGCTTATATCGGCGTTTTTTTTAATACCACGTCAGTGGCAAACAAGCAGACGACCCCACCTGACAGTAAGCAGTCACCGTAGCCCATGGACGCCTGCGAATTCTATAGTTTACACGGATGCACTTTTATTTGCGGTTGGTTTTGTCGCTTGTGCTTATCAAATGTATGGAGTTTGTAGTTTACCAACCGTAAAGGGGTTTTTCTTTTATTATACCACATTGGTGGCAAATAAGCATACAGTCCGTCTGATGGTAAGTTGTTACCGTAGCCTTTGGACGCCTGCAACTCCAGGGTGGATACAAGCGCGCTGCCGACTGCCCAAAGATTCAATAACTTTGTTTTAAAATATGAGGCTTATATCGGCGTTTTTTTTAATACCACGTCAGTGGCAAACAAGCAGACGACCCCACCTGACAGTAAGCAGTCACCGTAGCCCATGGACGCCTGCGAATTCAATAGTTTACACGGATGCACTTTTATTTGCGGTTGGTTTTGTCGCTTGTGCTTATCAAATGTATGGAGTTTGTAGTTTACCAACCGTAAAGGGGTTTTTCTTTTATTATACCACATTGGTGGCAAATAAGCATACAGTCCGTCTGATGGTAAGTTGTTACCGTAGCCTTTGGACGCCTGCAACTCCAGGGTGGATACAAGCGCGCTGCCGACTGCCCAAAGATTCAATAACTTTGTTTTAAAATATGAGGCTTATATCGGCGTTTTTTTTAATACCACGTCAGTGGCAAACAAGCAGACGACCCCACCTGACAGTAAGCAGTCACCGTAGCCCATGGACGCCTGCGAATTCTATAGTTTACACGGATGCACTTTTATTTGCGGTTGGTTTTGTCGCTTGTGCTTATCAAATGTATGGAGTTTGTAGTTTACCAACCGTAAAGGGGTTTTTCTTTTATTATACCACATTGGTGGCAAATAAGCATACAGTCCGTCTGATGGGAAGTTGTTACCGTAGCCTTTGGACGCCTGCAACTCCAGGGTGGATACAAGCGCGCTGCCGACTGCCCAAAGATACAATAACTTTGTTTTAAAATATGAGGCTTATATCGGCGTTTTTTTTAATACCACGTCAGTGGCAAACAAGCAGACGACCCCACCTGACAGTAAGCAGTCACCGTAGCCCATGGACGCCTGCGAATTCAATAGTTTACACGGATGCACTTTTATTTGCGGTTGGTTTTGTCGCTTGTGCTTATCAAATGTATGGAGTTTGTAGTTTACCAACCGTAAAGGGGTTTTTCTTTTATTATACCACATTGGTGGCAAATAAGCATACAGTCCGTCTGATGGTAAGTTGTTACCGTAGCCTTTGGACGCCTGCAACTCCAGGGTGGATACAAGCGCGCTGCCGACTGCCCAAAGATTCAATAACTTTGTTTTAAAATATGAGGCTTATATCGGCGTTTTTTTTAATACCACGTCAGTGGCAAACAAGCAGACGACCTCGCCTGACAGTAAGCAGTCACCGTAGCCCATGGACGCCTGCGAATTCTATTGTTACCACGGATGCATATTTATTTGCGGTTGGTTTTGTCGCTTGTGCTTATCAAATGTATGGAGTTTGTAGTTTACCGACCGCAAAAAGATCCAGATTTTTTTTATATACTACGTCGGTGGCAAACAAGCATCCGGCTCACCTGATGGTAAGCAGCCACCGTAGCCTTTGGACGCTTGCAAGTTCAGACTTTTGAAACCTATACATCATCATCATCATCATCATCATTATAAAGGCCCTCAGGAAAACTTCGACCTCCCCCTGCTCATGTAGTATTTGGGTTTCTAGCATACTTATTTGCGGTTGGTTTTGTCCCTTTTGGTTATCAAATGTAGTTTGTAGTTTGCCGACTGCAAAAAGGTCCAAATTTTTTTTATATAATACGTCGGTAGTGAGCAAGCAAACGGTCTCTCCTGACAGTAAGCAGTCAACGTAGCCTATGGAGGCCTGCAACTTTAGAGTTGTTACATGCGCGTTGCCGACTGCAAAAAGGTTCAATAAGTTTTTTTCTTTTTTTTATATACCACGTCGGTGGCAAACAAGCACACGGCCCGTCTGGCAGTGAGCAGTCAACCGTAGCCTATGGACGCCTGCAATTTCGAGATGTTACATGCGCGTTGCCGATCGTTGAGATGTAGACCGTGACGTTCGAAAACAAAAAGTCGTATGTGACTGTAAACTTCCTATTATGACATGACTATTTGCCATTCACCGTAGAATTTGACAGATAGAGAGAGTTTGATGTATTAAACGTTACCGTATTAAGAGTTAATAAGGTCTACTGTCCTTAAATTTTTGTAGGAAATTATAAGCAAATATCAGCCGTCATGAATTAAGTATTGTAACCTTAGTCAGATAATGAAGCTTATTTTAAAGATTATGAACTCTAAGTACTAGAAATAAAGAAGATTTGACTAATGCTGTAATTCTGTAATGCGACATGGTCATGAAACTCGTGCGACTCGTATACTCTTCAATCTTTTCAATCGGAATGGTCAGAGGTCAGAAAGTCCGTGAGGGACGGAACATACGCAAAGTGACGAAATTGAAAACACGTTTTAATATACCTGACAACATATCAAGCATAACCTACGTAACTTGGTCGGGTTATTTGTTACCTAACATAAACCATACTAAATTCACTGTGGGGAATTTAAAAAAAATGTGAGAATGTGACAAGGACAAACAATAATAACGCTTTCTCTGCTACTCCTACTGAAAGATTACATAAGACTATCTCGTTTGGTCATTTCCCCTCCCCCTCCCCCCACCAGTTCCAATTATAATATCATAAATGAGATCACAATACCTGCAACCTGTAACTGACGCATACGCTTTCTAAAATTAATTAAAAAATCAGAAAATAACAATGGAGTACGTCATTGAACTCGTTGCGAGGCTGTGGTTTAGTAACAAGGGGTTAGGGTACAATTATAAATGTGGAGATAGCGACGAAACAAATATTGCATTCATCTCATCAATCGAGGCGCTGGCACCTGACGTGGACATTTACAAGTGGGAGGCGGCCCGGATCGATCTCAAGAAGCTGATCAAAGAACTTCTGGAGGAGAGGAGCATCCTTCAGTTACACTCGGGATACCATGCGGAGGGGCTTTTGCTGGAGGTGCTAAGAAAACACAACATTAGATCATTCCTCTCCGTGCCTCTTAAACAGAAAACTTTAACCTGGAAAGACGCGGGGGTGTGGTTCGTAGAGGTGACCAACCCGAAAATCATCAAGAGAACTTATGTGTTTTTTGACTTCGAATAAGTGTACGTCTGTGTATGTCTGAAATAAAAAAATGTTTAAAAGTGAATGACTATTTATTTATTTACCAATCATTTAGGTATTTTATAATGTTCCCAATGCGAGTACAAAAAAAATGCAAAAGCTGGTTTTTCAAAATTCGTTGTTAAGGGGCTCCTTGGCGCTAATGACATTCGATCTGAATCCTTTAGTTTTCTAATGTTTTTAAAGTGAGAACTTCTTTAGCGGCGTTGGGCACTTTCTGAGACAGCGATCACGTGATCGTAACGTTTAGATGGCCACTCAAATAGATGGCAATTAAATCAATAAAGAAAAACTCAATGACATTACATGAAAAAGGTTCTAATCTTGTACGGGTTGAAATACGAGGATCTCACAGTTACATTCAAACTTTATATCACTCAAATATAATTCAATAAAGCTACATCTTGATGAAATCGCTAATAAAAGTGAACTCTAGTAATGGTGAATAAAACTCAAAATATCATGATCAAATATATTTAGATGCGAGATCTGCAAGGTAACTTTACAATTTCTATTCGAATTTTAAAGAATTAACTGTACAAATTTGAATTTTAAACAAGCTCACTGACCAGCAATTTCGGACTAAAGTTTTTCAATAGAAAGGAGGATACATAGTGCTGCAGACATTTTGGCCTAGTCATTGAGTTTTCACTTCTGTCGGCACTCCCGGAGTGCAATCCGTTGTTTTTTTGTAGCTATAATAGCAACGACTTTTAGCAATATAGTATGCCATATTTACTTCAAAGTTCATTGTCTTCGAGATATTCGACATCAAGTTGAACAATTTTAGGCCAACAACCTGGTTTTCAGGCCATAGCTTTTGTGTTAATTATTTTAAAATTTACATCTCTGACCAGTTTTTAGAGACGTCAAAGACAAACCCAAATATGCAGATTTCGTACATGTAAGATCCTTCACAGCAATCCAGCTACGAAAAAAGTGTTATTTTTAGACAATGTTTAAAAAAATCATAAAAAAATAAGTATTCATTAGTTTCAAAATCCGGTAGACAAGAATGGAGATTAAAGATTGAAGAATCGGTAGCCATTTGTCTTATAATTCTATCTGAAGTGTAAATGTAGAAGTAACGGCTCAAACCTTGTCAAATATCGATGAAAACCGCGGGGAGCCCCTTAAGGTGAGGTTGTGTAGAGCAATGTTTCAGAGTTACTAAGCGTGTGTCATCATCGTCGTTAAAAATATATCAAGTTCGATTTCAAACAAAAACAAGACCTAACCTAATCAAAGCAAGTGCTATACCATCTACATATTATGCATAGTAGGTTCTGCCATCTTGTGGGTCCCATTGGAAGTATAAACGTCACATTTACGTCTCGCGCCAAAAATCAGATGGCTCCTATGCTGTATAGTTCATGCATGCTCCCTATTGTCAGTTCAGTACGGTGGCGCTTAAGCAATGTCAATGTGAAAACAAATCCGTTTAAAATTACAAGGAGGGATTTCATATCATCGCTAAGTAGGCGAAAGTGTGTCTGTCTGTCTGTTTGTCTGTTACCTCTTCACGCTTAAGCCGCTGAACCGATTTAGTTGAAATTTGGTATAGAGATAGTTCGAGTCCTGGGGAAAATCAGGGATATCATTCCTGAAGAGAGTGCAAAGGCGGGTGGAATTGAAAGGGTTAATGGCATTGCCTAATAATTGAAGTAAGCAATGAGCATATTGAATGATTGCTATTAGCATTATCCAGGCGCTATACCTACTTTAGCTGCTGTCACTAATTCCACGCAGAAGAAGTCGCGGGCAAAAGCTAGTATTTCAATATTTTCGCTAGGATTTTTTGATTGTTTAGTACAAAAATCAACTTTACTTAAATGTAATAAGGTTGACATCTGTTGCGGGGTAGCAGAACTTCTGTGATTGTAGCTCAACTATGCGACGCTAGATGGGCTACTCGTATCTTCAAAAATAAAAATCGTAGATGCAATTTCGACATAATTTCCTTTACTGTAAAGTTCAAATTATTGTAATGGGCTAGGGCTCATAGGATAATCTCTTTCGAAATAAGAAAATATGGTCAATCATCCTTTAGATAGCGTTGCGTTTGTAGTAGTGTGCATGTTGACGACATAGGTTTCCAGACCGCAGGGAAGCATCATATATTTGTTAATGCCTGGAAGATTGAGGCCTGTCTGCCCATGCTGATGCTCTGAGCTTATTGAATTGCCTTTCTTGGAACTCTTCAACGTACTTTCGGTCATTGGTTCATTTGTCTTAGAGTTTGGTAAAATGACATTCGGTGTATATGTTCAGTGGGCATGCTAAGGGTTATATTTGCAAAAACCCAGGCGTTGACTTTGGTTAATGCTTGAGAGCTCCATGTGCATTTGGCCTGTTTAGTGTCCATATTATACAGACGCACTGCTTGCCACCATTTGAATATTGTCTTTAGAGCTCTTTGCATTAGGTTGGATATCGTGTGGAAGAAGAAGTTTTGGGTAGAAACGATGTTAGACTAATAATGGACTGACGGATATAGGCTGTCAGTAGTCCTTTTTCCCTGCTTTTGCTATGAAGTTTACCTTGACCCGAGTCCAATTATCTGGTACGATTCACCACGCGAAACTTGCTCTGAATATTATGGCCAGATGCAGATTGCTGTAAAAGCGCCGCTGATTTAAATCAAAAAGTTTGGTCTAAAGATGTTTCTTGCTATATTCCAGTCGATATTGCGTGCCACTGTGGATTCGAGGATTCCTATGGGCGCAAAGCTGTGTTTATTACTGGTTGAGTATGAACCGGGGAAGTGGGTGTCTCTGAGCAAGTTCCTCTTCCGTGTTCATAAATGTGCCATCTAGTGTTTAAGGAGACCGAGATAGTTGGTTGGTGTCTTGGAGAGTATTATGTAAGTTCATGCTCCTTTATGAGTTTGGGCAATATCAGGAGGCACCCCGTACGATTGCCCTGTCTAGACGGAACCTTCTCCATTATCTTATTTTTGCCTCCCATATTTGTTTATTATATTCAGTCAATGCTCTATGATACCCGTAGTACCATACCCATTCTGTTAACAATTAAAACAGATCAATTCCAAAACCTGTTCTGTTGTGATCTGTTCTGTTCTATCTTGTTCTGTTCTTTTATGTTCTGTTCTATCTTGTTCTGTTCTGTTCTATCTTTTTCTGTTCTAACCTGTTCTGTTGAGAGCTGTTCTGTTGTGATCTGTTCTGTTCTAACCTGATCTGTTATGATCTGTTCTGTTGTGACCTGTTCTGTTGTGACTTGTTCTGTTGCCGCGCGCACCCGAGTTGCATACATTCAGTTAGTAGCTCGGTACCACTTACAGGGCTAGTGGGTCTCATTTGAAATGTTCTTTGTCTTATGGGCAGTTGTGTTAAAATCTGTCACAACCCTACTGTGTTCTTATGAGGTGTCTGCATTAGGTAACGCAATCATCAAGGGCGTCGGTTCACTGTTACTTTTTTTACTGTGGTTCCGTCTAGACAGGGCAATCGTACGGGGTGCCTCCTGATATTGCCCAAACTCATAAAGGAGCATGAACTTACATAATACTCTCCAAGACACCAACCAACTATCTCGGTCTCCTTAAACACTAGATGGCACATTTATGAACACGGAAGAGGAACTTGCTCAGAGACACCCACTTCCCCGGTTCATACTCAACCAGTAATAAACACAGCTTTGCGCCCATAGGAATCCTCGAATCCACAGTGGCACGCAATATCGACTGGAATATAGCAAGAAACATCTTTAGACCAAACTTTTTGATTTAAATCAGCGGCGCTTTTACAGCAATCTGCATCTGGCCATAATATTCAGAGCAAGTTTCACGTGGTGAATCGTACCAGATAATTGGACTCGGGTCAAGGTAAACTTCATAGCAAAAGCAGGGAAAAAGGACTACTGACAGCCTATATCCGTCAGTCCATTATTAGTCTAACATCGTTTCTACCCAAAACTTCTTCTTCCACACGATATCCAACCTAATGCAAAGAGCTCTAAAGACAATATTCAAATGGTGGCAAGCAGTGCGTCTGTATAATATGGACACTAAACAGGCCAAATGCACATGGAGCTCTCAAGCATTAACCAAAGTCAACGCCTGGGTTTTTGCAAATATAACCCTTAGCATGCCCACTGAACATATACACCGAATGTCATTTTACCAAACTCTAAGACAAATGAACCAATGACCGAAAGTACGTTGAAGAGTTCCAAGAAAGGCAATTCAATAAGCTCAGAGCATCAGCATGGGCAGACAGGCCTCAATCTTCCAGGCATTAACAAATATATGATGCTTCCCTGCGGTCTGGAAACCTATGTCGTCAACATGCACACTACTACAAACGCAACGCTATCTAAAGGATGATTGACCATATTTTCTTATTTCGAAAGAGATTATCCTATGAGCCCTAGCCCATTACAATAATTTGAACTTTACAGTAAAGGAAATTATGTCGAAATTGCATCTACGATTTTTATTTTTGAAGATACGAGTAGCCCATCTAGCGTCGCATAGTTGAGCTACAATCACAGAAGTTCTGCTACCCCGCAACAGATGTCAACCTTATTACATTTAAGTAAAGTTGATTTTTGTACTAAACAATCAAAAAATCCTAGCGAAAATATTGAAATACTAGCTTTTGCCCGCGACTTCTTCTGCGTGGAATTAGTGACAGCAGCTAAAGTAGGTATAGCGCCTGGATAATGCTAATAGCAATCATTCAATATGCTCATTGCTTACTTCAATTATTAGGCAATGCCATTAACCCTTTCAATTCCACCCGCCTTTGCACTCTCTTCAGGAATGATATCCCTGATTTTCCCCAGGACTCGAACTATCTCTATACCAAATTTCAACTAAATCGGTTCAGCGGCTTAAGCGTGAAGAGGTAACAGACAAACAGACAGACAGACACACTTTCGCCTACTTAGCGATGATATGAAATCCCTCCTTGTAATTTTAAACGGATTTGTTTTCACATTGACATTGCTTAAGCGCCACCGTACTGAACTGACAATAGGGAGCATGCATGAACTATACAGCATAGGAGCCATCTGATTTTTGGCGCGAGACGTAAATGTGACGTTTATACTTCCAATGGGACCCACAAGATGGCAGAACCTACTATGCATAATATGTAGATGGTATAGCACTTGCTTTGATTAGGTTAGGTCTTGTTTTTGTTTGAAATCGAACTTGATATATTTTTAACGACGATGATGACACACGCTTAGTAACTCTGAAACATTGCTCTACACAACCTCACCTTAAGGGGCTCCCCGCGGTTTTCATCGATATTTGACAAGGTTTGAGCCGTTACTTCTACATTTACACTTCAGATAGAATTATAAGACAAATGGCTACCGATTCTTCAATCTTTAATCTCCATTCTTGTCTACCGGATTTTGAAACTAATGAATACTTATTTTTTTATGATTTTTTTAAACATTGTCTAAAAATAACACTTTTTTCGTAGCTGGATTGCTGTGAAGGATCTTACATGTACGAAATCTGCATATTTGGGTTTGTCTTTGACGTCTCTAAAAACTGGTCAGAGATGTAAATTTTAAAATAATTAACACAAAAGCTATGGCCTGAAAACCAGGTTGTTGGCCTAAAATTGTTCAACTTGATGTCGAATATCTCGAAGACAATGAACTTTGAAGTAAATATGGCATACTATATTGCTAAAAGTCGTTGCTATTATAGCTACAAAAAAACAACGGATTGCACTCCGGGAGTGCCGACAGAAGTGAAAACTCAATGACTAGGCCAAAATGTCTGCAGCACTATGTATCCTCCTTTCTATTGAAAAACTTTAGTCCGAAATTGCTGGTCAGTGAGCTTGTTTAAAATTCAAATTTGTACAGTTAATTCTTTAAAATTCGAATAGAAATTGTAAAGTTACCTTGCAGATCTCGCATCTAAATATATTTGATCATGATATTTTGAGTTTTATTCACCATTACTAGAGTTCACTTTTATTAGCGATTTCATCAAGATGTAGCTTTATTGAATTATATTTGAGTGATATAAAGTTTGAATGTAACTGTGAGATCCTCGTATTTCAACCCGTACAAGATTAGAACCTTTTTCATGTAATGTCATTGAGTTTTTCTTTATTGATTTAATTGCCATCTATTTGAGTGGCCATCTAAACGTTACGATCACGTGATCGCTGTCTCAGAAAGTGCCCAACGCCGCTAAAGAAGTTCTCACTTTAAAAACATTAGAAAACTAAAGGATTCAGATCGAATGTCATTAGCGCCAAGGAGCCCCTTAACAACGAATTTTGAAAAACCAGCTTTTGCATTTTTTTTGTACTCGCATTGGGAACATTATAAAATACCTAAATGATTGGTAAATAAATAAATAGTCATTCACTTTTAAACATTTTTTTATTTCAGACATACACAGACGTACACTTATTCGAAGTCAAAAAACACATAAGTTCTCTTGATGATTTTCGGGTTGGTCACCTCTACGAACCACACCCCCGCGTCTTTCCAGGTTAAAGTTTTCTGTTTAAGAGGCACGGAGAGGAATGATCTAATGTTGTGTTTTCTTAGCACCTCCAGCAAAAGCCCCTCCGCATGGTATCCCGAGTGTAACTGAAGGATGCTCCTCTCCTCCAGAAGTTCTTTGATCCCATCAAAAACATAAATGTAAAAAAGGAGAGCCAAGTTCAATACAAAAATTATGCTTGGCTGTGGGGTTCGCCGCAAAAAGAATGGAGATTTAAATGAGTGCCAAGTTCTATGCAAAATCGAAATATGTATTTATAGGAACAAAATAACATTATAAACAAGTATTAAACTCTATTTCTTTGCTTTATTGGATACCTATAACAGTTGCTGTTATTTAAAAAAATGCGAGATCTTAAAGCAGGTTAGATTTGACTTGGCCAGTTTTCATTACATCAGTCATTTTATAAAGTTATTCAACATATATATTTTGTAATTCTGATAAAAACTGGCCAAGCCAAATCTAACCTACTTTAAGATCTCACATTTTTTTTAAATAACAGCAATTGTTATAGGTATCCAATAAAGCAAAGAAATAGAGTTTAATACTTGTTTATAATGTTATTTTGTTCCTATAAATACATATTTCGATTTTGCATAGAACTTGGCACTCATTTAAATCTCCATTCTTTTTGCGGCGAACCCCACAGCCAAGCATAATTTTTGTATTGAACTTGGCTCTCCTTTTTTACATTTATGTTTTTGATGGGATATCAATACTTTTTGTAAAGAAAACTAGGCAGGTATTGAGATTTAATGTTTTTTCTTGTGTTTCCGCTGCATGTTTTTTACTTCTGTTCTTTTAGTCGGTGTTCTAAGGTCCACCACCTTGCATTTTGGAGACAAAGGAAACCGCTTGAAACAGGTGTTCCTGGGGGTGATCTGAGCCGATTAAGCCCGGTTGCCAAGAGGTTCCCCCCAACAGGTGGGCAGGGGAGGGGGGGAAAATTGCCTCCGGCGCGCCTCACTCTAAGCTTTATATCTGCATACATCTCGCAACTATATCAAGTTTGGTGTCTTTTTCGTGTAATACGGGGATGAAGAATTCATTTCTGTGCCTAAATTTTTACTCACCCATACAAAAAAATCGAGAAATTCAAAAATCCAAAAAAATCTTCTCACTTTTTTTTTCGAAAATCCTCTACAAAATTAAAACTATAAGGATTATCTCTAGAAAAAAAATACCTGCGAATAGCCCAGTTATCATACTATATAGAATAGTAAACATGTCAAACATTTTTCTTTTATAAATCTGTAAAAAAAATGTTTTTTGTCGCGCGGCGTACCTGCATTGTAAGAGCGGTATGCAGCTTTTAGGATTTTTAAGTATGTTTAGATGATTTCTGATAAGTTGTTATTCTTCTGATTGTAGATTACATTAACAAATTACTTCTGGAAGTGATATATATTATATACAAATATAAATTAAATATATAAATAAAGATGTTGGGCTTCGGGTGACCCCTCGTGTTCTGCTGAGGCTGTTGCGGATGTGATTCGGCAGGGAATGGAATATTTCATTCCGTTCTCCGACCTATCGCTCGATCACAAGACCCGAGCATGGTACAATTCGGACTGTGCTCGAGCCGAGGCCCTTAAGCAGTCTGCATACCAGGCTTGGGTACTAGCCCGCGATACCAAAGCTGGAGCACAGAGGGTTCGCGCGAGGAAAAAAGCCTTAACTCAGCTGCCAAGTCCTGCAAACGGGTGCTTCGAAAGGCTCGATTCGACCACGTCAGTCGAATAGGGGCCAAACTCGCCTCCTACCCTCCTGGTAGCAAGCGGTTCTGGTCCCTGTCGAAAGCGGTCGAATCCAACTTCTGCCGACCCACATTGCCACCTCTGCAGAAACCTGATGGGACACTGGCCCACTCCGCGACAGAGAAAGCTAACTTGTTTGCTTCTCTGTTTGCGAGCAATTCACGTCTAGATGCAGGCTCAAAACTTCCACCTACGCTACCTCAATGCAGTTCCTCTATGCAGAGAATTGCTATACATCAAAAAGAGGTACGCCGAGCTCTGCTGAATCTTGACGTGAATAAGGCCAATGGACCAGACGGTATACCTGCACGTGTACTAAAGCAGTGTGCGCCTGAGTTGTCTCCTGTACTGACACGCCTGTACCGCCTCTCTCTCCAAAAAAGAACGGTGCCGAAATCCTGGAAGCTTGCAAACGTGCAGCCAGTACCCAAGAAGGGTAGTCGTGCTGATCCCTGCAATTACCGACCAATAACCATTACCTCCATGCTCTGTAAAGTCATGGAAAGGGTACTTAACGGCAAGCTGCTGGCATACCTCGAAGCAAATGATCTGCTCAGTGACCGTCAATATGGCTTTCGCCGAGGTCGGTCTACTGGGGATCTTTTAGCGTATGTCACGCATTGCTGCGGCGAGGCCATCGAGAGGAACGGTGAAGCGCTTGCTGTTTCACTGGACATCTCGAAGGCCTTTGACAGGGTTTGGCACGCAAGTCTCCTTAGCAAGCTTCCTGCTTACGGCATCCCTGCTGATTTCTGTAGCTGGCTATCTGATTTCTTGAGAGAACGGTCGATCAGAGTAGTTATTGATGGCTGCTCTTCGGACCTCATGGCCATTGACGCCGGTGTTCCTCAGGGGTCTGTTCTCTCCGCAACCCTTTTCCTGCTCCACATTAACGACATGCTGCAACCCAGCATTGTAGGTTATGCAGATGACAGTACGGTTGTTGAGAGATATTTGGCTAGTGCAAGGGACAGCAGGGAGGATATACGTTCACAGAGAGAGGCCATGGTTGAGCGAATGAGCTTGACCGTTAGTCTCGTTTCCCAGTGGGGTGATGACAATCTGGTCACGTTCAATGCCTCCAAAACGCAGGCGTGTCTATTTTCCGCAAAACGGAGTCCATTCGACCCGACTCCTTCTTTCCGGGGTGCATCTGTACCTATTACCGACAGCCTGGAACTCCTCGGCATGGAGCTGAGTTCAGTCCTCAGCTTCGGCAGTTTCATTGAGTCTAAAGCACAAACTGCGGCCAGAAAGCTGGGTGTCCTAAATAAGGTGAAGCGATACTTCACACCTGGACAGCTTCTAACACTTTACAAAGCTCAAGTCCGGTCGTCTATGGAGTATTGCAGCCACCTGTGGGATGGCTCAGCTAAATACCAACTCGCCGCTTTGGACTCAGTGGAGCGCAGAGCTAGGAGGATGATTGGCGACAAGAAGCTAACGGCTAAGCTTGAGTCTTTGGCCCATCGGCGGAAAGTCGCCAGCCTGTCGGTATTCTACAGGTTGCACTTCGGGGAGTGTGCCCAAGAGCTACACGAGCTCATTCCACCCTCCCCATTCTACCATCGGACTTTTAGACGCACGGCCGGTTTCCATCCTTACATGGTAGATATTCCACCAATTCGCACGAAGCGCTTTGCTTCTACTTTCCTTATGCGCACTGCCAAGGAATGGAATTCCCTGCCGGCGTCTATATTTCCGTGTTCTTATAACCCGGCAACCTTCAAATCAAGAGTGAACAGGCACCTTCTGGGCGAGCTCGCTCCATCGTAGGCCACGTCTACGCCTCGGCTAGTCTGTGGCCATGAGTAATACGAGCGGCTTGTTGCCAGGTTTCTTCAGCCCGGTTCTCTTGCGACAGAAACATTTCTGTTATTCACAAACAAACAGTACAATTTCACTCAGCACAGCACAATCAACTATACTAATAAGATACACGAAGGGCATGATACATGATTATGATAGTTGTGAAATTGCCAGGCCATGAAATTGAAAAAATAGGAGCACTGCTTTGAAACCGCGAGTTGATCGAGCATAATCCCCAAATATCTATTTAATAATCCCGCAGCAGTCCTCAAAAACTGAGGACATTCAAAATTATTGCAAAGTACTGGGCGGATTCACTGCCACAAAAACGGGATAAAAAGCTGAAAGGTGAGTTATCTGGCAGCACTGTGATAAACGAAATAACAACGTTAGCTCTTGAGGTAACGTGTGTTTTGACAGTTCTTTACGAATTTCGTGCTGTCAAAAACTCCGAAAATTCCGTTTCGCGGTAGGTCTATGGAACGATATTCGATCCATAATCGTCTTTCGAACGGGCCGCTCGATGACGTCTGTCTTTGCGGTAAGAAAATGTGTTATAGCTGTCATTTTTGCCCGCAATTGACGATTTTTGGTATTGGCGGTAGCCCCCCTATGTAGTAGGTAGACAACTCATTCTGCATAGGATAATCCAATATTCAGATATATCGTATTTTAATCCCCTTTTTTTTAAATATTTACTTTCTGTACCTACCTGCGTATGTAGAATAAAGTTTTAAAGCGAACGCGTGCCTAAACTAAATGCGAGTAGGTACCTACTTCAGCACGGTACGCCGCGCGACACAAAACATTTTTTTTTACAGATTTATAAACGAAAAATGTTTGACATGTTTACTATTCTATATAGTATGATAACTGGGCTATTCACAGGTATTTTTTTTCTAGAGATAATCCTCATATATTTAATTTTGTAGAGGATTTTCGAAAAAAAAAGTGAGAAGATTTTTTTTGATTTTTGAATTTCTCGATTTTTTTGTATGGGTGAGTAAAAATTTAGGCACAGAAATGAATTCTTCATCCTCGTATTACACGAAAAAGACACCAAACTTGATATAGTTGCGAGATGTATGCAGATATAAAGCTTAGAGTGAGGCGCGCCGGAGGCAATTTCACCCCCCCCCTCCCCTGCCCACCTGCTGGGGGGAACCTCTTGGCAACCGGGCTTAATCGGCTCAGATCACCCCCAGGAACATCTGTTCCAAGCGGTTTGCTTTGTCTCCAAAGTGCAAGGTCCCCTTAGAAAACGGGACCTTAGAACTTCAGCTATTTGTATTAATTATGTGGTGCCGCGCGCCGCCAACGACACACCGTTGGCCGGTTGTTTAGCGCGTATTACAGGTTTTTTGTATGGGGACCCCCCCCTATTTTTTAACTTTTTTTATTTTTTTATTTTTAGATTTTTTCCTACGCTTACACACAATTACCGAGCTGGATTCCAAATTTCATCCTTCTAGGTCATCTGGAAGTAGGTTAGGTTTAGGTACTATATATATGTCAGTCACAATAAAAAAGAAATTTGTATGGGGACCCCCCCTATTTATTAACTTTTTTTTGTTTTTAGATTTTTTCCTACGCTTACACACAATAACCGAGCTGGATTCCAAATTTCATCCTTCAAGGTCACCTGGAAGTAGGTTAGGTTTAGGTACTTATATGTCAGTCACAATAAAAAATGGTTTTTTTGTATGGGGACCCCCCCAATTTTATAACTTTTTTTAATTTTTAGATTTTTTCCTACGCTTTCACACAATAACTGAGCTGGATTCCAAATTTCATCCTTCTAGGTCATCTGGAAGTAGGTTAGGTTTAGGTACTTATATGTCAGTCACAATAAAAAATGGTTTTTTTGTATGGGGACCCCCCCTATTTTATAACTTTTTTTAATTTTTAGATTTTTTCCTACGCTTTCACACAATAACTGAGCTGGATTCCAAATTTCATCCTTCTGGGTCATCTGGAAGTAGGTTAGGTTTAGGTACTATAGGTATGTCAGTCAGTCTTAAAATTTTCGATTTTTTGACCTTCATATCTTTATAACCGGTTGAGCTAGCTTCATGAAATTTGGGCTTCTAGATGTCCTTATGGATATAATTAAACACACGTAGTTTTATGTGTTTACGTTAAAGATGTTTTGAGTTATAGAAGGGTCAAAAGTGGTACCAAGTGGTTCGTGTAATATTACACTTGGCGCTGGCTAGCCAGTTCCTTTGCTTGAACTTGGCTTGACACGCTGCCGCGTGTCTAGATCAGCTTCTTGAGATCGATCCGGGCCGCCTCCCACTTGTAAATGTCCACGTCAGGTGCCAGCGCCTCGATTGATGAGATGAATGCAATATTTGTTTCGTCGCTATCTCCACATTTATAATTGTACCCTAACCCCTTGTTACTAAACCACAGCCTCGCAACGAGTTCAATGACGTACTCCATTGTTATTTTCTGATTTTTTAATTAATTTTAGAAAGCGTATGCGTCAGTTACAGGTTGCAGGTATTGTGATCTCATTTATGATATTATAATTGGAACTGGTGGGGGGAGGGGGAGGGGAAATGACCAAACGAGATAGTCTTATGTAATCTTTCAGTAGGAGTAGCAGAGAAAGCGTTATTATTGTTTGTCCTTGTCACATTCTCACATTTTTTTTAAATTCCCCACAGTGAATTTAGTATGGTTTATGTTAGGTAACAAATAACCCGACCAAGTTACGTAGGTTATGCTTGATATGTTGTCAGGTATATTAAAACGTGTTTTCAATTTCGTCACTTTGCGTATGTTCCGTCCCTCACGGACTTTCTGACCTCTGACCATTCCGATTGAAAAGATTGAAGAGTATACGAGTCGCACGAGTTTCATGACCATGTCGCATTACAGAATTACAGCATTAGTCAAATCTTCTTTATTTCTAGTACTTAGAGTTCATAATCTTTAAAATAAGCTTCATTATCTGACTAAGGTTACAATACTTAATTCATGACGGCTGATATTTGCTTATAATTTCCTACAAAAATTTAAGGACAGTAGACCTTATTAACTCTTAATACGGTAACGTTTAATACATCAAACTCTCTCTATCTGTCAAATTCTACGGTGAATGGCAAATAGTCATGTCATAATAGGAAGTTTACAGTCACATACGACTTTTTGTTTTCGAACGTCACGGTCTACATCTCAACGATCGGCAACGCGCATGTAACATCTCGAAATTGCAGGCGTCCATAGGCTACGGTTGACTGCTCACTGCCAGACGGGCCGTGTGCTTGTTTGCCACCGACGTGGTATATAAAAAAAAGAAAAAAACTTATTGAACCTTTTTGCAGTCGGCAACGCGCATGTAACAACTCTAAAGTTGCAGGCCTCCATAGGCTACGTTGACTGCTTACTGTCAGGAGAGACCGTTTGCTTGCTCACTACCGACGTATTATATAAAAAAAATTTGGACCTTTTTGCAGTCGGCAAACTACAAACTACATTTGATAAACAAAAGGGACAAAACCAACCGCAAATAAGTATGCTAGAAACCCAAATACTACATGAGCAGGGGGAGGTCGAAGTTTTCCTGAGGGCCTTTATAATGATGATGATGATGATGATGATGATGTATAGGTTTCAAAAGTCTGAACTTGCAAGCGTCCAAAGGCTACGGTGGCTGCTTACCATCAGGTGAGCCGGATGCTTGTTTGCCACCGACGTAGTATATAAAAAAAATCTGGATCTTTTTGCGGTCGGTAAACTACAAACTCCATACATTTGATAAGCACAAGCGACAAAACCAACCGCAAATAAAAATGCATCCGTGTAAACTATAGAATTCGCAGGCGTTCATAGGCTACGGTGACTGCTTACTGTCAGGTGAGGCCGTCTGCTTGTATGCCACCGACGTGGTATTAAAAAAAACGCCGATATATGCCTCATATTTTAAAACAAAGTTATTGAATCTTTGGGCAGTCGGCAGCGCGCTTGTATCCACCCTGGAGTTGTAGGCGTCCAAAGGCTACGGTAACAACTTACCATCGGACGGACTGTATGCTTATTTGCCACCAATGTGCTATCATAAAAGAAAAACCCCTTTGCGGTTGGTAAACTATAAACTCCATACATTTGATAAGCACAAGCGACAAAACCAACCGCAAATAAAAGTGCATCCGTGTAAACTATTGAATTCGCAGGCGTTCATAGGCTACGGTGACTGCTTACTGTCAGGTGGGGTCGTCTGCTTGTTTGCCACCGACGTGGTATTAAAAAAAACGCCGATATAAGCCTCATATTTTAAAACAAAGTTATTGAATCTTTGGGCAGTCGGCAGCGCGCTTGTATCCACCCTGGAGTTGCAGGCGTTCATAGGCTACGGTGACTGCTTACTGTCAGGTGGGGTCGTCTGCTTGTTTGCCACCGACGTGGTATTAAAAAAAACGCCGATATAAGCCTCATATTTTAAAACAAAGTTATTGAATCTTTGGGCAGTCGGCAGCGCGCTTGTATCCACCCTGGAGTTGCAGGCGTCCAAAGGCTACGGTAACAACTTACCATCAGACGGACTGTATGCTTATTTGCCACCAATGTGGTATCATAAAAGAAAAAACCCTTTGCAGTTGGTAAACTATAAACTCCATACAATTGATAAGCACAAGCGACAAAACCAACCGCAAATAAAAGTGCATCCGTGTAAACTATAGAATTCGCAGGCGTTCATAGGCTACGATGACTGCTTACTATCAGGCGGGGACCGTCAGCTTGTTTACCACCGACATGGTTTAAAGAAAACGCTGATGTTCCCAAGGTCAAGGTCAAGCCCCCTCAAGGTCAAGGTCACTCAAGGTCAAGGTCAAGGTCACTCAAGGTCAAGGTCACTCAAGGTCAAGGTCACTCAAGGTCAAGGTCACTCCCCCTCCCCCCACCCCTGCGGGGAACCTCCCCCTCCCCCTCCCCTCCCCCCCCACCCCGCGGGGGACTTGAATACCTACTCTGAGGCAGAAACGGCAATTCTACCCTACTATTGTGACTTTTTTTAACTTAAGATCCATTGTACAGTATGACTTGTATGTGCTTGTGCCTTAACTAAAGTTAGGTGCCCACGTCGCCGCTGGGCGACTAAGTCTGATAATTGGCGTAGGCTCTAGTTTTTACGAAAACGACTGCCATCTGACCTTCCAACAGTAGGTCTTATTGGGAATAGTCAAGTTTCCTCACGATGTTTCCCTCACCATGTGCTGCACATGATGCTGCATAAAAATGTGGTGATTCATGCATTATTTTTGTCCAATTATACCAAAATCGATCATAAACTCAAAACATACTGAATGGATTTTCATGCGGTTTTCACTTTTCACCTATCAATAGAGTGTTTTTTGAGAAAGGTTTAGGTGTATAATTTGTTAAGGTTTACCCGTGCCAAGCCGAGGCATGTCGCTAGTTTAATTTTAAATACAACTGTATCGTTATTGCAGTGGAGGTGCGGACAGTCAAGTCTGAGGTGTCGGACGCGGCGAGTGACGAGGACTGCGTGTCGGGTGAGTACTGCGACACCACGACACTACTGCACATAGTACGATACGAGCCACACTACATTATACATGTATGTGTGACCCATATTCATTATGGTCTTGTACCACACAGATATAATTCAGAGCCTATATACATCCCACTGCTGGGCACAGGCCTCCTCTCATGCGCGAGAGGGCTTGGGCTATAGTTCCCATGCGAGCCCACTTCGGGTTGGAGACTTCACATTAGTACACCTTTGAATTTCTTTGCTGATTTTTGCAAATTTTCTCATGATGTTTTCCTTCCGAAAAGCTAGTGGTAAATAAGCATAAGTTCTGAAAATCTCATTGGTACGAGCTAGGATTTGTACCCGTGACCTCCGGATTGAAAGTCGGACGTCATATCCACTCAGCCACCACCGCTAACCAGCACCACCTTCGCTAATTCTGTGTTGATAGTTGCGTTTGTAATAGCTCGAAATTCAAAAACTAAATAAACATTTATTTGATGACAATCCTGCACAATTTCGAAATGTTTGTTTATGAAGTATACGCGTTGTAATCTGTTTAAATTATTTTGTTAATTTGTGTTTCAGTGTGTTCGGAGGGCCGCGCCGCGCGCGCCAGGGAACAGCTCGCGATGGCTTGTTCCGTGGTGCTCAAGCGCCTGCGCGGCGACGCGACTGTTCACAGTGGAGGCAAACCATACCGCTGCGCACACTGTGGCAAACGTTTCAGAAACAAGTGTATTTTAAGGAAACACATAAAACACACGCACTCATCAACCGGACCAGAACCATTTGCTTGTGAATTTTGTAATTCTACGTTTCAAACCGAATTGCTTGTGATAGAACACGAGAAAAGCGAACATGGTGTTTCAAATTTCATGTGTGCTGAATGTGAGTATATCACAAATTCCAAGAAAAGTTTGGTGACTCATTTAAGGAGCCATTCTTTAGAGAACAATTTCAATTGTAGTCACTGTAGTTATACAAGTTCGTGTAAAACTGATTTACACAAACACCAAACAATACATTTTGCTGGGAACCTTTTAAAGTGTAGCGACTGTGATTATAAATGCAGTTATAATTCACAGCTACTACGACACCTGATGATACATACTGGGGCGAAGCCATTTCAGTGTAGCCACTGTGATTACAAATGCAGTCGGAAGACACTCTTACAACGACACCTGATGATACATACTGGGGCGAAGCCATTTCAGTGTAGCCACTGTGATTACAAATGCAGTCAGAAAATACACTTACAACAACACCTGATGATACATACTGGGGAGAAGCCATTTCAGTGTAGTCACTGTGATTACAAATGCAGTCGGAAGTCATACTTACAAATACACCTGAGGACACCTACTGGGGCGGAGCCATTTCAGTGTAGCCACTGTGATTACAAATGTTGTCGGAAGTCAGACTTACAAAGACACCTGATGATACATACTGGGGCGAAGCCATTTCAGTGTAGCCACTGTGATTACAAATGCAGTCGGAAGTCAGACTTACAGACACACCAAAGGATACACACTGGAGAAAAGCCTTACAAATGTAGTCATTGTGATTACAAGTGCAGAAATATTTCAAACTTACGAAGTCATGAAAGGACACATACTGGCTAGAAGCCAGACTTACAAAGACACCTACTGGAACACACTGGGGCGAAACCATTTAAATATAACGATTGCGACTTCAGCTGCTGGCAGAAAGGAAAGTGTTTAACACACCAGAGGATACACACTGGGGAGGAGCCGTACACATGGAGTCACTGCGACTACAAGTGCAATCGGAAAGGGGACTTGCTAAAACATCAGACGATACACACTGACGAAAAGCGTTTTATTTGTACCCACTGCAACTACAGGAGTGAACATAAATACACTTTACAAAGACATCTTAGAACGAAACATTCCGGTAAAAAACCCTGAAGTGTTCCGAAATATGATCCGATAGTTACCGGTAGAGCATGTGTCGGGTGTGGGCTGTGTGATGTGTGTGTCGTGGTTCCCTTGCACGCGCGTGCACGATGTGTTGCCGGTGTCGTGCCGGCGTGTGTCGTGCAGGACGAGTGAGTAGCGTGAGGCTGCTTCAGGTTGCGTTTCCACCAGAGATGTGCGAGGATGCGTAGCAAGGGATGTTTTTAAGAACCAACAGAATCACTTCATTTGTTTTCTACGCTCAGCGTGTAGTGATTCTATTTGTTCTTAACTAACACATCCCCTCGCTACGCATCCTCGCACATCTCTGGTGGAAAAACAGCCTTACACAAACACTTAAGATATGACTGTTTGCGTATAATGTGTCAACATTCAATACATACGCACTTTTTGTTATTCTGTTTAATGTTTTGCTTACACCGGCCGCAAAGTTAGTAGTTTTGACACTACACCATACATTTTTAAATGAATAATAACTAACATGAAATAAAACACTACTGATGTTAATTTTTATTGTTTTATTTTTCATTCCTGTAGTGTTAATGTGTGTGTGTGTACTATCCTAGGTTGGGGGAACCTAATACATCACAGGAGTAACATAGTCGGGCTAAGCTAACTCTGCACCGTGTTTGATAGAGCACAGGACGTAGAAGTTTTATCATAAACGTCAAACTTCTACGAAATTTTAAATAACACTTGCACACTGTGTGTTATTAAAAACGGTACAGAGTTAGCTTAGCCCGACTACTCGCGGCGCGCTGATTATACCTATTTCGATTTTTTTTCAGAATTAGAAAAAGGGTAAACAATCTTGACGCGTCTTTTTATTGAAAATTATTGAAAAACGTTTTAAGAAATTAGTTTGGAAAGCAAAATAATGTAAAAGATTGTAAAATATGATTTATAATTCTAACATATTTGCTGTGACTTATTTTTGAAAAGTGATTTATTAATAAAAAGACATGTCAAGATCGCTTACCTTCTTTCTAATGTTAAAAACCGGACAAGAGCAAATAGAACCGTCCACCGAGGGTTCCGTACATGTTAGTATTAATTGTTGTTATAAGCAGCAACAGAAATACATCATCTGTGACAATTTCAGCTATCGCGGTTCATGAGATACAGCTTGGAGACAGACAGACGGAGAGTGGAGTCTTAGTAATAATAGTAATAGGGTCCCGTTTCTACCCTTTGGGTACGGAACCCTAAAAAACGAACTATAGGGGTGGAGAAGTGGCCGGGTCGATCAGTGTGCGCGGCCGTGACTCTAGTACTGGCGGCTACTATATTTAGTAATGTGTATTTGGGGCATTATCGATGAAAAGGGACCTTATTGTCGATGGCACTTACGCCGCACAGCGTAGCGCGGCATTGTATTTATATCGGCATCGTTAGTAATGGCGTAATCGCCATCGACAATAAGGTCCCTTTTCATGGATAACGTCACATTTTATCACCAGCTTCCGCCCGCATGGAATTATGAAAACTATCTAGCAAGCCTATCAAAATAATCAAAAATGGTTTCCGTTTTATGTTGATGTGGGAGTTTAGTCTTTAAATACTTGTCTGTCTGTTAATTGCAATTTTAATTAGTTAGCTGAGCCTTAGGCTTGCCATTAGCTATTCATCTTGTTTTTAGTGATATACAGTGTTAGAGTCGGACCATGGACAGTTTGCAGCGGATTTGATAGCCCACGCAGTGCAAGTGTCATTTATACGTCATAAATTCATAGAATTTTGACGTTTAAAATAACACTTGCCCTGCGTGGGCTATCAAATCCGCTGCAGACTTTTCATTGACTGACTCTAACTCTATATAACGACACTCAACGGGATGGACACTTTTCGACATTATAGTTTTCGTTACATAGAAATTAATATATAAGTACCTATACCAACTATATATCCAAAAAAATTTCATAGTATAAAAATTAGTGAAATGTTACATCGAGTGATGTTATATGGAGATTACAGTAGTTTAAAATAAAATGCTGTTAAATGTATAACACTTTTTATTTACAACTCTATCCCACCATTGTTCTCTTTCTCCCTCTGGCTCTTACTTCTTCAAACTTGCCAATAATCTCCTTTATTATGGCGACATCCTCCTCCTAGGTTATGGCGACATCTAGTTCGGGTTGCCGATATTTTTTCTCTTTTATTAGCGTAGGTTTCCCGAGGTAATTACGGATGTACAGCTTCGCTTCAGCTCCCTGCTTCAATATCTTTAAATCTTCACACATTTTTCGATGTCGGTGAAGTATTACTTAACCTATAAACTGGTCAACACGATTGTCCGCCGATTTTATTTCAACATTGGATTGCCATAACCCCATTATTAGGGTTTCTGGTTTCTCGACCTTTTTAATTTCTCGAGGCACGGGAATTCTCGACCAAGATTTCTCGAGTTTCTCGAGTATCTCGAGAAATTTTGAATGTTTCAAAAAACACCATGTTATTTTCATTTATTTGCTTTATTACAAATCAGACTCATAGGAATCGTAGGTGAGGTCAATAATCAAACATAGGGTAAATTTTTAGTTACCATAAATTGTACTTAATAATCAAAAATTCAACAACAAACAAAAAAAGCTATAGGTGCAGGCATGCGCGCCGGCGATGTGATATGGTATAATGTATTTATTTAGGTATTTAACAAAATGAAATCAAACCACAATACCTATGGTATTTTATTAGGCAGGAATATTCAAGTCAATCTAGACACGCGGCAGCGTGTCAAGCCAAGTTCAAGCAAAGGAACTGGCTAGCCAGCGCCAAGTGTAATATTACACGAACCACTTGGTGCCACTTTTGACCCTTCTATAACTCAAAACATATTTAACGTAAACACATAAAACTACGTGTGTTTAATTATATCCATAAGGACATCTAGAAGCCCAAATTTCATGAAGCTAGCTCAAACGGTTATAAAGATATGAAGGTCAAAAAGTCGTAAATTTTAAGACTGACTGACATACCTATAGTACCTAAACCTAACCTACTTCCAGATGACCTAGAAGGATGAAATTTGGAATCCAGCTCAGTTATTATGTGAAAGCGTAGGAAAAAATCTAAAAATTAAAAAAAGTTATCAAATAGGGGGGGTCCCCATACAAAAAAACCATTTTTTATTGTGACTGACATATAAGTACCTAAACCTAACCTACTTCCAGATGACCTAGAAGGATGAAATTTGGAATCCAGCTCAGTTATTGTGTGAAAGCGTAGGAAAAAATCTAAAAATTAAAAAAAGTTATAAAATAGGGGGGGTCCCCATACAAAAAAAACATTTTTTATTGTGACTGACATATAAGTACCTAAACCTAACCTACTTCCAGATGACCTAGAAGGATGAAATTTGGAATCCAGCTCGGTTATTGTGTGTAAGCGTAGGAAAAAATCTAAAAACAAAAAAATATTAATAAATAGGGGGGGGTTCCCATACAAATTTCTTTTTTATTGTGACTGACATATAGTACCTAAACCTAACCTACTTCCAGATGACCTAGAAGGATGAAATTTGGAATCCAGCTCGGTAATTGTGTGTAAGCGTAGGAACAAATCTAAAAATAAAAAAAGTTAAAAAATAGGGGGGGTCCCCATACAAAAAACCTGTAATACGCGCTAAACAACCGGCCAACGGTGTGTCGTTGGCGGCGCGCGGCACCACATAATTAATACAAAGAACAGAAGTAAAAAACATGCAGCGGAAACACAAGAAAAAACATTAAATCTCAATACCTGCCTAGTTTTCTTTACAAAAATTATTGATATCCCATCAAAAACATAAATGTAAAAAAGGAGAGCCAAGTTCAATACAAAAATTATGCTTGGCTGTGGGGTTCGCCGCAAAAAGAATGGAGATTTAAATGAGTGTGTGAGATACGTAGTATAAAAACAAAGATCACACTTACATTTTTACGAGATGGTTCACTTTTGCTAAGCTAATACGTACTTATATCGAAATAATAAGTTAGAACTGCTGTTCAATAACACAACTACCCTCCATGTATATTTCTTGACCATAACTGTCAGAACATAAGTAAGGTAAATAAAGTATTTTATAATAATAAGCCATGATATTAAATTTGTATTAGTTTGCGTTAATTATTCTATAATAAATTAAACTAAATGCAGCAAATACATTTGTTGAATTGAATTATTATAATAACCGGATGTGCAGGAAACATCTTACTTGTTATTCCCACCAAAAAGTGGTAGAAGGGGTGAAGTCTAATCGAATATAAGCGGGTGTCTGACAGTTGTGGGTCACTTCTCAGTTGGAGAGCTACGACGACGAACGAAGTTAAGTGTCAATTTTATTTAATTGTGATTTTATGACTTGTTATAAATTTCTGTATGTTTCCTTTGTGTTATAGTCTGATGGTATGTACGTTACAATCTTTAATGTGAATATAACCCTTTGATGAGTTTTTAATAGTTACTATGTAACGTATATTCCAACTGATTACGGTGTAATACATCATGTGGCTTATTGCTCGATCTTTATTACTATTTTAAACTATGCCAAGTGTGTACGTTAAGGTAGCCAGTACTAACTATTAAGCCACCAATATTTATTACGCATAAAATAATATTTTTGTGAATGATGTGATAATAAAGCCGATTAATTGTTCCGTAAATCTACAATATACTTTTACTTACAATCTGCTTATATAAATATATTACTTAAATAATGTCTACCATTTTTCATATTCTAAACCTTGTAGTTGTCGCTATAATAAATACATTACTTTGAGCAATAATTAACTAGTCTTAATTAAATACTGCCTTACATCCTTATTTCCTATTTTATCAACGATAATATTAAAGTAAATCTGACATCAGAAGTGGGATGATATTACACACATTCTATGCCTACAAAACTAATGTTTCAGGAGCAGTACGAGTATAAGGACTGCTTATGCTAGTCAACAGCGGGACGCCATCCAACTCCAAACAGACACTGTAAGCCGCGCTATCCTGGACACAAGGACACTGGTGTTTCACTTTCAGTGAAAACCCCAGGTGAAACAAGATATTTGGTATACTAAGCGTGATGCTTTTTATGGAGAACCGCAGCAAGCAGCTCAAAAGTACTTCGCAAAACAGAAACTGCCGCACCTGTGAGACGCTGCGGAGTGGCGCCTGTCTGGAAGGATGACTGATGAATGATGTTGTTTCTGGTATGTTAAAATTTGGTTACACTTAAAAATAGGACTGTATAGGTATGTTTAGATATCGAATCACATCGAATAGTTACAGAGTTAGATAAACGTAAACGTCTGTCCTTTTCATAACCTGTTATGTAACCATAATGACGCATAAATAAATATTTTCTAATCTATACTATTCTAAATGACTACTTAGTTAATGACTGAATCGAATAATAATAAAAAAAGAAGCTATTTCTGAAATTGGATTTTAGGAAAGCAGTTTGGTTTGAATAAGTTTCCAAACGTTGGAATAACGTTATTTATGGCCTGGATAAATATTTTAATCGTGATCAGTTAGCTACAACTCGAATCTCATTATAAGATTTTGAGGTCTGCATTAAAGACTACGTTGGAAATTTTAGGCGGTTAATAACAATGGGCATTTTAATTGTAACTTACCGCGTGTCTTAAGTTAGGTACGTTTATCAAGTCAGGTTCAGCTGTCGGTTTAGTTACGAATTTGATACTTAATTTAATTGTCGCGGTTATGATATTTGTCGTCAGATTTGTGACTTTTCCTAACCGGCCGTTAACGGTATACAGTTAAGTGGAAATACCCTTATACGTCCTTTGAATTTTTTTAGTCACATTATTTCTTATTTTTGTTACGATTGATACGAATAAATATTTATATAACACCAGTTACTTAGGTTCAATAGTCTGATATCGAAGGCACATATCTTAAAGATTCTATCTCACCGATCAGGATCTTATCAAGGAACTATTTCAATAAGTATAAAACAGTAAACAATATTAAACTGTCAGGTCGTTTTAAAACTGTAAAGGATAAAGTCAACACGCTTTTGGTTTTCAGTTACAAGCCCCTCGTAAGCTTATCGATATTAAAACAGTCGGTGGTAGTCGTGATACTTTCATAAATAGTAATAACGGCTATTTACAATTTTGCACCTACAGTGCTTATTGCGAGTTCTGTGTACAGATAGTAATACGCGTTTGGCATAAAAGCGTTTTTGAAAGTATGCTTCCAATTTGATAAATTTACTGATTGATGGATATTAAATGACTATAAAAAAAAGGATATCTCAGTGACAACCTTAGACAATTACGTCATACAAAATAGTAGACTAGTCAGTATTGTTCTTGTGGTAATCAGAGGTAATTCAAGTCCCGTGTTAGTAAATTATGTTTTGAAACCGTGAAGTTGAAAGATTTTTGCACATGCAAATTAGTCAGTAAATAAAAAGCACATATTCTCTTGGTAATAAAAATACTTTACAAAAAAAAAGGGGTAAATATACAACATAGAGTACAATAAATGTGTACAAAGTAAACGTATTCCTTTAGGACCATTCATCTAGGTGACCTGTAACTGGGTTGCCAACTTTTTTTTGGTGGAATATAGTATTTTCCAGAATAAGGCATCAAAAATATAGACCATTTCAAAAAAAAAATAGTACTTTTAGATAAAATACTAAACATGAGTGTAATATACTTTTTATCGGAAATATAGTATTTTAGCGTACTATATATTTTTCCAAAAGTATATAGTACAAAGAGCCAAAATATAGTACAATACGATATAATATAGTACGGTTGGTAACCCTACCTGTAAGGAATATAAAAAATATATACACGGTGTAACATGAGGGGGCCGAATAGTTTTAGCAGCGTATTCCTGATTATATTTAGAGACAAAGTCCTTTAAACCTTTTTGAAATTCGCCTAGTTTCAGAGTTCATTTAATACAAATACAAAAAAAATAAATAAAAAAAAAACTAGTTTTCTTTTTGATGACGATGTTACTACTATGGGACGTAGTCTAAATATCCTTATCGATAGATGTCAAAAAGTAACAAGTAACACTTTGCAACAACTATGATTTTGAAAAAAAAAATTGTAAAAATGCATTTTAAGTGACATGTTTACCAATAACATATACTTTTTAATGTACAAGTACATTAAAAAAAAAAAATTTTTTTTTTGGGCGAAATTGACATATACACATATTACATTATTTTCTCTCTTTTGACCTCAGAAATGCGTGGTTAAGGTCTTTCGCATTCCTTGTGAACACCATGTATATACGATATTTTAAACTGTTATATACTTTACCAGTTCTCGTAGTAAACTCGCATAAGCCCTTGGGTATATGTACCACCATTTACCTGGTCTGGCGGTAATTAAATATGCTGCGGTAATAAAATGCCTATAACAATGGCAATTTTGTACCTATGATCTTCTGGTTCATTTTAATGTTTGTTTTAATTTTGGTACATACAAGAAAACATAAGACCACCGGAATACTGATAAAGCCAAGTGGAAGGTAGATAGGTGAATTAACCTTTTGGTGCCACTTGTTGCTATGAGTGAGCTGTTCAGGAATAAAACGAATCGTATAATCCTGATTCTATAGTATTTAGCAAACATCAATTTTTATTTTTATTTATACCTAACCTATTGCCATAATGAAGCATGACTGATATAAATAATATGTCTTCGAATTAATTGTGTCCTACCCAGAAGCCCAAAACATCCTAGACCCATCCTAGAGAACAACTTTTGTAAGATGAATCCGCCTTTGTACGATAAGTTAAGATTCAACTAGAAGAATATCGCGTTATCTCCTGCGGTTTAAGGACAGTTACGATGGAAGCTCCAAAATACCATTTCATAAAAAGAAATACGTTGCCTATTATTTGTAACCACATTTTTATTTTGCCACCGAAGCTTCAGCTAAATAAAAGATAGATCTATACATATTGAATAGATTATAGATAATACTGATCACTGACTTTTAAAATAGTTGTTTTGTGGGATGGCCGAACGGAGTTTAAAATTCTGTTACATTAGGTTTATATAATTCATGGGAGTGCCCAACGTAGGAAGTTCTAATGGAATGAAAAAAAAAAAAAAAAAAAAGAACGAAAAAAAATGATAAATGTTTATTTCTGTTAAACGATTCAGGTTAATTTATAAAATTATTAGGATTAAGAAGTTTTATATACTTAAGGTAATTTATGTATTAAAAAAAAAAAGAGAAAAAAAAGAAAAGTTTATAAAGTTTACTTATGTGAATGAGACATGAGTTGACTATCGATCGATTGAGAACTTCCAGTGTACATCATTCCAGTGTAGTTAAAAAGCTTATTTGACAAAATAATAACCGATTAATAATTGCTGCCGAGCCTGCGAGCTCTCGCTTGATGTAAGTGAAAAAGTAGCAATATAGGGACCTGCTGCAGAGCCTGTGTGCCCCACTTGATGTTATAGGTGGACCAGTAGCCAACTCAGGGCGATACATGCTACCGAGGCTGACTTGATGTGATAAGTGCCCGTAGCATGGTGATTGTAAGTAGGATAATTGCTGCCGAGCCTGCGAGCTCTCGCTTGATGTAAGTGAAAAAGTAGCAATATAGGGACCTGCTGCAGAGCCTGTGTGCCCCACTTGATGTTATAGGTGGACCAGTAGCCAATTCAGGGCGATACATGCTACCGAGGCTGACTTGATGTGATAAGTGCCCGTAGCATGGTGGTTGTAAGTAGGATAATTGCTGCCGAGCCTGCGAGCTCTCGCTTGATGTAAGTGAAAAAGTAGCAATATAGGGACTTGCTGCAGAGCCTGTGTGCCCCACTTGATGTTATAAGTGGACCAGTAGCCAACCTAGGGTGATACATGCTACTGAGGCTCACTTGATGTGATAAGTGAAACAGTAGTATGGTGATTGTAAGTAGGATAATTGCTGCCGAGCCTTCGAGCTCTCACTTGATTAATGTGATATGTGATATAGTATCTGACTAATAAAAAATAGTAATTGCATATACTAAGTTTAATATAATAAATAAATAATAATAAATATAGAAATAAGGTACTTCGAGAACGAAGCACCTGTCAGTATGGCCGTGTGAGATACGTAGTATAAAAACAAAGATCACACTTACATTTTTACGAGATGGTTCACTTTTGCTAAGCTAATACGTACTTATATCGAAATAATAAGTTAGAACTGCTGTTCAATAACACAACTACCCTCCATGTATATTTCTTGACCATAACTGTCAGAACATAAGTAAGGTAAATAAAGTATTTTATAATAATAAGCCATGATATTAAATTTGTATTAGTTTGCGTTAATTATTCTATAATAAATTAAACTAAATGCAGCAAATACATTTGTTGAATTGAATTATTATAATAACCGGATGTGCAGGAAACATCTTACTTGTTATTCCCACCAAAAAGTGGTAGAAGGGGTGAAGTCTAATCGAATATAAGCGGGTGTCTGACAGTTGTGGGTCACTTCTCAGTTGGAGAGCTACGACGACGAACGAAGTTAAGTGTCAATTTTATTTAATTGTGATTTTATGACTTGTTATAAATTTCTGTATGTTTCCTTTGTGTTATAGTCTGATGGTATGTACGTTACAATCTTTAATGTGAATATAACCCTTTGATGAGTTTTTAATAGTTACTATGTAACGTATATTCCAACTGATTACGGTGTAATACATCATGTGGCTTATTGCTCGATCTTTATTACTATTTTAAACTATGCCAAGTGTGTACGTTAAGGTAGCCAGTACTAACTATTAAGCCACCAATATTTATTACGCATAAAATAATATTTTTGTGAATGATGTGATAATAAAGCCGATTAATTGTTCCGTAAATCTACAATATACTTTTACTTACAATCTGCTTATATAAATATATTACTTAAATAATGTCTACCATTTTTCATATTCTAAACCTTGTAGTTGTCGCTATAATAAATACATTACTTTGAGCAATAATTAACTAGTCTTAATTAAATACTGCCTTACATCCTTATTTCCTATTTTATCAACGATAATATTAAAGTAAATCTGACAGTGTGAGAAAAGCGAATTATAATAGCTGTCTAAGTAAATAAGGAGAATCCCCACCTTAAATATCACACTCAAAATAAATAAGCAATATTACTTCTATTCTCATTACTGCCTAATAACACTATGTTTGGTGTAAAATTTAGGCATAACTTGTCGTTAGATATTTATTTACCTTGATTCAAAGTATATACAACTGCTAAAACAATCACTGGTTGTTATTGGAGTTATAAGTAGCATAAATAAAATAATAAACAGATGTAATTGAAAATAAAACTGTTTATTAAAGTCAATACTCCTATTTATTCACCTTATCATCAACAACTAATAAATATAATTACTAAGAGTAATTATTCACTAAGAGATGGTAGAATCAATTAATCCATCTAATTAATCAAGTAAATACTTAATTATTATAATACTTATTATTAATTATCAAAATAGTATTTACTTAACTTTCAATATTCCTTTGGCGACGATTAACTCAGTGCTAATGCTCAAAGCAGAATCACCCAAATGAATTTTGGTCGGGCCCTTTTATGCCCATCGCTAGCCAGCCACTTGCACCTGGTTAATCATGCCACTTGTCATTCCAGAAATGACGTCACAATCGTGGTTTCTCATGTACCTTGTCCATTTATCGAAATATCCAAAATAAAATGATTATAACATCTTTTCATTAAATTCCGTTATACATAATTACTAATCAGTAATATAAATACATAATAAATCACTTAAAAGTAATGTACAAATCTTAGTAGCAGGTTAACTACTATATTATTACTAAAGTTACCACTACCCCTGTTTCTCTTATCCACGGTAGGTTTTGTATCGTACCCACATAAATCACCAATTGTGTAAACTTCATGTGAAGTTGTGTTTAAGTGTTTAAATAGTGCAATATATTATCAACATTGGACTTCAAAGAGAAACAGGTCAGCTTCATACGTAACACAATTTGTACATAGGATAATAATATTCTAACACGGCCATACTGACTTGTACTTCGTTCCCGAAGTACACCTCATTATGGTCTGTTAGGTAAGTATTGTATGATCATACAATTGGGATACCCATTACTTTAGTTTGGCCAGGGACTGTCTCATCTCAAACATAGGTAGAAGGAATCATATTGTATTCTTCTTACGCTGGTACTAGCAGCAAAAAAAAATTAACCATGTTTTTTTTTCTTCACTTAAAAGTTGAATTGCCAGTTTCTTTTTTTGTATACATATGTTTTTCATGTACATTTCTTTTTTTTTTTACAGTCATTTTTTTTTCAACCATGTATTTCCAAACTTTATCATAAGATGCATCATTTTAAATCATTGTGTACGATATGATAGCTCCTTCTTAAATAGTCTACCACATCGACACTTGGCCAACAACATGGTGTGATTTGATCGCTCCTTCTTCAATAGTCAACCATATCAACACCTCGACAAGATAGCTCCTTCTTAAATAGTCTACCAAGTCGATATATAGTTAACACCATGGTGTGATAGGCGCTCCTTCTTCAATAGTCAACCATATCAACACCTCGACAAGATAGCTCATTCTTAAATAGTCTACCAAGTCGATTACATAGTTAACTACACATGTGATATATGATCGCTCCTTCTTCAATAGTCAACCATATCATCACTGTGACAAGATCTCAATCAACAATATGTGATATATGATTGCTCCTTCTTCAATAGTCAACCATATCATCACCATGACAAGATAGCTCCCGCTTAGGCAGTCTACCAAGTCGAAACTCAATCAACAATATGTGATATATGATTGCTCCTTCTTCAATAGTCAACCATATCAACACCTCGACAAGATAGCTCCTTCTTAAATAGTCTACCAAGTCGATATATAGTTAACATCATGGTGTGACAGGCGCTCCTTCTTCAATAGTCAACCATATCAACACCTCGACAAGATAGCTCCTTCTTAAATAGTCTACCAAGTCGATTACATAGTTAACTACACATGTGATATATGATCGCTCCTTCTTCAATAGTCAACCATATCATCACTGTGACAAGATCTCAATCAACAATATGTGATATATGATTGCTCCTTCTTCAATAGTCAACCATATCATCACCATGACAAGATAGCTCCCGCTTGGGCAGTCTACCAAGTCGAAACTCAATCAACAATATGTGATATATGATTGCTCCTTCTTCAATAGTCAACCATAGCATCACCATCATCGTCAGTCATATGACCAACTAACATACATCTCTCTTTTTTTTCTTTTTTTTTTTAATACATAAATTATGTTAAGTATATAAAACTTCTTAGTCCCATAGCAAGCTCAACTAGCTTATGTTTTTGGGCACTAGAAGACTATAGAGATGTATAAATATATTTATGCATAAGTATATATAATATGTTACGTATACTTATGTACATAAAAATCATTCATGGCTAAGGAACAAATCCTTCCGTTAAACACAAATAGATGTACCCACTGGGTATCGAACCCGGGACCAGGCAGTGATATCTCAATTTCTTTCTTTTTTTTGTTTTTTTTTTTATTCTTTAATATAATATTAATATTATTGGACAATTTTACACAGATCAGCCTAGTCCCACAGTAATCTCCAAATACCTTGTGTTGTGGGTACTAGACTACGATATACTCGTATATATAATATACACATACATACAAACACTTATATACGTAGAAAACATCTATAACTCGGGAACAAATATTTGTGATGAACATACAAATAAATGCCCTTACCAGGATTCGAACCCGGGACCTCCTGCTTCGTAGGCAGGGTCACTACCAAATAATCTGACAAATGAAAACGCCAAAATATGAAAGTTACCAATCCCAGACTAACTAAGTTCTTGTGAACTGTAAATTTACAACCACAATTATAATGGTCTTACATAATTCAATTTGAACTTCTTATAACCCTAATGTAAAACTCCGTTCGGCTATCCTTCAAACAACTACTCTACTCAGTGATCAGAATTCCATATAATGTATTCGAAAATTTTATGTTTACACATAAAACTACACATTACACATCTATGTTACATGTTACCATGTAGAAAAGCCAACAAATTTATCTCTCTCTTTCTTTTCGTCTCTTCACTTTTCTTGCCCTCTTTTTGGAACTGTTACTTCAGAGCTTCGATCGTAACTGTATTTAAAGCTACCTACCTACCTACCTACCTACCCTATTTAGCAGATTTCGCGATATAATCCCTTATCATTCAAACACAAAAATATGAAGGCAGACCTAATGCAAAAAGTCATTCTAAGTCTAGAATGTCTAAGTGGTACCATCAACCTTTTTGTGTTTGTTTTTCTATCCCGATATCCAATGGATAATAGTGGCACATTTTATTGTTAGAACGTTTGTTATATTAATCATGCTTAATAAATGGTTCATTATGGAAGTGGCTTATTACTTTTAAAAAATGCATGTTTGATGAATACGTGGATTATACGATTTGCATTTCTCTTGTCAAGTAACACCAAAAGACTAATTCAACCATCTACATTCCGCATGACTGTTCTTTTCTCGTATGTACCAAAATTAGGACAATAAATAACGAACTAGAAAATTACTACAATTGAATTACCACCAGATCATGTTAATGGTTGTACATATACCAAATGGTGGGCATATGAGCTTCTACGAGAACCGTTAATGTTTATATTATAACGGTTTAAAATTATGATTTTTTATTTATTAACAGGTTAGCTAGATAAATTTCCCTAAACGAATAAGTTCGCCCATGTAGGTACTTCCTTTTTGCAATAAAGTAATTTATTACCAAGAGAATATCTGTATTTTTCTTATTTACTGTCTAATAGTACCTACAGTATTGTGCAAAACACTACCTATCTACTTCACGGTTTCAAAAGCAGCATTTACTAATACGGGACTTCAACTACCTTTGACAACCACAAAAGACAATAAGACAATGCTAAACAGGTTGTCACTGACTCATCCTTTATTTTATTCATAATAAATAACTAAATTTATCAAGCTAACTGGAAAAATAATTTCAAGGACGTTGCAACGTTTCAAAACACATATTTTTATCTGTAAACGGACCTCGCAATAAGTCTCATATCGTACCACTGTAGATTTTTTTTCTATTCTCTATTTCCAAAATAGTGTACTTAAACGTTTTTTTCTTGTGTGCTGACTTTATCCTTCACCTTCAAACGACCTGACAATTTAATATTATTTTATTTACTGCATCATGCTTATTGAAAAAGTATTTGTTAAGATTCTGATCGGTGATATAAATTCTACCCTTAAGATATGTGACTTCGAAAAGACTATTAGAAACCTAACCTAAGTAACTGGTAAAACCTAACAAATATCTATTCATATTAATCCTATGATAAATAAGAATAATTTGAACTTTAAAATACAGAGGATGTATCAGGGCATTGAATAAAATAAATGAAATTAAATTCTTCACTTAACTATTTACGGTTAGCAAAGGTCACAAAACTGACGATAAATATCAAAACCGTAATAAACTGACAGCTGAACGTGACTTGACCTCTCTAACATAAGACACGCTGTAAGTTAAAAGCTACAATAAAAATGCCCATTATATTTAATCATTTAACTAAATTCAAACGTAGTCTTTAATGAAGGCCTCAGTTTCGAAATTTATCTAACAAAACTGCTTTTCAACGTTTTTAAATCCTTTTTTTTTATTCAGATATTAAATAGAATAGAATAGTAATTTGGTGGGTAAGGTAATAATACTGATGATGAATATGTTTAAGATATTAAACACAAGAGTCCTACTTTTTAGTACTACAAAATTAACATACCAGTAACATAATTCATCAGTCATCCTTTCAGACAGATGCCACTCCGCAGCGTCTCACAGGCACGGCAGTTTCTGTGTCGCCAATTCTTTTTAGCTGCTTGCTGCTGTTCTCCATAAAAAGCGCCAAGCTTAGTATACCAAATATCGTGTTTCACCTGGGGTTTTCACTGAAAGTGAACCGCCAGTGTCCTCGTTTCCAGTATAGCGCAGCTTACAGTTCCGCTTGAAGTTGGTTAGCGTCCGGCTTTTGACTGGCATAATCAGTCTTTATACTCGTACTGCTCCTGAAACATTAGTTTTGTAGGCATAGAATGTGTGTAACATCCCACTTCTGATGTGAGAAAAGCGAATTATAATAGCTGTCTAAGTAAATAAGGAGAATCCCCACCTTAAATATCACACTCAAAATAAATAAGCAATATTACTTCTATTCTCATTACTGCCTAATAACACTATGTTTGGTGTAAAATTTAGGCATAACTTGTCGTTAGATATTTATTTACCTTGATTCAAAGTATATACAACTGCTAAAACAATCACTGGTTGTTATTGGAGTTATAAGTAGCATAAATAAAATAATAAACAGATGTAATTGAAAATAAAACTGTTTATTAAAGTCAATACTCCTATTTATTCACCTTATCATCAACAACTAATAAATATAATTACTAAGAGTAATTATTCACTAAGAGATGGTAGAATCAATTAATCCATCTAATTAATCAAGTAAATACTTAATTATTATAATACTTATTATTAATTATCAAAATAGTATTTACTTAACTTTCAATATTCCTTTGTCAGATTTACTTTAATATTATCGTTGATAAAATAGGAAATAAGGATGTAAGGCAGTATTTAATTAAGACTAGTTAATTATTGCTCAAAGTAATGTATTTATTATAGCGACAACTACAAGGTTTAGAATATGAAAAATGGTAGACATTATTTAAGTAATATATTTATATAAGCAGATTGTAAGTAAAAGTATATTGTAGATTTACGGAACAATTAATCGGCTTTATTATCACATCATTCACAAAAATATTATTTTATGCGTAATAAATATTGGTGGCTTAATAGTTAGTACTGGCTACCTTAACGTACACACTTGGCATAGTTTAAAATAGTAATAAAGATCGAGCAATAAGCCACATGATGTATTACACCGTAATCAGTTGGAATATACGTTACATAGTAACTATTAAAAACTCATCAAAGGGTTATATTCACATTAAAGATTGTAACGTACATACCATCAGACTATAACACAAAGAAAACATACAGAAATTTATAACAAGTCATAAAATCACAATTAAATAAAATTGACACTTAACTTCGTTCGTCGTCGTAGCTCTCCAACTGAGAAGTGACCCACAACTGTCAGACACCCGCTTATATTCGATTCGACTTCACCCCTTCTACCACTTCTTGGTGGGAATAACAAATAAGATGTTTCCTGCACATCCGGTTATTATAATAATTCAATTCAACAAATGTATTTGCTGCATTTAGTTTAATTTATTATAGAATAATTAACGCAAACTAATACAAATTTAATATCATGGCTTATTATTATAAAATACTTTATTTACCTTACTTATGTTCTGACA